>NC_137457.1:154080858-154723108 GCF_964235325.1 Thermobia domestica
TACAATCTAGATCCTGCATATGTCCAATCCATATATTACAAGAAGGCAATACGTATGCGATACAGGTAAAATCCGTATATTTCATATGGACAACCTATTAGCTATATACATCCAATCCATACATTACATATGGCCAACCTGTACGCGACATACGTATAATCTATATGCTGCATGCATACAGTCTGTAAGCTACATATGTGCACTCTGTATGGTGCATATGGATATTCTGTATGCTGTATCTGGACAAGCTGTGTGCGACATAAGGAAAATCTGTATAATACATACGTACAATACGTATACTGTATCTAGTCGTACGTACGGGGCACAAATACAATATAGATGCTGTCTTGGGGTTGAACGAAAGAAACATACGTAAACGACGTATATTGCATACTTCTTGAAATTATGCTCCGTCCTGATAGTCAGTGTGTGTCGTCATTATTAACCCACATGCTACATACGATCCTGACGTCACAAAGCTAGATATCACCTCCGTATATATTTGTTACTGCAGATGACGTCACACGAATGACGTCATTGCACTTATGCAGACAGTGCGTATAATACATACTTTTTCAGCTATACGTTTGCTGCAGGATGTTATATACGGTTGTACGTTAAGTCCAGAAACTACAGGAATTACGAATGTAACCTACGTTTTTAAGTATGCCACCTACATTTTTTTTTCTCAGTGTACTTCAATAGTATTCTTCCCAACCATGGACTCAATGTCGAGATGGTACCGTGAACCCAAGTTAACTGTTGCTATACGGAACATTCGAGTAATTTAAAATTAATGGACCAAAATTGCATCTGAAAAACCTGTAATTTATTTTCGAGAGAAAGTTGGCTATTCCCTGTAACGTATAGCGAATTAAATGAAAATGAGATCTTTCATTTTAACGTCCCTCGGTTATGACGGTTAGACAAAATGAGACGATGATGATGAGAAATGAATAAAATGGTGGAATGAAAAAAGTGGGAGGAAACGGTAGAATCCCGAGAAAACCCACGAGTATGGTGTTTGTTCACCACAAAGTGCACACAGCGCAAGCTGGGTTCGAACCAGTATAGCGAATTAAAATGTTGTGTGGTCGAATGATGGGGACTAATGTTGAACTTCGCTCTATGCTTAAAAGTTCCTTTTGAAGCATTTTGGCTGAAAAAATTGATATAGAAGTGTAATAAATGTGATGGGCTTTCACACTAGCGTGCGATATTTAGAATTATTTTTCTGACATACAACGAATAACTTGAATACAGAACATTTATCTTTAGAACAGACTTGAAAAGAAAGAAAGTGAAGAAAGAAGACATAGTCGAAGTAGTAATGCAACTTACTGTCAATAATCTATTGCAACATGGAGAACAAGGATGATGCCGATAAGGTAATGAGTCTGTTAAACAAATCTACTATACTTACTAAAACACTTACATTTGGTAATCTCACTTCTATTTGGAAGCAACAGTTCACGATATGTAAATTTTGGACATCGTTAAAAATTTATTTCAAATTTTTTGACATTTAAATAAAATAAAATAAATAAATAATAAAAAATAAAAAATAAAAATAAAATTCAAAATTCATTGTATTGGGGGAAAGAAAAATTCTTATGAAGCTAAATAATAAAAGTAATAACAGTAAAATTAACTATTTTTTTAAAATTGTTAATTGTAAAAATTCTACATGTATGCAGGCCGAGGCAAAAGTCTGGACATGTCATATTTTCAACATTGCTGGAGAAATCGGGCAATACCTTACGATGAGCTAATAATAACATGTGGACCGAACGCCTTATGACGATCATGTTGAAGGTAGTCACCGTGCGTTTTGTAGACACTTTTAATAAACGGTTATATAATAATTAGCTTGGGACCAGTTTGTCCTAATATGGCGTAGAAAACAAATTTTATGTCACCTGCCAGCAAATTTGATTCATTAAGTTTTACTGTGAGAGCTAGAAAGCAGCTGTTTAAGGTTACGTTATTTTGCATGTAATCCAGCTAGGCACTCTCATTGCATGACCTCACAAAAAACTGTCTTGATAAGTACTAGTAGCAACAACTGAGGGATAAGCCAGATAAATGAAAGAGCATTCATTTAGTCCTTGTCCAATATACCGACAGGTCAAATATTAGAAAATCTAAGCAGACACAAAAGCCAACGAGGAAACTATAACGAAATTTAGGCCGTCATTTCGAAGTGGGGTAGAGAGATTTAAAGTTCTACGGGTAATTTGATTTTTAAATCTTTATATCGCCGGAACTATAATGAAGTGAGATACTGCATTTTAACCATTGATAGAACACGTGGAAGTCATAATAGAAAAACGCACTTTTTTTCAAGTTACGCCCCTTTGCGTTTTCACCCCTGAATTTGTAAAGCGTACAAGTTGTGTTTCGCGCATATTATCGAAGGAAACGAGCATCAATGAATAGTAAGTAAATCCTACAGGTCTGTTTATCCACGAATGAAACCTACACAAGATTCAGTCACAACAATAACGCACATATGAAGCTCAGATCGCGGGAGGAAGGAGGGGAAAGTGGCATTTTGCTCAATGTACTTGATAGGAGTGGTGACTATACAAAATTTGTCCTCAAACATAGTGCATATTAGACAGGAGTTTCCAATCAAAGCATACCTTTCAGTGTTTGCATTATTCTCAGGGATCTTAGTGCTTCTTTACCATTTCTACCGGTCCAGTTGAATTTCTTTGCTGCGTCGTTACTGAATACTTTTTCTAACATTCGTCTCACTAACTTCTCAACACTTTTACCACCCAAGGTACTCAAAGCTATTTGCTGTAAGCAAGTATAATAAAAGCAGTTATTTTTGTACATATTAACAATACACTAGTTGTTACTAACGAATAGCAGGACACAATGAACAAAAAATATCAATTTTTTCCTTGCCTACCATAGAAACGAAGAAAACTAGAAGTAATCGATGAAAGGGTTCCCGCTCGTTTGGCAAAAGCAAATTTCCTGACTTTTCCAGGTTCTTAAATACCACTACTTAGAGATGTTTAGATAGCATATATTTGTACCAGTGCACAGAGCAATACAATTTGCACACGAAAGAACGAAAACATAAAATTTTTAATATGGAACATCCCGTAACAACTAGCCGGATAAGGCAAACAGTAAAATGTGCTATTATTTCCAAACATGAAAATAATGATTTTTTGTTATTGAGTAAATTTTCGGGTAAGTCATATCTATTTACAAATAAAAATCAAAAGCAAGTACACTTCTATAGCAACGGCACGCTTGATTATCTATTTTGAGAATTTATGCCTCAGTATAAAAATAACAGAACAGAGAAATTCGTATTTGTTTCTCCAAAATTAACAGAGAAACGTCCAAAAACTTATGAAACTCTTCTCTTTGTAAGAATATACATAAAAGTACAGCAGATACTTTAACTTCTTTCACATACAAATATCAAGCAATTTAATGCATTAAAACCGGAGGGAAATATTTAACGACTGGCAGAAGCCTTAAAAGTCACCACTTCATTCAGCCATTTGTCGTTACTAGTGCAACTTAAAAGCATAATAGATTGTACACTACATTACACATCATTTTTTTTTCTAAAGATCTAGACGAACCGAATTTTAAAAGCATAATGAAGCATAAAGAACATACTGTGCAAATAACGAATAATTTTCGGAAAGTGGATGCCCTTTTAACTGAAAGTGACATACCGTTTAATAATTTTTGTACCCAAGATTTACAATGAAAAATACTTAAAATGTGTAGCAAATATACAATGAAAAACTTATTTCTCTTTAGTCATTTCACCAACACTGAATAAACAATCGACTAGAAACCTTCGAAATATGGGTGTGGAAAAGAATGGAAAGAAATAGTTGGGTCGAGCGCAAAATGAATGAGAGAGTGTTAGAAATGGTGGGTGAGGAAAGAGCACTTTTAGATATTATTTAGGAAGAGGAAGAGAAACTTGGTTGGGACATTGCCTAAGAAGAGATTGTATCATGAGGGACGTTCTAGAGGGTATGGTGTCGGGAAAGAGAGGGAGGGGGCAAAGGAGACTACAATTAATGGATGATATTAAAACAGAAAGATCGTACGCGAAGACGAAAAAGTTAGCGGAGGACAGTGGAGCATGGAAGCTTCTCAGCTGCGGCAAGTGACCTGCCAATCAAGGCAGAATACCTATGATAATGATGATGATGAATAAACAATTGTTTTCTTATGATACAAACACAAGGGAAGCAGGATGCTACTTCAGGGATATTTCCATTGCATTGTGTATAACATTTTGTTTATAATCTAGATACAACACACGCGTTACATAACAGCTTAAGATGCGGGAAAATGTTTAAGTCATGACCATTTTTTATAGTCATAATCTTAAAATTCTCCTGGTGGGAAAACCCTGAAAGTCCCTGTTAGGATGGCAGAGCCGAACTTGAGCCCAAAATACAACGAACGCAATTCCAAGTCTCTATAAAATAAAACTTAGGCTTCATTAGGTTGTGTACACTGGAATGAAGTTATTCATAATTGCTTCCGCGGTTATGAATATTCATATTACAACAACTGAGACATTCATAGAAACAGATGCCGAATGTTTCTACCACACACGCCCCAACATGATACGTTAAGGTCGTTGACTGCTTTATAGCGGCTTAATATATGAACAAAGAGACGCCAATTTTTGGTATGAGCAAGTTATTTTCTATCATAGTTGCTGCATTATCAATGTTCGAAACTACAATGGAAATTATGACCCACTTTGTTTATTCAGTTTCAACTTGCCACGTGTCATTGAACAAATGTAAGATACCTAATGGGAAGTATCACCCCGTATAATACAAAAATACAGAAATTACGGTACAAAATACTACAGTGAGCTCAAAACCTACCAAACTTGTAGCATTATTTTCATTGTGTGCCCATTCTTCCAGTGATTTAACCGTCGATACCGTTTCACAGGGTAGAGTCAGACCGTCGGGTAATACCAGTGGTTGCGAAATTCCCGGTGAACGTAAATTTCCGTGGATGTATTCCGGTATGCGTGACTGTGTTTCTTCTATACGTTCCAGACGTCCCTTAATGTTCGCCAAATGCTTAGCAATCTCACTTGTTTAACAGCTGTAACATGAGAAACAAATCTGGGGTTCCAAAAGACCCCATCGTAGTACACAAGAGTTAAAAATAGTACTACTAATAATTTCTGAACTTTGTGTTCAGAATTTTATTCATTTATTAATAAATATTTGCACCAGTTCAGTTTCATAGAAGGTACAAAACCAACCAACCATTTCTGCTTTCAAAGATATATTAGTTAATGGGTGAAGGAGTTTACTTCTGCCAGCCTCAAATGCATTCATTGCAAGATAGTTTGAATGTACAATTCTAGGATATATTCATTTATATGCCTGCTTTGAAAACCCACTATTACGATACTGATCTTACAATTTGGGTATTCTAATTTATCCTCTCAGTCGTTCAGTCCAGCTTATCTACTGACCGCGAACATGCTCTGCACCACGCGGGAGTCTGGTGCAGGGTGGAAAATACTAACTTTTTCTTTTAAACAGTGTTATCTTTAATTTAATAATTTATTTCGCTTTGGATAATACATCTCGAGACCTGAGAAAACATTGGGAATTAGAAATAAATGTTAATTAGCTCTGAATTTTCATAGCAAATTTCCTAATTGGGATTAAATTTCGAATTGATTCCCAATCTAACTGATTGCAATACCAAACCCTTTTTCATATGCACTGAGGAAAAAGTACATCAACATTCAACAAAATGATACACTGTATTCACCAAAGTTATTGAAATTTGGCAGGAACGTATATATATATATATATATATATATATATATATATATATATATATATATATATATATATATATATATATATATATACACATATATACCCTCACGGCATTGTCAAGGCTCTATATTTGTATTTTACATTTAAAGTTGCAACCGGGTGTTTCTGACTGCCGTATTAGGTAGCCCGATTATCACCCTTGTTCTTCGCGCGCACAGTCATTCGAAGAAATGAAAACGTACTCTATACACAAACAGTTTATGGTTGTGAACTCGGAAAGCCTAGTACTTCTGCTTGTCAAGGTCAAAAAGTGGGAGAAAAAAGGATGCGTAGAAAGTAAAGAGGGTGCAACAGTGACTGATGCTTGTAAGGGAGCATATTCATTTGTAGTTCGTGCACATTCCGCCTGTAGCGCTACTGTGGCACAACGTATATTGTAACTGTATAACTCTTGTGCACCGCTACTAGGTCTATTGGCGTTAGTGAGACCGAAACTATGTTGTCAGCTCTGACTGCGATAAGGCACTGCCGTGCTGCTTTTGCTTTTCTTTTTTCCCCTTTTTCATTTGTGAGACGCCAAACATGTTGTTTTTGCTTGTTGCACGCGCTGAACGGGTTCCTGCGAGCGAAGTATTTAAGAAGTTGACGACATATTCTTGTTTGTGATAGTTTTAAATTGGTTAACTGTTGAAAAATATACGAAAATCAAGAGGTGAAAAGGAGACGTCCATTTAGACAACCCCCCCTTATCAGAATAAATCGGAAATGGTCTCAATCGTCTGTACACAAATGTGCAGGCGAAATTTTCCATTGTACGCAATTAGGGGCGCCACCAGGACGAAACTAAAAGGGGGGTCTGTCTAAATGGTAGCCCCCCACCAACATGTCCAATTCAATCACAAATTGTCCCAATCGTTTCTACATCCTTTGTACAGAAATATGAAGGCGAAATTTTCGTTTGTCCACAATCAGGGGCGCCGCCAGAATGAAGAAAATTGTATGCTGTCCAAATGGTAGCCCCCCACCATGTCCAATTCAATCACAAATTGTCGCAATCGTTTTGTACATCGTTTGTACAGAAATGTGAAGGCGAAATTATCGTTTTACAAAATTAGGGGCGCCGCCAGAACGAAAACAAAGTGAGGGGCGTCTACGTGGTAGGCCCCACCATGTCCAATTCAATCACAAATTGTCGCAATCGTTTGTACATGGTTTGAACAGAAATGTGAAGGCGAAATTATCGTTTGTACACAATTAGAGGCGCCGCCAGAACGAAAAAAACTGGAGAGCTGTCTAAATGGTAGTCTCCCCACAATGTCCAATTCAATCACAAAATGTCGCTATCGTTTCTACATCGTTTGTACAGATATGTGAATTCGAAATTTTCCTTTGTACACCATTACGGGCGCCGCCAGAACGAAAAAAAGTGGGGTCTGTCTAAATGGTAGCCCCCACCATGTCCAATTCAATCACAAATTGTCGCAATCGTTTTTACATCGCTTGAACAGAAATGTGCAAGCCAAATTTTCGTTTTTAGACAATTAGGAGCGTTGCCAGAACGAAAAAAAGTCGGGGGACTGTCTAAATGTTAGCCGCCCCCCACCATGTCCAATTCAATCACAAATTATCGCAATCGTTTCTAGACCTTTTGTACAGAAATGTGCAGGCAAAATGTTTGTTTGTACAAAATTAGGGGCGCGCCAGAACGAAAACAAAGTGCGGGCTGTCTAAATGGTAAACCTCCCACCATGTTCAATTCAACCACAAACTGTCGCACTTGTTTTTACGCCTTTGTACATAAATGTGCAGCTGAAATTTTCGTTTGCACATAAATGTGGCCCTGCCAAAACGATAACAAACTATGGGCCCTCCCACCATGTCGAATTCAACCACAAACTGTTGCACTTGTTTGTTACGGTTTTGTACAGAAATTTGCAGGCGAAATTTTCGTTTGTACACAATTGCGGGAGGGCCAGAACGATAACAAAGTATAGGCTGCCTGATTGGTAGCACCTCCCTACGTCTCAATTGTTTGTACATCGTTTGAGCAGTAATGCGCAGGCGAAAGTTTTTTCCCTACGCTATCAGGTGCGTGGACAGAACGAGAAAAACGAGAGTTGTCTAAGTGCTAGCCCCACATTGTTCGATTGAACCACAAATTGTCGCGATCGTTTATACATCGTTTGTGCAGAAATGTGCAGGTAAAATTTTCGTTTGTTTTAAATAATATACGGATGTGAGTACTTTTAATATCTGCAATCAACGTTAACCGGTTTGAATAACGGTTGCTGACTTTGAAAATGGTACCTATTACACTAGTCGAAAAAAAATCTTTTTCTCTGGCACACGGAAGAAAATACCTGATTCTAATAGCACTTTTTACGTAGAATTCGAATCTGCAATCAGTTTTTCTCCATCACCCTCAGTTTTCCCGTGACAGAGGTGTTTTCGGAAAATTTCCCCTCAAATTTCTTTTCTTTTTTTCTTTTTTTAGAAAACATTTTCATACTTGTAGCTTGGGTACCTTAGGTATATGAACGCACAAATTATATTGTATGTTAGCTTGATTTATACTTAGTAAGCCCTCTAAGTTTCATAAGAATAGCATTATTCTATCTAGAAAAATAAACATTTTTATAAAAAAAATATGCTATGTGTACTGTTCATTTTACAATATTCATTAGTGCAGATAAAATCACATATAACTTCCACGAAAATTATAATATAAGCACGGTTTATATCTTATTGGATTTGAAATAAAATATATTTTCAATGATGTATACACCGTGTCACCATTTTATATCTACTTAATAAATATTACAATAGATGTGAGTGGTATCTTCTTAATAAATGGACACTTACTTACCTAGTTGTCGACTTTCTTCTGTGTTTGGTTTCTGGAACATCTCTTTTAAGTGTCCAACAGAAATCAGCTAGCATTTTTGAACTTCACTGTCACTGACTCCCACCTGCACATTGAACTTCTAAATTGAGGAATGTCCTGATGAAAATGTTCCCCATACTCATCACTAACAGCACCAAGGTTTTCAGGAATGAAATGCAGGTGGGAGTTTAGAAAGTGAACTTTAAGGGACATGTTGCAACCCATTTCATTGAATGATTGCCGGAAATCACTCACAATTTCACGGTAATTTGGGGCTTTCTTGTTTCCTAAAAAATTCTCTGTTAAACATTTAAATGGACACCAAGCTGCTTTCTCAACCAGAGTTAAGGGATCTCAAATTTTTGGTCACGAATCAAACATCTTATTTGGGGGTCTACAAAAATCCCCAGCGTCACTAACCCGAAGATTTTTTTCCTTGAGGTAACAAGATCCTGCATTACTTTTGTCCATTGCCCTAACAAAGTTTTTGAAGAGCCTCAACTTCATGTGAAGAGGAGGTACAATTATCTAATCAGTGCTCACCAGTTAGGAATAAAAAGCATTCTTCTGTCCAGGCGTTAATACATGCGTTGGCCATTCCTTCTTGATGTAATGTTCCGCTTTGTTCCTGCTGTCCCATTCGCAGAGGAAACAACAATATTTCGTATAACCAAGGTGCAAACCCATTAACAAAGGAATGACTTGTAAATCACAGCAAACGGTCCACTTGTATTTCTCATACTGAATTTTTTCTAACACTATTTCGATGTTTTTATAGGTTTCCTTCATATTAGTTGCATAAGCCAAAGACACTGAAGAAAATTTATTGCCATTGTGCAAAAAGACAGCCTTAAAACTAGTTTTCGAAGAGTCAATAAGCAATCTCCACTCTGTATTTATATGCATGTCCAAGTATATCCATCACAGCACAGACATTATTACAATACACTAAATCATTTTCTTGAGAATAATAGTATTGAAACTCTGTATGAAGGTTTCGAAAATCGGTAACGGCTGGAATCGACTTTAGTGTCACGATGGAGCAGATTCCAGCCTTAAGTTTAGAATCAAGAAGTTCTGTCTGTGTCTTGGAGAGTTTTAAATCCCGTACGAGGTCATTTAGTTCACCCGGAGTTATCAGATGGGGATCCATTGTAGATGTGCTTCCTACATAAGTAGGATCATCATCTTCATTTGGAACTTCAATAGTTGCCTCAAGTACGTAATCCTCATTTACCGTAAGATGAGGAGGAGGTACTGGTACAGGTAATTCTGCACTGTGTGGAACTGGCCTAATTGCTGATAGCAAATTAGGGTACTGTACTGTGTGGTTAGATTTACTGCTTATTTCTTTTATCTGTGTCATACAAAAGTAGCAGTCTGAAGAATGATCTTTTCGTTCCCTCCAGATCATCGGTATTGCGAAGTTCATGTTTCGTCCACCATTTGCCCACCCAGTCAGACGTTTCACGCTAGTACAACAAATGTAGTACATCGAGTAAAACATCGACGTTGTGATTTAAATATCAGCTCCCCACATACATAACAGGAATTGTCCGGTTTATTTACACACTTCCTCGACATCTTGTATCGTGTAAGGTATCACACACACACACACACACACACACACACACACACACACACACACACACACACACACACACAGGAATCTACACTCCATCAAATTCCCACAAAATCCCTCATACAAAAATGGTGACATGGTGTACACATCATTGAAAATGTTTTATTGGAAGTCCAATGAGGTACAAACCGTGGTATATTGTAATTTTCGTGGAAATTATATGTGTTGAAGACAGACCCGACTCCACCCGTGTCCCGACCAGAGCTGACCCGATTGGCCCTACAGAAAGTGACCCGAGTGAACCAACCCGAGGTGACCTAACCCGACAACCGACCCGAGTGACCTGACCTTACAATCTAACCACTTTGAGAGAGCTAGAACCTTACAAGACTGCCACCAGAAAAAAATGCTGACCAATTCTTATGCATAAACCATTGTTTCGGCTTTTTTATTTGTAGTACAATTATCCTCCTCCTCCTCCTCAGTGTTCTGCCATTAATCACAGGCCAGTTTCCGTGAACCAGGTAAGAAGCTTCCATTTTTGCGATTTCCCGCTAATATCTGCCTCGCAACCCAACATAAAGTACCACCCTCCTTATTACAATCTATCAATTGCAACCTTCTTACACACTCTCGCTCTCCTGATATCACCCTCTTTACTACATCTCTTAGAATGCAATCCCTTAGCAAGATCGAAATTTGTGATCCGTCCATTTTTTCACTTCCTTATATCGTCTAATATTGCTCTCGTCTCTTGCATTTTTCAGTATTTCCTAATTCGTTTTCCTCTCTACCCTGCTAACCTTCTTTATTTTACTCCACATCCAAATTTCCAAGGTTAAAATTTAGGCAATCAACTTCGAAAGTCAAAATAAAATTTGACTGAGTTCTGAAGACAAGTTATGAAGACTAAAAGAATAGAAGTTCTGAAGACAACATTATTTTCTAGTAAGGAATGTATATAGAACTTCTTTTAATATTTTTTGCTGTGTAACAAACAAAAATTTCATCACGTTAACATTCCGATTTTTCTATTTAAACACAGCGTTGCTGTCTGATAGAATCATTAGGAACTAATTGCACCGAAATATCATTCTGTAGGGAATTACCTTTTTTTTCTTGATTAATTTATCTAGAAGATATTTGCAACGTTATATAAAATTAGCAAGTATTTTATTGCGCAGAAAGTCAAATCACTACCGCAGCAATAATAATAATAATAATAATAATAATAATAATAATAATAATAATAATAATAATAATAATAATAATCTGAAGATTACCAAGAAAGTTCTGTCTCTTTGTGGAGGTCTGTGTTCAATTGGCCCTCACACCGTGAGTTGAATGCGAATGGATATAAGGTGAAGGTCAGTTGTTGGACGAGGCGAGACGAGACAGAATTTTCATGAAGGGGTACGAGATGAGACAGAGCTCTTTCAATAGAAACATATGCACTTTTCGAGACGAGACTACCTTCACGACACATCCTCGAGACGAGAATGCCCCAAACCTGGTCTCGTGAGCAACACTAGTAAGTATATCCAACATACTACTTGGTTGTGGCTTTTCAGATACACGGTGAACGTGCGTAAGGACTGAGTGAACATGGGTCCTTCACAGAGCGTCATAAGGGCTTGTTTGCTGTACGAGTTCAAATTGCTGCTCCGCGGGGCGGAAGATATGATAAGCCTTTGGTGAGAGTGTCGTGACTACGCGGAGAGTGCAGTGGTATGACGGTTTAAGGACGGTGACGAAACACTCGAAGACGCACCACGTGCCGGAAGACAAACAGATGTTCAAAATAAAGATCTTCAGGCAGCAATTGAGGCGAAGACAGACATGTGAGGAACTGGTACTACATTTCAGTGTGAGTGGAGAAAGCATTCGGCACCACCACCATTAACTTGGGAAGCACTGCAAGTTGGGTTGATGGGTCCTACATGATTTGACTTGGAGCCAGAAAGCAACGGGAGCAGACACCTGTGTTTCTTTTGTGTCTCGTCTGACGAAGGAGCAATTTCTGGACAGGGTGTTGACATGTGATGGGAAGTGGGTCCTGTACGAAGCTCCACGGCGCCGTCATTGTTGGTTAGCATCCCATGAACCGGTTCAAAAACAGGCAAAGCCACACTACACCAGAATAAGGTTCTCCTGTGTATTTTGTGGACTGCTCGAGGCATCGTCCATCGGGAACTGCTACCAGCTGCTCAGATCATCAATGCAACTGTGTACTGTCATTGTGTACTGTCTGGATCCAGCAGTTCTGAATCGCAAAGGGGTCCTCCTGTTACAAGGCAATGCTAAGTCCCACGTGGCTAAAATGACCTAGTACATAATTCTACGCCATGGATGGAAAACACTATTGGATCCGCCATACTCCACGGACATTGTACCGTCCGATTATCACCTGTTCCATTCCTTGGACAATCACCTTAGAGAACGCCAATTCAAATCGCTACTAGAGGTTCAATATGCACTTGATACCTTCTTCACTTCACGTCCCACCAAGTTCGACTGCGACGGAATCCATAGTCTTCCAGAACGTCGGCAGAAGGTCGTCGAGGCTGATGGAGACGATTTTTGATATTCCAGGTAAGTAGTATTGATTTAGTGTGGTATCCATAAAAGAGATGCGACAGTTGATAAGAGATAGTTTATCGCTTGTTTAATTAAGGATAAGGGGAGTATCGAAGGAGGTGATGAAATAGGGTCAGGTTTTTTTTTCCTGGAGATAGATGACGAAAGGAAAGGTTGAATGACCACTACGAAGGTCACAGTCGATGGTCACTACAGTATGGCCCCTGGTTTGCAGGACCACAATGGATGACCCCTGGAAATGACCCCCAGGACCCATAGCCACTATGCAGGACCCATGGCCCCTACGCTTCAATAGAAGCTACCTATTAAAAAAGATGTGAGCATATTTTAATGTTTCGTATGGCAAGCCATACTCCTTGCTAAAAAGGTGGGAGTAGATAAAAGGAAATGGTTCCCAGGACTACAGTGGATGACCCCTGGAAATGACCCCAGGACCCATAGCCCCTATGCAGGACCCATGGCCCCTACGCTTCATTAGAAGCTAACTTAAAAAGATGTGAGAAGTGAAAAATATAGCAAGCCATACTCCTTGCTAAAAAGGTGGGAGTAGATAAAAGGAAATGGTTCCCTTCCCTGCCTTGCAGGGCCCCCTGGAAATGACTTCCAGGACCCATTGCCCCTATGCAGGATCTATACGAACAGTATGTGAGCATATATAATTGATTAGAAGCTACCTGTTAAAAAGATGTGAGCATCCCTCGACTTGACCAAAGTGAAAAGTTAAAAATAAGCCCCTCCCCCTCCTATAAGTATACTATGAAAAGGGTAATATTTATTAAAACATTATTTTTACTTGTGAGCTGAAGAGTAAGTGGCATAGACATCCTTCCTTTAGAGCCGTTGAAATTGAAATGAACGAGCGATAAGCCGTTTGGCTTGGCTTTAGTGACGTCAAGATTAACTTTGTACCGTATCAGAATGATAAAACTGATTGACCTATATGATTAAGCAAGACTTTACTTATTTACACGAAAGAGAGATTAATTGCAATCATCTACAAACATATGTATGATTTGAACTTAATCAGAACTCTGAAGAACAATCACGTGCAAGGTTAAAAACCTTTATTATTGACAACCATGAGTGATATCTAACAGAGTTAATCACAGATGGATCACGAGTTTATGTGTACGAGTTTAATTGATACTGATGATAGAAAAAAATAAACCGATAATCACGAGAACTGATGGGTTTATGAACGCTTGCTTGCAATCATTTACAAACATTTGTATGATTTGAACTTAATCAGAACTCTGAATAACAATCACGTGAAAGGTTAAAAACCTTTATTATTGACAACCATGAGTGATATCTAACAGAGTTAATCACAGATGGATCACGAGTTTATGTGTCCGAGTTTAAATGATATTGACGATAGAAAAAAATAAACCGATAATGACGAGAACTGATGGGTTATTGAACGCTTACCCTATTACAAACTGAACTTGTATTTGTAAATATATATAAACAATTTGGAAACGTTATTACTTAGAGATAACCAGAGAACGGCAAAAACATTTATTTTGTTATTACAATCT
This sequence comes from Thermobia domestica, assembly GCF_964235325.1. Lineage (NCBI taxonomy): Eukaryota > Metazoa > Arthropoda > Insecta > Zygentoma > Lepismatidae > Thermobia > Thermobia domestica. Next base: position 154,095,280 of record NC_137457.1, read on the forward strand.
AATACGAGAAAATAAACTGCTACTTTAGAGATTAATGCCCCGAACTGAACAATTATTATTGTATGGATTCAATGTCCACAGTGAGAACATTGACCATGCCCCGCCTATATGCAATAAAGCATATGGACTTATGGGAAAAAAATGGTTCCGCCTATACTAAATAAAGTACTTATATATAAATCCCTTTGCTCCCTTTTTCTATATATTATAATTGTTGCTACTGAGAGTGTGTTTTATAGTAATTAATTGTGTGATTTTACGTGTGTGTGTTTGCGATTTCTAAAAAGTTTGGACGAGCAGCGAAAATTGTAAGTTATTATTGTAGTTGATGTATATATTCACACATATTCACTGACGCGCCTTTTGTACATTAATATTTAAACCTAGGGCTAACGAACAAATGTAAAATTGTAATTCACTTTAAAAGTATAACACATAATCGTTAATGTGCCACCACAGACATTTACATTGAAACGTGAGAAAAAAGTGATTATTTGTAAAATATTTTGGCATTAATGCTACGCGTTTGTTTAAAATGGTATTTATGTTGCGCGCTTACACAAAGATTTATTTTTATTATAGCAAGCATTTACGGAAATAATTTAAAAATACCATTCTCCCCTAACACATATTGGTTATGCCTTTGTTATAATTGCACTAACGCGAAAGCGAAATAAAAATTACTGTGTTCACCATAACACATATTGGTTACGCCTTTGTTATAATTGCACTTACGCGAAAGCGAAATAAAAATTACTGTGTTCACCTAACACATGTTGGTTGTACTTTTTAAAATTGCACTAACGCGAAAGCGAAATAAAAATTACCGTGTGCACCTAGCACATATTGGTTGCACTTTTTAAAATTGTACGTACGCGAAAGCGAAATAAAAATTAATGTGTGCACCTAGCACATACTGATTGTACTTTTTAAAATTGTATGTACGCTAATACGGCCACCAACTTACATTTAAGAACGCATTATAAAATAGTTTGTGTTATATAACTTTTGCGGACAAATTAGTTGCCTGGCACAAAATTTAAATTGCTTATCCATTATTAAGCTAAGCTAAGATGGCTATACTTGCTAACACCCCTTTACTTGAAAACCACATTTTTTTTACTATGCTATTGTAACGTAACCGTCGGTAACGCGCCTTTACTTGAAAACTATATGGTTCATTACTAAGGTAACCTAAACTGGGTATACTTGCTAGTGCTGGCCCTACTGTAACGTAACCATTGCTAACGCGCCTTTACCGTATAACCTAACTTAACGCAGCATTATTCAGCTATGATAATAATGTATAAATTAATTATTATTTTGTTTTAACTTGTTGCTACGCGTTTGCTAATACTGAATAATTGCTTGGAAATGCACACCGACTTTGCCCTACCCTGAACCACTTGTTTGCGCGGTGGCTTTACCCTGCCCTGAATCACTTGTTTGCGCGTATGCTTTACCCTGCCCTGACCTGCTTAAATGTTGGTGGGTATGCTTTTTATATAGAATAAGCGACACTGCTATGTATATACCCTAAACTTATTTGTGGAAATAACAAATGTATACCCGTTTTGCACGGCCCCGCCCACATGATGGCACGCACGTTTTTCAACATGTACACCGACTGCCACGCTTTTAATTTTATTTAATGTAATTATTGTACGCATGCTTCCCAATAAATGCAAGCACGTTTTTCACATGTACACCGTCTGCTACACGTTTAGAACTAATAAATATACGCATGCTTCCGTATAAATGCAAGTATTTTTTCACGAATGGACTTCCACTGCTACGCATTAATATTAATAAATATACGTATGCTTCCGTATAAATACACGCACGTTTTTTTACGAATGGACTTGCACTGCTACGGCTAGAAATTAATAAATATAAACATGCTTCCGTATAAATGCACGCACGTTTTTTCACATGGACACCATTTGCTAAACAATTGTTTAATGTATATAAAAAATTACGTTTATATTTTAATAATAAATTAAGCACAACACATAAAATCATGTACAATTATATATATATCAAGAATCACGAAAACCACAGGAATAGAAAGTTGAAAATATATTATCCCTAGTGGAAGCGAGCTGTTTTATGATTTTGTAAGCAGATACATACTAAATAATACATAATAAAAGCATATACATACTAAATAATTTATTGCTAAAAAATATTAAACTTACCTTTATAAATTCTTCTTATTATAACACATATTTAATGATTGCACATAAAAGCACTTGTAAGCGGCGTGTCTGCTTACATTGAAGAGAACAGGAAGTGACTCAACTTCCTGTAGCAGTGTTGGTAAATCTTAATACTTTGTGTTTAGTTAGTGAATGGTAATGGAAAATTTTTGATTTAAAGAGATTAATAAATAAGAAATCATTATGAAATGGGAGTGGTTTTTGGTATACTTTAATTACAAGCGCAGAAAAAGTATTTGTGTTGCCTAGTTTGTAAAATAAAAATAAATGAAAATGCTTTAGGTCATTTTGTAATGTAGCCTATAGGAATATGAGCCGATTCACTACCCTTTATGATATTTAGACTGCAAAACACAGACTATAATGTAACACATTTGCTTATTTTATGGATTTTGCGATGGATTATTTACGCAAACTAGAATGCGAAGACAATTTAGTAAGACACAATGTGTTAGTAACAGACAACTTAGTAAGAAACATTGTGTTAATGAAAGACTATTTAGAGGATATTCAAGAACTATTTAGGGCAAACTAAGAATAGTTAAGGTTTACTTAGGTGGTAATCAGGGGTTAGTTACGGAATACTAAAGATAATCAAGGGGTAGCTACGGAATACTAAAGATGGTCAGCGACTATTTAGGGGCTAAGTAGGGTATACTAAAGATAATCAAGGGGTAGTTACGGATAACTAAATATGGTCAGCGACTATTTAGGGGATATTCAAAGGCTAGTTAGCCCATAGTAAGGATAATCAAGGAATAATCAGGGGATATTAAGAATGCTTAAAGGGTAGGTAGCCTATAGTAAGAATATTAAAGGAATAATCAGGGGATATCAAGAATAATTAAAGTGTAGTTAGCCCTTACTAAAGATATTCAAGGACTATTAGGGGATATTCAAGGGGGAAGCTTAATTATAGAGTGCGGAATAAGGACTTTTTTTGCGATACTTAGTTTGAGAATAAATATTGCGGTGGGGCGCAGTACAGAATGAGGGCCTTTTGTTTTGTTATATTTAGTTTAAGTATAAATATTGCGGTGGGGCGCAGTACAGAATGAGGGCCTTTTCTTTTGCTATACTTAGTTTAAGTATAAATATTGCGGTGGGGCGCAGTACAGAATGAGGGCCTTTTCTTTTGCTATACTTAGTTTAAGTATAAATTTTACGGTGGGCCGCAGTACAGAATGAGGGCCTTTTGTTTTGGTATATTTAGTTTGAGAATAAATATTGCGATGGACAGAATGGGCTTTAGGATATTTTAGAATTGGAATAAGGCTACATAGATGTGTACTGTTATTGGAAACACGTATAGAATGTGAATCGGAAAAAATGCACAGAGACGTGTTGTTTTATGAACCCGTTTGAAAACGACTTAATACTATACTGAATGCTTTTGAATAAGGCCGCTAGGTGGCAATATTTACCACATGATTGCGTCAAAACATGCGTAAACTTGTTTAATGTAATGACATATATAATATTATCTATTCCGTTTTAATATCATTTTATTGTACGCCGTTCGACGTAACGTGTTGTTTACCCCTGACTTATTACTAGTGCTAATAGTAGTACTGAATTGAAAATATAACATTTAGTGAAAAATATTATTACTGTTTTACAGTGTGCAGTTGCAAAATAAACATTAGCGAGGCCATTTTTAACAGTTTTTGAAGAACAACTAAGAATTAGAAGGTGAGTGTATTTCATAATTATTATTAATATATTTATTGAAAACACTTGGTAAACAAGACTTTTTTTAAAACCAATTTAATGAACATTTCTTGAGCTGAGCTTGCTTTTTTAACCATTAATTATTTAACCAACACTTAGTAAACAAGACTTTTTAAAACCAAGTCATGAACATTTGTTTAGCTGAGCTTGTTTTTTAACCAATAATTAATAAACAAGTTTCTTTTATAGTTTTTCAGAACAAGTTATTGATTATTGCCTGTTTTGCTAGATTTTTTTATTACATAGAACTCAAAATTTTTCTTTTTCTTTTGTTTTAGATGGATTTCCTGTGTTCAACTGGTGAGTTCAATATGATTGATGAACTTTTCCTGCATGAAGTTTTACGCGGTCTTGATGACTATTCTCGTGTCTTCAGTACGTGGAAGGCGATAATGGAGCTGCAGAGATTAGGTCATCGAGCCAGTGTAAGATGTGAGGCTTTACTACACGCTCTTCGTGCATTGGAAGGTAATGACCTTATACTTTTAAATCATTGCGTTTCAGCCGCCGATGTGCTTGAGTTATTTGTACACGGATTTTTTCGTAGTAACGAGTTTTACAATTATGCTCAAGACAGATTTATGTATTTAATGGCGTGCGGAGAAGGTCAAATAGATAGAATAAATAATACAGAGTTATCCAATTTTTTTGATTTTGGTTCGCGATTTGTTTTGGATGAATCTTTAATTCCATCTGAATTACCCATAACTGTGACCCCTCAAGAAAATTATAACTTGAGTGATGAGGACTTGGCATTTTTAGATGGAGTAAATCTAAATTCCGATGAAGAACGAGAAGGGAGGAGATTGGTTAAAAATGTGGACGATGCTGTGGTTAAACCCACGCAACAAGTCCAGGGAAGAAATCTTGTATACAATCAGCCTTGTGTACAGGATAATCATGGTTATGGGGACCAATCTGATCCTCAACCTGGACCCTCACATGTTCCTGACCCCGTGTTTTTTGGATATGGGAGCAATATAAGAAAAGTACAAATAGTACTGATTGTAGTGCTAGTGGTAGTACTAGTAGTAGTGGTAGTGGAAATAATAATGAGGGGGAAAATCAGAGTAATAATAACTTCGAAGTAGTAAGAGAGAGCAGAAAACGGTTTCGTAAGTTTCACCTTACGGGCCATGAAATCGCGGTTAGACCTGTGGATAATGAAAGACGTATTGATAATCCACAGGCCTATATTGAAAGCTTATTTAATTTTGCATTAGAACATGTGTTATCTAATGCTCGCCCCACTGATTATATTGGACTATACATTGATAGTAGCAATAGTAGAGATAACAAGTCTGTATATGTTCCATTTAGAAGAAAACCCGATTTTTCTGCTCAAACTGTCCTTTCCTCAGTTGAACGAGTTTTAAATTCAAATGAGGATTTCCTTTTGGGGCATGAGGTATTGTTTCGCTTCCATGTAGCGGAGAGTATGCATGGAAACGGAAGAAATGCAGCAAGTGCTGTTGAAAAGTATTCCAAACATCAAGATTATTTAGAAAAGCGATTAATACGCATAGAATACAATAATATGTATTGCTTACCCATGGCAATTGTTTGGGAAATTACAAAGCACACCGCAAGTAAGCAAAGTTTATATAAATTAAAAACAAGAGATTATGATACATGGGTTCTTAAAGCAGAAGTTCTCTGCGAGATGGCGGGAGTAGACGTTAAAGCAAAGGGTGGATGTGATTTTAAAGACCTGGATTTGATACAATCATATTTAAGTGGTGAGTATCAAATTGTGGTGTATGAGGAAGATGAAAACAATGACCGGGAATATATAGTACGTTACCCGGGAGAGTATGCAGAGAATAAAATCTTTATTTTCTATAAGAGAGGTGACACTGTTGGCCATTTTGAACCCATTCCATACATTAAAAAATTACTTGGTAAATTGAAGTATTGCTATTATTGTTTGCAAGCATATAATGGGTTAGCATATAAACATAAGTGTGAAACTCAGTGTTCTCTGTGAATGCAAACACGAACGAAATTATAATACTAATAAAATTAAATGTAATGCGTGCAATAGAGAGTTTGCTGAGGGTACATGTTTTCAGAATCATAAAAAATGTAATAAAGGCGGGAAATCTGTGTGTGATAATGTTAAGGTCTGCAATAATTGCGGTATCATCTTTGATAACAGGCGTCGAAAATCAAACCATGTGTGTGGTGAACATTTTTGCACGACTTGTCGTAAGCATGTCGATATTACTCACACATGTTTTGTACAACGACAAGAGCCTGTACATACTGATAGGTTTATGTACATTGCATATGATATAAAAACGATGTTAAAGGCACCAAATGCGCGCGGTGAAAGAGAACATGTTGTAGTACTTGTATGCTGTAAGCATATTTGCCACAACTGTATGAATAAAGGTATCGATGACTCCTGTAAAACTTGTGGTGATAATAATGGAAATCGTTCGTTTTCTTTTAAGACAATGACGGACTTTATTAACCATGTTTTGGTAGACCGACCTGACTTTAGACGTATAATTTGTATTGCACATAATGGTAGCAGATACGATGGTCTTTTCTGCCTTAGAAATCTAATAGAAGAGCAGAATCTTATTCCTAATGTGGTAATTCAGGGTCAGAAAATTTTTAATATTAATATTGGTAATCGTATTTTCTTTAAAGATTTTTATTTATTTATTGGTTGTAAATTATCTAGACTTCCCAAAACTTTAGGCCTGCGCGGAAATTTAAGAAAGGGAGATTTCCCCTATTTATTTAACACCGAGGAAAATCAAAATTATGTTGGTCCCTATCCCCCACTTGAATTCTATGACCCTGAAGGACGAAGCACCGAAGAAAAACAAGAATTAATAGCCTGGCACCAAGAACGTGCGGCAAGTGGCGAGGAGTTTAACCTCGAAAAGGAAATGCTGTCTTATTGCGAAAACGATGTTAGAATTCTAGCAGAAGCGATCATCAAATTTAGTGACATTATCGAGGAGAAAACGAATGGTTTGCAATGTTTCATGACATCATCCACCATTGCAGGTCTTGCAATGCGTACATATCGTACTTTGTACTTACCTAAAAATACTATTCCCGTAATTCCCGCGTTGGGTTTCCATCATAAGACAAAGTATAGTACTAAAGCTATGCAATGGCTTATGTATATGGAAAAACAATTAGGGATAGAAATCCAGCATGCTAGGAGAGGTGGGGAAAAGTATATTGGTAGGTACCAAGTTGATGGATGGCATGAGGGACTCAACGCTGCCTTCGAATTTTATGGTTGTTACTGGCACTCGTGCCCGCGTTGTTACCCTTTCAACCGTAACGACATTTTACATGACGCTCAAGACTCATGCAATACAATGGAAAAAAGATATGAACAAACAATGCTCCGCCGGAAGTACCTAAAACGTTTAGGTATAAACCTATACGAAATCTGGGAATGTTCTTGGGATGAAAAGGTAAAGACGGATAAGGACGTACAAAGGTTTATTAAAGAACGTTGTACTAGCCTGCCTGATTTCCTTATTCCCAAGAATTGTTACAATGGTGGACGCACTGAAGTGTTCAAATCTTTTGTGAATTGCACGGGTAATGAGAAGTTATGTTACGCCGATATTACTTCGTTATATCCATATGTGATGTCACGTAAGCCTATGCCCGTTAAATCACCTAAGATACATACGGGGCCGGACTTTCCAGATGTGGAAAGTATTCATGGTGTAGTAAAATGCACTATTTTGCCCCCGAAAAACTTATATTTTCCGCTTATTCCGTATGTGGCTGGAGGCCGATTACTTTTTGGTTTATGCCGGACATGTATGGAAGAGGAAAACACTGATGATTGTACTCATAGTGACAATGAGTGTGCTATTACAGGTACGTTTTGTACTCCAGAGTTACACCTGGCTCTTCAAAAAGGGTACAAAATACTCGATATACATGAAATATGGGAATTCGAACTCATGGATCCTGAAGAGGGGAATTCAGGTGGTTTGTTCGGAACTTATGTGAATTCCTTTCTTCAGATGAAGCAGGAAGCCTCTGGTTTTCCTGCTTATTGTAAAAATGAAGGAGACAAGCAAAAATATATCGAGGACTATTATGCCCATGAAGGCATACAGTTAAATTATGATAACATTAGGACGAACCCGGGATTGAGGCAATGTGCAAAACTTTACCTCAATTCATTATATGGCAAATGGGGACAGCGCACTGATATGTCACATAGTGTAATCGTTAGTGACGAAGTTACGTTCCTTAGGTATTTAACGTCGGCAAGGTATGAAATTCAAAGTGTGGTCCCAATTAATGATGATCATTTAATTATCACATATAGAGATAATGAAACTGAAAATGTCCCACTGGAATTTTCAAACGTTATATTAGCTGCCTTTATTACTTCGTGGGCTAGACTTGAACTATATAAATTACTAACGACTGTAGGACCAGACAGAGCCATTTACTGTGACACTGACAGTATTATGTATATACAGAAAAAAGATGAGGAACCTTTGTTACCACTTGGAAACTATCTGGGTGATCTAACAGATGAAATTCCAGAAGGTTGGGAATTTACAACCTTCTACGGTCTAGGTGCGAAAAATTATTGTTATAGGCTAATTAATGCCAAAGGGGATGTTCGGCACATACTCAAAATTAGGGGGATAACACTAAACGATAGGACCTCTCAAAAAATTAACTTTGAGAGTTTCTATAAATTAGTGTCTGGACAATTAGAGTCCACAGTAATAGAAAACCCAAATAGTATTGTGCGTAAACCAGGGTTCCGCATCTTTAGTCGTACAGAGACTAAGACACACCGTGAGGTAAATAAAAAACGTAAACGTGTTGACGAAGATGACGTGACTGACAATATACCAATAACAAAACGTGCGACTTTACCTTACGGATATAGGCCCACGAACGAGTAAATGTGACTTGTGTGAATGTTTTTTTCTTTTTTAACCAGTTCGTTTTTTATGGAAACTCTGCTTTTATATTCTTTTGTTTCTTTGGAAACTCCCTGTTAAAATTGAATGTAATTATGTTAAAATTTCCAGTGGAAAGTCGTTAATTATTTGTTGGACTGCTTCTTATAGAAGTGCCTTGTTAATTATTTTTTCCTTCGCTTCTTATAGAAGCTCGTTGTTAATTATTTTATTGTTCTTTCGCTTCATTAGAAGCTTATTGTTAATTATTTATTTGTTTGCTTCTTATAGAAGTTCAGGACAATCGTTGATTGTTTTCTTACAAACCTCTATCTCTTTTCTTTTTAAATGTGTGAGTGTATATAAAGCAAAAGCTCTATTGCATGCATTCATTTGAGTACAACATGTTAAAGTTTCAACATACCTCTACCATTTTAATTGCGGGTCCATCAAGGACAGGAAAAACATGTTTTGTAAATCGATTACTTAATGAACGTGATCAAATGTTTAGTATAAAATTTAATGATATTGTTTGGTGTTATGGTGCAGTAATACCAAACCTGGATGCACATGCAAAAATACGTTTTGTACAAGGAATACCTGACATGAATAATTTTGAAATTAAAGAAAATTCATTATTAATACTTGATGATTTAATGTCAGAAACTAATGGCGATGTTGCTAATTTATTTACAAAGTATGCACATCATAAAAAGTTAACTGTTATATTTATTATTCAAAATTTATTTCCAAAAGGAAAACATGCACGTGATATTAGTTTAAATGCACATTATATTATAGTATTTAAAAATCCTCGTGATAAATTACAAATACAATATTTAGCAAGGCAAATTATGCCTCGATATAGTAAGGAAATTGTGAATGTATTCGAAGAGGTAACACGTGAGCCTAACACTTATTTGTTATGTGACCTAACCCAAAAAACAAACGATGCATTGCGAATACGTACAAATATTTTTCCTAATGAAATTATGCATGTATACGCCAACATAAAAGACATGCATACAGAAATTTTTATTTAGTTGCTATCAAGATGTTGAAGGTAAAACAACACTACAACACGCTCCGTGCTCTGTGCAAATGCAAAAATACAAAACGAAAACAAATTTTACAAAATGCTTCAGGGGATTTAATAAGAACAATTTCTCAAGTAGCTAAAAACACAATAAAAGGAAACATCCCTTTAAATCCTCGTCAGAAGCAACGATTACGTAGACATAAAAAGATCTTGCGCGCTTTATGTCAGCAGCGTACTGCATTAAAGAAAAAGAAGAGGTTGTTACTACAGAAAGGTGGTGCACTTTTACCATTAATTTTGGGACCACTTCTAGCAGCAGTAGGCAGTAGTATTTTTAGTCGATAATTATGTCAGAATTACGTAAAATGATTTTAGTTCCTGAAAATGCAATACATGAAATTCAGTCCAATCTTAAATCAATAGATTCACATCAATCACGTTTAGATGAAGAAATGAATAATATTTTAAAACGTCATGATATTAGTGTACAACAAAAATGGAAATTATATCAACAAGCTTTGCATCGTTACTTACAGTATACATCTTCTTCTTCACGTAAACCTATTACATTACCTGTTATTCAGGATGAACAAAAAGAAGAAGAAAAATTATCATCACTTGCTTTGCAACAGGATAACAATACTTCTATTTTACCATTTGTATCAGACATTTTACAATCAGTACCAAAAACACTACGTAGGAAAACAGATCTATTATTAAAGCAGTTAACAAATTCTGATAAAATTCAGTGGGATAAGTCTGGCATAGTACGTATCCAAGGAAAAACAATACCTGGTTCAAATATTATAGATTTAGTAAATGATGTTGTTCGTACAAGAAAATATTCAAGAAATCCTATAGGTATTTATGAATTTAAAAATTTATTAGAAGATCTTAATGTTCCTAAAGAATTTATTGGTACACCAGCATCAAAACTGAATACTAGTAGTAGCCAACGTATTCGTGAAATAAGAAAATCATCCAGTCCTAAAGCAGTATCTAATTTATTTAAACATTGGAAAGAATATAGTATGTAAAAAATGACAAAATTATCAAAAATATATTATGATTATTCAAATCCTAATTCTTTATCAAGTATACAAACATTACATCGTAAAACAAAATTATCTAAAAAGAAAATTAAAAATTGGTTAGCTTCTCAAGATGCATATACATTGCATGCACCAATTCGTAAAGTTTTTCAACGGAAAAAGTATTATGTTAGTGCACCAAATGAAACATTACAAATGGATTTGGCAGATATGCAAAACATTGCAAAGTATAATAATAATTATAAGTATATATTATGTTGTATTGATATTTTTTCACGTTATGCATATTGTGTCCCCTTAAAAACAAAGAAAGGTCCTGAAATGGTAAAAGCAATAAGAAAAATTTTAAAAAATTTCAAGTTACCCGTGTTTAATGTCCAAACCGATTTAGGTACAGAATTTTATAATCGTCATGTAAAACAATTGTTTAAAGAATATGAAATTAATCATTATAGTGTTCATTCCGAAATTAAATGTGCTTTAGCAGAACGTTTTATAAGAACGGTAAAAGAAAAATTGTATCGTTACTTTACTGCAAAAAATACTTATCGTTATATTAATGTCTTAGATCAAATTGTCAATAATTATAACCATTCATATCATTCAAGTATTAAAATGGCGCCTGCAGAAGTAAATGATTCCAATGTGAATCAAGTGTGGGAAACATTATACGGAAATACAATAAATAAAAAGAATACAAGTTGTAAATTTAGTCCGGGTGATTATGTTCGTGTTAGTAAGTATAAACATGTATTGGAAAAAGGATATTTACCTAAATGGTCACAAGAAATATTTATTGTTGATAAATGTATTAAGTCTAATCCTGTGACTTATAAATTAAAAGATTGGAATGGAGAAGAAATTAAAGGAATATTTTATGCACAAGAATTACAAAAAGTAATTATAAATTCAAAAAAAATCTTATTGAAAAAGTATTAAAACGTAAAAATGGGTGGATGTATGTAAAATGGTTGGGATATCCGTCAAGTATGAATTCATGGATTAGATCCGATTCTATTCAGTCTTCAAAATGAATTCAAACCTTACACATGACTTTTACGTTACTCTTCCTTCAAATGCCAGTAGTAAACTTTTTAATAATAATACAACAGCTTCATTTCGCGTTAAATTAGCACAACCTATTGATTTAAGTGATGGGGAATGGGGTGTTGCATTAACACAAATTAATATTCCGTGGAGTTTTTATAATGTTGGTGAAAATGAAGAAATAATAATTACTACTGTTATCAATGATAAAGTTGAACGTCATCATGTTCGTGTTACACCGGGATATTATTCTTCTATCGAATCTATTCTTGAGTTAATTCCTGAAAATGTTCGTATGTTACAATATTTACAAAATAAAAATCAAATTGTAATTAAACATTCTTTAAAATTAGAAGATTAATGTATGATTGGTATTACACCAGGATTACAACATATTTTTGGATTTATTAATGAAGATACACACGATATTAAAAATGTAGTATACACAAAAATTAGAAATGTTGATTTATTATTATCACGGGGTAAATTTCCATGTAATTTAGATTATAATATTCCCAATTCAATTAATGTTTGTGTTGATATTGTAAAACATCAACAAAATATTGGACCGTTAGTTCGAAAACTTAGTGTGTATAATGTACAACACGGTAATGTAAAATCTTTTGTGTTTCATACACCCCATTATGTTAAAGTTGAAAAGAAATATTTTGATACAATAGAAGTAAACTTAAAAGATGAACACGGTTTAAAATTACCATTTCGTTTCGGGACTTCAAACTTGACACTTCACTTTAAACGAAAATGATTTCTGAAAGTATTGATGATAGTTTTTACATTACATTAGTTTCAAACGCTAATACAAATGTATATCCTACAAATAATCCAACACATTTTATTAATCAGTTGAAAAATAATATACGTTTATCAAAATCCGATTGGTACGTAGGGTTAAGTGAAGTACATATTCCATTAACATGTTATAACGTCACCGAAGGTGAAAATGTTGTATGGTACAAATTTAAAAATGCAGACCCTATGAAAAGTAAAGTTGTTGTTGGATATTATCCATCCATTCATCATTTAATAGATGAATTAAATACAATATCAAGATTTATACGATTTAGCTTTTCAAATATTGTACGTGTTGAATGCGATGAACGTGTAGAATCTGTTACATTGTCACCTACATTAGCTTTACAATTAGGTTTTTCTGAAAAATCAGATCTTGTAAAAGAACGCCGTGGATTCAAACAACCATACGTAGATATTGGATATCCACATCAAATTTTTATTTATACCGACATTATACAATATCAATTTTTAGGTGATACAAAAGCTCCGTTACTGCGTATAGCAACAATTTCAGATATTAAATATGGAAAAGTTCAAACAATTACCTTTGAAGATATTCATTATATACCACTTGCAAAATTTTGTTTTAACACAATTGAAATACTATTAAAAGATCATGCAGGGCGAAATTTGCCATTCCGATCTGGGACACTGACCGTAACACTTCATTTTAAACGCTCTCCTGTTAAATAATAATAATAATAAAATGAGATCTAGACGTGTTACTTTACATCGTGGACGTGGAATACCATATTTTTCAGGACCTGTATATCAAAGGGGACATGGTATAGGGAGTTTCTTTAAAGGGTTATTTCGTTTTGCATTACCATTTCTTAAACAAGGTGCAAAAACTGTAGGACGTCAAGCATTGCAAACCGGTATACAAGTTGCGGGTGATGTATTGGAAAATAAACCATTTAAAGAAGCGGTTCGTGCACGTGTAAAAGAAGCTGGTAATAATTTAAAGACAAAAGCTATTAATAAAGTTGGACAGTTGCTAACTGGTAGTGGTAAGAGACGGTCACGCAAAAGAAAGGCTCCTGCAATTGTAAATTTTGGACCACCAACAAAACGTAAACATATAAACGATATCTTTTCATAATGTCGCTCCTAAATTCCGATAGTTCTGAATGCTGTACCAATGAATTTGATTTCTTTTCAATACCAATGACACAAACAGCTATTGAAGCAACTATAAATGCTGAATATCGACCTATTTCTACATTAACATCCGAAGGACCAATTGAATTTGTTATTCCTGGAGAAACAGGAGAATTTATTCATCCAGCATATCTATATCTTTATGTACGTTGTAAAATTACAAAAGATGATGGTAAAAATTTAGTTAATGATGATGTTGTTGCACCAGTAAATAATTTCCTACATTCATTATTTAGTCAAATTGATATTTCGTTAAATGATAAATTAATTAGTTCTTCATCAGGATCTTATCCTTATCGTGCATACATTGAAACTTTATTAAATTATTCTCATGATGCTTCTCAAACACATTTAGCATGTGCTATGTGGCATAAAGATACTGCAAAAGATTTTAATAAATTAGATAATACAAATGATGGTTTTCAAAAGCGTGCCAATAAAATAAAAAATAGTAAATCTTTTGAAATGTACGGACGTCTTCATACTGATATTGTAAGTTTAGATCGTGTGCTTCCCAATAAAGTAACTTTACGTGTCAAATTACATCGTAGTAAAGATAACTTTTGTTTAATGTCTCCTGAAAATACAAGTTATAAAGTTGCACTTGAAGAAGTTATTCTACATGCACGTCGTATTGATGTTGCTGCAGATTTAGCTATGCAATTAAATACACGAATGGTTTCAGAAACGGCCAAGTTACCTCTAACAAGAGTAGAAACAAGATCTTATACTATTCATGCACAAGTCAAGTCATATAACCTTGATAATCTCTTTCTGGGTAATGTTCCTAAAGGTGTGGTTATTGGTTTCATTTCCAACACAGCCTTCAATGGTAAATCACATCTTAATCCATATGAGTTCAGAAACTTTAACGTTAACAAACTGCAATTACATGTTGGATCAAAATCATTCGGCCCAACCCCCTTACGCCTGATTTTAATAATGATTTATACCTTCTAAGTTACTATACTCTGATATCAGGTACTGGTATATATTATCAAAATTATTCACATACTGTTACTCTTGAAGAATATCCTAATGGATATACTCTGTATGCATTTATTCTATCTCCAACTGGAACTTTAGATGACAACACTTGGGATGTAGTTCGTGATTCTCCTGTAAATTTAAAAGTATCATTTTCAGAAACTTTAACTGAACCAATTACATGTATTGTCTATGCGCAATTTGATTCGTTAGCACAAATAGACAAAGATAGAAATATTTATACTGATAACACCTTCTAATTTATTCAGTTGAGTAGAATGAGGGTTGTTGTACACTTCTCCGCATTCCATAATAATGATGAGGAATTTATTGTAAAGGAACTAGCAATTGTAAATCCTGACCTTCCGTTTTTACAAAATTGGATATTTAAACCACCATATCCATTAAATAAGCTGTCTGAGCCAATCATAAATACAAACAAATATCTAAGTGAAAATGTATATGGCATTACCTGGCACGAGGGCGATGTAGAGTATTCACTTCTTAAGGAAATAATTCAATCATATTGTTGAAATACCACCAGTATTTACACGTATGGATTAACTAGAAAGTGTTTTCTTGAAGAAATTCTGCAAAGAAATGTTACAAATTTGGAAGAAATAGACTGTCCAAAGTATACTGCATTAAGTTTTCACGTTCACAAGTGTGCACATAGTAAACATCGTTTTGGACAATATAGGTGCAGTATTCATGAAGCATTACTATATAGTGAATATGTAAAAGTGTATGATTATGTTTTACATGTAAAAAACAGTGATAATTACATACCTACTATAATTAAGAAAAATAATAATCATGTATAGTGACGAATTGTTAAAAGTGTTAGTGACTGATAAAGTGACTGGTGCAAGTGTTACCGGGATTTATCCTATTGATAAACTTCCTGTAATGGTAGAACCACCTGCAGCACTTGTAATTAATCTTGATACATCCAATTCAAGTGGATCACACTGGGTAGCAGTGTACATTAATAATAAAAAACATGGATTTTATTTTGACAGTCTTGCTATGGACATTCCCAAGGAAATAAAAAAATTTTATCCAAAAATACTAAATTGTATTTTACAAACAGTGAACAATATCAGCACGATGATTCTGTGTTATGCGGATACTTTGTATTATATTTTTTTGCATCATATTATTCGCACTCAATCATTTGAAAAGTGTTTAAAATTGTTTAACAACAAAAATAAAAAAAGAATGATGATATTGTTTATAAACATGTAAACAATATTTTAAAAGGAAAACACAAGTATTTTTTTTTATTTTTTATTATTGTATATATTTTTTACAATAAAAATTTTTAAACTATATTCATGCATTTAATTTACAAATCTTCGTTACAATCTTGATAATGCATTAGTTAATGCTGTTGATCTTTCATATTTCCACCAGTAATTCAACTGTTGTGCGTTACGATATGCACATCCTGATTTCTTTACAACATTTTTGTGAAAAGAACAATATTCATTAAATGTATTTCCACACAAATCATTTAATGCTGGACATTCTTTCGTTTCTAAATCAATAACATTATCTAATGCAAATATTCTCTTAATCCAAAGAGATTTTTCTAAACCTTTACAATAAAAGGTTGAATTTATTATACATAATTGATATACAAGGTTACGTATGAATGATACAGTATATCCTGTTTTACTATCCCAGTTCAAACCGTGTAAATTCGATGTCAGCCAATCAATTTGTTTTTGGCAACCTAATGACAATAAGGTATATTCTATTGGTGATTTTACCAAGCAATGGAAATTTACTGTATCATCACATGCGCTAAGACAAAACTCACGAATAATAAATTCGTTATCAGACATTTTAAAACCTTGAATAACAATAATGTATTGATTTACGCAAGGTGAAATTTCATTTGTGCGCTGAATAAAATATGGTATAATTTGTCCAACAAATTCTGTATTTTTTAAAAGATCAGAAGTTTTACGCATAAAGCATATAAATGAGATTTCACTATGTTCTTGTTCATACAATTCAAAAAGTTCACCAAGAGTTTTATCAAGAGATAAATACTTTGCTGCAAATAATCCAATATCATGAAGAGTACTTGATTTGCAATCCAGCGGATTATTCTCACGTAAGTATACATTTATTGTTTTTAATACACAATTCACATTAATATTTTTAGCACTACATAACACACATAAAACACTCACACTATTCGGATACATTTTTCCTTCTGTCTTTTCTTAATAGAACCTCTAGTAATTCCGGAAAATAGTCTGTATCATTTAATAATTCCACATATGCTTCATAAAATTTTTCTCTTGTTAATATTCCAATAATGTGGGTGTTGGCGTACAAATAAAACACATCATCTTCAACACTAGGGCTTGCTATAACACTCCAAGCACGAACTTCCAATGATTTTGGGGGTAAATTCATACAATCATGAGCATACACATGATACGATCCTTCTCTGCAACCATCACATATTAACGTGTCGTTAAATTTACATTTTTCAATAGCTTTCTTTATACATTCTGGGTCCACATTTTGACTATTACAAGAACAGTCTAAACTCCAAAATCTTGATGGTGATGATGCTGGGGTTTCTGAAACTGTTAATACTGATGAATCTATTTCATCAATATCAAATTCTTCATCTGAAGATGATTCATATATTTCTGTTTCAGCATCAGATAATGATGCTTCAATATCGCAGTGGTCCTTCTTCGCATACGACTGCATTGTGTGTCTTTATATATTTTCTCTCTTAGGACTTGTATTTAAAGTACTTTCAAATTCATCACGTGTTCATCTTATGCCTAATCAAATGTGGTTAGTCATCAATCACATGCTACTTAATCATACGATTGTAGCCCCAAATTACTTATCACATAATGTTTAGTCATACGTCAATGACCCCAATTACTTATCACATGATGTTTAATCATGTATCAAGGGTCAAAATTACTCATAGTCACATGATGTTTAGTCATGTATCAACGGTCAAAATTACTCATCATCACATGATGTTTCGTCCAACAAGTTTATCTAATCGTACAAAGGTCAATTCATCTGTTTTTTCAAAGCGCGCAAAACCTCAGTTCATGTCTTAAGTTCTTCGGTAATGGATGTGCAAGAACAAGACTCCGTCTTTAGTACAGGCACCAAATATGGCTAAATAATGCAATAAAATAAAATAAAGTTATTTCCTATTTTCCCGAGTTCAATTCCTGTGTCCACATAAATATAATTTCATATTTTTTAAAATTCAATAAACAGGGGCAGTGTGTACCTATACAGGGGTCATTTCCTTTTATCTGCTCACACCTTTTTAACAGTTAGCTTCTAATGAAGCGTAGGAATAAATAATATGGATCCTGCATAGGGGCTATGGGTCCTGGGGGCCATTTCCAGGGACCATCCACTGTGACCTTCGTAGTGGTCATTCAACCTTTCCTTTCGTCATCTATCATTGTGAAACACATCACGTGTTCTTTATCAATCAATTGACCGTTCCCCTTTCCTAACCCTATTGCATCACCTCCTTCGATAGTCCCCTTATCCTTAATTAAACAAGCGATAAACTATCTCTTATCAACTGGCGCATCTCTTTTATGGATACCACACTAAATCAATACTACTCAGGTACGTCTTAGGTTACATACCAATACTCGAAGGTATTGGTGAATAGGCGGCGGAACTTTCTTCGGCAGTCTTAAAGTTATAATAATAATAATAATAATAATAATAATAATAATAATAATAATAATAATATTAATAATAATAATAATAATGTGTCCTGCCCAAAGGCAGATGTTTGACCCGAAGATCCATGGGTATTGATTCCAGCTCGTACCAAGTAAGTATTCTGGTGGACAAACACCATGTGCATGGGTTTTCTCGTTGTTCTCCCATTTCCTCCCACTTTCTTCATTCAACCACTTCAATTATTTCTCATCATCACTATCTCTTTTAGCGTTGGTGCATAACGTTGGGCGTTAACTAGATATTTCCTTTCAATTTCACTTAATGTGACATTTAACTTGACATAGAAACGCAGAAAGGAAAAAAAGTCAGTAGTAATATTACAATGATTAAAATGCCAATTAGTTAAGATAGGGTTAAATTATTTTTTTTTACTATTTCACCTTCAATTAGTCACAATTATCATTCATTCACCAACTTCGAATTGAATTCTACAACAAAGCTCCTTATAGTATTCTGTATAGAAAATAAGTGAAGAATGTAACGACCCGACCCGAGTGACCCGACCCGAGCTAACCCGAATGACCCGACCCGACCCGACTCGTAACCCGATCCGTGTGAGGGCACTATCAGAGGGGTTCAATTTACAGTACAATTTATTTTGTATGGTTTAGCATACTTTAAGGCTACCATACTTTTTGAAAACAGAAAAAACGGGACATCTTACAAATTAGTAGTAAATATTGCATTTTGTATTAATTTTATCTTTCGAATTTTACTACACTATCGCACTAGTTATACAACTTAAAATAATGTATTAATATAGTCCATACTTAATCAACAGTGCTAAAAATTATTATAGAAGCTAGAAGCTGTTATACAATATAAACACAATCAGTTAACATACAATATTTAGGCAAGAATTATATTTTCAATATTATTACACATACCACCTTTACATGCTCTACATGTCTATAAAGAAAAAAAAAGATTTATGAAGTTGTTTCCACTTTTCAATAGACTGATTTATTTTTGTTAACCTAAAATGCGAACTAAAAGAAAGCAATTTGCATAATTGTTTTTCTGAAGCAGAAAAAAATGTGTTTTCGGGGCTGGTCTGCAACGTCACAAGAATTTGTTTCCACCTCGGGGTATACATTATTACCTTTAGTGATAAGACTGCTACTTAGAAGGATTTAAACATTGCATGTCATATTTGGGAAGCAACGATTGGAATAATAATAAAGATTAGAATGAAATTGTTCCTATAGTATTGTCGGAATTGAAAGTAAAAGGAATAAGTCGATTTTATTGTCTTTTCAGAAATTTTGATATGTAATTAATAATAATAATAAAGAAAAACAGGACAAGAAGGAACATTTCTGCACACCGGAACAAATTTTAAGAAACCGGGGCGTATGGTAGCCTTACATACTTATTTGCATGCGGAGTGTCAGTACGGAGCCACTACGTAGCAGAGTTGAAACAAAACTTCGTAAATAGGTTGCCAACTCAGGAAAACAAAATTACCGGCACACCCTCAAAATTCTCTGTACAAATGAGAAACTGAAGACTGTATTGATCGTTCTTTTATTTTCCAGCAATTGCCACTTGTTTAAAATTATCGAAACAGATGAATAATACTGGATATTAATCTTTATGTAACAATAGTTGATTCATAAAATTAAATTTACTCTATAAACTTACACTTCAAACAAAGGAAATTGCTTTAAAATGTCATTTTCTACTCTCAATAAATGTATAAAATTCTTTTACAATAAAATATAAGTGTTATCAAATTTGTTATGTTAAATAAATAAAAAAAACTGCCAACATTAAAAAATATATCGATAATCAATAATACAACGGAAATTTGTGTTTGTAAAGGCACTGTTGAAAAATTGCGATGTTCAATGTTATATTCTGAATTGCAGATTCCAAAATACCGGTCAGAAGGGGGCTAATAAGAAGTTTGTACCGGTCATCGGCCTTAATCAAAATCACAGCAAATACCGGCCAGTTAGCAACTCTACTCATAAATCAGAATGCCGAATGCACCAAAATACTTCACCATGCATTCTATAGTTTCTGCAAAATGAGTTTAATGAAGATGATCAAATAAAACAAAATACTGTGTTATAATTTCCCCTTTAACAGTCTACTTTGTGAATTTGTTATATCTTCCACTAATCAATTTCCTGTACGAGATGAGAATAACGGTTTCTGCGCAAGATAGAAAGAAATAAATAATTTTTTTCTCATAAGGATTCAGCTCACGTAAGAAATAATGAATAAGTTTAATAATAAGAGCCAAGGAGTGATAAAGTAACTCAGCAATAATGATTGTAAGTATAAATATAAACATAAAAAAACAAAAAAAAACATTTAATTCCATCATTGTTACAATAAGATCAATATAATGAATCACAATAGTGTGAACATACCAAACCACACAATAGTGTGAACAAAGTCCTGTTAGAAAAATTCTCCATAAATGTGACATATTTTTTTAATGTTTCTACCATTTGTACAGTCCCCCACATTGTTTTCGTTCTGGCGGCGCCCCTAATAGAGTGCAAACAAAAATTTCGCCTGAACATTTCTATGCAAATGATGTACAAGCGATTGATATAATTTGTGATTGAATTGGATATGGTGGGTTCTACCATTTAGACAGCCCCACATTGTTTACGTTCTGGCGGCCCATTAATTGTGTAGAAACGAAATTTCCGCCTGCATATTTCTGTACAAACGAAGTACAAACGATTACGAGAATTTGTGATTGAATTTGACATCTTGGACGGGGTACCACTTAGACAGACACCACATTAATTTCTTTCTGGCGTCGCCTTTAATTGTGTACAAAACAAAAATTTCGCCTGCACATTTCTGTACAAACGACGTACAAACGATTGCGACAATTTGTGATTGAATTGGACATGGTCGGGGGCTACCACTTAGAGAGCCCCCACTTTGTTTTCGTTCTGGCGGCGCCCCTAATTATGTACAAACAAACATTTCGCCTGCGCATTTCTGTACAACGAAGTACACACGATTGCGACAATTTGTGATTCAACTGGACATGGTGGGGGCTACCACTTAAGACAGTCCCACTTTTTTTTCGTTCTGGCGGCAACCCTAATTGTGTACAAACGAAAATTTTGCCTGCAAATTTCTGTACAAACGACGTACAAACGATTGCGACAATTTGTGATTGAATTGGACATGGTCGGGGGCTACCACTTATAGAGCCCCCATTTTTTTTTCGTTCTGGCGGCACTCCTAATTGTGTACAAAAAGCATTTCGCCTGCTCATTTCTGTACAAACGAAGTACAAACGATTGCGATAATTTGTGATTCAATTGGACATGTTGGGGGGGGGGAATTACTTGGAAAGCACCCTACATTGTTTTCGTTCTGGCGGCGCCCTAAATTTTGTTCAAACAAACACTTCGCCTGCACATTTTTGTACAAACGAAGTACAAACGACTGCGACAATTTGTGACTGAATAGGACATGTTGGTGGGGCTACCATTTAGACAGCCCGCACATTGTTTTCGTTCTGGCGGCGCCCCTAATTTTGTACAAACAAAAATTTTGCCTGCAAATTTCTGTACAAAAGTATAGAAACGATTGCGACAATTTGTGACTGAATAAGACATGTTGGTGGGAGGCTACCGCTTAGACAGCCCCTAATTTGTTTTCGTTTTGGCGACACCCCTAATTGTGTGCGAACATACATTTCGCCTGCACATTTCTGTACAAACGAAGTACAAACGGCTGTGACAATTTGTGATTCAATTGGACATGGTGGGGGGTACCACTTACACAGCCCCCACTTTGCTTTCGTTCTGGCGTCGCCCCTAATTTTGTTCAAACAAACATTTCGCCTGCACATTTCTGGACAAACGATGTACAAGCGATTGCGAAAATTTGAGCTTAAATTGGACATGGTGGAAGCTACCACGTAGACAGCCCCCAATTTGTTTTCGTTCTGTCGGCGCCCCTAATAATGTACAAAAGGAAATTTGCCCTGCAAATTTCTGTACAAACGGTGTACAAACGATTGAAACAATTTGTGATTGATTTGGACATAGTGGAGGCTACCATTAAGACAGCCCCCAATTTTTTTTCGTTCTAGAAGCGCCCCTACTTGTGAGCAAACGATAATTTTGCCTGCACATTTCTGTACAAACGATGTAGAAACGATTGCGAAAATTTGTGCATAAACTGGACATGGTGGGGGGTACCACTTACACAGCCCCACTTTGCTTTCGTTCTGGCGTCGCCCCTAATTTTGTTCAAACAAACATTTGGCCAGCACATTTCTGGACAAACGATGTAGAAACGATTGCGAAAATTTGTGCTTAAATTGGACATGGTGGGGGCTACCACTTAGAAAGCCCCCAATTTGTTTTCGTTCTACCGGCGCCCCTAATAGTGTACAAACGAAAATTTGGACTGCAAATTTCTGTACAAACGGTGTACAAACGATTGAAATAATTTGTGATTAATTTGGACATGCTGGAGGCTACCATTAAGACAGCCCCCAATTTGTTTTCTTTCTGGCAGCGTCCCTAATTGTGAGCAAACGATAATTTTGCCTGCACATTTCTGTACAAATGATGTAGGAACGATTGCGAAAATTTTTGCTTAAATTGGACATGGTGGCGGGCTACCACTTAGTAAGCCCCCACTTTGTTTTCGTTCTGGCGGCGTCCCTAACTGCGTACAAACGAAAATTTCGCCTGCACATTTCTGTACAAACGAAGTACAAACGGTTGGGACAATTTGTGATTGAAAAAGACATGTTGTTGGGGGGCTACCACTTAGACAGCCCCAATTTTTTTTCGTTCTGGCGGCACCCCTAATTGCGTGCGAACGTACATTTCGCCTGCAAATTTTTGTAAAAGCAAGTACAAACAACTGCGACAATTTGTGATTCAATTGGACATGATGGGGGGGCTACCACTTAGACAGCCCGCATTTTTTTATGTTTTGGCGGCGCCCCTAATTGTGTACAAACGAAAATTTCGCCTGCACATTTCTGTACAAACGAAGTACAAAGGATTGCGATAATTTGTGGTTCAATTGGACATTATGGGGGGCTACCACTTAGACAGCCCCCCACTTTGTTTTCGTTCTGGCGGCGCCCCTAAGTTTGTTCAAACAAACATTTCGCCTGCACATTTCTGTACAAACGATGCACAAACGAATGCGACAACTTGTGTTTGAATTGGACATGGTGGGGGGCTACCACTTAGACAGCCCCCAATTTTTTTCATTCTGGCGGCGCCCCTAATTTTGTACAAACGAAAAATTCCCCTGCATATTTTTGTACAAATGAAGTATAAACGATAGCGACAATTTGTGAATGAATAGGACATGTTGGTGGGGGCTACCACTTAGACAGCCCCAATTTTTTTTCGTTCTGGCGGCGCCCCTAATTGCGTGCGAACATACATTTCGCCTGCACATTTCTGTACAAGTGAAGTACAAACAATTGCGACAATTTGTAATACAATTGAACTTGGGGGGGCTACCACTTAGACAGCCCCCATTTTTTATGTTCTGGCGACGCCTCTAATTGTGTACAAACGGAAATTTCGCCTGCTCATTTCTGTACAAACGAAGTACAAACGATTGCGATATTTTGTGATTGAATAGGACATGTTGGTGGGGGGCTACCAGTTAGACAGCCCCCAATTTGTTTTCGTTCTGGCGGCGCCCCTAATAGTGTACAAAAGGAAATTTGGCGTGCACATTTCTGTACAAGCAATGTACAAACGATTGCGGCAATTTGTGATTCAATTGGACATGGTAGGGGCTACCATTTAGGGAACTCCCTCGAGAGGAATCACTCTACTTATTTATTGCAAAAAGCAGAATTTAAAAATTCGCATTTGTCCAAAGTTATCGTGGGAAGTAACAGCCGTTTGTATGTACGTGCTAATATCGATAAGTTAAACTACGCGATCATAAATTAATACCTTATTTCCCGCGCCACACACACACACACACTAGCATATGTACACACGAAAGTATACCTGGTAGTATCCACATGCTTACGCCAGAAACTAGAAACAAAAAAAAAAAAGAAAGAAACACACACACACAGAGAGAGAGAGAATATCTTGTACCTTTATACTGAATGCACCATTACTCGCAAAATCAGTTAAAAAAGAAAAAGGAAAAAAGTTGTAAATGAAACTTTCAAAGATTGGTACCACTGCTGCGTGTCACACATGAGATTGTTCCATAATGATTGATTCGTAATATGATGTATATGGGTTTCTTAATGGTAGTATAACAAAATGCCTTCAAATTGACCACTAAATAAAAAGTGAAATTTATTTTTCAAATTTTGTAAAATCGAAGTCGGTGGGCATTATGGGAACAGTCTACAATAACAATAAATATTAATACAATAATAATAACAATAAATAAATATTAATATACTTCACGTTTTCCAGTGGGTACAAGAAAGCTTCGAATAGTGTTTGTTGTCATAAGCATTAGCTGATGTAAATACATATATATATCCCTTAACAGGAAACGTTATTTTTTCTCGCTTTCAGGAAATGTGTGTCTGTGAGACACGGACATATATAAAGCAATATCTTTAAAAAAACATTTGTGTAATGTAGATTAATGAAACATTATATTTTGTACTTCGAGCAAAATATGATAAACAAGAGTTACATACATTAATTCGGTTCTATTTGCATATAAATTCGGAAAATATTTAAATATCTAAATAAAAATAGTACATAAATTTAAAATCTGACAAATTTTAAGTTAGTACATTACTACCCTGCAAATATCCTATTTGTCCACATGTAGCTACCCTGCTCAAATGTACTATTTGTCCAAAAGGGCTTGAAAACATTTGATAGCTCTAAATAGAAGTCGTCCCAAAGTGTCTTGAAAATGGTGAATACATGTCTTCGTATCCTGATTTACAAATAGAACACAGCATTAGGAGAGCAATAAGGGCTTTATTTTCAGATAGATCAATAGATCTGTAGTTTGACTTTATTCTACTTCAAATTTGTTTTTACCTTCTTCCAACGTCATGTTGAAATCTCTTAAATTATATTATCATCACATAAGACAGACCAAATATAAACTTTGCTCGGATATTTTCTCTAGATTTCTTACATGGGTGGCTATACCAGGCATCCCTCCTACTATGTTTAGATGAAGAACCCTTCGGATTCTTAGAGGTTCATTTGAATTCCAAACAAACTTGTTTTTACCTCTGTACCTAAGGCTTTCGTTATCACATGAAACTTGAGTAGGGCTGCTCACATTGACATTTCTGTTACTATTTGACCTCACACTTTGCACTGTATCACAAGTATTAGTATCGCCCTCACTGTCAGTAGGTAATTCTTGACTTTCAGCAAAAAATTAGGGGTCTTAATTAGAATCTACTGAAGACAACAACATAAAGTCCTCCTCCACTTTCAGCATTTTTGGAATTTTTTTGCCCTCAAATAAGGATCTGCTGTATTTACCGTTTCTTTCTTACATTTGTTTCTCGAAGCACTAGGTCTATATTTTGCAAATACATAAAATCTCAAACAAATAAAATAGTATGTTTCAAGAGTTCTATAGTTTCTATTTCATGGTAAATAAAAGTCAACCACAAAATCTTTTGAAAGAAAAACTGTCTCTTCATGAAATGTGTGTCTAATAAACACGCAAAAATATAGACGATAACGGAAATGTGTGTCTCTCAGACACCGTAGGTTTTCTAAAATCATCTATAAATGTTCACTCAGACATCAACGCCAACAATGAACTACTGCAACACACGTACAACTAAATAATAGGAAGGTACTGAGAAAACTGATACATTGAGTGAATCAGTGTTGCCAATGTAATACAAAGAAAAACCGTACGCGTCTGACAGACACATATTTCCTGTTAAGGGATATATATATATATATATATATATATATATATATATATATATATATATATATATATATATATATATATATATATATATATATATATTTGTGTGAGTGTTTGTGTAAGATCGGCAGGTTCAGAACTAGTTTACGGCATGAGATGCATAAATTTCGACTCGTGTTATGTAAAATGCACAGGGTTTTCAACCTTGGTTGCAGTAGGGGGGGGAAGGAACACCCAAAATACGTCCTCGAGGTCTGAACGCCAAACATTTACATTTTAAAAGAAGGAAGAACATACCGACCGTGTTGATTTTCGATTGTTCTGTGCTTAATGAAGATGTTTCTTCAGGACTGAACGTTTCTTCCTTTTTGAAGAGATAGATGCACAAATCATCTCTCTAGACTAACTAGGAGTGGAGCGATCGAAGTTTGAAGTACTCTTTCACTCCTGTGCCTTTTATCCTGTAATGGCTTTTTTTTTTTTACCCTTGAGTCACTTTGTCCATAAACAAGGATATCGAGTACCGTAATAATCTTCGGTTCCGTACGACAATACTCAGCAGATTCATTAGCGTATAGCAGAGAACACAATACGTACGTTTCAGATTTTATCCATGGGTAAATTTTGTGACTGAAAGGGTTAATTACTCGAAACATTTCGTACTTTACAATTTGTCTTAACCCCTGTATGCACTTGTTCGACTTAGTCACACGGCTAATCAACTTCATGAAGTTGCGATAAATATAAGCGACTAAGCTGAATTAGTTCGATGAATCATGTTCAATTATTTGAACCGAAATTGAGTGGTGCTTGTTGACTTGTTCCCTTTTGGTCTATTTCAAAATCGACTGGCAATTCTAAAGATGTCCAGGCGTAATATAATTGGAACAATTTGCGTTGTTATAGCGGAATAATTATGAGACGAAAGTAAAGAAGCACTGACAAGAGAAAAGATATGAAAGTGGTGTTGGATAAGAAAATAGATATTAAGAAGACAGTATTTAGGAACATCATGTATATACATTCATAAAATAATTTTCAGTAGAGGATGGTTGTGTAGGTTTAAGGACAAGTCATGGTTTCACAGTAATAACTCTAAACTTGTGAATGTATAATACATATTCCCTACATTATAGAGAAACACCTCGCTGGCTGAAATTCATATGGTAAACAGTCGTCCTTCAAATGGGATCACTCATCGTAAAAGCAGTATAACACTTGTAAACATAAAATACTGTTACAAACATTTCGCAAAAATGCTCCGCAAGTGGAAATCAATATAATATTAGTTTTCTTTTATTTATACTCAATTCGTTTTACCCATACAATTATCATTGTTACGACGGTCTATTGTAAACTAGCACTATACAATGAACTAAGAAATCATTAAGAAATAAAATGAAATCATTTCTTTTTTTCAAATTCACACCATGCCTTAAAATTGCAAAGTTCTTTACAAGGATGATCATTGGTAAGTAGAAACCGTGTAGTCACAGCTTAGGCACACATACTTAGAATCATAAAACAATCATTTCTTTGAACGGTACTTTTACTCTTGCAGAAGGGTGAACTTGCATTACTGGATGCAGATTTACTTTAGAAAGGCTTACCTGTTATCGGCACAAATAGTTAGTAAATCTAACATCAAAAACTAAAAGCACTAACAAATTACGTAGCTGCTAAATGCAAGAATGCTATCTAAATCACTGAGAGTAGTAGCCAAAACTTTTGCTTAGCACAGATATTAGATTATTTTTTAACAAGCACTTATCATGTTAGTGATGGAGCTTCGTCCTTGTATAATGTAGTGTAAGAAGCGATCAGCTTCATGAAACCAAGCTATCTTTAATTGGTATGTTTGTTTTTCACCTTATCCCGACATTTTCGAAGCACTTACTTTTGCAAGGTTTTTCTACTATAGGTAGTTTTAGAGTAAAGAAAAACACAACTTTCTTACAATGCTGGCTAGAGTATTTATTACAAATAAATTAAACTAAAAATGGCTCTTTATTTCAAAAATTAAACTAGAAATGGTTTCGTAAGTATAGCACTTTCTTTCTCAGACCACACTCTACAACTGAAATCAGAAATAAAATATATATACAATAACGACAGGAGATAATTTGTTCTTTCCACCAATCAGGAATAACCACTCATTAAAAGTTTACTTTTCTTTTAATAGCACTACCTCCCCCCGGGGGCGAGCGTAACTGGCTTTCACATGTCAAATTTCATGAGTCCCAACATAACAAACAATTATGAACTGATAATAGCCGGATAAAGCTTTCTAACAATACATTTCTTGAAACACAAGACCTTGGAAAAACCTGCTTGAAATAAAGAGCTATACAAAATCAAAAAAACAATTATAAAGCTGTGACCTTTTAAAAGCATTATCATTATACAGAAAACCATAAGCAAGTAATGAAAAAATAAAAATAAGTCAGTAACTAAGTAAATATTATAAAAATATATAAAATAATACATATATTAAACATTGTAGAGTCCTTTTATTTTACCCTTCTTATTTCTCCGTTCTTCATTTTTCAAAATGTCGTTTCACTCTTCATTAATACTATAAGCACTATTCCAGTTCATAGCTTTCTCGGCTACCTCTTTTATCCTCTTAGCTTCTTTCCACTTCCTAACCAGTTGTCTCCACTCATACTCCACTACCGTTGCTCCTTCCCAGTTCACTTCATAAGCGAAAACAACTGGTTAGGATGTGGAAAGAAGCTAAGAGGATAAAACAGTTAGCGGAGAAAGCTCTCAACTAGAATAGTGCTTATAGTATTAATAAAGAGTGGGAGGGCATTTTGAAAAAGAAAGAACGGAGAAATAAGAAGGGTAAAATAAAAGGACTCTACAATGTTTAATATATGTATTATTTTATATATCTTTATAATATTTATTTAGTTACTCACTTATTTTTATGTTTTCATTACTTACTTATGGTCTTCTGCATAATGTTAATGCTTTTAAAAGGTCAGAGCTTTATATTTTTTTGTTTATGCTTAGCTCTTTATTTCAACCAGGTTTTTCCAAGGTCTAGTTTTTCATGAAAATTATTGTTAAAAAGCTGCTTCCGGCTATTATCAGTTCATAGTTGTTTGTTATGTTGGCACTCATACATCACTGGTGAAAGGCAGTTACGCTCGCCCCCTGAGGGAGGTAGTGCTATTAAAAGAAAAGTGAAGTTTTAATGAGTGGTTATTCCTGATTGGTGGAAAGAACAAATTATCTCCTGTCGTTATTGTATATATATTTTATTTCTGATTTCAGTTGTAGAGTGTGGTCTGAGGATGGCAGTGCTATACTTCCGAAACCGTTACATTTCTAGTTTATTTTTTTATAATAAATATTCTAGCCAGCCTTGTAAGAAAGCTGTGTTTCATTTTATTCAAGATGGACACAAGGCCATATTGTCATAATATCCAGAGAGTTCTAATATTTTTATTTGTAGATTCGTAGTTGTGATTCTTAAAAACACTTGATGAATTATTGCTTCCACTGTTGTTTCTCTGGTAGCAATATTCCTCTAAAGAGCATTTTAGAATTTCTTTAGCATTCATATGTCTCATATAATTATAGAACCAATAACATCTTACCAGCCGCGAAACGAGCCATTTCCAAGACACTTTTACTTTCCGTTGAAAACATTTTTTGTATCAGCCGTTTACACTAGGCAACCCAGGTGTCTTCGCTGAGCAATGTGATCTAAACCGACCACAGAAAATAGAATGTATTTCAATTCAATTGCCACTCGATTAATCGCTCTGGAACAATAGGCGATTCTGACGAAATCCTGTTTAAACCGTCGAAAGTGACGCCAATTCAACTCAATAAACCACAGATCGACTAAGTGTAAAAACCCCATTACTAAGCCATTCATGTAAAGCAAAATTTATCTTCGAAATATACGACACATTTTTGCCAGCATTTTCTTCGGATTTTTAAGTTCCAAAATAATGGGGTAAAGTATATAATAAACTTCTTTAAAATCATTGCAAGTTTTCATTTTGGATTTTTTAATTTGCAGAATTTGCTTTTTAGTGGAAATGAAACCTTACTACAAATTGCATAGTATAAAGTTTAATGTTAAATTTTCAAGTTTAATGATATAATAGGTTTGTAGTATAACGAAATTCTCGTAGCTTGTATGTAGTGAAAAGCGAAGGTGAGAATGATCAGAGGAGAGATTCCCGAGCAGATAAGTCAAAATCCCTGAACGAAGAAATAAATATTGAATACGTGGTTAAAGAAGTAAAGCATTGCATTTTGAAGTTTCAAGTTATGAACATAACTTGTTATTGGTTTATTTTGCGGGAAGAGAAGAAGATCTAATGTACAATATATTTCAAGGTATGTGTATTTTTTTCAATTATTAGCAAGCTTTTAATTACAAATATTAATTTGATTTTGAGACGTTAAAATGATTTAAGAGATAATTGAATGTTGACCATCAAATCTAGACCTTTATGCTCTAAGGGTCCAATCTGCATACACCCGGATAATCATGCTTTTGTCAGAGCTAAATCGCACATGCTCAGTAGTATCAAATAAATGCAATGCGACCTTAATCGAAATGTGTTTGACCCACATATATGTGTGCAAGAACGTGTCAGAAATATCACAGTTGTGCATGCAATACACTCACGCTATTACGATTTCATAATCCAACTACGTACTGAGCTGCCCTAACAAGATCTGAACGTTATGGGTGTAAGAAATATCAAAGTTCCGCTCTCAATAAAATCAACGTAAAAGTAATACGCTTGAAAATTTGCATTTTTAGTTTCTTAGAGAACGATAACAACATGGCAATAGTTATTTCGGCTAATCTTCCATAGATGACTGTCCCTCTTAAGACTCACATGAGTCTGTTTTCTGCATTTGTATTGTGTCGCCGAACATCAAGATATTCGAAAAAAATACTGACTTATTAGAGTTGGTTAAATGAATTTATGTCACGTTAAGTACGTTACGTTTGGTTCGGTTACGTTGCGTTAGAAGTACTTTTGAAATAAAAGCTTGCAAAATTTCAAAATTTAGAATATAAAATGGTGCAGTTTTACTATACGGATCCACAGATTGTAAAATGTACAGAAACATTTGAGGAAGCATTAAAGTTTACCATTTTATGTCCAGACCACAACCCAACCAACCCCTACGGGATTTATAACCCGTTTCTACTACTAAATCTCCTACTCCCCCTTCTCCTACTACTTCTACTACTTCTACTATGAATCCGTATAGTAAACCTACATGCATATAATTACACTAGTTAACAAATTTAAAATTTTTGTTTGTTACATGAGAAAAATCACCTGATCTTAAAGGAACTATTTGCGCTGAATTCGAATATGCACTCGGTTTCTCTCCATCACGTACAGTTTTCCCGTAACAGAGGGATTTTCGGGAAATTCCCTCAAAAATTTCCCTTTTTCAGATATTTTATTCCCCTAGCTCCTGTTCCCTTAGATATAGTAACATAGAAATATTACCTAAGTATACGCTGATTTATATTTAATAAACCCTAAAAGTTTCGTAAAAATCGCTTTGTTCTTTCTAGAGAAATAAATATATTTGTATTTATACTGTATGCACTGTTCATTGCACCTGATAGTAATGCTTTCAGATCTCCTGAGTTGGGGTAAAAACAATTTGCTTTATTACTACAAACACAGACATAAAAATGAATATTTACAATAATCAACAACACACTTGTATTGCTCTCTGTAAATTAGAAACGTGTATAAAAATAGAATGTACTTCCAACGTATATTTTTTTTACGTACAGTATATGTATATCTTAATACATATATATAGAATTCTTCAAGCTTTTTCGTTTTGTTCATGAAATGGTTATCAATATTTGTTATCAAATGTAACATAATGCAAAAGAAAGAAAGAATGGAATACAGACTCATTGTTGACAACAATGAACTAATGCAGTCTGAATTTTCCACTACGGTATCGTTTCCCCCCTCCCCCGCGCATTTCTTTCTTTCTTGTGTTCTTGACACCTGGTGAGGGAGTTTTGTACATTTTTATATTGACGTGTGGTTTAACACAACTTCACTTTCAAAGTTGTCTTTGCTGTTAAGAGTGCTTTCATGTTTGATCTTAACGGCATTATATCCAACTAAGACCAGAAGTTTAGTTTGTGATCAGTACAATGGCGTCAAGAGGACGGCGTTCGTGTGTTAACTCACCAAATAGTTTTTGTTATGTGTGTGGCCAGTTTCTAGTTAAAGGACAGTGTAGATCCATTACGCCATCGGTGAAACAAGCATATTATATATATCTCGGATGTCGTGTGGGAGATCAGGACAAAACTTGGGCACCCAACATAATTTGTGCGTCGTGCTACGTCACTTCACTTGCATGGGCCAAAGGGAAACGGAGGTTCATAAAATTTGCTGTACCAATGGTGTGGAGAGAACCCACCAACCATCTGGGTGATTGTTATTTTTGTCTCACAGTAGTTAAGGGACATTCTAAAAAAAGCAAATACACAATAAGTTATCCCAACGTTAAATCCGCAATTAGACCTATTCCGCACGGGAATGAACTTCCACTTCCCGAACCCCCTACCAACTGGGAAGAGATATGGCCAAAATACTCTGATGATGATCATGACCTTGATGAACCATCGACATCAACATGTACATCCAAGGATCCAACGTTCATCCCTGACTGTGTTCGCGAGCCACATTTCATCCGGCAATGTGAACTTAATGACCTAGTCCGTGATTTGCACCTGACAAAACAAGAGGCGGAACTTCTGGGATCAAGGATCTAGCAGTGGAACTTATTGGATACAGAAACGAACATATCAGTGTACAGGAAAAGGCATGTTCAATTTTCAAGCTATTTCTCAATGCAAGATAATGTGTGCGTATGTACGGATATAAATGGGTTGATGGCGGAGCTAGGAATTCCTTACGTTCCAGAATAATGGAGGTTATTTATCGACGCGTCAAAGGTCAGCCTTAAAGCTGTCCTTTTACATAATGGAAATAAAAAAAACCTTCTATACCACTTGCGCACTCAGTGAAGATTAAGGAATCCTATAACACCATGTCAACTTTGCTAAATTTTATAAATTACAAGGACCATTGTTGGCAAATATGATCTCAAGGTAGTTGGTATTTTATTAGGACTGCAGTGCGGTTACACGAAGTACCAATGTTTTTTTATGTTTATGGGATAGCCGAGCTGATGACAAACATTATGAAGTGAAGGAATGGGAACCTAGAGTGAATTACGTACCTGGAGAATGCAACGTCAAATACGCTTTTTTGGTAGATCCTAATAAGATATTACTACCGCCACTTCATATCAAGTTAGGACTTATGAAAAACTTTGTCAAAGCCATGGACACATCTGGTGAAGGTTTCAAGTATTTGCGAGATAAGTTCCCTAACCTGAGTGATGCTAAGATTTCAGCGGGAGTGTTTATTGGTCCCCAAATTAGGAAATTAATGCTTGATGATAGCTTTGACAGCAAGTTAAACAGTATTGAGCTAGCTGCCTGGACAGCATTTAAGTGTGTTGTGCGCAACTTTCTGGGCAATAACAAAGCTGAGAGTTACACAGAAATCGTACAGGACATGATACAGAAATACAAAGAGTTGGGTTGTAGGATGTCTTTAAAAATCAATTTTTGCACTCCCACCTCAGCTTCTTTCCTGCTAATCTAGGTGCTCTCAGCGACGAACAGGGGGAAAGATTCCACCAAGATATAATGGCAATGGAGAAAAGGTACCAGGGACGATGGGATCCTTCAATGATGGGGGACTATTGTTGGAGTCTTGTTAGAGAATGCAACATTTCTTACAAAAGAAGGAAGTAGTGTACGTTTTTGTAACCCAATGGAAGTTTCATATATTGTGATAGTTTTAATTGTCTTTTCATGACCTTTTGGTACATTTGTATTATTGTTTATTGTAAATTGTCACATTTGTAAATTATATTGTATTATATTTTATATATGTGTTTGTGGTAATAAAGCAAAACGTTTTACCTCAACTTAAGAGATCTGAAAGCATTACTATAAGGTGCAATAAACAGTACACACAGTATACATACAAACATATTTATTTCTCTAGAAAGAATAAAGCGATTATTACGAAATTTGGAGGGTTTATTAAATATGAATCAAGGTATACTTAGGTATAATTTCTATGTTAGTATGTGCAAGGGGACAAGATCTTGGGGTGCAAAATAAACGAAAAGGGAAATTTTTGAGGGATTTTCCCGAAAATCCCTATGTTACGGGAAAATCGTACGTGAGGGAGAAATACCGAGTGCATATTCGAATTCAGCGCAAAAAGTTCCTTTAAGAACAGGTATTTCCTTCTATGTAACAAAACCTTTGTTAACTAGTGTTATTATTTCCGCATAAATACGGCATCATGATATATGATATAAAACTATGGTCAACCTGTACTAGAGTTCATTAAAAAGCACTAATGCTATATAATCTAGCCAGGGCCATGTGAAGCTTATTAGCTGGTGCTATAGTGCAAGGGTTTTTCAGACGGGAGCAAGCTCGTTACGGACGATGAGTAAATATGTGAGCGAATGTAGTGGTAACGGGTATGTATGGAATGATTCGAACTTCAATTGCACTTTTCATTGTTTTATACTAGTAACTGTCCACCTGTAAACATAAAACACAGTTTCTGTACAATATGCAGAAATACACTGCCGTAATGTTCACTTAGTAGGTTATGTTTGTTAAATTACGTCAGGTTACGTCACAGTTCGAAAAAACTCAAATATGATATGACACTACTTTGGCATACGCGCCATTTCCACACTGATTTTACCGACACCAAACCATAACAAATGTACCTCTCCAACAAATAGTTCCTTCCGTCTCCACATGCAGTACTACTCACAATGTCAAAACACAATGTCAATGTCAACTAACAGCAACAAATACCTTCTTAACTTTTACTATTTCCCTCACCTGACTTTTATTCATTCTTAATCACAAACCAATATAAATTATCCAATTCACTCGGTAAATTTGTTAACTTGGTTCTGCGATACTAAATTTCGTCCAGCACTTAACCCAAGGTTTCAACACTAAATGGCATTTTTTGTTTTTGTTTTACCTAGAACCATTACCTTACCTAGAACCATTCTCTTTCATTATCGTTGTTCATTCTTAGATGTTAATGACAAATATTTTTCTTATTTTAATAGTTTTTTAGTCTTCGCTAAATCTTATTAGCGTGTCGTCTGTATTTAATGATTAATCGTGTGGATTGCATTACTTCGCTAAATTATTAACCTTTAATATTAAGTGTTGCAAATTACGCTCTGTTTGAAATAACGAAAAAATGAATTCTTCCCTTCTCATGTTTCCTACTAGTAATACATCCAACGTCTTGTTACAGTATTATGTGAATAAACTTCTAGAGCCTGGAATGGGGCGCATTCCTATATAAAACTCATGTTCCTGTTAGGTCAAGGATTTACAATACGGAAGTGAAAATATTTCTTACTGTACTACGTTGTAACATAAAGTGATATCTCGCTTCGGAAGAATGCATTCTTGCTGCCTTAGAAAGCTTTTATTAAGAGAGGGTGGCATTAGTGGATACAAATTTATTTTAGGAGGAGTCAGTGTAACTACATCGTATGCACGCATGGCGCCAAACATACCGTACACAAACGAAGAATAAATTTTAAAAAGCAAAACAACTTGTCACAGGTGGCAATAAAAAGCACGAATAAAACCGAGTAAGAAACTGATTCAGAGAAGGGGAATAGCAGGCAGACCCTAGTAGAAGCGATTGAGTATGTCCGTAGGAAGCACCTATATCATCGATAGTGGGTGTACACAGAAAGAAGAATGATTTGTAAACACAATGAGACAAAACAAATAAATTCTCTGGCACATTTGCGGCACTTTCTACATTACTTTCACATATCACCTCATTTTTTATGGGAAAGAACATTAATTTAATTTCCTATTTCTTTATGTTATAAACAAAAGAGATGAATTTCCAATATATTTTCCAAACTTTTACAATTCTATTGTGAAACCAAGTAAGACTTTATTCCGTGGGTTTTACAAATTTATGTGCTTATAAAAAAGTAGGTAATTCAAAAGTTTTTCTATTTGGTTGAGTTGCCACTCCCATCTTATTATTTTCCGCTCTACATTTATTTATTCATTTACATTACTAGATCATATTCATTCCAGGTTAAATAAAAAAAAAGTCGGTTTCAAAAGATTGTAATATTATGTTCTATTGCCTGTTTACAACTGATGTTGTTCATTTATCTGTAAATTTTTATATTTCGGAGCCGCTATCACCGGCATTTAAGCCGTTAATACTTAACTAGAATAAAATAATTTCGGCTAATTTTCCGCAAATGCCAGCCCTAATTTAAATTCACATGAATCTGTTTATTATACTTTGAACAGAATTACTCATTTTTCACTTATGTCGTACACTGTTAACTTTTAATCACAGATATTTCTCATTTTCATGCTCTATTTGTTTATCACTAGATACATACTCAATATATTGCACAAAATTAGTACTTCCAACTGTTAAGTGTTCTAAAGTGCGTATTATAAGAATAACGAGAAATAAGGAATGAATCCTTACATTAGCATGTTCCAAGCGAAGCACTATAAACCACGCAATACTTCAATATTATGAAAATGAATTAGTAGAGGGTTTTCTGGGGTCAGAGTCTCCAATCAGTTACAAGTTACTGGGATCAAATATTACAAAATACATACAAAAATAATTATTTCATAAACAAGATTCCGCAGAAAGGGGTATATATATATATATATATATATATATATATATATATATATATATATATATATATATAGTCCCTTATTTTGGGTAATTTCGTGTGGTGATACGCACAACCCACAAATGTATTCTGTGTGACCATAAACACGCATTAGTGAAATAGCAGCTCTCTACAAGGACGTTAACCCATGACGACATGACGACAAAGTCATAAAATGGCGTTTCCACATTATAGTATAATTTAGAATTTCCAACCCTGATAAAGGAGACACTAAAAGAGACAGACAAACGAAACTTTGCAGCAAGCAACTAGAGAAAGTGCGATATCTGCCTGGTTATCGAAAAGCAGCACTGGATGAACAATTTTGCCAACCCAAGACAAAGTTATGTTCTTGTAAATGGAATGACCAAAATTAAATATCATCGTTGGAAGCAGCAATGAAAATAAAGAAAAAAGAGATTGTTAAGGCAGATCAATGTTGCGAAGTTTTGAGAAATAAAGTGTAATATACGTTGTCGCACACAGGGAGTGAGGTACTAACGTTTTGTACATCTTAAATCAGATATTGACAAGAATTGTTTGCTTTGAATGTATGTTACAAGCAACCGTTGAACAGTGTTGCCTTCAACAGAAGGGAGAAATGGAGTTTGGAAGAGATACAATAACTCGGAAAATATCACTAGTGCTGTATGGTTTGAAACCAATAATACAAGGCAGAAGAGCATGACAAGTAGCCGTGGTTATGTGAGGATGGTAAATCACGTACTGACAGATTTATTTGGTATCTTGTTAAAGCAGAGAACTAAAGTTTGTAAAAGCTGGAAACGCTGCCCGACAACAGCTGTTTTATTGTTGATTTCATCACGGTTTTCAACGTTCTCAAAAGCCCACAAGTAGATAAGCCCATGCAAATTGAGCGATGTTTTAATATTTTAACCAGGTTGTTGGGATACTAATCCGCTGTGCAGCGTTGCCACCTTTCAAAAATCTTACTTGTCAGCTTTTACAAGATATCATATATTTCGGTCAATTATATCGATCTCACATAACCACGGTTCTCCTCCTATCGCCTTGCATTATACGATTTAAAACATGTAGCACTAGTGACCTTTTCGGAGTTATTGTATCTCTTCCAAGCTCAATTATTCTCTTCTGTTGATAGCAACACTGTTCATCGCATACTTGTAGGCTTATAGTCAACGCAAACTATTATTGTCAATATCTGATTTAAGATGTACAAAACCTTAGTACATCATTCTCTGTGTGTGCCAACACATATTACACGTTATTTCCAAAAAAGTTTGCAACAATCATCTGTCTTAACAATCTCTTTTATCTTTATTTTCATTGCTCCTTTCAACAATGACATACAATTTAGGTATTTCCATTTACAAAAATAAAACTTTGTCTTGGGTTCGCTCCGCTGTTCATCCGGTGCTGCTTTTTAAGACGCGAACAGATGTCGCCCTGTCTCTAGCTACTTCGTCCAAAGTTTGGTTTCTCTGTCTCTATCAGTTTTGCCGTTATCATGGTTGGAAATTGTCCATTTCATGAATTTTTCGTCAAGTCATCACGGGTTAACGTCGTAGAGAGCTGCTATTTCAGTAATGCGTGTTTATGGTAACATAGTATACATTTTTTGGTTGTTCGTATTATGCGAATTTACCTACAATGAGGGACACCCTAATATATATATATATAGGGTGTTTCAGTATATATAGTAGGGTGTTTCAACACAGAACTAACAACGTTTGAGAGGTGATTCCTGACAACAACGTAACACAAACTATAGACCAATCTGGGTGAACTAATGCCTCCTTTCGGAGTTATACGCTGGGGGAAACATGAAAGAATGAATTTTATAGTTCCATTGACCTAAAGCTATGGGACCTACCGTACTCGGGTCAAACTTCACTTATTTACTAGTATGAGACCTATCCCTGTTTCAGAATTCTGTGGTACTTCCGCAACAATTTTTATAGAGGTAGTTGCTGAGCACCTCAAATTATATGCCCAAAGTACAACTTCTTCTATAAAAATTGTTGCGTGAGTCCTTAGGATTCTGAAACATGGATTTCTGGATACGGCACATGCTAGTTCCTAACTGAAGGCTTACCAAACTATATTAGGTCTCATAGTTCAGGAGCTATGTACCTGTAAAGTACGTTTTTTCTTCATATCTTCGGCATCTTTGTAACTCTCAAAGAAGCATTTGTGCACCCTGGTTGGTCTACCTTACTTTCTTATTTTAGTGTCAGGAAACACCTCTTAAATGTTGTCGGTGTTCTTTCGAAACACCCCGTATATATATATATATATATAGGGTATCTCGAAAGTTAATTGACATAATACAACTCTGTTACTATCGGAGTTGCAATACGACGTAAAATGAGTAACCGTCTCCAAACATAATACTTGGAATCTAAAGTGAGATTTTTTCTTTAATTGGACGAGGCATTTTCACTGTACAATTTTTATGTGCCTAATTTTACATAAATTAGCAACGTTGAACTTACCTGGTCCAAGACGTAAGTGTATGATGTTATTGTGGTCGTGTCACTGTCGGTGGTCACTGCCCATTTCAAATAATAATTTCATTCGTTTATATTGTGGGTGTAGGCAAATGGCAACGTTGCACTTTCATTTAACATTGGGCGCATAAAGAGTGTTCAGCCCAAACAGCTCGTCCAATTTCACTTTAAGTTGAGAACGTCGTAACTCTTAAAATAACAGAGGACTTTTATATACCCCATTTATATACCCTTTATATATATATATATATATATATATATATATATATAGAGAGAGAGAGAGAGAGAGAGAGAGAGAAAGAGATAGATAGATGAAGGCAGAAAAGTAGGTATCCAGACTTGCTTTGACGAAATATGACGTTTATTTTATTAATGAATGAATGTATTTCCTTCGATTTTATCCGTGCTTAAGGTATAAGTAAAAACAAATTAAGAGCAAGTAATGAAGAAACTAATTAACCTGTATGGATAAAAGTAAGTAAATAACATAAAAGGCCATGATTCAATAAATACGGGACAGTATACCTAATTTGGGCTACCCTGTACATCTTTCCATATCTATCTATCTATCTATCTATCTATCTATCTATCTATCTATCTATCTATCTATCTATCTATCTATAACATTTTTAGCACTAAATGCATTCTTACTGTATTCGAATTTTATCAAGATAGGAGTTCTGGGAGCAGATTGAGTTTAAAGTGCCGAAATATAATTACAGCTGTTCCGTATTGAATAAAAATACCTGGACTGTACGGAACACGATTAAAAATTAAACAAACGCATTTCTCCTAGGTGTCCACTAAAATCACATATTATATTTAACGAGTTACGACAGCAGCATAGCTAGGGCATAGCAGGGAAATTTCCCATGTGCGTCTCGGTTTTGGTTATAAGCATAAACAAAGACAATGGAAATTCTCACTTTATATGGCATAAAACTTACGTCTTGCGTGTTCAACAGCTTTGCGGCACTGTTATTGTGACTTTCTAAAGTGACTTCACATAGCAGTTTACATTGTCGTTCTTTGTTATTTAGTACTACGTGGTAAAGATCACAGTTTCCTTTTCCTAATTCTACTGTACACGTAACAGGTAATATCCTGATATATTTTGTTTGGTAAGTCAATCCCATTGTGAAATTATTCGGTGTATTTCCTCTGTTAATTTATATATATATATATATATATATATATATATATATATATATATATATATATATATATATATATATATATATATATATATATATAGGTGGGGGAAATCGAATCAGTCAAAACAATCCTTGTGATTCGGCGTTAAAAGAATACTCTTTGCGTCGAAGTGGGGCGCATTGTAGTGCCACATTTCAGAAGAAATGAGTATTAACGAAAAACGCTGTTCATTTGGCGCCAGAAGAGTTCGAGTCACCATTGTTTAGGGACATGTATTTTTTTGAGTGGCGAAAAATAGCAAATGTAAATTTTCATTGTTGCGAAATAACCTTTATCTAACTATGTGAAAATTATATTTGGTTTTTAATGCTAGTATTTGTTGCTACGTCACACAACACATGCTCTGCCGGCGCTTGATGTTCGTGTTTTAAATCCATTAAAGGCATATTTCAATTAGCAGGCAACATCTTGGCTTCACTAAAATACTGGAAAGACAATATCAAAGTTAAGTGTTCGCTGAATCTTCAAAAACAGATGGAATTTGCCCAGGGGCGGACTGGCAACCATAGGGCCCACCCTGCTAAACTGAAATGAGGGCCCACTATATAAAAATGTAAAAAATGTATTATAGGGAGCTAGCTTGTTTACCAGCGGGGGCTGAGGCAAAGGGGGACAATTTCAACAAATTTTTCTGCCTGACTCTTGCAATACTCCCTTACCCTCCTTCTATATGTCAGCGTTGCCAGGATTAATAATTTGTCACATGAATGTCATGCTGAAGAGTTAGTGTGAGTTGGTTATTTGTTGGGTGCTGTTGTGGGTGCGGTTTTGGTGCTTATTATTCATTTGACAATGGTTTCACAGCGTAAGAGAGGGCAAACTATACACAGCGAAGCTATAGAAGTAATAAGGAAGGCCATAGTGCAGTGCGACGAAGAAGCGAGGGAGAAAAAACTGAAGCATTTGTTATCACAGCCTATTTTGCGTGTGTCCACATATACAGGGATCTTCGATAGGAATTGCATAATTGTATAAACTCTTTGAATTAAGTGAATATTAGCTGAATTTTTTGACAACGCACTGGCAACCCTGTCCAGGGCCGTCGAGTGACCGTTTCTTGGCGACGGGGTGGGTAACCTGCCAATCAACTCTGAATTCCTCAGCCTCGCATTAAAGCTAGCTCCCTATAATACTTGGCATTCCACTTACTTCAGTCGGGAGTCTCCTCGCGAATGTGCCGCAATCTCTCTCTGTACCTGTCTTTTTGGCGAGAAGAAAATGTAACCCACATACATAAACTCGTCTAAATATTGCTGTATAATCTCGAGGAAGTACACCCCGCTCTTAGCAGACAACTCACCCCCCCCCAAGCATGTCAGGTGAGACAACAGACATGGCGTCAGTGTTGGAAACTTGAAAAAGCTGTAACTTTGTGGTCTCAATGCGATTGAAGGTAAATTTGCGATAGATTTCGAAACGCAAGATTTTCCTTGACATAAGTAAGTCATAATATCATATCTTCATGTCGCAGAAAGATTAGATATCGTCTATCGTCTAGTGTAGTCCGCCCATTCCTCGGCTGGCCCCAACTTCTCTTTTCATATGAATACCTACTTTGCACATCACAAATAATTTTTACATTTTACTACACTTTTATTTTAAATTAACTTTAAATAACTAAAGGAATTTACACGATATACACACTGATTTGACTGACAGCATAAGTGTTCAGCACTTTTAGAAGTTACACCAACGCTTACTGAGCCCAGTGCCGGCAGCTATTGCTCGCAAACGGGTCAGGTCAGCCTTCATCGGGTCAGGGCTCAAGTCGAACCTCCTTGGGTCACAGGTCGGGTCAGGGCTGCTCTAGCCACGGGTCGGCTCGGGTCAACTTTCTTATGCGTCGTTTCGGTTAAAACCTATTCGGGTCATGAGTCGGGTCGGGTCGAAGTTCAACTCGACCCGAGAAGGATTTAGCCGAAACGGCGCATAAGAAAGTTGACCCGAACCGACCCGTGGCTAGAGCAGCCCTGACCCTAGCGTAGGTGACCTGACAAGACCCATGTCTCAAGCAGGCTTGACTCGACCCCTAACCCATGAAAGCCTGATCTGACCCGTTTGAAAGCACTACGCGGCAGCAAACAGTTCAGTTAATTTCGTGTTCGCCTGTTAAAGTTGTGTAATTTCAAGTAAAAATAGCCATAAAAGATAAGCTACAATTGACTGAAATCATCCAAAGACGTGGTGTATACATTATAATTTATAAACACCTTAGACAGAAAAACAAAAAAAAAAAATACTTGGCAACTGTCCTGCAGTAGTACTCGAATGAGTCACATCACGCTCATTTGTTTCTTGGGGCTTCACAGATTCAAATAGCCTACGTTGTTTTGAGTCAGATGCAGCTTTTTATAAATCACATCTTCGTTTGTGTTCTCGCTTTTTAGCACCACTTTTATATTTTTTCTTTACAGTAACCTTACAACCACTCCTACCATCCATACTGACACAACTACATGTCTTCCATGACAAACGACACGTAACTGGTTTTCCAATAATTGAATTGCTGCTATCGGATTTGCTCTTCGATGTAATATGCAAATAAAACAAGCCGAGGGCAGCAACTTCATAGTAATTGTTTGAGGTTTGTATAAAACAATCGTTGATAGTGGCGACTAATTTCTTTTCGCTTTACCGCACTGAAAAGGGGAGAGAAAAAAAACACCGAAGCCTGATCCGATTTCTTTCTTCGAAGCTTTGTCTGAGGACAATGCAGTTCAAAAGCGTTCCGACTCCACCTTCACTTTCCACAACAATATCTACGAAACTATAGTTTCTTTAAAACATTGCCACTCGCCGGCTTGTAAAAGGACCGGAGTAGGCAATGGTATCCAAATCCAATAACAGCCTGAAATCTAATGTGTTTCTTATATTTAAAAAAGTACTAGTTAACGTGCTCGTTTTTAACAGCTGCTGTATCACAAACCTCGCAATGTTTCAGGGCCTGAATGTCTCATAGACGGAACCTTTTCAAGTCGATAAACGTGAAGAAGAATAAGGTCTGTTCATGAAAGTTTAACTTTACGTCTTTTTTATGCAAAATACAAGTTTGCGAGAGTTACCCTGCCATATTTTTGATGCTGGTAGGTTTAATTGAGCACATCTTTTTAAAAT
Source organism: Thermobia domestica (assembly GCF_964235325.1). Classification (NCBI taxonomy): domain Eukaryota; kingdom Metazoa; phylum Arthropoda; class Insecta; order Zygentoma; family Lepismatidae; genus Thermobia; species Thermobia domestica. The sequence continues at coordinate 154,139,527 of NC_137457.1, forward strand.
TGGTGGAGGGGGCCCACCTGTTTGGGGGGCCCACCCTGCATTTGCAGGGTAGCAGGGTGGGCCAGTCCGCCCCTGAATTTGCCAGCCACTGTTGGTAATGATATAAAAAGATTTGAGTTTACTGGTATATTTGGATTCAATCCATCAGCTATATCGGAACAAACTTGTGAATGAAATTACGAGTTTACCGTTGTTATCAATAGAGTCTCACGCCTCCGAAGCCAATTGAGCAACCCCTTCTACTAGCAAAATAGATTCAATTAGAACCTTCTCCGGTTAAGAACACACCAAGATGCAAAAACGAAGATACCCTACACCTTCTCTGTATCTGACATCAGATTCAAATACTCATGCTCTTAAAGACAAAATGAAAGCAAAGAGACAGTACCGAAGAGGAAAACATCTAATCGTCAAATTCAACAGCAGTCAATAACGTATGCAGTTGTAGAATTGGTCGTATGTCCTGCTTTGACGAAAAAAGGCACAAGGCGGGAGACTGGATATCTGAGGTATAAAACGTTAGTTAAATAGAGTTAAATAGAGTTAAATAGATATATGATTTAAATAGAACTTATATTAAATATCCAATTTGAAGTTTTCTGCCAAGGTGATCTAATTTCTCCCTACTTACCATATATATATACATACACACACACACACACACACACACACACATATATATATATATATATATATATATATATATATATATATATATATATATATATATATATATATATATATATATATATATATATATGCCTCAATAAAACGGTATAATATCTACTATAATGCACATTTCACCACTTACTGAAATTATAGCTCACCATATGACCTATTCTATATAAGTACTACGATTTCATGTTTTTCTTATGCTGTATCAAAATAAAGATAATTTTGCTGCCATTTAAGACATATATCCCGATCCTAGATTTATTCTAGTCAGTTATAACTACGTTTCTTTCTCTCCATTCAGCTGTCTTGTATGTATACTATATATGAATAAGTATTATATGAGTAATATAGTGTCATACCTAAGAGAAAATGAAAAAGAAAAGGTAAAACAATACCAAGTGGAATGTTTATTACAGTTGCATAGTGATGAGTTCTGTATTCAACGAGCTGATCTGCATTCAACAATATGAAGTGTTTGTTGCAGATAGTAGTTAGATTCAGACTCACTTTGTTCATTCTTACTTTATAAAAATAAAAAAGGTGCGTTTTACCAACTCTTTGTATACATGACTCTAAAAGTGTATTATCTACCACCTGCTATTCTGCTTTTTGTGGAATGGCAGGCAACCCAGAAAGATCGGCGGTTGGGTTTGGTGAGAATTCGAAAGGTGCTGGACCAAACCTCAATTTTGTTACAAATATATCAGTTTGGCAAACTGCAAATAAAAGAGAATAAAACAAATTGTCAAGAATGAACGTTATTATCGTGACAGAATTGGATGACATCAAAAGTTACAAAATGTTCTTACTTAAGCAGTTCAAACAAGACGAATGACAAGAAACATATATCACAGAAAAGTGTTTCTATTCTTCTCTCCTCCCCCCAATAAAAAAAGAATCACATAAAAAAGAAAAAGTTACTTTATGTAAACTTTTAATATAAAATCATCAAACCAGTAAAACAAACAACTACACGAAACGAAAAATAGACAAACGCAGAATACGGGAAAACAGTGGCGTAGCAGACTTGCGGCCCACCCATGGAAGATAAAGAGATGGGACCCTATTTGTAAACCCCATTGCTATAATAATAGTTATTATTACTATTATTATTAAAGGTTGTTTTCTTTTCAAAATCTCTGACACTGCCTAAGTGCATGTCTACATATAGCTTTCATGTGTTCACGTTTAGTCAATAAGCAGTCCCAGAAGGCCAAAAGGGATTGAAATCTCCAATAGTGCCTGGAGTTAGCGTAAAAATATTTCACTTCCGGCTACCAGTCTGCAATTTTACACAGTTCTTATATGTATACCAAAGGACAAGAATCCGCCGGGAGACACTTGATCTGACGTACGGAACTCATGTGATGACGTCATCAAAATGGCGGACAGCTCGATTCAAAAAATAAGCCATATCTTCGTTATTTATGGACCGATTTTCTTCAAACTTGACTCATTTTAAAGAAAATTAAATTTCCAATAAAACACGTTACCAAAATATTTCCTCTAAAATTAACCGTTTCGGAGTTATTTAAGAATGTATTAAATTAATGAGTATTTATTGAAGAAAAATACAAAATAACTCCGAAACCCTTAGTTTTAGACGAAACACTTAGGTAACGAGTTATATTGTTAATTTCATTACCTTTAAAATGAGCTATTAACGAAGAAACTTGGTCCATAAATAACTGAGATATCACATATAAACGTGTTAATTACATTATTAAAATTGCGGTCACGACTTCTAACAGATAGCGACAAATTCAGCCAAAATACTTCACTTCCATATACCAGTCCCAAATTTTACACAGTATTTATATACATAATAAATAATTGGAAAATACCTGGAAGACACTTGATTTAACACGCTGGACTCCTATGTTGACGTCATCAAAATGGCCGTCGGGATTAAAAACACAGGTTTGCTTAAATACACTTAACTCCGTTACCAATCATTTTATTGAGTCTTCCAACTGTTCCATTTGAAAGAGCATGAAATAAGTTACAAAAATTTTATTCGATTTTAAATGGTTTACGGCGATGACAATGTGGAAGTGGATGAAAAGAAAAAAAAATGAAATGAAACTTTGAGTCTTACGTCCCACGTATATGCCGGTTAGGCTAAAGGAGACGGTAATGATGAGAAATGAATGAAATGGTGAAATGAAGAGAGTGGGAGGAAACGGGAGAACCCCGAGAAGACCCACGAGCACGGGGTTTGTCCACCACAAAGTCCACAAGGCGCGAGCTTGGATCGAACCAAGGACCCCAAGCACCGGAGGTGAACGCTCTACCACTGAACCACCGCCCCCCTTGGATGAAAAGAAGATCCGTACATTTTCTTCTAGTAGATGGCAAAAGTTTCTACTTGAAGAAAACGCAAAAACATTATTTTGTTTTTGCTAGTGGTGACCTCTGTTACTTACCGAATTATTAGAAAAGAAACAAATATTCTATCACAGAATGTTTGCAACGTGGTGCGTCGGCTTAGAAAAGTTTCCATCCATGAAGTCATCAAAAGAAACAACCTTCCCTTGATGAGTGCTAAGAAAGGTACAGTTAAGTCCAAAGACAAACAGAAAATAGTAGACCTGAGAAAAGACAGTATTCTTTTTGCCAAGTTGTACGTTACTAGTCAATCAAGGGGAATTAACGTCAAAACGTACTTTGCCCATGAAAATAGCTCATGTCCACCTTCCATATCAGACCGCGGTAAGCTCAGAAAACCAATAAAAAATCCGACGTGCTGTCCTGTATCATCGAGTCAAGTGGAGTTCGGTGTTACCACTATTCATGTGCCCGAAGTTTTTTCGCTCATAATCGATGCAGCAGCCTTGATCCATATGCTTGTCCCTAAATCCTGCGGACATTTTAAGAGTACTGCAACCAGATTGTTAAACCATACATTCTAATGAGATTAAGATCTGTGGAAAAAGTTGACCTAGTTTTTGACCGCTACTTAGAAGGAAACCTAAAAACTGACGTAAGACAGTCGAGAGGGCTGGGGTCAGAATAAATGTAAAATCTAATGATGTCATCCTCAAATCTTTCAGTAAGTTGCTTGCTCACAGTAAAACCAAAGAAGAGCTCTGAATTTTTAGCTGAAAACCTGGTCAAAATGAATCTCCCCGCCGGAAAAAAGTAATATGCACCTACAGAGACACGGTAATTGGATCGCAAATGGAGGCGACATTTGAAGATATATCTTCCGAATTGCATGAAAAAGCCGATGGCCGTCTCCTACTTCATGTATGGCATGCCATGGAATACTCGGGTTGTTCTAAGGTCATGGTGAAAACTGTTGATAGTGACGTGGTAGTAATTGTTATGTATGCCTTTTCTAGACTCAATACACTGAAAGAATTTTGGATGGAACACGGTAGTGGAAAGCACCTCCAATACCTTCCGATCCACGAGCTGCACAACAAAGTTCCACGAGGAGTTCCAGATCTTTTGCCATTCTTCTATGCATTTACGGGGGCTGATACTGTGTCAAGTTTTGTAAGTATTGGTAAAACCACTGCATGGAAAACGTGGATGACTTTCCGAGATGTAGACAAAGCTTTTTCGGCATATTCTCAAGTTCTGGACAACATCTCTGTAGGTGACGACACGTTTTTACTCATTCAACGCTTTGTAGTTCTTATGTGTCATTCATCAAGTTCTGCAGAGACCGTCAATAAGACCAGGCGGATTCTCTTTACCCAGCAAAACAGACCCATTGAAAATATTCCACCAACCAGCAACGCTCTGTTGCAACACTTGAAGAGGGACATCCTACAACGTTCTTTGTGAACAAACTGTCTTCAACGGAACAGTCAACGCTTGGATCCTTGTGAGTGGGGATGGAAGAAGACCGCATATGACAACGAGCCCCTCTGGTCGACAAGCCCAAACTTCACCATGGAAAAGCTAAAAGAGTTGATAGCATGCAAATGCAAATAGATTTGCACGCACTGTCGATGTGTAAAAATGCACGAACTTTGCACTTTACTTTGTAGTTGTGAGGGTCAATGCAGAAATTAAGTTTAATCTTACAAACTTGTCACTTTGTTTAAAGTTTGCGTTGTTTTCAATAGTTGTGCCTTCCGCGTTAATAAACCATGCGGACTATATATGTTTTCATTGTGAGAAATTGTTGTAAATATCTGTTACCCTTCCTAAAAAAGAAAAGTTCTTTTTTCTTTTTCGCCAATCAGTAAAAAGAGAGTATTGGATCCACTGAAAGATGTAAATAACTATTTTTATTTTCATGTTCACTCTTTCGTGGTATAATTTATAATTAAAGATGAATCACTCATAAAAAAAAATATACAGGCATGAAACATTGCAATTGATGTAATGTATATTTACTTGAGTTAACGCTTCTTGTAATAACAGAAATGTCATTGCAAAATATATTAAGCCAACAGCAACCATTTCAAAACATTGATTTTTTACCCCCTTCCACGTTGTCATCGCCATAAACCATTTAAAATCGAATAAAATTTTGGTAACTTATTTCATGCTCTTTCAAATGGAACAGTTGGAAGACTCAATAAAATGATTGGTAACGGAGTTAAGTGTATTTAAGCAAACCTGTGTTTTTAATCCCGACGGCCATTTTGATGACGTCAACATAGGAGTCCAGCGTGTTAAATCAAGTGTCTTCCAGGTATTTTCCAATTATTTATTATGTATATAAATACTGTGTAAAATTTGGGACTGGTATATGGAAGTGAAGTATTTTGGCTGAATTTGTCGCTATCTGTTAGAAGTCGTGACCGCCATTTTAATAATGTAATTAACACGTTTATATGTGATATCTCAGTTATTTATGGACCAAGTTTCTTCGTTAATAGCTCATTTTAAAGGTAATGAAATTAACAATATAACTCGTTACCTAAGTGTTTCGTCTAAAACTAAGGGTTTCGGAGTTATTTTGTATTTTTCTTCAATAAATACTCATTAATTTAATACATTCTTAAATAACTCCGAAACGGTTAATTTTAGAGGAAATATTTTGGTAACATGTTTTATTGCAAATTTAATTTTCTTTAAAATGAGCCAAGTTTGAAGAAAATCGGTTAATAAATAACGAAGATATGGCTTATTTTTTGAATCGAGCTGTCCGCCATTTTGATGACGTCATCACATGAGTTCCGGACGTCAGATCAAGTGTCTCCCGGCGGATTCTTGTCCTTTGGTATACATATAAGAACTGTGTAAAATTGCAGACTGGTAGCAGGACGTGAAATATTTTGGTGGTTTCTGACACTAACTCCATGCACTACAAGAGACAGAAACAATAAACTTTCTTATGATAAATTCTACTTCAAAGTTCGAAGCACTTGCTTTGGCACGTGCTTTGTTGTTTCTTTTGAAGGGAATAGAAAAGTTCTAGCGCCTAAGAAATTACACGATATAATATTGCAAAATTTGAAAGTGGATATATTTGCATTGCAATTTGTAGTAATAAAGAAATTACGATTACAAGACATGATCGTAAAAAGCATGTTTTATTTCTTCATGCATCGCAAGTCTTACGGGCCCCTATACCTCACCCGTCCCCAAATATCGATATCGGAAATTTAGAATAATACCCAGACAGCATGCTTGCTTGCCACAAGCGTGCCTGTTGCTTTTATTTTATTTTTTTTTTCGCTTTGGCTTATACACAAAAGCTTATTTTTTCTTAACGCAAGGTGCAGTGATTGCAACCCAAGCTTCTTTTGTGAGACGCGTTTCTGGAAGTTGAAGTAAGAAGCCAGCGCGCGTTCGATTTTCAGTTGTTCTTAAAAACCACGTGAAGCTGACCTCTTAAATTTTGGCGACAAGGTAGTGTTCGCGTTGTTAGCGTCGTTTTAGCATTCATCTTGAATAAAGGACAAAACCTTATTATTTTTTAAATTGTGCCGTGTATTACCCTAGTTCCACGTACCTATAATGTCGCTCCTTATTTCCTCCTATTTTGGTAACGAGGAGGCATAATGAATTGTGGTATTTATGCACAAAACATGAATGTAAACATATATGGCAACATATTTGAGCCTAGGTATTTCGTAAAAGAATACAGAACTGTTGCAGATACTTTAATATGAACTTAAGGTTTAAATTATACTATAAACTTTATTTGAATGCTATGTTTAAAGGCGAAACATTTCTCTGCATTTTTATATAAAAATGTAGAAATTTTAAGTACTCGTTGCTAATAGTACAAGATATTGGATATTGGTAAGAAGCAACGTCGCCCGTTATTTATCACAGTAAAAACGTTATGGTTATTAATACAATTGATTTTCGTAGAAGCGGATCGGAGCCGTGCATGTTTTTACGGCTGTGCATTTTCTTCAATAATTGGAAAGGTGAAGGAACCTTTGTCGTAGATGACTCAAGGATTGTATAGTAGAATGGGTTTAGCCAGACGATCGATATATATTGACAGATTTTCTACTGTTTTATGTTTTATCCAAATTCACTCGCAATAAGCTTAATAAGGCTTGCCATTTATGACTTTCGCTTATATTTAGCTTGAGTTTGAGATCATTTGACTTGTCTTTCATTTGTGAAGACAAGCTTGCTGCAAGTCTTCCCCTGATGTAGCTAACTGGTTTACCGCAAGCTTGCAGCAAGCAAATTGGCTAGCATAGTAGAGCTTGCGGCAAGCCAATTGACCTGCAAAAGATAGTTTGCCGCAACCGTGCAGCAAGTTTAAATTGCTGTCTTTGTATATTCATGTCCATACATTTGCGATATCGAATGTTGATATATGAAAATATAAATAAGAACGATAGCGATATAACGACATATCACACAGGAACAGGTCGGAGAAGGGATGGTTGAAACATATTGGAATCAACAATCAAATTCCAAATATGTTCTGCATTTTCCTATTCAATGACGGGGAAGCGTATAAGCCTCAATAGAAATTTAAAGCCACAAAATGTTAAAACAAAGTAGGTTTTCAATTTCCCGTTAATATAAAACTATTAACAGAAAACCATTACTGTAATTTAAATTTTACTTCTGTTTCTGATTGTTATCACACATCCGCGGCCATACACATACTTTACATAGTATAGTAATATACTCTACACTTTTTCACAAGGAAACAAGCCGGTAGATGAATTTCCTGTGATATTATAGTGGAATGTTCTACAAAATAATCATAATTGATTGGCTATATTTCCATTAGTACTTTGGCACGGACTGAGAGCAGAACTAGAAATCAGATTTCATTCCTTTTTCCCTCAGAATAAAAAAATCTTCTGGTTTAGCTGAGATTGTCATTTTTTAAAGATGTTTTAAAGGTTTAGAAGTTGACAAAATTCACTCTTTCGGGTACCGATTCCTCGAAACCCCTATCCTGGGCTAATTCTGGCAACCGCGGTTTCGAGGTAATCGATACCTGAAAGAGTAAAGTTCGTCGATTCTCAAGCCTCGACAGTCTGTGAAAAGAGATTTCGAAGTCCATGTTGTTATTTCCTTGTTACAAAGACACTCCTATTTGACTCTATTCCTGGTAAATAATTGAACTTATACATTTACAATTATTGAAAACCAAATAATTACTTTTATACAAAAAAGTCATTACAGTTCAGTAGAATACAGTAGTAGATGGAAGTGAATGAAAATATTGATTATTTATTGAGATTTGCAAACTAAATATGAATAATAAGTGTTTATTCACCAATACTCTTGTGCAAAGGTGGATGTACGATGGAATTCTGGGGGCGCGGTGGGTTGTAATAAGGCAACTTAGAGCTACTTTTAAGAGCTCCAAACTCTGGGATGGGTTTAAATTATATATAAAATAAGAAAGCCTTCTCTTCTTGTGGTGATCTCCCTGATCGCCCCCTGGATCCGCCCTTGCTCTTGTGTAGCAGAGCTTGAAGACATGTAACTCGTATCTGCTTTTAACTCAGCTGATCCTACTTTTTAGGGATGGGCAAATTCAAGGAGGAGAAAGTTTTATTTGAAACTTGACTCCACTCGATTCTGCAACTGAAGTCGAGTCCATCAAAACGAAGCAAATTCCGAGTGTAGTTTTAAGTACTGTGGGAAGAAGACACGAGGATGTGAGGCACAAATGTACGAAGGATCATACGGGAAATTAATGTTAACTGCACTGCTATTATACCAATAATAATAATAATAATAATAATAATAATAATAATAATAATAATAATAATAATAATAATAATAATAATAATAATAATAATAATAATAATAAAACAATAATAATAAGAAAATAGGGAACAAGAAGAAAATTACAAAGATTTCTCCCGTCTTTCATTTTTTTTACTTTCGTACATATATCCTCCTATCTTTCTTCTTTCCTATTATAATATCGCGTATAAACATGAAAGATGGTCTGTTTTTCTGCGAATACTAGAAAGTATAGCATTTGTTTACTGGTTGACTGAAGACCTCTGTGTTCGTGAAGTCTAGCAGGCAAAGATGTCATTCACGAGGTTCATAGTTTGAGTTCCAATGACTCAAGATTCCTTCATGTTCCAAAAATGATTAGAAAGTACCGTGCGCCGGCCCACCTCGTTAAAAACTTTACGGTCCAGGTTGGACTTCGGCTTGGGCTACCTTGATAGTAAATAATATTAGTGCACAAAAAACAAGATTCTACGAAACTGATTTGTGAAAAATTTATTCTACTCTCGTTATCGAGATATGATGAGATACTATAATTATCCTCTCTCGTGAACAACATTAAACTGTTCCACATTACTGGTTACGTTTCCATAGCTTTCATTTTCAAAATAAATAAATAAATAAATAAATAAAAATAAAAGATGATGATTTATGAACCAGTGAAAACGAGCTGCACTGACAAGCAGGGCTTGCTAATTTAACATAACTATAACATAACGAAATAGACGGAAGTAACGTAATATATTAGTTAACACAATGCGTTATGTACGAATTGTAACTTCATATATTTTTTTACGAAACACTGATGTTACTATACTTATCAGATAACTATAATGATAACGTCTTAAAGGAGCAAACTACTTTCTGTTATCGCTAAATAACCTTATGAAGAGATTGATAGGTATATAGTATATTGTAATAGCGTTATTACTTTATAGGTTATTCCCAAGGCTAACGTTAAAGTAACGAAAAAGATGGAACTACAGCGAAGCATAACAATATATTTGTTATTTTTTGTTATGTACCAATTGTAACTTTATATATTTGCTACGAAACAATTATGTTACTATACTTATCAAATAACTATAGAGTAACGAATTGCAGGATCAACCTATTTTCTGTTATCATTAAATAACCTTATGAAAAGATTGATAGGTATATAGTATATTGTAATAACGTTATTATTTTATAGGTTATTCCCAAGGCTTACTGATTTAACTTAACGCTAAAATAATGAAAAAGATGGAAATTCATCCAAGTGTAGCAATATATTTGTTATTTTTTTCGTTATGTAGCATTCATAACTTTTACATTTGTTATGAAATAATAATGTTACTATACTTTTCGGATAGCTATATAGTGACGAATTAGAAGAACGAAATACTTTCTGTTACTACTAAATAACGTTAAGAAAAATTGACTGAAATATAGTATGTATCAATAACGTTAACGTTATTATTGAATAGGTTATTCCCAGGACTTTCTAACTTAACGGTATCATAACTATATAGTAATTAATTACCGGAACAAAATGGTTTCTGTTACTACTAAAAGCGGAAATATTTCACATTCCCATGAAGATTGGAGTAAAAACATATAAAAGTCCCTTTATTAAGCAGAAACTATGTTATGCGGACAATGGAAAGCAAAACGAACATTTAATGGAAAAATCTGAGTTCCGGACTACAGCGTTTAGAAAATTTTTAGGCATCCTGTGAAAGGGCAAACTTATACATTACAATGTCTGCGATAAATTCGTTCTTCTGTTAAATATTTCTGGACAGTATTGACCTTCCACAGCCACTATTCATATTTACTCTCACAATTTTCGGCTAGACGTACGAAGCATGTCAGCTGCCAGCCATTTTTGTAGGTGTACTTCTGTTCCGATTGTATAGCGACTACCGACAGCTGGCAAATATGAGGAGAAAACTGACAAAACAAGGTTCTGGCGAAAAGGAATTGAAGCAAAAAAGCAAGAGTCATAATCTCTATCATATGTCGTGAAGATAAGCAGTGAAGGATTTAAAGGACTTTCGGAATTCCAAAGAAAACTCTTGTGTTCTGAAGTATACCGTGCAAGGTTTAGACGAAATACATCACGCTCCGAAATTCATGTGCAAAGCATATGAGAGAATTATGTCATTGTTTCTCATTCGCGCTTTCTGATACCCTCTCTCTCTTGCTCTCAGCAGGTATGGTTCTGGAATCTCATAAGCATGGACATACCAGATTTAAGGAAACAAAATGTTCCTTGACCCACCAATACTCAGAAATATACAGTAATTTCCTGTTTATTGTTGTCCTTGACCTTCTCAGCTCTCGGGTTTACGCCTGATCAATCACCTTGCAATAAAACGTTTACCAATACAGCTCTAAACTTACATTTTTACATTGATTCGGCAGCAGTCATTATAGAGTGTAAAACAAGGGTTGTGTTTCATCTTAGCTCCAGGGTAAAAGTATTCATGCTAGAGAAAGGGATGATTGAATGTAAACAAATCATGAAGATGTTCAACATCGGTAAAACTCTGGTGTACGAGATTCTAAAGAAAGAATGGAAATTTAGAAGGGGTGAGGAAATTGCAGTAATGGGAAAGTAAAATTATAAGTTAAAGAAACTGAAAAATAAATCATTAATGGAGTGGTATGGGAATGGTTTGTTAGTGCCAAACCGTAAAATCACCGCATATCGGACCCTATATTATAGGAATACGCTAAAACGCGAGCTGAAAACCTGGGTGAAACGGAATTCAAAGCATACAATGTGTAGTTAGAAAGTTTATGCAAAAGACATGAGGTAGCTTTTCTTACGAATTTTGTGGTGATCATATGATCCAAATGGTGAAATATGTAATGAATGGGCTGCTAAACTACCTTCCATAATCGAAGGACATAAAATTGAATCGTATTTTTTTAAAAAGTAAAAATCTATCTCTGTTAAGCGGAAACCTGCTTTAACGGAAATTTTTGCGAGTCTCGCTCGATTCTGCTAAAGACAGGTTTCACTCTATTTTGTAATATCGTTATTATTGCACATGGTAAAATATTGAGAGCTAGAACGATAAAATATAGTGAAAAGTAGCTGTTCATGTATATACAACGGCATAAAAATGCATACAATAATAATTGCATTTATGTGTATTATTAGATGCAGGTGTACGTATACGGGAGCTTATAAGTTCCTACCATGTGTATGTGTGTCTGTATGTGGTGTTTTATTTCTCGGTAACTACTGGTCGGATCTCAACTAAATTTGGTGAGAAAGTAGCTCATCGTCCATGAAATAAAAAAAGATGTAGAGTCTATACAGTAGGTCGTTCACTTATATCCGATCATATTCGATTCGGTGCTGTACTATCGTATCATACTAGAACTATGGGTCTGCTGGCGGGAGTGGTGTTGTGTGTGACCTTGTAGGTGCGTGAGTGTAATCAAATGGCGCCGAAAATCAACGAGTATGGAGAGGTTACATAATGACCTTTTTCCATGCTAAGTTTTCGTACGGATTCAAGTTTCAAGTTCCTGGCTGATTCCTAATGAAAGAAAGTTGTCACTATAACCATAAGTCTATCTTACTCCTGATGGTCACATTCCGGCTATCACATACCGTGGCATTGACCGTAAGAGGCACACAAACTTTGTTTGTCAGTGCAAGTAAAGTTTTGCTCTTGGCATTATGGTTGTTACGGGATTCTGATATGAGGGTAAGTTGATGATACGGTGATGATATGAGGGTAAGGTGAATATAGACATGAAGGTGAATGTTAGACACACCTATTTATCTGCGATAGCTTACATTCAACAATTGTATGGAATGGACGCGAACCAGGTGATGACCCATATGGACTAGACTTCGAGTAATATAGCCAGAACATCACTGCGGTTTTATTAGGACGTGGCAGAAGAACTGAGAATTCATGTTATTTTTTTCGAAGGCATTCCTTTGAAAAGCCCAGATATTAGTCCAATAGATTTATGCGCATTTGGAGTGTTCAAACATCTTCAGCGTCGCTAGCCACACACCCTGCAAGAGGGCCATTTCAGCTTGATTTTTGAAAGCTGAAAAGGAAAAGATATTGCTATATATATTAAATTCTCTAAAGTAATACTACAGAATTATTATTATTAGTATTATTATTATTATTATTATTATTATTATTATTATTATTATTATTATTATTATTATTATTATTATTATTATTATTATTATTATTAGGATCACGAAGTGGACTTATAATAGAACAAGTTCGGGATATTATGGAATACCATTTTTGTTTCGCTTGTAACTCTGTTAAGAATTGCATATTGAAACAAAAAGGAAAACAAATAAGCCAAATACGCCTTACATATTTGGCATTATTTATGCGTATCTGCGTAAAGAAGTTTTGGTACAGGGGTGGACAAAACTTATCATTTGTAAATAAATCACTGTGGAGGGTAATTTGAAATAGTCGGGTAATATGAAATACAAATGCTATATAGAAAAGAAATGAGTTTCCTGTAACATACAATCAATACAGTGGCAATATATGAAAATTCTTAATACCAAACCATAAGTGAATGTGATTACTTGCAAAAGTCACAAATATTATACTCTGCTTCACGATCGGCACGGTCATTGTGTGCTCACATTAAACATGATGAACGATGCACCCAAGCTCTTCTGCTGCGGACTGTACCACAAACATAGCATTTATATATCTGGCTCAATTTCGTACTCTAACAGTCATTTGTTTTTAAGTCGTCACTTGTGACATATATCTAGGTACATTCTTTAGGTACATACTGTTTCAGATACTCTAACAGTATTCGCTGCTTCTTTTTCTAAGCGATTGTGTACTAGAAGCAAAGAAACGCATCAACTTTATTAAATGGCAACTGTTGCCTTCATTTGAAAGTGAATATGGAAGAACCATGAAATAAAGTAAATACACACTCGTCATTTTGTTATAAAGTTACATGGCGAGTAGATTTTAAATGATCCCAAACGGTTATCGTCGAATATACGCGGTTAAAGGAGCACTCTGATTAGCAAAATTCAAAAGACCTCAACAATTTATTCCTCTACAAGCGACATTGTCTCCATCGCCTCCGTGGCCAATTCGGTTGAGCACGCGGCTAGTAATTCAATGCGCTCACCCTGGAGTACATTTCTTTTACTTGTTTAAAGTGTTTTTTAGACTCACCTTAATGTAAACGCATTACGCATATAGGCGATTTGACATATTTTGGGGGAGTAATTTTGTGGTTCATTGACGCTTACGGTATGGGGAACATAACTAGAACATACCTTACACGTTCCCCAGGTACATGCCAGACATGTGCCTAGGGCGGACATAGACTGTGACTATCACTTGCCATCCATATGACTTATCTCTCAAAGGTATATAAGGCACATATTTGATACATTCCCATGTACCTGAAGGAACATGATAAGCATATGCTTGCTATGTGATTGTGCTGTTAGGGGAATGTCACAATCACAAGGAGACTGACTGTAGAGTATCATGGGAATGTGAGGTAGTAGTTTCGTTCCTCTCCGCTTGGAACTAAAACATCACAGGTGAGATAATGAGGTATTCCATATTATCAGACTATTTCATAATACCCGAAATTCCTCTATTGTAATGATAGTTCCGTCTGTCCATCCCTTACTTCGCACGATAACTTTTGAATGGATACGAATTCGTAATTCTATTTTGCAAGTCGATACGTACAGTGATTATCTCGTAACAGTTCGTTAATTAAGTTGATCCGTCTACCGAAATGGGTAGAAATGAGTCACTTCCGGTTTTAACCATCACTATAAATCAAAACCAGTGATAGATATACGGTATAAACGATAACTTCAAGTGGTTTTCGGCAATTGATTAAGCGTTTCAGGAATGACTTTTATCTTCATCCCTAACGTTCTACTAAAGCTAAAAGTGAAAGAAACTTACTACAACTTCCTGTTGCAATTTAATCTTAAAGAGCATAAACTGTAAGCGATTGCGAGAAGCTGTTTGTGGGAATTGATTTAGCGTTTTAGGAGTAAGTACCACATTCTCTCTTAAACCTCTAATTAAACCGAAAGTGGCAACAATCAACCACTTTCGGTTATAGCATTGATCGCTACAGATTAAAGGCGGTCGCAGATGGCGAGACGCAATTTTCTGTAATTAATTAAATGTCCCAAGAATACATTCAATGTCGACTCTAATCTCCCTACCACAACTAGAAGCGGCAGAAATCAATCACTTCAATTTTTTAACTTTCAATTCTTTAACTTTTTGCTATAGATTAATAATGGTAATAGATAGCGAGAAGCGGCTTTCTATAATCAATTTAGAGTCCCAAGAATATATTCCATAGATCCAGAACCATATGAATGCCTCGCAGCTGACCCAGAAACCGAACAGAGAGAACCGCAGCCATTACCTGTAGGGATGTACGACGTCGCCTCTAGATTTAGAACAGACGAGGATATCATGAGGCACATAAAGAAGAAGAAGGGCGCTTCACAGATGGAAGTAATACATCGCAGAAAAAGAAATTACATGATAACCCTCCCGACTCAAAAAGCTCGATAAATATTTCTACATATCTTCGAGGAGGACGAATTTGCTTCACGCACAGCGTTTGACAACGAAGAAATCGAGAGCTCCAAAGAAGAGGAGGAAGAAAAAGAGAGAAAGAAGAAATTGGCTCTGTTCAGAGCCAGCTACTTAGATTCACACAGAAAGAAACTTCACAGGTAAGAGATCACACACTGAGGAACCGATCACACACTGAGGAACCGATCACAGGTGAGAATCAAAAACCCCGAAAGAGAATATTACCGGTAGAAGAACTTCAACGAAAGTCAGGCCTACACTGAGAAATTAGCAGAATTCAACAGAACATTATAGAACAGAGAAAAGCCAAAAATGGATCACAATGACCGGATAACCGGGCCTCATCAGGCCCAAATGCGCCATAAATGCAAAAGACCACTTAGACGGAACGATAGAATCCAACTTTCGCTTGCGTGATTAAAGGAATACAGTCTCAAGAGGAATTGGGCTCTATCGAGGATGACCTCCGTAAACAGAAGATAGCACTCACTGATATCACAAGAATGCATTCAAGTACTACCATTCAATTTATTACGCCTCTTCTCTACTAATCCAGAGCAATGCACTTCTTGATAAGTCATGGAGTAAGCATCAAAGGTGCACATAACATAATGGAAGATTTAAGAGTGCAGGTGAGGCCGGAACTATGTTGGAACTGTTACCGGTATGGTCACCGGCGCCAGCAAAGAGTATGTTTCAGATGTGCATAAACGCATGAGAAGTCTTGCAACAAACCTGTTAACAAGACCTTCTGCGCAAACTGTACCATAGAAGGACATAGGACTTCCAGTTGGGATTTGCCAAAAAGACCCCATCAGAGAGAAATGCTACAGCATAAAAAATATATACCAGCGCAAGCTCAACGAGAAGATCAGCCATTAAGAACAACCTAAGAGGATAGGGGAAAATGCAAAAAGCCGGAACCAACAGTAGGAACAGTACAGAAGAAACCTGCACAAGAAGTACAGGACCATATCAAGCAATAAATACATCAAGCAATCAGGGAAGCAAAAGGCATCATTATGTGGGTGTCAAGTATCCTCACCCGCACAATGTAATGTACCATTACAGTCGGGGTAATAAAATTTCTGTTTAAAGGGTTTTTTTTATTTTTTGAACGTACTGTGTACTGTTGATGTTTCAATATATATTCTTTGGTCCATATAGTATATTCATTTGTTCCTTATTCAAACCAAAATTAATGCAGAAGCTGTCAATAACCCAGTAGGAATTATATTTCGGGGAATAATATCTTTATTTATATATTATTTTATTGTAAATCCTGTACATGAGCATTTCAGAAGGATGAGTATTGAAATTATACACTTTAATGCTATACGAAAACATAGACCCGCAATTGGACATATATTCTTGAAATTATCCACCAATCTGATATTGGGCAGAATAATTTAGGCCCCCTTCGTCCCTCCGAGATGCTCTTATCCTCCCAAAATCAGGTTTCATCCAGTTTTTACTATGTCCTATTCGCTTTATATTTTCCGCCGCCAAAACTCTTTGTTCGTATTGAAACTATTCCCGACGCTAGTATTAAGGCGCGATTCTTGTCTTTCTCTACCTGGGACACAATTGAAGACCACATCAGTTTCCGTTCTTGGAAAATTGGGATTTTGCTAGGAAGAAAGCTGAAGTAATAAGGTAATCACGTATGATATAGTGATTAAACTTGTTGGAAGCAAGAAGGGGTCCTGAATTGCTAAAATCCTGCAGAAAAACTGGCCAGTCATTGTAAAATATAGAAGTCAGCTTGACAGACGCCATGTTTTACACTAGTAAGTGGCTGTGGACAGTTTTTTTTTCAAAGTGAAGTGCATCGAGTTTCCGGTTATTCTTTAAGTGATCTTTTAAACAGTTTGAAGATTAGTGTCTCCCGTAATAACTCCCGTTATCCTTAAAATTTCCTGTTAGGTTACGATAGGCCTGTCCCAACATAACTTCTGTTTGAGTATGTAGTTAATGTGATTTTTCAGATGGCGGTATTTGTAGGTTTGTTTATAGTTAAGTTGAATTTCACAATGTTCGTGTAAGTTAGCACAGGGACTCTCATTTATTCTTAAATTGACCAAAGCTTCAAACAGAAGTGGGTTGAACGATTTTGTCAGGGTTCTTTTCCCTTCAGGAATGGGACCCTTACCATTAGTAGTTTCAATATGTCTCTTCTGGATCATTGAGAATATATCTGTAATTCAAAAACCATGATTTAATTAGTAGTAGGGCCATTGGGCTCTGATTATTTCTTCTCTTTTTCATAGTGTATAGAGCCAGTTTATGATGGTGCTTTCAGTAATTTGTTTGATTTATGTGCAGTTGAACTGGGTAATAAGATGATTTAATATGTGTAGTGGTATGTATTAATATTTGTGTTCTTGGTCTATGTGGGACGTAGCATGTATATGTGTGTGTAAATTTTGTATGTTGACCGTAGTGATGTGTGAGTGGAAATGTAATTTATTTCTTTATGGACAGTGTATTGCTTAGTTAGTCATCTCTCGTAGTCAATCTAAACGGACAAACGAATTCGCATCTCAAATTCATAGTGACACTGTACCGTAATTACTCCCTAGATTATTCATAGTTATCGACGACAAAGTACAAATTTCATTTACTAGTTCGAAGTTAGTTTGCGTACTATTAATACCATCCCGTGCCAAGTTATGAATAATTCGCCGCTAGGGTTTTGTTACTCTGATACTTAGTAAACTGGCCAACACAAAATGGCTCTTGTTTTGCGATTAATGATGAGTAAATATCATTTCTGGCCCACATGAACAGATATTTAGATAATTTACATTGTTAGTTGACTTTCCTGAAAAGCAAATCATCTATACAGTCCAGTAATCAAATTATTAATAATAGTCAATTTTTCTATTCCCCTTAACTTGAAGTTTAGCTATAGGGCTTTCCTTTTGTTGTCAGGCTGCAGTTTCAAATTCTCTCTTTCCGTTGCTTTCTGTGAACGATCTCATTGTTGACATTTCCTGACATATAATTGCATGTAGTTAACAATATTGAGTTTTCATCGCGTACAAAATAATCCGAACAAGTAAACTGAAATATACCATGATTTGTTTTGAAAGAATCTGATATCGGTTCATACAGGCTCACTCGTGTTGGTTGACGTACTAGAATAATGTATTGATTTTAATATATATAATAAGACTGCTGTGAACAGTCCTGGGCGTAATAGAGTATAGGGTGTCTGAAAAATAAATCGACGTTATAGGAACGAATAAATATATATGGAAGTGAGTAATAATAATATTAATGATATATGTATGTGTATACTAAAGAGTATGAATAAATAATAGGACACCCATGTATATACGTGTCCGGTTGTAAATTTTACTACAAGATATTGATTGTATTTATGTAATGATAAAATTTTTAGTGCATTAACCATTACGCTAGGATATTTGTGTGAAGATAGTGTTTTATGTAAAATGATGAATTTAATTTTTACTTCGTGGCTTTTGATTTATTGACATTTGATAGTAAAATACAGGCTAACTGATGAACCGGCCTGACGATACGAATAATGGTCATATAGTGAATGATTTAGGATATTTTCCAGTTAATCACAGAATACAATAACCGTTTGCAGGATTAGTACAGTTTACATATTCACGTTCAGCATACATTTACGATACTACTCTGCCACTTTGAAACTTTTTTCCAAGTCACCTGATTAAGCTAAGTTCACTGCTATTCGCAGAGGTGACGAAGTGGATAGGATTGAATAATATAGAAAATATATTACAGTAGAATCTCGTTATACCATACCAAAGCGTCCAAAACCCCAATGTCCATGAATTTTAATTTCTTCTACTTCTAGTAGATATAGTGTTTTGAAGTTAGTTGAGTCCTCAAGTTTGGCAACCTAGCGGTTTTGGGAGCTACTAGTAAGATTTCGCAAACAAAGTACTAGTACAGCATGTATTTATTGTATTTTTAATATTGGCAAATTTCTGTTAGGATTTCTCCTATTTTATCGACTTTATTCTATTTTTTGCATACTTTACCCGAAACTTCTGTCAGTTTCGAGGGGTCGAATATTATTTTTCAAATTCTAAATTAGATACCACACTGAAACTTCCGGCTGGACTGGCCGTAATCTGAGTGAATTGGTACCGGGAACGGTTAATAGTCAATCATTCCACAGGGCTTATTCCTTGTTATATGGTTCCTAAAAGGCACTTACTCGTACTTTGGCACTCAGAGACCCCGTTGGGTCACGCATTTTAGTAGGCCACCATTTTCGGCATAATAAAGCATATTTGGCTGTGGATTGTCATATGTATAAATTCGACCACTTTTCTTTGTAGTTTTAGTATCCTAGCTCATTCCTTTGTCGCCGCTTTTGCCTTTTCTTTCTCTTCTCTATCTATCCCTCTATTCTCTTCGTCAAGATTTTTTTGTTTTATTTTTAACCGTCCCCCCTCCCAGTATTGAACTTGGCATATACCAACCATTCAACATATATCATTCAAACTTGATTTACTGACTGAGACGTATCAATTAGTATATTACCACACAACACGTTTTGACTTTGCTACTTTGAAAGACACTGAGGGAATAATGTTTCTGCGCATAAAGTACAATCTCCGATTTTCCACCCCTCCCAAGGAATAAAACTTTCTGCGTTTTTTACAGCGAAGTGTTACAGCTGAACGTACACTCCAGTCCAAAATTATTGTTGCATGTGTATAAATATGTTTTTGTAGGAATATAATTTGATAACGAGTTCTCCCAGTATTTCTTACAATATTACTGTATTATGTGTATAATCGGCAAATACATGTATATATGGTAAATTTCATGTCAAAAGAGCAGTAAAAAGGAATAAGAAAACGAAAATAAAACTGTCTTGTCTATTTAGCAACATTTTGTTTTACTCATTCTAATTTTCGTATTTATAATTATTTTCGTATGAAATTTACACAAATAGACATTTCCCGATTATACGCATATTAGTATTAAGAGTACCCTGAAAATTCATTATCAAATTATAGTCTTACAAGAAGACAGTTATAGATATGCGATAATCATTTTGGATATGAGTGTACATTACTGTTAATAACAGTACTCGTTTTTTTAAATTTTACATGTATTTAAGATGGAAATTAAAATAGAAAAATCAGTTTTAAAATTTCCTTCGAATTTTCACAATACAGAAGGCAGGATTTTACCATTGTAGCAATGTTTCTAAGTACAGTATGTTTTAATAAGCTATTTACTTTTCTTACCAACATTTAGTTTATGTAGGTAGGAAAACCGTAGCCTAAATAAAAGGCAGATTATATTTATTTAAAAAGTAAGTCTTGAAAATAAATTAAAATTTTATTTTGTTCTGTGTTAACTTACGAATCTCTGGGGAAGGATTCTAAACCTCGCCTTTCCCTCGGTACGTCCTCGGAAAAATGTGATTTTGTTTGTTCTATTAGTTTATTTTCATTAAGTAATTGAGATAAAGGAAATGTAGATAACTGATTGAAAGAATGAGCTAGTACTATATTATTTTGATTCTATTTAAAGCGTCACATTACTGGAAATTAGTCAACAACATCTCTCAACGCTGCTCATTCAAATCTTGATTTGAACTTCCGGAGACCGCAGTTCCTCCCCCACCTGCCCGCGCTTCCCTTCTGTACTACACACAGAGCAGTGTATCATGCTCGCTGCTAGGGCTGTTCGATATCAAAATTTCGATATCGACAATCGATATTTTTCTGATATCGATATCGAATAGATATATCGATATTGATAATATCGATATCAATATCGAATAACGACAATATCAATATCGAATATCGATGTCGACAATATCGATATCGAATATTGATATCGACCATATCGAATATCGACAATATCGATATCAAATATCGACAATATCGATATCGAATATCGAATATCGACGATATCGATATCGACAATATTGATATCGACAACATCAAATATGGATATTCAACATACTAATTGGTCTTGAATATTCATGTTCATATAGACAATCTGATCTCAAAACGTTTCAATGGTGGATATCTCAGAATACTTGTTAGTCACAGTAAAGAGACTTGTGTTCTTTCTAATCCACCACTCTTTCCTCACAAAAAGTTAATAAAAATGGTCATTTAATTTATTTCCCAGCTATCATATTAATCATCATTGCGGAAATAATGAGAGTGAAACAGGTTGACGGAATATGCGTATTTTATTTGTGTGTAGGTGTTTATTTCATGTATGTGGATTTGTGAATGTGCACGTGTGGCGGTATGCATTTCAGAGAGAGAGAGAAGTTCTTTCTATAACATAACACGTCCGTGCGTTGTATTTTAAGCTCATGCACAAACAATACTTGATCCAGATATGGACGACGGGGGCCGCGGTGGCTCAGTGGTAGAGAGTTCACCTCTGGTGAATGAGGTACCGTGTTTAAACCCTGCTCCCGCCAAGTAAACTTTGTGGTGGACAAGCACCGTTGCGTGGGTTTCCTCGGGGTTCTCCCGTTTCCTCCCACTATCTTCATTCCACCATTTTCATTCATTTCTCATTGTCGCTGTCTCCTTTAGCCTAACCGGCATAACCGTGGGAAGTAAAACTCAAAAATTTCATTTCATTCCTGATATGGACGAATTACCTACCCGATAACAAAAGCAAAAAAAGGGAATCCCCGTTTCTCTTTTATGCTAATCATTTGATGCCTTACTGCAAGAGGAAATCAGTGCATATCTTTCAGTGCCATCTACAGACAGTGGAGCTATTCAGTCGGTATGCTAGAACCATTGTATATATATTTCGAGTTTGCTAAACCGTTTGTTATACCCACACATAACAGTAAATGTTATCCAGTTATACCCAAGAAAGTAGTAGAAAATGGATCGACCTGGCTCAGTATAGAACAACTCAGGAGCCCCTGAGAAATTGAGCATCTTACACCAAGAACACACGGTCTTTTGCAACCTCAATTTTAGGGGTGAATTTGTTCCCTTTTATGAGCACTTTTTAGGGGGTGTACTCGTTCCCTTTTATGAGCACTTTTTAGGGGTGAACTCGTTCCCTTTTATGAGCATATTTTCCAACCCTTACGAACACAGCACAGCTAATAAAAGAGTATGGTATATTTTCCAACGTAACATAACGAACATACAGCAGAGCGGAGAATACATAAGACTCGTTCCACTCGTATTTGAACCGCATTCTCTTTTATGAGCATATTTTTAAGGGTGAAGTCTTTCTCTTTTATAAGCATATTTTCCAACCCTTATTTTAACATAGCAGAAATTACGAACACATAGAAGATAATACTTAAGAGTACGTAACATAGAAGGGTGTACTCGTTCTCTTTTATGAGCATATTTTCCAACCCCTACGAACACATAGCAGAACATCAGACTATGTAACATAGCACAGCTAATAAAAGAGTATGGCTCATTTTTCAACCCTTATTTTACCATAACAGAAATATAGCAAAGATTAAACATAGTCCATTTTAAGGGGTGTACTCATTCTCTTTTATGATCACTTTTCCACCCCTAATTGAAAATAGCATAGATTTAGACTCGTTCCCTAACAGAAATAGCAGGAGTGTACTCGTTCTAATGTAACATAGCAGTTGGCCTATTTTTCCACCCCTATTTGAACATAACGAACATAGCATATAACACACAGCAGACATACGACTACGGGGGTGAACTTGTTCTAACCTCTATTTGAACATAGAAGAGATTATTTTCTTTTACGGAGGTAGCAACCCCCAACCTTCCTCCTTCCTCATCCAGGGCTTGGGACCGGCAATGGCGGAGTTTAAAAAAATAACATCATCATACTCTCATAAATGAATAAAGCATAATATCATTAGCATCAATAGTGGTAAGTGCACTGAGAAAAAAAATGTAGGTGGCATACTTAAAAACGTAGGTTACATTCGTAATTCGTAATTATTAAAGTGCTGCAACATACTGCAAAATGCATGATACATTCTTACTGTAATGTTGTCAAATATTGTTTTACTCTGTATGAAAACTAAATAGCTTAAAATATGTTTGATCTCCTTTGTGCCAATAATAATAAAATTAACAATCTTAGTTTGGAGCAGTGAAAGTGTCCAAAGAAATGTATTTACCTGCAGGGTGTCCTATAAGTTTGGATTTCCTGCTAATTCGTTGGGAAGCTACTGCAAAGCCAAGTGTTGAAAAGTGACACAAGCGTTAATTTTAAAATTATGGGCACAAAGGAGGTTAACCATATGTTAAACTATTTTCGTTTTCATACAGAGTAAATCAATATGTGATATATTACTGTAAGAATTTATCATATGCTTTGTTGTTAGTTAGTTCCAGCACTTTAATAATAATGCAAAATGCACAGCCATATACAATCCTATATTCAAACTCAAACAACTTCTCTGTACATTTTAATTAACAGGTATGTTTTTTTTTTTAATGTCGCAACAATTAAAAGTATGGTGTCAGCTGAAAACGTGTTCGCTCACAAGATAATTTCTACTCAGTACTCGCCATAAAAATGCAACACCAAGAAGGAGGCTGGGTAGCTGCGCCAAAGTTCCCAGGCCGATACCTAATAGTAAGTGCAGAATACTCTTAAACGTCCGCCGTATTCGCTGTGCGACAACGTGGTGACAGCGGAGGCGTTGTGCAGCCATCGACTAAACATATTTATCCTTCCCTGCTCTAGACATTCTGCAAATTTGGATTTTCGTGGGTGCATCCTTCTTAGTGCAACATTTTAAGCAACGAGCGGATTAACAGTCTCATACATTGCTTAAAGAAAGAGCAATGATTCTCAGAATTACTCGGAAGATATTATATATATATATATATATATATATATATATACAATAATTTAAAACTGTTATTTCAAACTTTGCAATTCAGAGCACGAAAAGAACTATAGCTAAAGGAACACTGATTTTAGCCAGATAGTAACTAGTAAACTCAATCACACTCAGTACCATTAGTTCATGGTGTTATCCGTAAGTCAGAGATCATGGTATCTCATTTCGTGTAGACTTTTGCATTTGTTTAATGCTAAAAATGTATTTTATCGCTACTTGAACCCAGTACCATATATATATACCGACAGGACGTACCTTAGTCACAAGGTGACATGAGTGAAACACTAAACTATTCGATTGACACCTGCGGCCTTGTCAACACCAGAGAAAGTTACAAAGTGATTAAGTAAATACGGAACATAGTTCATACAAAGTATAGCGATGTATGAAGTCTCCGTTTCATACGACTTGGATAAAGGATACATCTGAAATTGCAACAAAAAATATATGATTTCTCTGGATAATTTGGATTAGTCCAGAATTCGAACACATATACGTTGGTAAGTCGAACTTTTTTTTTTTTTTTTTTTTTACTTCTTTCTTCGGATTCCCAATAAAGTTGACTACTGAAAAGCTGAGTTACAGATTCTGTATTAAAACAACACCTTTGCTAGACATGTTTAGTATACACATTGTCTTACATACAGAACAATACATTAGTTATTAATGCATGTCTGAAATAATAGTGCTTCGTATAGAATTTTACTTCATTCAAACGTAATAGCACGAAGATAAAAAAATATTGCGAAAGATAATGTTCTTATTACAGAGAAAAAGAGTTGAAATGACTTAACAGTAACAAACATTTTCTTTAAACAGAGACAATATTTTATTCTAATTTATGGAAGAAAGAAATAATTTGTAGTACAGTATCTTTATTAGGGTTATATGTTCGTACAAAAGAATGTAAATACAATTGGGTCTGTCTTCAGAAAGGACGTACTTTTAGCCACAACCTACACTGCTTCTTTTCACTGTCTTTCAAGCAGAATCCTGGTTTGATGCACGAAATACCTGAAACAAAAATCAGAAAACATTTAAAATGTTACATTCGGTGTGCTCAACTTGGTTGTACTTAACAATACAAAGTATCTTAACATTTTTGAGATTAAATGGACAAAATCTGTTCGGTCAGGTATGGACTTTTAGGTTGCACATAGAAAAATTACGAAGTGTTTATTGATGCTGAATAACAACTCAAAATGTATTACTATTCAAAAGTAAGTGGGTACCCCAATGGTGTTCGGGGTACCATGGGGTATCTAATGTCTGTATTTTTTTTAGATATATGGAAATGTATGTCTCTAAAATGTAAGGAACTGACATCTGTTTACCGAAAACCTCAACTCGGTAAGCCTTATGGATATTGAGATATGGGAAAATAAAGAGCGACACCATAGAAGTGTGGGGTTTGAGTACTAGATGGTGCAGTTTCGGAAATGTAATTACGAGGGCTTACAACAACCTCAAAAGTAATTTCAATTAAATACACTACACACACGCCCTGATGGGGCTTTTCGGGTACCATGATATTCGCAGAACTCTCATTTCTAAATATTCTAAAATATGTCTTAATAACGTTTTAAAGAACGTTAGAGGTGTGTGTTTGCCGAAACTGCAAGTCGGTACGCCTAACAGTTACCGAAATATGGTGAAATAAAAAGCGACACCATAGGTACGTGGAGCTTGCATATTAGACAGTACAATTTAGAAAATTAATTAAAATATGACTATCAAGATATTGTCAAATAAAGGGAGGATCCATACAGTTATGGGATTTTCGTGTTAGGTGGTAAAGTTTCCGAAACCGGTCATGGAAAGTTAATAAGCATCAGTAGCAATTTCATCTTAAAGTAATTAGGTACTTCCATGGAGTTTAAGAACATCATGGGGTCTACCAAGGTTAAATTTTAAAAGCTTTGGAAAATATATTTTGACATTTGTAAAGAGTATTAGAAATATGTATTTACCTAAAATTTCCAGCTAGTACATCTAGCAGCTAGAGAGACACCATACAATAAAAGCGTATTAGATCTTGAAATTTCAGAAAACAATTATTGATCCTAACAAAAGTTAAATAAGATGGTACTTCTATGGGTTAAGTGACTACCTCAGACTTGTCAGTACAATTTCGATCGAAAGATTAATTCAGCTCTAAATTTTCTTTGGACAATTCCAAGCGTTCATCGGGCTCTGAAATAAGTGAACATTTTTTGTCAATATCTAATATAGCAAGCGAGATATAAGACATTATTTTATGACGTCGTAAAAATAGAGACCCACATGGATTTGTACTTTTGAGTCTTTGCTGTAAGAAGAAATTTCAGAAAACAACCGTATATACCTTAATAGAAAATTAAATGGGCGGGAGCACGGTGGCTTAGTGGTAGAGTGCTTACCTCTGGTGTATTGGGTTCGTGGTTCGATCCGCGGCCGTCAGTTTGTAGTGGACATCGTATTCGTGGGTTTTCTAGGGGTACTACCTCTCCTCCCACCTTTGCATTCCATCAATTCTGTCAACAACATTCACTTGCTTTAATCGTAATCTCCCTGAGACTAAAATGCATAATCGTGGGTCGCTACACTGAAATATTTCCTTTTATTTAATTTTAAAATGAAATAGGGAGTTAAGTATGATCGTATCTCTATGGGATAAGTGAAAACTCCAATAGTTTCTGCAAAAGAAGACTAGTTAAAAACCCTACCACTAAGCTACTGTATCCCCGTCCATTGAATTGTCTATTAAGGTATATACAGTAGTTTCCTGAATTGTTTTCTTATGGGAAAGACCCAAAAGTACAAATCCATAAAGATCTATTTTTACGTCATAAAATATATAATTCCTTATATCTTCTCGACTATCTTAGATATTGACAGCGACTTTTCATTCTTTTGCACAGCTCGATGAACCCTTGGAATTGCCTGAAGAAAACCTAGGACTGAACTAAATTTTCGATCGAAATTGTACTAAGGTACTCATTTAACCCATAGAAGTACCCATCTGATTTAATTTTGTTGCGACCAATAATTGTTTCCGAAATTTCAAGATCTCATACGCTTTTATTTCAGTGTTTCTCCAGATGTTAGATGTACTAGCTGGAAGTTTTGGGTAAACACATATTTCAAATATTGTTTACAAATGTCAGATTATATTTTCAAAAGCTTTTAAAATTTAATTTTGGTAGACTCCATGATGTTCTAACACCCCCTGAAGATATCTAATTACTTTAAGATGAAATTGCTACTGGTGTTTATTAACTTTCTATGACCGATTTCGGAAATTTTAGCATCTAACACTAAAACCCCTTAACTGTGTTGGTCCTCCCTTTATTTGACAACATCTTGATAGCCGTTAGTCATATTTTAATTCAATTTCCGAATTCTAGCGTCAAGTATGCAAGTCCCACATACCTATAGTATCGCTCTTTATTTTCCCATATCTCGATATCCATAAGGCTTACCGAGTTGCAGCTTTCAGTTAAAAAAAAAATCAGTTGTTTACATTTTAGAGACATGTATTTCCAAATATCTAAAATTCAGAAATTAGGTACCGCATTGGAACCCCATTGGAGTACTCACTTACTTTTGCATAGCAGGGTAAAAACGCCAATGGTTCTCACTTTAAGGTTGAAAACATACTATTTTGTCTCTTCTCTGAGCATCGTGAATCTGTCGGAGCTGTACCATAGTTGGAAGGACTCACTGATCCTTCCTATAATGACCATATAGTCAGAATTCAAAAAGGAGTAGCCGTTGAAGGAAAAACAATATTTTAAAATCCTTGCACCAGTAGTCGTCACCTTAAAATCAAAATGTTCCAGTAGTAGTCAGGATTTTCTACCAGTATTCGTCACTCAAATAACTTGATATAATTTATTCAAAAACGCACTGTGTATCAGTTTAGGGTTAAGAATACAATATAAAGTAGTAAGCTTAATAACTTTGCATCACTTTTAGCACTCAAGAAAGAAAATAGAAACGTTTTTACATACTTTTTAAAGCAATTTCAGAAAGAAAAATGTTAACTGAATTCAAAAGTTAACTGTATATCACTTTCACGTTAAGAGTACAATATTAAATACTATGTTTAATAACTATACATCACTTTAAACACTCAAGAATGAAAATAAACGTTTGTACATTCATTTTAAAAACAATCTGAGAAATAAAATAAGTTAACTGAATTCAAAATTTAATTATACATCACCTTAAGCTTAAGAATAGACTATAAAATACTGAGATTAATAAAAAATGAAATCTTTAACGTCCCACGGTTATGCTGGTTAGGCTAAAGGAGACGGTGATAATGAGAAATGACTGAAATGGTGGAATAAAGAAAGTGGCAGGAAATGGGAGAACCCCGAGAAAACCCACGAGCACGGTGTTTGTCCACCACAAAGTCCACACAGCGCGAGCTGGGATCGAACCAGGGACCCCCTGCACCGGAGGTGAACGCTCTACCACTGAGCCACCGAAGAGTAGACGACTGAAGGCGCAAGTAGCATACAAATTTATGATGCTGAAGGCGTTATTTTTCACAGCTATGGAGGAAAGAGATAGAAACAAAAAAATAACAGGAAATCTTTGTTTTACGTCCTACGAATATGCTATGTAGGTTGACGGTCAGAATTGAGTAATGAAAATTGACGATCTTGGAATACGATTTGGCCGAATAACGAGGGAGAAAATAATCATTGATTAAATATTAAATTGAAAAGAATTAAGAACCTGACGCTTAAATACTTATCTATCCGGCACCCATCTTGATCCCCATAAAATATCATGAAGTGCTTGATTGATTCTAAACCCAATAATAGTAATAGTAATTTAACAAGAAACACAGAATATATAATTTACGCACCTTGAAATGTAGAAATTAATGATTGTAATCCCCAGCTTTCCAATAGACCTTTGATTTCTTCAAATGAAGATTCGGATATCTTGTTTCTTCTCAAGCAATAATGGGTTACAATAATCAGTTGCAGTCCAAAGCCAAGTCACTAAGTGAAGCATGATGTTAAACCATGCCGTTAGCACGTGAGGAATGGATCGAAATAATAAAACTGTGGGACTGGAGGAGTATATGTGCAGTGGTTGCCGATTGCAGAGTCATCCACAATGTGACTCTGTGTCACATGTTTCAGTGCTACAGTAATTAACTAAATTTGAGAAGACGAGCACATTCGTGAACATACATCGTAACGGTTCAAACTCGCGGGCCCTTTTTCCTTCCCCATTTTGAACCGGTACATGAAAATGCCATTTTCTCTATGTTTGCCTGCGCCGATTTTGAAAATTCCTTCACTAATCGATTTCTCTCGACGAGTACTACAAGAATCAGTTAAAATCGCACGGGCCCTTTTTTCTTCCCCATTTTGAACCGGTACATGAAAATGCGTTTTTCTTCATGCTTGCCTGCGCCGATTTTGAAAATTTCTTCACTAGTCGATTTCTCTCGTTGAGTACTACAAGAATCAGTTAAAATTTCGCGGCCCTTTTTCTTCCCCATTTTGATCCGGTACATGAAAATGGGTTTTTCTTCATGCTTGCCTGCGCCGATTTTGAAAATTCCCTCACTAGTCGATTTCTCTCGTTGAGTACTACAAGAATCAGTTAAAATCTCGCGGGCCCTTTTTCCTTCCCCATTTTGAACAGGTACATGAAAATATGATTTTCTCCATATTTGCCTGCGCCGATTTTGAAAATTCTTTCAGTAATCGATTTCTGTCGTCGAGTACTACAAGAATCAGTTAAAATCTCGCGGGCCCTTTTTTCTTTCCCAACCCAATATTTTTATATATTTTGAATGTATTCAAGTATGGAACAAAAGTGTTTAATTAATTCCCTTAGTAGGCTTCTCAACTTAATATTTTTCAACTTAAATTTTATTTGTTTTGATTATTTATTTTCTTGTGACTCAATATTTAATTGCAATCGTTCATTGGGGAGAAGGGTGGCCATTCTCAAATATATAAATATAGTATTCTTAAAATTTATGTCTTCTCGTATTATTAGTTTCTTCCACTAGACCTGGAAATTGCAAAATTAATACCTGGAAAACCTGGAAAATTCAGGGAAATTGAGTTCCATATTTATGTATGAACCCTGCTATTTTCATTTTTTTTCGAATAGGGAGAATTGTACAAAAGGGTGTTTTGGGAATGGTATAACAGTAGGTTTCTGGGGGTGTTGTTCGAAATGAAATAAAATCTTTAAGTTTTACGTCCCACTATTATGCTTGCTAGGCTACAGATGACTTGGTGTTGTTCGGTGGGGGTCAATGTTGCCAATTTTGGGAAAAGTCACTAAATCAGGGGAATTCGACCTCAACGATAGCGTAGGGTGACCATAAAATTTTCAGTTAATAACGGGATAGGTTCTGGCTTTTAGATCTACCTTTGTTCTTACCAGTACCTTGGGGCCGCGGTGGCTCAGTGGTAGAGCGTTCACCTCTGGTGCTTGGGGTTCCGGGTTCAAACCCTGCTCCCGCCAAGTGAACTTTGTGGTGTACAAACACCGTGTGCGTGGGTTTTCTCGGGGTTCTCCCGTTTCCTCCCACTTTCTTCATTCCACCATTTCATTCATCTCTCATCATCACCGTCTCCTTTAGCCTAATCGGCATAACCGTGGGACGTAAAACTCAAAAATTTCATTTCATTTCATTTATCAGTGCCTTGATATCAGAGTTCCCCCTCTCTCTCTCTTTGTTACTGAGCGGGTACTTATGAAAAAGGAAAGAGACGTTGAAGTTTGTTCAACACACAACCAACTGCTAAATCTCTGCTGTCTTTCGAGCAGTACTACGAACTATAGAGTATGTTTAATATAGGGAATTTCAGTTCAATTTTTGCCTCTTTGTTGTTATTAATACTTTTAAAAGGAGTAAAGGTACTGGGTTTGTTATTTACTTCTTTCATTTACATAAAATGGGACGAATACTACTTTTTTCCATCTACTGACGGGAAGGCCGGGAAACGCCCCTAAAACGGGACTGTCCCGGTCAAAACGGGACGTATGGTCGCCCTACGAATAATTTTTCCGATTGGAGACTTTTATGGGTGATTTTTAAATGACGATTCAGCTACTTATACATTTAGCGACTTTTTGCTGCAAACAAAATTTTCATCTGTAGAGAAGCATTATTAGTTCAAAACAGTTTTTGAACTAATAATGCTTCTGTTTGTTCTTTTTTCTGTTTGTTTGTTTTAATCAGCGCAAGTGATGAAGAGTTTGGAAATACAGCGTACCCACTGGCCCACAATCCTGCATTGTTATGTTGCCCTTGTCCTCTAACGAAGAAGAACTACAAACTTGATGTCCTTTAGTTCGCAGTTTCCGTTGAGAGACACACGTAATACATCTTTACCGATAGCAAAAAGATTAGCTATAGATGCGTGAATAAAGGCGATGTGGATGTTTGTTATATTTGTTCTTTGGGGTCTTTTAAATATTCTGCAGTTTTTCTTTTACAAAAAATTGCTTAACGTAAGTACTGTAGTGTTAATTATTTCGGAACTATTTTGACTCCACAATATGAACAAAAGTACCCGAAACAATCTGAAATGATCCCTGAATTCAAGGATTGGTTGCGCCCTGTTTACAAAGATGTGAGTAGAACCAGCGGCGCAAATCTGTCTTCAACATTGGGGGGGGAAGGGTAAGACCGTTACCATACTTTTTATTTTGCGATGTCCAAAATAGTTATGAAGTTGGAAAACAATGTTGTGGAGTATCAGAGTTGTCTTCAGCATTGGGAAGCTGCAGATTTGAGGCTTATTCTGGGAGACGTCTATTTTATCTCACGTTCCTTTGTAGCAATTGGACAAAAATCATCAAATTTCTCCCAAAAAACACATTTCAAATCGGATTATTGGGGAAAACTCCCCCTCAGTTCCAAGATTGGAGGGGACATGTATCCGTCATCCCCCCCCCGGGATTTGCGGCAGTGAGTAGAACATATTGTTTAGTTTTCATCTACAACTTTAAAACAATGCTTATAGACAATGAATTTCTCGATTATTTTTTATAGCGACTTTTCACCCAAAATTCGAGTCGCCACCTCTCGTTTCGCAAACTTATTTTCAACATTTTGGCAACACTGGTTGCGGGGAGAGCTACAATGGAAATGAAAATGAAATGAAATCTTTGAGTTTTGTGTCTCACGGTTATGCCGGTTAGGCTAAAGGAGACGGTGATGATGAGCAATGAATGAAATGGTGGAATGAAGAAAGTGGGAGGAAACGGGAAAATCCCGAGGAAACCCACGCACGCGGTGTTTGTTCACCACAAAGTTCATTTGGCGGGAGCTGGGATCGAACCCGGGACCCCAAGCACCAGAGGTGAACGCTCTACCATTGAGCCACCGCGGCCCTAAGAGATTGAGAGTCATAAACTTAGTCACTTTCAATTTTGTAATATATATATATATACTGTATATATATATTACAGTATATATTACTGTATATATATATTACATCACTGACTGATAACTAAAATGCTTGGATTGTATATATAAAAGTCACCCCCTGCCCGTAAAAAGCTCCATTCAAACTCGGAATCGAACAATTGCATCTGTAAAGCAGTGCTGAGTTGATTTTAACGTTCCTTTCAGCAGCAAGGCTGTATGAGACATGGACTTACAGATTAACGTGAAATCCGAACCACATAAGCTCCGGCCGGGAATCGAACCCGGGTGTCCCACGCCAAAGGCGTGTACACTAACCACTTAGCCACGAGGGAACCCATCTGGGTAATAGTTAAGAACAGGTACTTCTCATCTCCCGTGCACGAGGATACATCTTATTGTTGCACTACCTAAACACCCTAAGTACAAGGGCAAGAACTCAGTCTATTACCTGCTTTTTAACATCCTACATCAGCGTTTCCTAACCTTTTTCAACTTGCGGCACACTACGGATGTAACTTGAATTCTCGCGGCGCACTCATAGATATTATTATTTGTAAATATAAAACTAGTATTTTTTCTGCGATTATTGATCTCCTTCTCACAGAGAAGAAAGCTCAATCACTGTTTTTTTCCCCGTGGTAAATTATTATGCTTATTTTTCATTCTAATTTAAAAATATAAAACAATTGCAATGAAATATTGGACTCAGGTTTTTAAAACTAAGCTTTCTTGTTCGAAAACTGTATCCAACCTTTCACTAAGAAGTAAGATCACTAAATAACGAACGAACAAACAAATCTTTTTTACTTTTAAAATACAAATGTATTTAATTTGTCGAAAGGATTGAATGTTATTTTAAATTTTCAAGTTACAAAATAGTCTGCAACAATAAAGAAGCAATAATAGTCTCAACAATGATAACCAATATATATTTTCAACATTAAAAATGTACAGAAAAGTAACACGGTATGAAACTTAAAGTTGTAGATTCATAGTAGAGGTTCATAGTAATGTGAAATAAAAATATACATTTTTCCTTCGTCTTGCAATTTGATTGCTATAGAATTAATAATTTGCTTCGACTTCCTCGCGGCACACTAGCGGCCCATTCATGGCACACCAGTGTGCCGCGGCGCACCGGTTGGGAAACGCTGTCCTAGATAGTCAATGAATAATTCCTGAAAGTATGGCGTTTCTCGTCCTTCCCTAAATGGGAAGTACGGCTCCTTAACTATAACCCTCATCTGTAAGGCAGTGTAAGCAACAAAAAATTAAAAAAAAAAACGCACACTGGATGTTTGCGCAACTGAGGATCAAAACATCCTCAATGGAGTATGAGAAATCGTAAACGTCAATCAAAGTGTGTTTTTGCTTATTCATTACTTCGTTAATAGTTAATTCCTTCTAGAAATAGTGAAACAATACTATGAAGAAACACTAATTAAACTAATAACTATTACGTTGTGTTTCTTACCATACCGTTTTTACCAGCCATAGAATTTGAACCTAGTACTATACTGCATTAGTCACGCCGGAACGAAGGGTGAAATTCAAACGCCTGGCACTCGTAGGTGTTGAAGCTGTGTTGTAGTTACGCGGCCTGCGTTGGTACTCCTCAACATAAATACGTCACTGCCCAAAACCAGGAAACATCACAGACAGAAGACAGGGGCACAATCAGTGCCTGACACTTCACGAACTCAAACCCGCCAAGATTCAACTCAACATGACCTTCAATTACGTTCTACAGTAGAAACCAAACCAATGCTAAGGCACAAACTTACCAACTTCCTATATGAAAACACAAGAAAAAAAAATTCAAACTTTTTGGTTCCAAAGTGATGCCATAACAATAATACTAAAAAGGTTTTAATTCTCAGTAACCCAAACATTAATTAACTAGGGAACATAACAAGCAAAAATAAATAAATAGAAATCAAATCAAATTAAATTTAAAAAATAAAAACCTGACAAGTAAGCTCTCCCTGACTACTTTTTTTTTAAATTTCAGTGAGGCTGTAAAATATATCAATATCTTCGTCAAATATATATATTTCAATGTAAACAAGTTCTTTAAACAAAAGAAAGCTCTGTAGTAGAGCGCTTACCTCTGACCTGTTAGGTCCCTGGTTCGATTCCTGCTCCCGACAAATAGCCTTTTGGTGAACACTGTAGGTGTGGTTATTCTTAAGACTTTCCAGTTTCCTTACATTTTCTTGATTCCACCATTATCATGTATCTCATCGTCACCTTCTCACTTACGTTTATGTACAATCATGGGGCGTTAAACTAAAAGTAAAAAAACAAAAAAAAATGCAAATATCCTAATAAAAATGAGTTTTCTAGACTACACAAGTGGCCCCGCGTAGCGTAGTTGCTAACGCTCTCGCCTTCGGTGCGAACGGTCCCGGGTTCGATCCCGTTGGGGATCGATTTCCTCAGTCGAAAAAGTATCAAAAGATTTTAAGTCCAGCCATCCTGAATGAGATTTCCTTGGGTTTTCCTCATTCACAGCAGGAAAATGCCGGAGTGGTACCTAACATATAGGTCCCAGGCCGTTTTCTTCCTTCCCCAATCCTTTCTTCCCTTCCTTTACCCGGATAGTGTGCTCATCGAGGGACCTCATCCCTCATATGTGACGGGCTAACAAGGCCATTGATGCCGAAAGCCCAGAGACCTAAAGCCTAAATCTTCACTACACAAGGGAATTTTCGCGCTGAAAACGGTTTCTTAGCAATTATGTTAAGCAGTCCTGTAGTAACTCTGCACCACGTAATAAATCGTCACATATAAAACGGAATGAATAAACACATAACATTCATTTTGCTACCTTGTAACGTAAAATGTTTCAAAACATTAATATTCAAAGATTTCTCAAAATTCAGATTCACCCATTCCATTCTCCTCAATCATTAACGAGTTGTAGTCGTAAACTATATTACTTACTTAGTACTATACTAAAGCAAGTTACACTAAAAGAATATATAATTAATGGAATATTTAACTAAAGTAATAGTTAACTAGTGCACTTACCCAGGTTTTTGTTTCCTTCCTCTGTTCTTTTCCGATTGTAACAACCTCGTTTCGCAAGCAAAAGACGGTAGTTCAATGACGTCAGCCATGGCGAAAGAAAGAGTGTCTATAGGCGGTCTGGATCTCACGTACAGATGGACGTATATAACGTATAACTGAAGTACTTAACATACGTATATGTATGTAAAATACAGAAGATTGTTAGATGTCAGACATTCTGCAGCGAAATGATGTAATATTTAAGCGGGTAAAAGGCAGTACCTGTGTAGTATATGGATAAAGTACGCTCCGTACAGATTTCCTTAGTAAACATAACGAATCCTTGTATTTGTACAATATACAGCGGTCCGGATAATGGATTTTTCTCAGTGTGAGAATTTGTTAAAAAAATCGTGCAGTGAATAACCAGATGCACGACATGTTAGATATAGAAAACAATAATGTCCACAAAATTGAGATAAATCTCCTTAAATACGTCTATTATTCCATGTATAATACAGACAATTTCGTTTTAAAAACCTTATATGATTTTGTATATAGGGAGGTATACCATAGCTATCGAAATACTCTCCCACACACATATTAGATATATAAACAGCAATCCAATGTTCACCAGGCTTATCACTAGAATCAGTATTTATAATTATGGCGGCTGGAAATGTATGAATAAACAAAGGTAACTCATCAACAGCATATACACCAATAAAATGATCTTTAGGCAAATTTTGTTGTAATGCTTCATAAAGTTCAATTGTATTTAACATTTTTTTTAAAAATTAATATATATTTTTCTCTGGAAATCAATTTCTAATTCTGAAGAGAATTCACCATAAATAATTGATGTTGCAGGAGATGCCAGTGCTTCTTTAAAATGAACCTCTAAACGTACACTTCCTTGCCGTTGTGGACTAGTATGAAATGTAGCACTTGCGCTTGAATCAGAAGTTAAACCAACACCAGTAGAGTATAACCAATAGGATATTCAGCAAGTGAAACATCATTACCTTGATTAGAATAATAAAGACCTAAACCTGCAAATAATGTAGAATATGCTTGTATATACAGTTTATTATCAAAATCCGGTTGTAATGATTTGGATGGGACTGGCGTTCCATCAACATACAGTGTAAAAAACGACATAATAAAATGTTGAAAATTGAATGGATTTGTTTGATAAGTATCATTGAAAGCAGTATTAGTAACAAAACCAATAATAATACGTTTAGGCAGTATGCCTGAAAACAGATCTGGTAGTGTACTATCCATAATTTCTTGTGGAAGAGTTTCTGTCTTCACCTGCACTTTTGTTATAGAATATTTTATTCTAAATTTAGGATTTTGTAATAATTTATTTTGTGCTATTTTAACTGCTGGTGATACATCAACCTTTTTCACAAGCAATGTTGCATCTGTAATTACAACTTTTCCATCAGCATCTGCGTCACCCATTAGACAAAATGTAGGTTTAGCTGGAATTAGTTTAATACGCAGTTTTACACCATTCAGTAAAAATTTTTCCTGATTGAATATATCAGCATGAATATAACCCAATAATTCAAATGACTGACTTAAAGTAGTGAGATGAAAACGTTGTTTAAATCCTACATTACTATCGGACACACTGTCCATATGCCCTGCAGAATCTTTAAACCACATTGATGTTTGAAAATGCTTTGATTTAGCTTCAGCATTATAATTTAGTAGTTTTTCAATATACGATCGATATGCATATGTATGTGAAGAGTAGGAAATAAGTTGATTATTTAAATATAATTGTACTTCACTGAACATTGCATTGAGAAAATCATTTACATGGCCGATTTTCTTATCGGCAAAAGTTAAATTAGAACCATCTGATTTAGTAATTTTACTTTTAATATAAAACATTATGTGGGGTATGTCTATATAGTCATCCCCATGACCGGGGACTACAAATTCTATTGGTGCATTATCAGATATCAAAGCCACATGCTTATATGGAACTATTTTATTACCTATAATACTGGTTTGAGTAGGTAAACCAGCAAATAAATCTAATCTGATTTCATACACTCACACTGCATTTTTCTTACTATTAATATTCACACATGGTAAAATTTACAATACTGTATTACGTCTACGAAAATGTAATTTTACACATACACTGCCATATTGGAAAGGAAGTGGATTACCTGGACTGTCTCTTAAATCAATAATAATTTGATCAAATTGTTTACGTTGCACTGGCACATAATGAGGATTATCAAAAGTATGTACATTATTAATACCATGATCTGCAATACCATGATCTGATCTACCGTGGATAACTGCAATATCTTCCTGTTGAATATGATCAAACCCTAGTATTCTGGCTAGTTCAGGAGATAGGCGTACTTCTATATTCTACTCTTGATCTTTTGTTACTCTATTAACCTCAATTCCTTTTACAGATGCTTTGACTTTTAATTGTAGATTTAATATATCACTTTTATGATTAATTTTGAGATAGAATATCATCAACATGATAATAGTGGCCTGGGAAGATTTGAGTTATGTTCCAGTTGTTTGTATTCATGATACGGTAATAAATATTATGTATATATTTGGAAACATTCTGAAATGAACTTGTATAATGTACTTCAATAACAGGTGTTTCCCACACTCCCTTTTCCAGTACAATAGTATGATATAATTTAGTAGTATAACAAGCAAGAGTATTTTGAAGAAAATATTCCATAGAACTATTGCTAGGAAGTGTGAGATAAAAACTATCACTTTGCTCCATAATCAATCAATCAAAAATATCTTTGGATCTTTTTATCCGCTTCACACCACCACCACTAAAATGAACTTTCTTTTTCTTCCACATCCTTCCAACACCTGATTTAGTTTATTTTTAGCTTTGTTTTTTACATTTGTTTTAGCTTGTTGCCATCGATCATGCAAAGACTCTCCAATAGGTCTATTAATTTTTAGTACATCTCCTGCTACATTAATTCCTGTACGTATCAACTCTTTACCAACAGTTTTTGCACCTTGTTTTAATAAAGGAAATACAGTACGGAATAAACATCCTAGTAAACTACCAATGCCATAACCTTCTTGATATCCTGTACCTTTATACACGTTATAACCACCTCCTGCTTGATGCGTGTAATAATTAAAGTATGGATCATTCATCTTTCTTTCTATATACTCAAAAATATCAAGAGATTACAATATAATATTAGTATTATTGCTTATAAGTATGCCATTTGCGTTTACGGGGTGGAGGACCATCCTCTTCGTCCTCTTCGTCCTCTGTGAGTTTTCTAATATAATCTATTGGTTGAGAATTACTAATGTACTCTAAAGGTATATTGGCTTTTGCTAATAATGTAGCAAAAGGTTTCCAACCAGCGACTGAAATATTTTTCTTATGACATCTAACAAAATCGGATATCAAATCCACTATATTTGCTCCTGGAATTAATTTATTATTAATATTCACATTTCCATTATCGTCCCATTAAATATTAGGATTTTGTTTCAATTTACGTAATAAAGTTCTTGCTTTACGTTTACAAATTTCAGGGACAGTAGATATTATTTCATCCTCCTCCTCCTCTTCTTATTCCTCCTCCTCTTCATCAATAGTAGTAGTAGTAGTTGCTGTTGTAACTGTTGCCGGTTTTTGAATTATATTTAAATATTTTTGTAAGACTTCTCTATATATTATCCATTTTTATTCTGCATTTAAACTTTTATTATTTAAAATTTCTTTCATTTCATCATGAAGATTAGATATCGTTTGATAATGATGTATTTTTTCTGGTGTGATTAAAATAAGTTTGTGTGCATTTTGCATAATTATATAACTAAACTAGATAGTATACCTCCTAAAATAGGTGCAAGCAATGCAGTAAGAAAACCACGTTTTTGTATAATTATTCGTTTTTTCTTTTGCTTTAATGACGGACCTGTTTTCACCAAATATCTCAGTTCCTTTTCATATTTTTTAGCTTATTTATCTTTGATTATTTAATGGGATATTTCCTTGTAATACGTTATAGGAACATTCACAAATAGAGCGAATTAAATCAGGATCTGCATTTTGTAAAATTGCGTTGCTTTCGGTTTTGACTTTGCTAAAAGTTTTAATAAATGTACATTTTCCTTACTAATCAATTTTTACGGCTATTAAAGCACAAATAGTTGTTAGAATATAAACCATTTTGCAATTATTTTTTTACAGGCACATAAAAATAATTAAAAGAATCTGTTGGGAAGATATTTGTTCTAACTCGCTGCTCATCAGGAGTATTTTGTTTTAAATCAAAAAGTAAATAACCATGTGCAATTCGAGTTGCATCTTGATATAATTCTTGAATAAATTTTGTATTACCTGGATACAATTGTCGTGCGAGATAATTAATTTGAGCTTTGTCTCTAGGATTTTTAAAACAAACAATATAATGACAATTTAACGAAATATCCCACATTCCTTTCTGTTGATGAAAAATATTCTGTGTTATAAATATTCCACTTATATTTCTGTGATGGCTACCCTTAATAAAATATCTACAATCCGATGGTCACACTCACACATTAAATCATCAATAATTACAAGATGTGGACCCTCGTGTGCTTGAAATTCATTATTTTGAGGTAAACCTTCTTTAAACATACAGCTTGAAAGAGTATCATACAACGGCTGCCATTCACCATAACACCATACAATATTTTCAAATAACTTACTATAATGGTCAAGAAATGTTTTAACAAAATATGATTTTCCACAGCCTGTAGGATTTGCTAACATACATGTAAAAGGAATTTTCCATTCCATATTTTTCCCTCTATTACAGATATATTACATTTATTTTAAATAGCGTTTTTAAATATTTTGCTTTCTTTTCTCCTTTACATAAAAAACAGCGTTCGTTGAAGAACAAATTTCAGTTAATATACTTTTTAATTGTGATGCTGATAGACCTCGTGATGATGATGATGATGACAATTTAACTAAGCAACGAAAATTTACAATGTTGCTAGAATTTAAAATATAAAATTCACTTTTTGAAATTATAAAATCTACAAGAAATACTTGTGACGACATGCTTCACCTATAAATTCTTGACTTCTCTTTTTTTTTTACAATATAGTATGTTTTAAATCAATCCAAGAATTTTCACTTTTTGGCAGACCTAACCATTTCACATAGGCATTATTATTTTTCTTTCGCAAAACTTTTTCAATTAAATATGTTTTTGGAAATTTCGTTAATTGTAATTCGTGTCCGTAAAATCTTCCTTCAATAGGTTTATTATTTGTGTCTACTAAGTGATATGTTGGAGGATTAGTGAAGAAAACTTTAGCAATTCGAAAAATATCAGTACTCCAATTGCGTGCAAAACCTCTATCAGAACCAGGACGCTTAAGTTTACTAATTCTTACATATTCACCTAAATTAAATTTACTTTTTCTTTTTATCACAGAAAACTTTTTGCAATAGATGTTTGTCAATAGATGTTTTCATTTTCTTTTTAATAGCGTCGATAGGTTTTACTTTAATAGTGGAATGAATAGTATTATTATATTTATGTAGTAATTCCGGCAGAATGCCAATCCATTTATAATTTCCCTGCAGTGTAAATTGTCTCCACATTAAATTACGTAATGATCTATTAAATCTTTCAATAATACTTGCTTTCGCATCACTGTACGTGGAATAATGATTAATGTTATTTTGGTTTATCGCCTTCTGAAAATCTGAATTATAAAATTCTCGACCCCTGTCAGTTTGTAAAAATGTGGGGCTTTTTTTGCTTTTCTCAGTACTGTTATAAATGCTTGTGTAATTTCTTTCCCACTTTTATTTTTCACAGGAATAGCCCAATCATAATTAGAGAATGTATCTATCACAGTTAATAAGAATTTGAAATTTCGATTAATGTTTGCTAGACATTTCAATTTTCCACTATTCATTTCAACTAAATCAGCTTGCCATAAATCATGAATTCCTTTCGTTATAACGGGTATTCGAGGATAGTTTCGTCTTGCACCTTTATGTAATTATGCAACTATTTGTTCTCGAACTCATTGACATATTTTTTGTTTATCAATACTAATATATACAAAAACTAAATTATCATATTTAGAATATACAAATCTCACATGTTAAATCTTTATTATGATGCCCCCAAGGAACAGTATGTAGATTACAATTTAATCCTTAACTAGTCACGTGATAAAAGTTACTTAATTAGTCGCGTGCGGAATTTTGTTCCGCATAATAACCACAAAGTAAAACTCGTGTAATTTTTTATCTTATATTTAATTTTAGGTTAAAATATTAGTTTTAATAGGCGTCTTAATTTATTTTATGTGACTGAAGACCTAAAATAATATAAAAATACGTTAGACATAAATACCTAAACAATGAAGAAACTATTCTGCTTTTTCTCAAATAACAAGAATAATAACATGTACAGTTAGACCTGATAAGAAATATAGTTTTTAAGTATTTTGAAACGTTCATATAAATTATGCTTTTGCCTCTCGGTTTACGTATCCATACTACTTACATATCCTTGTCTTCAAGTTACTCTACTTTGCAATATGTGACAGTTTCTTTATGCACACCGCACACAAATTATTGACACTTGACACAAGCATATTTGGTCTTCCTGTTTTCTTTCCTAGTGCACAAAGCACAACGCCCTGAAATTGGAACTGGATCAGACACAGTAGATGGATCTTCTGGTATTCCTGCATACTTTCGGATATTTGATTTTAATTCTCTAAAAAGATATTGCAGACTTACTCTTGCCTTCATGTTGTCCAAGCAAAGATCTTTAGCTAAGACTTTCAGAAAATCTTTCCTGTTCATGTTTGCTCCGTGTGTTGGACTGAAAAATTATGAAGCTGTTTATACCGGCGATATTCATCAAAGCAAAGATGACAACTAGTGGCCATCTATGAGTTCTTCTAGATACAGAATATGTAGTTTTCATTTGGTCTGGCGTATCTACACCTCCTTTTGTTACATTGTAAAAAGTTAACATTTTTGGCTTCTCCGGAAGATTCATCAATATCATCAGAAAAGTGCATGGAAGAGATTAGAGTAACCACTTGATTTTTCTTCGGTACATACGAAAGGAGAATCTTATTCTCACCGTAACCAAACAAACTACTACATTCCTCACGTCGCTTGCCTTCAGTAAATATTGCAGGGGTTTCTGTTTTATTCTTCCGCAGAGTGGCAACTAGAGAAAGTCCACGTTTTTGTAGTTCTTCAGCCAGTGGTATGGAACTAAACCAGTTGTCAGTAGTGACATTTCTTCCTGTTCCGGTTATAGGGTCTACTAGCCTAAGTACTATCTGATGGAGTCTATTGTCCGTCTGAAATGGTCCATCGGGTTGCTGATCAACATATACCTCCATGTTGAGAGTATAAAATACTCTTGCATCGCACAAAGCAAATATTTTGATTCCATACTTAGCTGGTTTTGACTTCATATAAACACGGAAACTGCATCGTCCTCGAAAAGGCTCAAGTATTTCGTCAATTGTGGTATATTCCCCAACAGAATAGCAATGTTTGCAGTACAAGTTGAATTCTTGAAAAATATCTCGAAGAGGCGCAAACTTGTCATACTTTCTTCTCTCATATCTGTCAACTTTGTTAACAGAACGAAGAGCTTGTAGGAGAAATCTTAGTCTTCTAAGAGACATTGTTGCTGGGAAGAACTCCATTCCAATCCCATCCTTTGCATAGAGATCGTCCAGATTAGCATGAGATAACTTCAGTACTGCAAGATATAGAAGGCCCAGCAAGGCCTTTACTTCTTTTATATTAGTATTTTGAGCATCTCTTTCTCTGCTATAAGCGTCCCTATTTGTTTCAATCCACTGGTTTGTAAATTCAACGATTCTCTCCAGCATAGACGTACTAAAGAACAAACTTCAACATTCGCTCGGCGTTTTCGCTTCTTGGCATGTCCTTTGACTCCTGGTAAATGGGTCAAAATATTCTCACTTC
Source organism: Thermobia domestica (assembly GCF_964235325.1). NCBI lineage: Eukaryota > Metazoa > Arthropoda > Insecta > Zygentoma > Lepismatidae > Thermobia > Thermobia domestica. Next base: position 154,183,254 of record NC_137457.1, read on the forward strand.
TTCGTATAATTTTGCCGTGGAGCATGTACTTTCCTTTCCTAGAAGATATGGTCCCCGTGAAGTAGTATTTGAGAGTGGTTCCAGATGATCTGCTTATGGCAACACTTCACCTTCATCTGCTGATTCTTCACTGGCAGAGATATGGTCGCTTTCTTCAATGAAATCTTCTTCGTCGCCATCTTCCATATCCGGAACATCTAAATTGTCGTCTTCAGCCAGACTTCCAGCAACATGTTTCTAATTCTGTCCACATCACGTTCATGATGATCCATTTTGATCTTCTCTATGTATTTATTTTCAGAGGGCACAATGCACTTATGAACCGCTTATAAGTTCAGTTGCTTCCAAATGAACTGCACCTCAAAATATATTTTTGTAAAATACATTTTAAAAAATAGTGGTGGTGGCGCTTACTTGTGATATGTATTGTAGTCACCGAATCGCTTAATTGTTGTCGGCTAAAAACAATAAACTGAAAGAAAGCGTAAAATTTGTAGGAGAAAAAAAGGGTAACTTATTTAGTCACGCGCGGAACTTTGCTCCGCAAAATGCATCTCTCCAAAATAAATAACAAAATATTCAGTAGTGACTTGGGCAACAATTCAAATATGTATAGTTGTTTATTCATGAAACTTTAAAAGACAGCTAGACAAAAGTTTAAAAGCACACGATCGAAAGTAAGGAAAACAAAAACAAAAATGTAAAAGTGCGAAACAAAATTCCGCATGCGACTAATTAAGGGTTAAAATTTTTCTTTGTCATCATACGGATCTAGCGCTAATTTTGTTACCTGATTTGTGGTTAAATTGTGATATTTGCTTTTAATTTCAAATTGTGTTTTATGAATCGTTTCGTTTTGAAATAGACATGATTTATAATCGTCAAACGTAATTTGTTCTTTAACTACATTTTTCTTGATCCCTTTACATTGTTTCAATTCTTTATTTTCATCAGCTCTTATTGCATAATTTTTTCGTCGTAAACCAACATATTCAATGATAAGAACTCCACTTAACTCATCTTTCATTTTACCCAAAACGTGTTCATTTTCTGTGTTATATAAAGCATGATTTTCCGCATAATTATAAGTATCAAAATATTCGTTCATGTCTTTTATATCTTCATAAAAAGTAGTAAATGTAGTAAATGTAGTAAATGAAAGGGTCAGTATCCATGTAAGTAATACTAATCTCATCTCCATATCGAAGTTTCATTATATTGTAATGGAATTCATACGTTGCTAATTTTGATAGTTCTAAAACTGTAGCTCGTACATAGATCGGTTTATTTAGAGTTACAGATTTTTTTAACATATGGAATAATGCAAGATTATCTCCTAATTTTACCCAATTTTGAAACTGATCTTGCGCTACTAAATTTTTTACACTTTTTTCATTGTTAATTAATTTTATATCAATGCGTTTTCGAACATTCTCCATTGTCTTTCCGTATACAGAATTATTTAATAACTTATAGAAATCTTTTTCAAATTCAATTGTGGCATTTGCACGACGTTGAGTATTTTCTTGTATATAAGATGCAAGCCATTTAGATTGACGAAACCATAATATTTTATGTACTTTTACCAATATTAAACCTTGTTTTAGATAAAATTGTAATACTCTATAATGCAAGATATAATTCGATTTCGATTTAAGTGTTAATAGTAATTTTGAGTATTTACCATTTGGTGGAACTTCATTAGTGGGAGCACACATAAAATCAGAATGGTATTCGTGTAAATAATTTGGATACTCTAAGTCCACTTCTAGAAAAAAAACATTCACTATCAGTGGGCCAATTGATAATTTTATTCTTGTCTTGCCAATTGTCAATTTTATCCTCCCACCGAAAACCACCATATGGTAAATACTCAATCATTGATAGTCCATACAGATTGTTCATGTCAATATACAGTAAATAGGATTTTTCTATTTCCGCATCAAAATCATGTACGTAACGATTATTAGCTTTGGCATACCTTAATACAGCTTGTGTAATGCCTCCGCGAATCGTTAGAACAAGTTCACTCCTTAAAAGAATCTTTGCTATAAAGGGTTAGAACGAGTACACCCCCTAAAATATGTTCATAAAAGGGAACGAGTTCACCCTTAAAAATGGACTATGTTCAAATAGGGGTGGAACGATTTTTGCTATGTTCTGCTATGTTGAAATAAAGGGTTGGAAAAGGGAACGAATACATCCCTCCTATGGCAAAATAAGGGTGATCCGCTCTGCTGTGTGTTCGTAATTAAAATAAGGGTTGAAAAAGGGAACCTGTACACCCCTAAAATGGAGGTCGTAAAAGACCGTGGGTTCACGTAAAATAAGGATTGAAAAATAAGCCATACTCTTTTATTAGCTGTGCTATGTTCAAATAGGGGTGAGCCGCTCTGCTATGTGTTCATAGTACAAAATAGGGGTTGGAAAATAAGTCATACTCTTTTACTAGTTCTGTTATGTTACGTATTCTGATGTTCTGCTTTGTGTTCGTAGGGGTTGAAAAATATGCTCATAAAAGAGAACGAGTACACCCTTACTATGTTACTTAGTCCTAAGTATTATCTTCTATGTGTTCGTAATTTATGCTATGTTAAAATAAGGGTTGGAAAATATGCTCATAAAAGAGAAAGAGTTCATCCTTAAAAATATGCTCATAAAAGAGAATGCGGTTCAAATAGGGGTGGAACGAGTCTTATGTATTCTCCGCTCTGCTGTATGTTCGTTATGTTACGTTGGAAAATATACCATACTCTTTTATTAGCTGTGCTATGTTCGTAGGGGTTGGAAAATATGCTCATAAAAGGGAACGAGTTCACCCCTAAAAAGTGCTTATGAAAGGGAACAAATTCACCCCTAAAATGGAAGTCGTAAAAGACCGTGGGTTCACGGTGTAAGGTGCTCAATTTCCCAGGGCCTTTTGAGTTGTTCTATACTGAGCCAGATCGATCCATTTTCTACTACTCAAGAACGAGCAAGTTTCAGTTTGTTTAGCTTTGTTCTTAGAAATTCTTACAGCTACAGGGTTAGATATATGATCCCTCAGAATAAGGTATAAGCGATTTTTTCTTAATTTCAAATGGGCTGGTTATATATCAAAAATGAAAACTGGGATCACTGGGTTATGGTGTTGATCCTATGCTGGGTTATGGTGTTCCCAATACTTCTTGGCAAACTTCTATTTTGGATAATTCGTTTCCAAGATATTCACAGTGCTACCTAATTTCATCACAACATTTATATTAGGTTGCTGTGTATGTCTCTGCTGGTCACTTGTGATATCCAGTGAAAAATTTGCTTTTGTCTATCTTTTATGATTTGCTTCCTAAGAGAGAGGCCTAAGAGAGAGAAAGAGAGATATCTTTCTATGTGTCCATCTACTCTCTCTCACAGTTGTTAAAAAATCAGAATAGAACCACTACCTACAGATATGGAAGAAAACCTTCTTCACTGGAGGAAATCTCATGACAGTGACTTTCCAAAATTAACTCTTTTGGCTCGTAAGTATTTGTGTAGGTACCAGCGTTCTATCGGAAAGAGTGTTTAGGTGTGGATGCAATATCGTAACTCATGCTGATACTTCACTTAGTGCAGAACGTGCGAAACAACTTATTTCCTTTCCATGAATAAAGAGGTCGTTCCTAAATAGCAGTGTCATGAACTTCAATGTATCATACATTTCTAGTTGAAAACTCAGTGCTAATAGGCATATTTCTGAACAAGACAGTTATTATTCATTTTCCTCTGTATGTGTGATGTGTGTGTTTGTGTTCTTCTAAATTAATCCGTTGGCTTTACAAGTTTAACACTTGGACTTGTTCTTTTGTAGTATTCTATTTTAATATCCAATTAAAAAAAAGCACGAAATCAATCGAGATATCTTTCATGTTATTACTAAGTTGATAATCTTTTTGTATTAAAGAACTTTACGCAAAGACGTGACATCTCCCACGTGAACTGGAGAGGTTTCTTGTTATTGGTTTTGTGCAAACTCATATCTAAAAGTGTTGATGTTTTCATTAAATGTAGGCTAAATCTTATGTCTTATACCATTATTCAGTTTTGCTTATGGAATCTATTTAAAAAGGTTCTAAGTCTATCTTAATAACAGTGCACCTAATAATGCATATTCTAATACTTAAGCAAATCCAAAAAATAGGGAAGTGTTGATACTACCTGAACAGAATATGTGGGTCTGTAAAAAAAAATGAAATGAAATCTGTAAGTTTTACGTCCCACGATTATGCCGGTTAGGCTAAAGGAAATGGTGATGATGAGAGATGAGTGAAATGGTGGAATGAAGAAAGTGGTAGGAAATGGGAAAACCCCGAGAAAATCCACGAGCACGGTGTTTGTCCATCACAAAATCCTCACGGTGCGAGCTGGGATCGAACCAGGAACCCCAAGCACCGGAGGTGAACACTCTAGCACTGAGCCACCGCGCCCCAACATGTATGTCTGTGTAGTGAAATGACAGAGTGGAGGCTTTTGTTTGATTTAGTGGGCTGAATTATGTGGCTCAGCTTACATCTAGTAACTACATACAAATAAACGGAAAATTACTACTTTGCACAAAAAACGAATAAATTTTTGTTTCCCTGTCTATTTAGTTTTAAGCAAATATTAGCACTGGCATTTGATTCTTCACTCGCAATGGCAATACAGTACAATTAATTGTAGTGAAGATATCAAGTTTACTCGGTTAAGGAATGCAGCCATGTTAATGATGAGAAATGTTTTGGGAGGCATAGCCCCTTGGCTCTGCACTGGTTTGGCCTATCTTCGAAATGAACATCATTTCTGTCCAATACAATTTTTGCACAAAGTCTGGTTTGATTCGGTGAAGAAGTGTAGCCGATAATATAACAAATATACAATATTTTGGTGGATTAACTAGACGTAGAAACATCCCTACCCCATCGCCACCGATTTGAACTATCTTCAAAAGGTACTAAACGTTTAACTCATACTAATCCTCTGTAAATTTGGTTTCATTCTGTTAAGAAATGAAATCAAAAGAGAAAATTAAATATTAACATTCAATGTGGGGGGGTATAGTCCCTAAGCCCTACATTAGTTTGACTCATGAAACGGAGCGTTTTTCTGCCTCATACGAGTACAGTGCAGTTTAGTTTCATTCGGTTAAGAAATGCAAATGCAGCTGCTATCGCGACTGAAAAAGCGTTATATATAAGCCAAACCCGTCGCATTTTTTTCGAAGAAGTGTCAAACACCAATATCGAATATCGACAATGTCAATATTGATATCGAATATCGATATCGACAACATTAATATCAATATTAGGATCGATATCGACGATTCGGATATCGATATCGAATATCGACAATATCGGATATCTATATCGAATATCGACGATATTGGATATCAATATCGAATATCGAAGATATCGATATATCGACGTCGATACTTTTGCGATATCGATATCGACGATATTGATATATCGACATATCGCACAGTCCTACTCGCTGCTGCTGCGAATATGGTGTAATGATGGAATGTATATACGCAATGAGTAAATCAAGCTGAGACTTGAAACGAAACGACTAAATAATAATATTCTAAATATTATTAAATACCTTAATGAGCAACAACGTGTATGATATTTGGTGGTTCACTTGTTCTTGCAAATTGCACAAGGCAACGCCACGCTTCCCACACAACTTCCTGAACCCCTGCTAGATCCATGCTGTATTTCTCGAGTTCACTCGTTAGGGATTTTAAAGCGCCTGCCCTGTAAAGACTTCTAATAATGTACGATGTTGCAAATCGAATGTCTTTTTTTTTTCAGATCGTGCCAACTTATCAGTCCTGGTCCGAGGCTTCTGTGAGTCTTTCTGAACAACCTTTTCTACCCCATCAGGATCCTGCCGCCTATAGTCGGAAAATTTGTCCATGCCGAACAGATGCCGCGGTCGGACTGCCGGCGCCGGACACCTCCTTTTTCGCCCGCGACGAGCAAAAAGAGATTCGTTCACCAAAAGAAAACAAAGATAGTTAGAAGCTAATTTGTTGCTTTAAAACATGAATCAGGGCTTATATTTCCCTCGTATAAAGCTTTCTCCAAACAGTCGGCAGACAGTCGAACGATGACTGCAGAAAGGGACTGTCGGTAACTTGGCTGCTAGAAGCAGTTAATAATTTTATCCATGCCAGGTGTGATATTTTCATGTCGCAATAAGAAGGAAATTGGTGAAACAATTAAAAGTTTTCATCAATTATTCCTTGTGGTGCGAAGAAAATAAACCTGAACGAGCACAAGTTCGGATTTGTACATAAGTTTTAAGCCTAAATAACAAAAAAGGAAGATAATTATCTTAGAGAAACGTGGACAATTTCTCATAATGCTTGTGCCATGACACGATTTGTGTTCCTTTAGTATTCTCTAGTATTTAGTGTCTCTTTAGTAACCTAATAAGATCCACTAGATTATATACTGCAGGACTTGTTTCACATGTGAGCAAAAACTTCCAATTAAAAAAAAAATACAGGAGAAATGAGGTAGTGGTTAAACGCTCTTGTGTACAGGTATACTTGTGGCGCAATACTAGAAAAAAATTGAAAAATTATAATTCTTTCACCAATTTTCTGTTTTATTGTCCCCTAGACGGTTGTCCCCTGGGCGGAATATAGTTTACTTGTCATAAATAAAATTCAAGGGGGCCTCTAGAAGTAATTGTTGAAAAATTATAATTCTTTTACGATTTGCGTATAAATATGGCTTCCAGATGTCTAGCATAAAAAAGCGCAAAAAAGCACAAAACAATCTGTGCTGGGTGGCCACTAAATAGCACGAATGCTATCGAACAGAGTCAGATAGGGCGAAGCTGGTAAGCCCGCGCGAGAATACGTCCGAAGGGAGCAGGCACATCAGCGATAGTGTGTATGCGCAGAAGTGAGGGTAGTGGAAGGAAGTGCGTTTTGAGAATGATACAAGTTTCAACAACACTTGTTGTTGTTTCATACTAGTAACTCTCGACTTGTAAACAAAATACAGGTTTTGCACACTGTGCAGAAATACGATGCCGGTGTACACTGTGCAGAAATAAACCGCCCGTGGAAAATAACATCTAACATTAATAGAGCCATTTTTCATATGCACGCATTAGCGCGCCATAGACGCACGCACTTGCATTACCAACATGTATGAAAGGTTTCTTTCATCATGCATCTTGAAAGAATTTTTTGCCCACACACGTACCAACGTGCTGTCCAACATACTGAAAAAAGTTGGAGAAATGTGGAGGACGAGGAAACGCGTGCTTTTTCTTTCTGCAACTGCACGACCTTGGCATGCGACGGAGGAGAGACTCACGTGATTTCTTCCGATGTCGTGATTGGCGGACCTAAATATAAAACAGCCACCTTGCATGAACGAGCCCATACACGGTAAACATGCATGCAGAACGGCAAAAACATCAAACATGTTTTCAGAAGATTTTGATAACTTTCAACATGAATGAACGAGGCCATACACGATCAACTTGCCTGTGGTTTTATCATTTTTCATACAAGTCGGGCTGTTTCTTCAGGCATGTGTTTACGTGTATGGGCCGCTATTTGTTTTATTCGTCGTAAAGCACTTGTAATGATTTAACATTAGTAAACCTAAGATACAGTTGTATTACATTGTATGTAATTAAATTATCTGTAGAAATTCGTTCCTTATAAACATGCCTTTTCATGGAAAGTATTGAATTTTACCTGTAAATATTCCAAAATGTAGTGCACCAAAACTACACCTGCACCAGACTCTCTTATTTTGATTTTTTGCGGGCCGCAGTGGCTCAGTGTTAGAGCCTTCCTCTCTGGTGCATGGGATTCCTGGTACAAACCCTGCTCCTGCCAAATGAACTTCGTGGTGGACAAACACCGTGTGCGTGGGTTTTCTCGAGATTCTCCCGTTTCCTCTCACTTTCTTCATTCCACCATTTTCATTCATCTCTCATCATCACCGTCTCCTTTAGACTAATCGGCATAACCGTGGGACGTAAAACTTAAAAATTTCATTTTCATTTTCCGAGTGTTAACCCTTTCTCCTGACACAGTTTCACGATATGTAGGTACAAAAACTTGGACGTAGGAAGTTTGAAAAAATTAAACAATTTAACATTAACATCTGTAGAAAACAATTAGCGACTACAATTAAAACTTTTTTGAGGAGAAAAGCTCATCATGAACCAGGGTTTGAAAAAACCCGATCTTTTTTTGAAATGGCGGCCCATATGGGTTTTTCGGGTTTAATTATTTTTTCCGGGTTTGATCGTTTTTTTCGAAATATTTCAATGTCTTTGGAGTTAAAGAGTTAAAATATGATTTATATTTCAATATTGTCATTGTCACAACTTGCAACAATTTTCTACTCACTGCCGTTTTGAAAAAAAATGGCCGCCATTTTGAAATTTTACATTGGACCGCCGAGAAAATCTACACAGCACATTTAGCATATCTTGTGCTTCTACTGTCAAAATTTCAACTTAAAAGACTAAAAATTGCGCTTCGTAGCGTAGATACTCGCTCATTTGACAAAATGGCCGCCATTTTATATTTTACGTTGGTATGCCGCCAAATTCTAAACAGGAAATTTAGAGTGTCTCGTGCTTGTACTCTGAAAATTTTAACTTAAAAGGCCAAAATTTGAGTTGATTTTGTGTTTAACGTCCCTTTCAGCAGCGAGGCTATATAAGACGGGACCTACTGATTAAAGTGGAATCCGAACCACGTGAGCTCCCTCCCTGAAGCAAACCCGGGTCACCCACGCCGAAGACGCGTACACGAACCGCTTAGTCATAAAGGAGCTCGGCAGACAAACGAACAAATGTAACTCAAGTCATCCAGAAGAATGACTGACGTTCGCCAAATATGGATACCAAAAGGGGTCTATTAATTTAAAACAAAGATACAATTCATGTTGTATGAAACAAATAAATGTTTCAAAATGTCTTACATTAAATTAACATCTCCAAGCGTAAATAAACCTATCATATTTTCTCCATTAGAATACGGGACACCTCAGATCCCCCCTCCTCTCAACTTTCCAACACAATTAATTGAACTATAGTCTGGTTATGAACAAAAGCATAATAGGCCGCGGTGGCTCAGTGGTAGAGCGTTCACCTCTAGTGTATGGGGTCCCTAGTTCGATCCCAGCTCGCGCCAAGTGAGCTTTGTGGTGGACAAACACCTTGTGCGTGGGTTTTCTCAGTATTCTCACGTTTTCTCTCACTTTCTTCATTCCGTTATTTCATTCATTTCTCATCATCACCGTCACCTTGAGCATAGCAGGCACAACCCTGAGACTAAAAGTAAAAGATTTCATTTTTTTTTCAGAATTAGTCTAATAGGCGAAAGTTCACTAAGCAGCAGCTGCTTTTCTCAGTTCGTACCCTGCAATTAATTGTATAGACTAAAGATGCCTAAAAACATAAGATGTGCTATAAAAATGCTTTAGAGGAGAACAATATACAAATTGTATAATATACCTTGAATATTCTTCGCTCGTTTAGCAATATTTATTTACATGGCTGTATTTGCCAAAATTACGTTCGTCAGTTTAATCTGATTGAAAGCTGCTTTTTCACCCTGTGTCGTGTGTAATTGTCACGACCAGAGTTACATTTTTCTAAGACCTGGACCAAAGCACAATTCTGTGCCCCTAGCCTCTGAAAAAGATTATAATTTTTGTTAACTTATCTAATGTGTTGCTGGAGAAACTGTCAGCCATCTTCCCTGTGTTTGTAAATGTAGAAAAACTCAAAGCCCTTTTTTTGATCCGGAGAGTATCCGAGTTTCCATCAAGTTCAATGGAAAAAGTAGCATTGCAAATTTCGCCCGCTATCAAGTCGAACAGGGTGGTGTATTAACTTCCTCCAAACTGTTACATGCAACAGCGTTCTGTTCATTCACTAATTACAGGATTTCCAGCCAATGTCAGAATTTTTTGCTTTTCACTTTTCGAATAAGCTGATATTGATAGCAGAAATGACACGGAGTTAAAATAGGGACAATCGAGGCTCAAAAACGGGACTGTCCCGACGTATGGCAGGCTTAAGCGTAAAATAAATAGTTTTATTGTTGAAGTATTCATTTCCGATCATTTTGAGTTTAATTCGTGAATTTCTCGACCACTTCTTTCATGGCGTGTACATCAAAACTTCCGCTAGTACGGAAATTTGAACTCAGCACTTGAAATAGTAAGCGTTAAGCCCGCTTAACATAGTCTGCGGAACCCCGAGCATTAAGCTTCTTAAGTTTGACAAGAATTTTTATGCTATTGCTGGTGTTGATTCTACAGAATGCTTATTTGAAGAGTAGCAACAAATGTTTGAACTAAACTGTTTTTGATCAACCAAATTTTAGTTGAAAAAACTTGTGTTTTACATCAAAGGTAAGAAATAATACCAATAGTTTTACTAATGTATTTACATATGTACTATTAGTACCTTCATCTATGACCTTAAACCCGTCAAACGTATGAGTGATAACGTCCCTCGGGGTCGCCGAGTCGACGAGCACACTATTCACGGAAAATATTTTCTAAAGTACAAAATTGCTTATTTTACTTCAAAAGCCTATAAGCATAATCCATACTTTAATTTGTTCTATAACTATCTCAAGCTAAGGTAAGTTTTTTTAAATTCATTTAGTGCATTCAGAGCTTTATAAATATCTTATGTTGAATGTTGTTGTATACCTTAACGTGAAAGATATAATTCGCCCAAGGAAAGTGTAAAATGTGATAAAAATCACTTACAATGTGATCACCTTCGTTGTACCAATAATATACTAACAAATAAGTCAACAACCCAGGTGTGTTTTAAAGTGTTTTTTTCAGGTGGGTACAACCCGAAAAAAACACCGCGTTTTTCAGGCTGGGCCCACTTGGGCAAACTCTGTCATGAACATGGAAAATTTAAGGGCTCAACTTCTTAATTTTTTTATCTTTATTAACGGATTTCCATCAAGGTAGTAATTCAGCAACAATGCGACTTTATTCTTCATACATCTGATCCATTATTTAATCGTGGAAAAGGGAGACTCAAAACAGGAGCGTAGTCAAGCAAAATTCGTTTTGTAGCAGTTACAGCTTTGATGTCTGTTCTTGAGTTGTGATTTTGTGCAGATAGTTGCACATTGACTGATACTTGCAGTAAAGTTTTCTTTCTTGTTTAAGAATAGTGACAGTGACAGTGATTTATCATACAGTATTAATGGTGTTTCAGTGGAAAGTACAACTTTTAATTGCTTCTTTTTATAATAAGATAAATGAAGACAAGCAGATTCTTAAATATGATGTGAAGTTAAATGTTTTACCGTATATGTGATAATTCACAATTTCGTCTTTAGCTCCGAATTTATGACTTTAATGTGAAGAGTTGACTTTCATAACGATTTATGAGTAATCAAAAACACTACTAGAACTATACTTTGTTCAAAGATGCTTCACTTTATTCGGCTTAGCTTCAATAAACTTATTACAAGTACCTGTTTAACTGGAAACTTAAGACTATTTAAATTCGAACAAAGACTGAAACATAAAAATAAAAATTATAAATAAAACTTCGTTTAAACTTAAGCATATGTAATAATAAAATAATTTGTTTGCTGTATATTAAATGTTTTCTTTTAATACCGTAATACGGTTTATGTATTATGTCTTATTCTTTAAATGTTGGAGACTCTGCTGCCGAGTCATGGTTTTGTGATTTTTTTTTAGCGTTTTTCAAAGTTATGTTCATTCGATTGAATTCTTATTACAGATGGTTTGTGTTTTAGATATGTTACTGAAATTGCCTCCTAGGAGAACATAAAATGTATTTGTTTTGAAACTTTTATCATTTTTGCCCACCTGATCGATTTTACCTGTAGTTTATTTAAGTATATGTGCTTTTTATTTGTTCCAGCAACAAGATTTTATTTTAAGATGTAATATTTTGTATTCAGCCGAATACAAAATTCTCAATTGTCAATACAATAGTGTCGCAAAACCCTGACGCGTATCGAAGTTCTATTTCAAAGTAATATAATGTTATCTTCACTAAATATAATATTCTATTTTAATACATCTTTTTGTCTGGTAAGGGACTTAGGGATTTATTTTTTAACTTGCAGCTTCAAGGTAATGTTTCAAAGATTTCTCAAGAAACTCCGATTCCTACCATTGGATATACGGCAGGATTTCTTTTCTTTTCTGATTCTCGTTTGGGGTGGCGACCGTACTGTTGTAATAAAGATTAAGTAAAAGTTAACTGTTTCGACGTAATTGAATTCTTCATCAGTGACTATAGTTTTGATTACTCTTGCAGGTTTTCTTATTCATTTTTAAATGTTGACTTGTATCAAAGTAAGTTATCAGTATATTCGGTTCTCCGTGTTCTTCGCGTATCACTGTCATAGTAAAGCTGCATTGTAAACATTTTGTACCATCCATTAAAATTATATACTATAAATAGCCAATATGTTTATTAGAGAATTTGGAAGCAAATGATTGCTTCCATTTTAAGAATGAAATATCTAGTTTAAAGTCTCACGATCACGCACTGAGGCTAATGTAGACAGTGATGATGAGAAATGAATGAAATGGTGGAATGAAGAAAGGGGGAGGGAAACAGAAGAACTCTGAGAAAACCCTATGCGCACGGTGCTTGCTCACCACAAAGCTCACTTGGTCTGGGATCGAACAAGGGTCCCACGTACCAGAAGTGAAGGCTCAATCACTGATATACCTCGGCCCTTTCATTTTAAGAATGAGTTCTCTATCTAATACAATTATATTTTTCGGAGTCAGTATTTACAGGTCCACTAAACTCGAAACAATCCTTGAGCTCCTTCGTGGCTAAACGGTTAGCATACGCGCCTTTGGCGTGGGAGACCTGGGTTAAATTCCTGGTGGGAGCTCATGTGGTTCGGATTCCACGTTAATCAATAGATACAGTTTCATATAGTCTCGCTACTGCAAGGGACGTTAAACTAAAAATCAACTCAAAACAATCCGTGGGACACTAAACTCAATCTAATCCAATCCAAAGTTTCCACTGTTAGAGATTGGCACAAAGCGTAGACATGTCTATTCGTAACCCTTCTGACTGGCTTTTCACAATCCTTCAATGGTGCATGGCTCTTGTGTGAGAAGGCTCATTTCAGTAGGCCGAAATAGTAGTAGTTCATAGGTGAGGCATGAGATGTCTTTCACTGAATGCCTGTGAACGGGTTTTTATGAATGAAAAGTTTCTTATAACATGTGTTGAGGAAGAGATTCCTCCCTTAGAAACAAGGAATGTCATGGCGACAAGCTGTTTGCGGCTCTTGGCAGGCCAGGGAGTTGAGCTCTTTATGCTCCAGAGGATTATCTCACGCCGCGACGTAACTTGCTTCTTTAACACCCGTGAGAGGCCATTTTAGATGAAGTGAATACACTGTATTAGCACAATTTTATAATGGCCTGTAACTATTGTTTATGGTGCCTTCTGAAACAAGAACTTCCCCTGAGAGGCACTAACGTCCAAGTTGAGAACCGGTGCCTTAACTTACAAACGATAAAATTGCAATAATAATCAGTACGTCAAAGGGCCAAAACTTTTCTCTGCTTCTAATGTGACTACTAGCACAAGCACGTTTTACACTCAGTTAGCTACTCTGATTTCACTCAAGGTAAATGCACAGTTATGCACCTCGCTGCCCGATAGCTCCCAAGAATGTAAAAATGTCTCACTCAGTTGCCGATCTCTGGTCTAGAGCTCAGAGCGTTGGACTCATATATATATGGTCCCGGGTTCAATCCCCTGATGGAGTACCCCAAATTTTCGCAATCTACCCAGCGTCGTGATGTTCACTGGGATCATTTAAATAAAAGACGTATCGGCCATTTGGTCTAGAATTTCCCCGGTACACCTGTTGGAGACAGGTAACACAATGGGTTGACGACATATTCGTCACTCAGGTAGACGTAGTTCCTGCAATCTCTAACATATATCGTTGAAGTCGGTTCATTGCAATAAGGTCTATTACACTGTGTAGTTTGGTCTTGTTTTGGTGTGGTGAAGTATATATTCGATTGTAATAAATATATTTGATGTGCCACCGCCGTACACATTGAAGAGTTTATTTTACAAAGCATTATATTTGTTCTATTTTAAATACTTCATTTATTTCTGGAAGCAAGGGGAAATGTTGCTCAAGAAAGACAGAAGTATTGCAATGGAAGAAAACCCACAGAGAGCAGTAGCGTAGCCAGGATGTGTGTTTTGGGGGGCAAGTGCTGTTATAGGTACATATAGAATAATTCCAAACAAAAAATATATAAACATAAAAATATATAAAAAATTACAAACATCAAACTATATTGTCGGACCTCTTTGGGTGGGCCGGCCCCTCTGGGCCTCCCCTTCCCTGCGCCACTAACGGAGAATATTGACAAAAATTATATGTAATAACATCCTCAAAGATATTTGTGAAGAGTGGTAGTATATATGTGGGACTACAGTTTTTTTTCCTTTTAGAACGGGTGAATTTAATTCAATCATAACATTTGTAAAAAATGTTCCTATTTTAATGCGGTTTATTTCAAATCACACGGGAATGATGGTCATCACTTACCTTTCAAGCGAATATTGAGGATTACATCCATATTGCTTTTCGTAAGTCGAACCGTTACTCAATGTTTGCTGCAGTATCCCGCAAAGTATCCTACAAGAGTTCGCAATTTCTCTTGTAGTGTTAACTCGCAGATGTTCAAGTGTTCGTAGGTTATTATGGTACACAAAACCCTTTTGTTAACTGCATAGCAGGTAATCTGAGGACATAAAATCAGAATACTTCTGGGAAGAATTTCGTAGAAATGATTCGATCACCTAATCAGAGCCATGTGGCATCTGGCCCATCGTTCTGACTGCTGATAGGCCAGTGAATATGATATAACCTTCTCTTTAGTGTCGTTCAGTTGGTTTGAACAAATTCATTTAAAATGTCCATATAACATGCCGCATTCAGTATCCCCTAAAAAGGTGTCCAGTGAGGTGACGCGTTGCTCACACTACCACAGGAATGTTGCATAAAATTTTCATCTCTTCTGCGTCATTTGCAACAAACCACATTAAAATTGAACATCCTTTGCAGATGTTATGACCGAGTGAAATCCACCCATTCAAAAAAAAAAAAAAGAAAAGAAAAGAAAAAGAAAAAGAAAAAGAAAAAGAAAAGAAAGAAAAAATCATATGAAGCACGTGTTTATGTTCTCAGAGCCAATTTCTGTTCACATTAACAATGCCTTTTTGAAAAGGGGAAATGGACTATATTCCTTAATGTTTCTGTTGTTAACTTTTTATCTAGGATGCATTTCTATTAGAACATATATAAGAGTAAAATATATTTTCTCTAAATCTCTAAACTTGGTGTAGATTTTGGTATTGAATTCAATATTAAAGTGCCCTAATGAGGTTAATCAGATAAAATAAAAACGGAGCATTTCAGTATCTAAGTTATGTTACATAGCTGAGTAAGTCCGAAAGTAATAAGGTTTCTTTTCAATTTGTTATTCTCATTTTAGTTAGATTAAGTACTTTTTTTCATAACGGCATTATTACGCTCCATTCCATGTAATCTTATTGTCAGCTAGAGTTGTCCGATTCTATAATTCTGGGGATGGGATTTTCGGCTTTGAAATTGATTTTTGTTTTGCCAATATTACCTTAGTCTCCCTATTCCTGTTTTTGTCGTTGAATTCTTTATTATTATTACATCATCTTTCTATGCAGTGTTGTAAAATTTTCTGTATCTCTCTATATTCTCACAATCCTGATTCTGAGCTATTTAAATTCTACATTACTATTTCATAGGTTTGAAGTTTTATTCGGTTATAAAGACAACTGTTGTGTGATATTGTTCTTAACTTTTTTTGCGTGGAATCAGTTAAGAAAGAATGTGTAATTATATTTCTCAGAGTACAAGCTCCTTAACGGTGAGGTTCAGTACTATCACCTCCTTTCTTTTCTATCACATTGATTTGTAGAGGAAGTATTCTTCCTTTCCTTTGAAATGAATAAAATTTTTGATATTCTGATTTTACTGATTTCTTCTGAATATCTATTTAAATGTCCATTGTTTTGTCAAAATGATATTTTAGTATATAGCTATAAATATATTATTAATTAAATTAGATGTCATTTATGAATATTAAAAACATACAACACAGAATTTAATTTCCACAAAGTAAGAGACATTTAAATAGACCTGAAGAAAAATAATAAAAAGCAAAACCCTTAAAATCTTAAAGAAACAGAGGAAGATTTCCTCGTATATATCAATGGGGTAAAAAAGAAAAATGGCGGAGTTATTCAAGACACTTAAATATGGACAACAGGAATTATTTAGAATAATATAGTGCTTTTTTGAACATTGTAATCACTTCATATATATTTGCTTTTCTGATTTTACATACTGTATGAAGGCTATCTGTGTTAAAACTCAATATTATGAAATGCTACAAACTTTTCTTTAAAAAAAGAAAAAAAAAGTAGTACATCCGAAGGAATATTACATATAACTTCTATTGAATGATAAGGTTCATTACATAGGCTAATGCATATAAGTTAATACGGTGTGCATTGTATTTTGTTAATACAATTTGGTGTGTTTTTAGTGCTAATATAGACCAGAAAAAATTGTGATCTTCTCTTCATTTATTCTCTTAAAGAATTCCTTCAAAACAAAGGATCCTTGCAAAGTATTGTGTTAAAACATTTCATTTTTGATGTAAATGACTTCATTAGCCTTTTCTTCTCTATATAATGGGTATGCACTATGAGTATACTGTACATGTGGCTGTTTCACTTACGATGTAAATTATTTTCTCACATTTTTCTGTTTCATTGTATATAATTAATGTATAAATCATATAGAAACGAATTAAATGAACAATTAATTACCTACTTAATTGTTATTTTATCTTAAAATGATTTTCACTTTTAAAGTGTATTTAAATAAATATTTAAGGAATAGAGTTAGAACTGATAGCTTAGTCGTTAGAACTTGTGCTTGGTGCATTTCAGGGTTTGGTTTCTACGAATGTAGTCATGAGTGTAAGTAGAGGTAAAAGTGTGGAGAATGCAGGTGGAGGCCGTCTCTTCACTTCCAGGAAATATCCATGGCGTTCCCCTACTTTCCAACCTAATTACAATGTGCAAAGATAGCTACGGGGGACTTCATTCGTCTCCCTACCTTTTCAAATCCACTTTTACCCCTGAGTGCAAGTAAAGCTGTATCCTGGCCAAGGGTGCCGATTTCTCTGTAAATTTGGGGGAGGGGGCATCCACATGCAAAATGCATATATAGGGATTTAAAGACAAATTGCATTCAAATTATATGAAATATGCTATATTCATAAATACAATGCGAGGAAGCCCACATGATCTTTCGGGGGGGGGTGCTAGGTCCTCCAGAATCGGCGCCCTTGACCCTGGTTTCAAAAATACATACATGATGCATTAGTATCGGAGATTTTAAATTACTGCCCCACACTTTCGACCATAGCCGGACAAGCAGACAAGTGATCGCTCCGGCCACTTTTTTTTTTTTTAAATACCAATGTTACAACAAATGCAGAGACATTTTTGTTTTCTGTGTAGTATAAGAAAATGAATGCATTCAGAGACGCAGGCGTGGAATTGCTAGTGAAAAATATTTAACATTGTGGCCAGTATTTGAAGATTGATTCATATACACATAATCCCTAACGGCTGAGCTATACGGATAACTTATATTTTGCAGTATTATTATATTTTAATTAGTTTATTTGACTCTGTGAATAATTTTTCGAGTTAATTTTATATTCTCCATCTATTTGCAGTAAATTGAACAGAATATCAGAAATTCTGCAATATGGAAATGGAAAGTAGAATTCACATTAAGGGCGGTGGGATACTGTCATGACTCTTTATAACATTGTTCTGCTTTTATTTCAATTGTTTCATATTGTTCACAATGTGTAAAAGCTCACAGAGCTCCTGCTCTACTGTGTTTTACAATACTATAAAAACTTTATATTTTACAGGACTATGAAGTGCTTTATATTTTTCAGGGTTAAAATTTTGTATTGATTTTAAGGTTAAGATTTTATGTCGAACCCAGAAATGTGTCCCAGTATAAACCCTTTAACCACTTAAGTTTGACGTGAAACAAATCCATTCCACAAAGCTAAATTCTTTCCCTTTTATAAAACTATACATTTTTCGTCTTCCTTCAAATGATAGAGAAAGGTAGTAACATAATTTTATGGATTATTAAATAGGCCCTCTACTGTACTTTTAGAAATCTGTTATGTTATAGCCGAAATAATTTTTCAAATTTCAATTAGCAAATTACTATAGGAAATTAAGGAATTACCATTTCGCATTGCATTGATAATCCTTTTCTATACTATTATTAATTAATATTTCCAATTATTCATTCTGAATCATTCTAAACTATGCTTTTACCTTTCTGTATAAGACACCGTCCCCGGATTCATATTCAAAATAAGTACGTCACTTTATGTATTTTATAAACTAGAGAAACATTTAGTTTTGTACATAAACGTGTGTTTCACATCGCTACGTTAAGTGGTTCAAAAATTATAAAGCGAGAACAATTCTGAATTAATTTTAACCTTCAGAAAGGTTAAACACAATTTTAACCCTGGAAACTTTGTCAATATATGGACAACAAAGCAAAAGAGGTTATAAGAAAATGAGTCATGGTTATTTCAACTAATAAAGGAACTTATATTAGACGATATACTCGGTTACTAGAATTAACTTACCCTATTACATTAACCGAGTAAACGGGTTATTTCAATTAACTGAACAGGTTAAATTAACCGATCTACTCGGTTAAACATTTGCCCGACCTTATTACATTAATCGAGTAAATATGTTATGTTAACTAATTTAATTTGTTATATTAACCGATCTACTTGTTTATACTGTTGTCCTACCGTATTACTTTAACCCAGTAAATGGGTTACTTTAAGTAATTGAATATGTTATAATAACCAAAATACTCGGTTACTGCAGTTGATGCACCCTGTTTCATTAACCGAGCAGTCAGGTATTCCAACATACTAACTAGGTAACCGATTACAGGGTATGATTGATAGTGATAACTACGTGATCGGTTAGCGTACTCCTGTGAGTTATTACGTTGTAACCTAGCAATAATAACCTTTAACGCAAGGTTGCTATCACCTTCTCTCGTTAACCTTTTTGGCTTGGCTGCTTTGACACACGTCTCTGTTTTCCATATAATGACAAACTAACTTGGTTACTGTCCACCTTTTTCTTGTTTACTAGTAACCTTTTTAGCGTGTAGGCTCGGTTTGAATCTCTCCGCCACCACATACCTGTTAGTACAGTATTTTTATTTATATTTTTTACTTCATTAATTTTTATATAAATCTCGTTTTCCACACACGTCTCTGTTTTCCATATAATGACAAACTAACTTGGTTACTGTCCACCTTTTTTCTCGTTTACTAGTAAGCTTTTTAGAGTGTAGGCTCGGTTTGAATCTCTCCGCCACCACATACCTGTTAGTACAGTATTTTTATTTATATTTTTTACTTCATTAATTTTTATTTAAATCTCGTTTTCCATTGGGAGTGTGGCCCCTGTAGTTTTAAAAAAATAGAAAATCATTGACGTTTAAAATCCTTTTTCAAATAGTTGATGGGAAAACGACAACCTGAAAAAAACGTATTCCGACGGATTGCTGCGTTTTTTTTCGAAGAAAGAGTTTGCAACTAGCAAATTTTGATTGCATAGAACAGTGATGTTCCTAGTGGTCGTGATAGTGAAAAATGTACTTTCAGGGGAGAAATGTACTGACTGTTATAAGTTTTTCACATTAGACCCACATACATGTTAATTGAATTATTCTTAATGTTCATTATTAGCTGCTCAGTTGTTATTTTTAGGTCGCTTTTAAGAATTTGTAAGTCATTCCTAGATACTTTCCCTCTATATAGCACTTAAATCGTACTGAGAATTGTAGAAATGTACTGCGTAGGTACCGAGTGCAACATTACTGGTGGAAATCCGCCATGATTTTCATTGCAGTGCTACGCATCTTTTTTGCTGTCTGTCGACTAGTCGGAAACGCAACTTTCCACCGGCGGCGCCGGCGCATTTTATGCGCCTTTCCAGTTGTTTGCCGACTGCTCGAAAGGACCTCTTTTCGATGTCAGCTTCTCAATTCTCCCACAGGCATCCGACCTCTTGCCGCAGTCGAAAAGTAGCCCTTTGCGGACTCGATATCAACCCTTCAGGAGTAGAGATCAGGCACTATGGAAGAAATTTGATCCCTCCCGTTCTTAGAATTCGATATTTTTCCTAGAATTCGGAGGCAAGTTTCAACAGGCCTTTAGTTGTTATGCAAATAGCTTTTTAGGGCTACCACCAGCTATAGGTTCATGAAAAAAATGCCTTTTCGTCTTCTTTTTCTAGTTGTCTTGTATTGGATAGCTAGATTCCCCCCTCAGCCCTTCAGATCCATGTTGTAATGCTAAGAATATGATCCCTCCTCGTTTGGGGTCTGTGGGAAAATTTTGGTTGTGCGAACCTATTGTTGCTATGCTCATAGTCTTGGACGCATACCAGATGTAGAAACAAGATGAAACATGTCTTTTTCGTGTTCTTGTCGTGTATTGGCTAATAATTTGAATCCTCAAACCTCCCACCCCTCCTGCGAAGAGCGTAAGCGGAACGTATGTGCTTGTGTAGATCATTCTCTTAGCAGCTGTTGGAAAGGAAGAAACGTCAACATTTAAAGATATCATCGTCAATGAGTTTATTAGATAAGCTTAATAAGCCATCAATGGTACCCTTTACAAAAATGCGAAATTTGGAGATTGGAGTACCATTTCATATTGTAAACTGTGAGATAATTACAACGGTATATGGTAGGAAGGCATATGTGACATTTGAAGAAGGCGAAAAGTGATTTTACCAGGACGTTGTACTGAAAAATTGGAAGCAGATAATTGTGCATTATTAACGTATTTAAGTGGGAATGTCTGTTTAATATATAAAAGAATGAAGATTAATGTATCTGGGCGTAACATGTACGATCTTGAATTTTCTGAACTGGTTTACTCATCGTAAGTGTATGTTGCATTAACAAACAAGATGAAACATGAATTTTCCTCTTCGCCCCTCCTCTTCATGCATACACAGGATCTGTGTGCATAGTGTCGTTATTCTGTGTTGACCAGCTACTGTAGTAACATGTCTTTGAGTGCTTATGCATCAACTATGGACACCAAGAAAGAGTACTTGTTAAATGTTGAATATGGACTTAATTCAATGAAAACGAAATTAATTTGTATTGGTCTGGATAGTGATACATTTGAACCAGTGATTCGTGTTGGCAAATGACTTGTGTTTGGAGTGGAGTTAAATTTGGCAGAGTGGGAGAAACTCGTACATATGATCCCATTTGTTACGGACTATTTAAATTCTCATGCGAAGATTACATTTATAAAAGCTCTTGGTCGATAAAATGAACTGGTGGTGCGAAAACTAATGGGTGAAAAATTAGTGAAGTTAGAGAAGAAAGGATTCTCCTCGAAACACTGTGTACTTAACTTCAAGTGATTGGCTTTATTTCTTGGAAATATTACCGTGTATTGAACATGCTGTGAAAAACAGTAAAGTTTGTAGTGTTGTGCTACGTGTATATTTTGACTTGTGTACAGATACTATTCGTAATCATGTATAATCGCAGTGTCTTACAAGCAGAGGACTTGCCGCAATCCATACCTGTGTAGATGAACAGAGTATTATTAATGGTATGAACATCAGTTTTCCAAGTGTCTCTCTTGATAAGAGCAGTGATGTGAACATTGATGGTGAACGCTTAAAATTGGAAATGAAAGTATTTTGCAAACTAAAACTCATAGATTCAATTAAGGCTGATTTATTTGATAGTGTACAGACAGCTATGTTGGGGGAAACCGATACTTAACCTTTGGAGAGTATCAATGAAGTGAACGTCTCTTCATAAAAAAGAAGAAAATTGATTTGTTTTTTCATGTATACTAAACAACGTAATATCAAATGTAATAAAATATATAGTGAAAGTGAATTTTTTTTTATTTTGTGTGTGTATTGTGTTAGTTTCATACACGTGAATATGATAGGATTTTTAATTTTTTTATTATAAGAAAAACATTCTAACATATTTTTTCTGGTATACTATAAGTGATATGTATAGTAATAATAATAATAATAATAATAATAATAATGAATTCAAATTCTTGAAATGAATGTTAAAATAATAATTAGTATTTGAAATTATTATTATTATTATACTATACAACTTTGTCTTAACTATGATAGGACTTTTTTACTTTTTAAAAAAAGAACTAAAATAATATTAAATTTTTATAAACGAAAGTCCTATCATAATAATATTGAATTCACATACTTGGTTTAATTTACGAAAGAATAACTGATTAAGTATTTCAAATCATTATTAATATTATTATTATTATAATTCTGTAGTTATGTGATTACATCATTGAATTAGAAAATCAGTTTTAGATTCTTTTTTTAAAAAACACTATGAAATTCTTTAATTCAATGAGTTAAAAATATGTTTTATGACATGTGTATTTAATTACAATAATTGATCATAAAACATATTTTTGTATTAGATACGGAGAAAATTACAAATAAAATATTTGTTTTCAAAGAGAAAAAGGAATACAAAGTATTTATTGATGATGAAACTATTTACACAATTAAAACGACGGTAAAGTATAGTACATTTTTAAAAGAGAGTACGTTAGATTTTTTTCATTGTTCAGGTGATGATAACTTCACAGTTGCCATATACTGTTCACTGATGCAGTCCGGACACATGTACACAGTTGTGTTGTCTTTTTTTATTTTTACGCTGATGATAGTACTTATTGATATTGAATTAATGATAACTTCACAGATGATAGTACTGCTGTTGATAATGGTGATGAAACGTAAATAGAAGTCATACTGTACAATGATGATGTCCATACACACGATGACGATCTTTTATTCTCTGAAATGAAAAAAATTGAAGAACATAACTTAAAAATTATTATATATATATAATCATGAACAAATAAAACAACAAATGATAATATATACAAACACATTATAATAAAAAAGAAGAAGAAATGACTACCTGCAATAATAATAGCTAGAATTTTATCTATCATGAAAAAGTAATCAAAACAAACGAAGAAGAAGAAGAAGAATGAAGACATGATGATATGTATACAGGAGAAATTATTACCTGTAAAAGTAAATACAGCAAGAGGCGATCACTTTTTTCTGGGGTTCATAAGAAAGTGTAATGAAATTCATTTAAGGACTTTCCTTTAGCTTTGAAGCAAAGGAAGAGATATGAATAATGCCCACATAGGAACGATTTCATACTTTGAATTTGTTTATTATTAAATGTATAAGAAGTGGAATTTCTACGTAGAAATTGAATGTGTTGTATTACATATGGAGGAAATCCAAATGTATCGAAGTAGTGGGCACGTCCATCAGTATGAATATATACGGAAATCCAGTGTGTGCCAAGTTTGTTCGAGGGATCTGTATTTATGATGATAGCCGCAGGTAGTGGAACATGTGTTGGTAATTGATTCCTGCATATAGGCCAACGAAATGATTGTGAAATAAAGAATTTGTTTGCAAAGCATTCAATAAATCTAGTATAGAGAACATCATGTATAAAAATGCATACATGTACCAAATTTCTCAAAGCAAATCCCCACGTTAAGCGGGTTTCCATATCCAGGCTTCTAACTATGAAAACATTTGCGATCACTCTAACCCTATCATTTCACAGATTCAACCTGTTGTATATGTTTTTAGGACGTAAAATTGAACATAAAGACTTTTAGGCATTGCAAGACCTATAACTGCCAAATATTCACCACAAACTTATAGTCGTATCGACATAAACAAAAAGAAGTGTGGAGCAGGAAACTACTTTATCCAAAAGTCAAAAGAGACTCAGTCAATACATACGAGCTGGACGAGTGGTTTGGGTCACTAGTCTATCAATTAGAAGTTTATGTGTTCAAACCCTGAATGAAGTATTCGTTTTTTTTGTTTTTTTAAAGTGTGATCCTGTTTTCATCAGAGGACTGAGAACATTTCTTTAAATAAATCTTTGGCAACTACTTTTCTCAAATTCCATTAGAAGGGAACATTATATGAATTGCAAATCTAAAATCCACAGTTGAGAACAAAATATTATGTTCAATATTTCATTATTATCCTTTGATTTGTAGTGAAAAACTAATTATAAGCATTGGCGATTTCAGAAGATTATCCCCCGTTAGTGGTCAATATATGAATGAGAGAAAACTGATAAAACATTATTATCCACTTTGAGCATGATCGAAGACAACTTATGGCCACGAAGGGGAAAATGTATGTCGACAGAGTCTCAAAGTACCCCACAGGTCAATCCCTGAAATCATCAGTTTGAAAGGTTTCCTTAACAAATAGAATATTACATTTATTTCTCGTTCTACGTTTTGAAAAGGAAAAATCAGTATTTTAAAGTGAATTATAATACGATAAGCATAATGATTTATAGAACTAATGAAGTAAATATTCTTGTGTAAGTTATCGATTTCTAATCAGATTAAAACTCGAATATTCGTTTGGATCGCACTTTAAAGTAAATCCTCTCTCTATATAATTCTTACTGGAAAGTATGTTTAACTCCAATTACTTAATCAATATTTTTAATAATATATTGTTATTGTAATACTTTTATTATTCACTGTTGTATACACTTCATTTCCCAAAGCAAAGCCTCGCAAATATATAGTGGACTAGTGAATATTATCAAACAAACTACCATTTTGTTTACGTAAATACTGCATCGCCTCATTTGAAACTTTGTACTTTAAATAATAATAATAATATTATAATAATAATAATGATAATAATAATAATAATAAAATCATAGCCATACCTTTATCAGAATTTCAGGCTTAGTCAATAAATGAATTTAACGTGGTCTCTATTCGAAGTTCTATTTAATCGAATCCGATCGAAATACAAAGAGAAACTTCGAGAACAAGTAAAAGAAAAATGTTACTTTGGTGGGATTGGAAGTAACTTTTAGGAGTTCTTTAAAATTTACAAACAATTGCCTTAGACAGTTTCTTTTCTTTTCGTTAAGTTAACTTATTTACCGAATGTATCTGAGTAACTTGTCTCTATTTTCTACTCGGTTATATACGTTTTACAATCATTTCCGTTAATCTTGAACGACACGAACACGAATACAAAAACATCTAAGAAAATTAAAATTCCAAACTCCTCCACCGGGAATAGAACCCGGGACCCCATACAAATTAGGCACACGTGCTAGCCACTAGACAAGCGGGGAAAGCAAGTGAAATGCATTTTGTAGTATGTGAAGTTAACAACTATTTCATCCTGCTGTAATAATGTTTACCGTATCGTTACTTTGAGGAATGATATATGTTATTCATATAGGTTCCATTACATATTTGTTCATAAATATTATATAAATTATATAAATATTAAGAGGTATTTTTCCCTTGGCTATGATGCTGTTGGTGATGCTTTCGTTCGTCGTAAAGTATATGACAAACGTTTTGGATTTCCAATAAGTTCTTGTGGTGTGTTATTAGAAGATAAATAATTAAAAAAATTCTCCCATCCCGGTGTATTTGTGTGTTTCCGGGGTCTCGACACATCAGCAATTAAATCTACAATGTGAGATCCTTCTAGTTTATCACCTCCGATGTAAACAGTTCCTTTATTATCCCACGTGATATTATCATCATGTTTCATTCTATGTAGTAGTAATTCAGCTCTTTTACGAAACATTTTGGGTTTGTATAATAATATTTCTTCTTGTACTTCAGGCTTCTCTGATTTAGTTGACGTAATCGAAAGTGTCACAGGTTCTTCTGTTTTCGTATTAAATGTAAATATTTTTGAAGAATATTATTATATTGATTCCACTTTTCTTCATCACTAAGCGATGATAACTGTAAAATATCTTGCATTTCTTGATCCAAATTAGTTTCACGTTTCTCCAGGGCTGATGATGATGATGCTGGTGTTTGTATACGATTAAGACCTTCAGGTGGAAATAAAATCATCTTCTTTGCGTGTTCCATTCCACTAACGAAATAGTAAACTTGGTAATGCACCAGTTAAAATAGAAGCTAATAATGCCGGTAGGAATCCACCCTGCTGTTGCACTAATAAATGCTTCTTCTTCTTTTGGATGGAGTTTCCTTTCTTCACAAGATATCGAAGCGTCCTCTTGTATCGCTTTAATCTTGCTTTGTGTGTCTTTGTAAGGGGTACATTCCCTTTTAATACATTATAACAACATTCGCAAATACTTCGAATCACTGAAGAGTCGGCATTGGCCACTATAGCTTTACGTAATTTAGGATTTGCCTTGCTCAGCGTACGAAGATTTCCGTGTTTTACTCTTGGGGACATATTGTCAGAATGAAGAAACACAGTTTAAAATTAATATTATAAACTAACATTTAAAACTAACATCTTCTTCTATTTCGTTGGAACATAAACATAATGATAAATATCATCAGGAAAGATATTTGTTTGAAAGCGAAGTTCATCTGGCGTATCCTGTTTTAAATCAATAAACAAATATCCACATGGTAACTTTGTTGCGTCGTTGAAACTTTCTTGAAGAAATTTTGGATTATCAGGGGTTAGTTGATAGCTCAAATGTTTAATTTGTGATTTATCTCTTGGATTTTTAAATAATACGAGATAAGAACAATTCAAGCTCATATTTCTGCTTCCTTTTCCCTGATGAAATATGTTTTTTGTAATAGATAGTACACTAAGATTTCTATTATGAGAACCCTTTGTAAAGAAATGTTGCGGTTCACTTCACACATTTGATCATCAATAATAATAAGATGTGGTCCATTACAGGTAAAAAGTCTTTTGTTCGAGGTAATTCTTCAATAAATTGTACTTTTGTCGAAATTTCTCTGTATGCATTTTGCCATTCTGCACAATACCAATAAATATGACGAAACGATGTATTAACCATACGTGTCAAAATCATATTATTCATACGTGATAAACTGGACAGGAATCGTATTACAAAGGAAGTTTTTCCACATCCGCTTGTTCCGGCAACAATACATGAAAGGGGATGTTTCCAAGTCGTATCCATGTTAAAGAGTATGATCATTCTTTCTTCATTCGTATATTTATAAAGGGCCTTATTATATTTCTCTTCTTCTTTTGTTGGAAGTAGTGTAGCCATATGGAAGAGTATCATATGAATTTGCTTAATGTAATTTATTTTATAATTTTTTTCGGGCATTTTCACGATAGGATGGTCTTTCCTGCGGCAATTTTTTCCCATTGGTAATTTTGACTTCAGTGGGACGAGATTCTTCTTCTTTGGCCTCCTCTTCACTATCTACTATCATTTTCTTCATTACATCAAAATTTAGGTGTTTTGAAGATTGTTAGTTTAATGAAAAGCTCCGTATCTTGCATAATTGTAACTCCTTCTTCGTACTGGGATCAAAAATACGTAATCCATAGTTCTTGGGTCCAGCCGAGACGTATTCTGAAATGTAGGCCTCTTTACCATACTCGAGTACTTCATTTGTTAAATCGCCTAAAAAGTCACCAGTTGGGGTTGTAGTTTGACCAGGTTTTTGCTTATAAATGACCGAATCTGTATCAAAATACAATACTCTTTCTTGCAGCTGTTCTAAATACTTGTACAATACTAATCGTGCTTGTGCTGTTGTGTACGCGGCTATGACGACGTTTACTGTTGGTAGTGAAACAGGAGCTTCATCTGTGTATTGCCAATATACATATATCATATCATCATTTACTGGAAATATTTGATGAACGTCTATATCATGAGATGTTAGTTTCTCATATAATTCCTTTGGATCATTAATAATGCTTACATGACCCATGTTCTCACGTTGTCCAACTTTTCTGCGTGTAAGAGATTTTTTGGAGGTAGAATACTTAGTTTAACTAATCCTTCTACTTCTTCAATGGTGGGAATATTTGAATCTCCAGGCAGATAGATAGTGGAATGACGAATTAGAAACTTCTTAGACTTACAGCTATGCGAATAAAGGGATATAACATCTTTGTATTGAATTGTTTCTCTTTTAGATTCTTGTGCTTTATGATACAAATGTATGGAATTCACACGTCCTCCATAAAAAGCCTCACGAGGATTTAATGGTGTTTTCTTTGAATACGGATGATTACTAACATACTTCTTCATCTCTTCATTTCCTGAGAATTGTTTTTTAAATTCACAGCCCCATATTTCATGCACTTCACAGCCAAAATCTTTTAATTTTTGAATTGTCTTCTTTGTTGCTCCATATCGAAATTCCATGGTATCTGTAGCATTGTTATAGATGGGTTTATCTCTGTCGTTAGGGTAACATTAGATACATCCATGGACCCAATCGTCTTCATAATCCCACACGTGTATTCTTCCTGTGTTGGGATCTGTTCATACACCATCTACTTTCATTGATGCAATTTGTTTTTCCTTACTACGAGCAGCATTGGTAATTTGTATGTTTCCTGTTTTTTTCTTTCCAAGTTATCCATAGTACTGCTTCATCTGATTGGACATATCTCCATCGATACCCGTTCTTTGGTATGATACCAATCGTATTTTCCTTTAAGAAATGTCTTCGATACACCAAATTACATGCACTGGCGATTGTAATGCATTCAAGTAAGGGATTTACATTTGTTTCAGACTCAAATGTATTCATAAAGGAAATGCATGCTTGACGTAATACTTCAACATCCTGTACACAATACTTGATGAGTTGTTCTTTCATTTTAAAGGTATCGTTTCGATGTTCAGTATACCATAGGAGAAACTTGCGTCTTTCGTCTACTTACATGGTATCTACTCCATAATAAATAATGTCTGGAAGTATACCTTCATATGTTTGGTTCTAACGTCGATTGAAAACGTGTGGTTAATATCCTTTGCACGGTTGAAGACCAAATTCACTACTTAATTTACTTAAGGGCATACGAAGAAAGCTTACTGAATCAATGAATGTTACTCCCTATTTTAAGAGATAGAATTTTCGCCCCATTCATGATTACTTCTGGAGTGCAATTCATCTTCTCAACCATGGTCTTAATGGTCAAATGTGCATCATAGCCCTTAGATTTATGGGCCACACTTGTTACTGATTTAATGTTTGGACGACGTTGTTGAAGGTGTTTTAAAAAGTCTTCTATTACGTTTTCTCCATCAAATATATTTTCTCGTTTTCCACAAACGATACAATCATTTTGTATGTTGTTATCTTCATAACAACGGTAACATGTATGTTGACTTACCAAGACATTAGGTATATGTTCATATATGTTTGCGTCCTCATCTTGTATTTTCGTGTCTTGTGTACATTCAATATCATAAAATACAATCATAGCTTTCTTCTCCATGATAATTTTTAATTGGCTTTTTTGATTTTCTTCTTTCATTCACTTTCATGTAACATTCATGATTGGGTGGTACTGTAGCATAGCAAATGTTGTAATACGTTTCTCCACATACGTGAAATCCTTTTTTTTTTACAACATAAATTTTCAAACACTGGGCACAACATTTCGCAGTTGAACATAAATGCTTTCCATTTTGATACGGCGCTGACTGATGATAGTCATAGCATGACTGGCCATAAATTTTCTCGATTACATTCATTGCAAGTAATATAAGCTTCTTTAAAATCACATGGTGGTTTTTGATGACATCGATAACATAGAGCTGTACAATGTTTCAAATGTTCATGTTTGTTTTCATATTTTTTTATGAAAGCTTTCGCAATAATAACTAAAACTAAAACATGCTGTCAAGCTTTCAATGAGGTTGTACTGATTATCTATGAACAGTAAATTTAAAACAGTTCTCTCCTTATCACTTGGTAGAGTTTCAAACATAACATCACTATCTGAAAAACCCCTATACACTGTGATTTTATAATCCTTTAAGTATTCCTGAAATCTACGAGTTTTAGTAATTCCACCACCACAACTGAGATCTACATTGGCAGCTTCACACAAGCCTTCTACTTCTTTTTCTATAATATAATTGCTTTGAGTTTTTACATATCTATTATATTCAGTTTGATTTCTCCCCTTTTATTTTTCAGTCCTATGGCAACGACGATTGCATGCGCTAAACATCTTGTACCTTTGTTCCTTACTGTGATAATACCACGTTTTGCCTTTACATATTCTTCAGTATTCATAACATGTTGTTTCAAACGCCCTTGTCCTCTTGGCATACGTACATGATGAAAATTCACGATGCAATCTTCATTTATAAGAAAAGCCGCATTACTTTGGAGTACTTTCTCATAACTTGTCCATAAAACTTCTGCTGAAAAATTGCTTGCTTCTCTGAACGATAACCAAACAGGACGATGTCCTCCTCTTTCATTTGTGATTGTTCTGGTCCACATTACATAGCAAATAATATATTAAAGCCTGTAGACTTCTTTTAATTGCAGTAAAAGGATTCTCATCTGCACGCACGGGGGCTAGACGGAATCTTAACATTGTACCTCCCATATTGTATCTTCTGTATTGTCTTCTGCGTTCTTCTATTATATGAAATGTATTGTTTCCATCATTACACCTGTAATTTCCACATCCTACTTGCACATTTGAGTTTCGTTCTGCTTCAAATACGGATAGCAACTCGTCCATTGTTTTTTTCTATTTCTTATAAATTGATTTCTATTTCTGCATGTTCTGTATTAGCCTCTGCTAATATTTCCATAATTGATGGATATATTACTTCATGTTGTTCTTCTTCTTTTTCAGGAATACGAAATAAATTGGTAATCCATTTTTCTAGCTTAGTTTCGTAGAACTCATCTTCTTCTGTCTTCTTCTCTTTCTCAATGTAAGTCTCTCCTATGATTTGGGAGAACGTTATATTTAGCAATTCTTCTTCTTCTTCTTCTTCTTCTTTTGTTCTTTCCTCGATGTCTTCTCTTTCTTCTTTTGATTATTCTTGTAACCATTTTTTTAATTTGGGCAATACGGTCGGATGCTTCCTCTTCGTCTTCTTCTGTTATCATTCATTACGTGCACTTTCCAATATTTCTAATAGTTCTTCTTCATATTCTTTTCCTTCTGCAATTTGAATTTCACTATCTGCATCTGTTTTTTCTTCTTCTTCGGTATTGATGATCATCTCTTCTTTTTTTCTCCTTCTTCTTCAATGAGTTCTTGCTACTTTTGTGTACCTTTCTTCATTTCATATTCTTCTTCCTTCATTTCATGATGATCTTCTTCTTCTTCTATTCCGATTACGGCATTTCTCTTAGAAGAACTTGCGTCTCTTTATTTACTACCATCTCCTCTTCTTCTTCTTCTATGTCATTAATAAATGCGGTAATCTCTTTTAGTAAATCTTTTGTACACTTGTTTTCCATTTTTACTCCCCCAGATGTATGTACGTAATGCAAAACCAAAATTTTCCAATATGTATATGTAAATAGTGGATATATAAGTATTATTTTAAATAGAATATAAATAAAAGCGCTTTAAAAGAATATACGAATGAATAAAAAAGGGTTATATATAAGTAATTGACAAAGGAATAATATCAGTAATGATAAGGAAAGGATTACACGTATCTTTATTCATATTCAACCTAAAATAAAGAGAAATGCATCTCGTTACTTAAAAATATAAACAGTATAAATTTCAATTCATTATACGGAAAAAGCAGAAATTTCAAGTGAAAAATAGCATACCTCTTAATTAGTTAAAATGAATTGTAACTTTTTTTTCGTATTTCCTGGGAGTGAAACAAATGTATGTTCACAGTTTGCTTCAAGTGTGTTGTCTAATGTATAAACGTTCTGTACGTGAATTTTATAATTATTCTTTCAGAGTTTCAGCGACCACAAAAAATATGTATTTGACACTAATATCGTCTGTTTTACAACGTAAGGAGCATATTTGTGGGACGTTAAACTGAAATATTTCTCTCCCTCTCTCTCTCACTCTCTCTCTTACGAGGGTATGATTTGAATGATTACGAAAACCATCACCTTACTCAGTATGATATTTTTATTCCGTACCAAATACGGAAACTCAATTTAAAGAGCCGTCCAACCCCCTTAGATAATGTGTTATTGAGTTCAGAGTATCATTATTGAACACAGCGGCCCCGATACCAACCCTGGAGACCCCAACTTCAATCCCCCTTAGATGGTGTACTAATGAGTTCAGAGCATCATCATTGAACACAGCGACACTGCATGAGTGTTGTGGTTTGACCTCTCTCTCTCTCTCGTTTTATGGATCTCGGTTGTTCGGTGATAGAGCGTTCACCTCTTGTGTATGGGGTCTCAGGCTCAAAATTCTGTTCCCACCAAATGAACTTTGTGGTGGACAAACACCGTGTACATGGAAGGTCCCAGGTCTAAAATCGTGTTCACACAAAGTGAATTTTCTGGTAGACAAACACCGTGTACGTAAATTTCCTCACACTTTCTTCATTCCAACATTTCATTCATTTCTCATCATCACCGTCTCCATTAGCATAGCCGACATTAGTGTGAGACGTAAAACTTAAAGAATTCCCAAAAGCCTAATCGTCATAAACGTTGGACGTAAAACTCAGATTTTATTTCATTGTTTCTCTCGTTCGATCTTAGCTCGAGAGAGGGGGGAGTTGTGGTGTTTCTGATCTCATTTTGATACCTTTTCATCAGGGAGTGTCGGTGGCTCAGTGGTAGAGCGTTCACCTATGATGCATGGATCCCGGGTTGAACTCCCCAAAACGCCACGTCTCTGTCTAATACCATTACCAAATTTTGATAACTTTTGGCTCCCTTGTCTGATTCCCCAGATCACAGACAGAAAGGTATACAATTTATTTAAAACTATCATATGATGTTATCAATGGCTAATACACACATATCTTCGTTTCGTCTTGTTCGGAGACCATGGCCAAATTTTGATACCTTTCCGGCAGGGGTTCTCGTTGGCTCAGTGGTAAAGCGTTCACCTATGGTGCATGGGGATCCTAGGTTCAAAATCCTGTTTCCGCCAAGTGAAATTTGTTGTGGACAAACGACGTGTACGTGGAAGGTCCTAGGTTCAATATCCTTTTCAAATCAAGTGAACTTTGTGGTGGACAAACACCGTGTACATGAATTTCCTCCCACTATCTCCTTTCCAACATTTCATTGATTTCTCATCATCACCGTCTCTATTAGCATAGCCGACATAACTGTGGGACGTAAAACTTAAAGATTTCCCATTAGCCTAATCTTCATAACCGTGGAACGTAAAACTCAGATTTCATTTCATTGTTTCTCTCGTTCGATCTTAGCTCGGGGTTCGGGGGTGTCGGTGGTTCAGTGGTAGAGTGTTCACCTCTGGAGTATGGTGGTCACAGGTTCAAAAGTCTGTTCCAATCAAGTGAACTTTGTAGTGGAAAAACACCGTATACATGGGTGGTGCCAGGTTCAAAATCCTGTTCCAATCAAGTGAACTTTGTAGTAGACAAACACCGTGTACGTGAATTTCCTCCCACTTTCTCCGTTCCAACATTTAAATCGTTTCTCCTCATCATCGTCCCCATTAGCATAACCGACATAACTGGGTCGTAAAAATCAAAGATTTCCCATTAACCTTGTTGGCATAGCCGTTGGACGTAAAACTCAGATTTCATTTCATTGTTCAAAGATTTCATTTACAGACAGAAGGACAGGCAGGTATGCATGATATTATCCAAATTAAAACACATAATATACCTCTTTTTTATAATATTTTAACGTTAAATTATAAGTGATACGGCTTTACCAGTACATTCACTATCTGCTTTCCAGACATTCCGTACGTCAGCTGTAATCTAATTGCAATGCGAGTCAGAAAACATTCAAGAATTCCATCTTATCATTTTCTCAGAATTCAACGTGGAAGGAGCAGAAGCAACATACATCATACAGTTACGCTTATTTGTATGTTTTTTTAACGTTAGAATTTCATCTCATTATCAAATACGGAAACGCAAAGTATATTTAACATACAATTAAATGTACTCTACTTTTATCATTCGTTATCAGGACTGTAGGTCAGTCTGTTGCCTAGTTGCAATACGAATCATCAAAACATTCGAAAATGTTATATTATCTGTTGCTCTTGAAACTAAACACTTTTTAAGATTAAGTTCAATGTGCTAGCAAACAGACATTCACATATATGTATGTATGTGACTGTTTTTTTTAAATGTTAGAGCCTGAACTGAGCTATGAATAAATACACTTTATATCTTGTTCTTTCAACTGCCTTTATAACTAAATGAAGAAAGAACATATATATATTTACTTACCTATTTAAATAAGAACGTCCGGTATCACACTTTGTTCACAGCTTACATTCAAGTTTTTAGCGTTGAACACCAATGTTTTTACGCGGAAGAGGATCCACACACACACACTCGTTTATTCTTCTAAATCTGAATCTCAAATGTTCTCCGTATATAGACAGACAGACACACACACGCACATGTGTGTTTGCCTTAGAGAAACATGTCACAACAAGTTCGATCATGCCTACCATAATCGAAAACATATCTCGTTACGGTTTCAATACATAAGATAAAATCATTCACATCAAGTCTTGGGAAAGTCATGTTTCATTTTGTTTATACAGGTATCTCTATGGGAATGTATTTCAATTCTAAATTTCGACGACGTAGTTTTTTGTGCTATGGGAATATGTTATATTGCAATATCTCATCACGGCTGTAACATAAGCAGCAAATTCATTTGGCATAATTTGGTCTTTGATTTCTCTACATAAGTGATTTTAATTATTTGTCATTGCAGACATCATCATGTGAATATCCATATAACACTTTTCACATGCAATACAACATCCTACGTTTTTAAAACATTATGATATGCTATGAGAAGCTTCCGCTATTAGAACATGCTCAATCAGTGGAATCCAATACGTTTTAAAAGAATCATGAACTGCACCATTCGTCTTATCAACTCATTTTCCTGAGAAGTTTCCAGACGAAAATTTTCCACAAGGGTCATAAGCTACAGACATTTCGTGAGAATAAGACCAGGGCTAAATCCTCACGCTTTTCGCAGGAGGTCTGAGGGAGGAGAGTATGGGTATGTGTTTCGTTATGAGACTCATATATTGTTTCTTATCCTACGTTTTAAAAAAATCGTGAAACATAATATTTACCTTAGCAACTAAGGCCAATTTCGTACAATCTCCTGAGAAGCTTTGATGATTTGAATAACACGTCTTCAGGTCATAACCTACAGACACTTCGTGGGAACAGGACCAAGGGGCTAAGCAACACGATTTTGTATGTGATCTTGTTTCCCACATCTGGTAGGCTTCCAAGACTATGAGCATAGCAACAGTGGGTTCGCACAACCAAAATTTTCCCACAGGCCCCAAACGAGGAGGGATCATATACTTAGCATTACAACATGGATCTGGATGGCTGAGGGGGGAATCTAGCTATCCAATACAAGACAACTAGAAAAGGAAGACGAAAAGGCATGTTTTTCATGAACCTATAGCTGGCGGTAGCCCTAAAAGGCTATGAGCATAACAACTAAAGGCCTGTTGAAACCTGCCTCCGAATTCTAGTAAAAAATATAGAATTCCAAGAACGGGAGGGGTCAAGTTTCTTCCATAGTGCCTGATCTCTACTTCAGGAAGGCAAACTTTTCACTACCTTTTACAGTAGCTTCGCCTAAGTTTGACTCCGTGCTATGGTTTCTCATGAAGGGCACAATTGCTAGCTCTGAAAGTATATAATACTTCCATGTCCCATTCAATTTCTTCTTTTTTAGCTGAGAGTGCTGTAAAAAAGCAAAAAGGAACTCATTTTATACTGGGACACACAAAAAATGCTAGTATTATACTTCAAGAACTTGCAAGGGTGCTCCTTGTCGAGAAATCATAGCATGGAGGAAGACTTAGGCAAGACTTAGATAAAACTGATGAAAATTTTGCCTTCCTGAAGCGTTGATTTCCAGTAGGCAAAGGGCCACTTTTCAACGGCGGCAAGAAGTCGGATGCCGCCTGTGGGAGAATCGGGTAGCCGACGTTGAAAAGATTACCTTTCCAGCAGTCGGCAAATAGCGGGAAATGAGCAATAAACGCGCCGGCGCCGCCGTCGAAAAGTTGCCTTGCCGAGCACTGGGCAGAGAGTCGGAAAGAGGTCTTTCGGTCTGTTTTGCCGACTCTGACGTTCGGCAACAGTCGGCAAAGAGTCGGCAAAGGGCATTTTTTTTACGATTTTCGACCGCTTGCCGCCTCGGCAAAAGGTCGGCAATTTTGAACAAGTAGATCGTAGTGCCGCCGCGGACGGGTGCCGGGTGCCTACCGGCGGCCTGCCGCCGTCGACTGCGGCAATCCCTCTTGCCGACCGCGGCATCCTGATGGGGTACATGTAATATTTCTAAGTAGTAATATCATTTTTAAGTACAATATGTTTTGTCTTTCCAACTCATCGCAAACTTCTCTCTACACACTCACTTTATAAGATATCAAGGGACCCTTACTAAGAAGGTGGCAGTATTATTGGTGAGAGCAACAGCAAACTGAAATTTTAAACATAGGGCCAAAGTATACGTGCCCATGAGATCATGCGAAATATGGAAGACACGGTTAGAAATGATAAATATGACTTCGCAACTTGTCATCAGTTTTTATTCAAATTACTAAATCCTTCCACACTAAACCCTTAAATATTTTTCTTTACCTTATGACGTTATTTTTATCCCTTTTTTCAAACAATCTTGTCTTAAGGGGAATTGGCCCATAATTTTTTCGTCTTACGAAGTTTTTTGTTGATTGGCACATGGAAAGGAACAAGACAGCTAAATAAATTTTCTTGGATCTTTTGACATAAATTTTGGTTCTTTTTCGAATGTTGAATCTTGTCTTATGGGACTAAAGCGCCCGGAAATCTTGTCTTATGGATCGGGTTTTAGTTTTGTGAATCCTTCCACACAAAAACCCGTTATTTTTTTCTTGTACCTTGTGACGTGAATTTTCGTAATTTTTCAAAAATGCAGGAGCTCACTGTAGCCAAAAGCCCGGGTTTGACGCGGAATACTTAAGTTTTTCTTACATTCCTGGCCGACCCGCACCAGATGAAGGAATGAAACAATTTGTGACTTCTGGCGTGATATAGCTCTCTGTCCAATACTAACTCTAAAGGATATATAAATATATAACGATATATTATTATTTTGTTCCTTCATGTAACCGATATCTATTTCTTTTTGCTCGGTAGTGGTAAACACAACATTCGAGACATCCTGCTCGATCGCCTGAGGGCAAGACAACACACAGCAGCAAGCAAGCAAGCAACGCAAAATACCACGAGACAGGCCGGCGAACTACAGAACGGTTCGATTGAACGCTCCCAACTTCCTAGCTACGTCTTATCAACAACAGGCAAAGTTGAGTAACTGTAGCGAGACAGGTGCAGTTACTTCCGTGTTACAAGGGTATACAATCATATGATAGCACAATAACATTTTACATTTCACTTCTAGATATTACTTTCTGTGAATCGAAGCAAAAGTTGAAAAATCGATTATTAACAATAATGAAAGAATGGCGTAATAAAAGTACTATGCCCAATGGAAGGCATAACTCAAATTTTTGGGCAACAGCTTAACTAACGTGAAACGTAATGCATAAATTGTCATTTAACCCAGCGGTATAGCCAGGTTTCGGAGGGGTGCGGAAGTTCTCCATTAAAACTTTCTGACAATGTAAAAATTAGAAACGCAATTTTCGGCTTTATTATAATGACTCTTAAAAGTTTCGAGGGTACGGGTGTTCTCCCCTAGAAACTTTTAGCCATATTTAAACTTGAAACGCAATTTAAGGCTTTATTTTAACAGGCTTTATTTTATATATATATATAACGCAGCAGCAGAAATGCGCGGGGCAGGGGCGGGCACAAGTAAATCGATAATCGATGGATCCAGGACGCAATAAAGCTAGTTACACCACTGATAAGGAGCACGTATGTAGCCTAGAGTTGGCGATCCCCCTTGAGCCGCGGACTAAATCTGGGGCTTAGTCAGTATATTGCTAAATCCACCACTGACTACATGAGATGTTAACTTCATGCCTCGCGGCCTCTCCTTATACGTTTTATTATGGAGTCCCGCGAGGCATGCCCAAGTGCTTATAAACCATTATTTTTCATGTTTTCGTACAGTATACATATTAAATACACAGAATGTATAAAAAATAACGAAATGTTATCAAATTCTATATTGCTCTGGGGCAGGGTTTCTGAACCTGGGGGTCGCGAAGATAAGCGGAAGAGAGAAATATAATTAGAATCTAATACCAGAATTTTTTTTCTTCTGATAGGTATCTTTTTCATTTTACACATACTGTAAAGAACAACAAAAACAGGTCTATTAAACATTTTCAACAGATACAGAGTTATCTAAGAACCAATTTAAATGAAAGAGGTACCGTATGAAACTAATAAAAACTGCGTATTGAAATACCAGAAGAATACAAATGCAACAAAACCTGCATATTGATATACAATTAAAATTGAAAGCTAATCAGATAACTGAGCATGGTGTGATTTCACTAATGCTGCAATATCTAGTTCAGTCTTCGTGACGCACATTATCAAGTCATCAACTGATAAGCCATTTCGTATTTTTGTTTTAATGCTTACCATGGAAGAAAAAAAACACTCGCACAGGTACGGTGTACGGAATTATTACATTTAAACCAGCAGATACCAGACCAGGATATTCTTCTCTCCTCTTTAGACAGAATTTGCCCAAGTCTTCGTACAGAAACCCAGTTGCAACGACTTGTCGCACGATGATTCTATTAGTTGGTCAAGAAGTTGTGGCTTAGATCAGCTACTTTCCTGACGTCTTCAATGAATGGGTTTAACCCTTTAAAATTATGATGGCACAACACCTGTGCCATGGCGTCGACCTTCGGAATTTGCTTTGTAAGTCTCTAGTAAAGCTTTTCAGATCAGGTGTTTTGCATTCATTCAAATATGGAAGCATCATAGAACATATTTTATGGGCATTTTGCAGCCTTGCGTGCTCTGTCTGGGGGCTGTGACGTCACAAACATAACGATGGGTTTAAAAAAGGGTATATTTGAGAAGTTTTTTTAAAAAACCCTGACACATTACTATATATTCTAGAACCAAGGTTTGTACGTCGTTGGTTTCGTCATGAGATCGGCTTTCGAAATGTACCATTTAAATTTCACTATCGTGTAACAGAAGCGGGAAAATCTCGTCCAAAATGGAAAATGGTGATTTTTTAAAGAAAAAAATCCCTTTTCCCCATTTGTATCTTCACAGGTACACGATACCGAACTTTGAGTGGTACCATTTAAAAGGATGCCTTCACTGAAGAAAATGAGGTATGACTCATGTTGCTAGAGTCAACAGACGTGTGTCAAAAAAATCTCGATTTCTTTATTTATTTCAATTTTTACACATTTTTAGTCAATTACTTTAGTAAAGTATCTACAGTATTATCACTGTTTATTCTAAAGTCATGATACGTACCTCGTTTTCTTTGCCATGAACCAGTCTTTCAAACGGAACCACTCGTATGTCTCTAGCATGTACCATAGTGGAGAAAATTTGCAAAAAGTGTAACTTTTTTCAAATGTCAGGGAGGAAAAAATATTGCCCCATCTGCAAACAGTACCAGCTTTCCCCTATGTGAGCTATGGATAACCCATTTTGCACATGGGGCAATATATTTTCCTCTCTTATTTTTCAAGATATAGCATTGAAACTTCGTACAGTTATTACACATAGTATGTAGTATGTTTGAGATTTTTTGGGTTGACACAGGTGCCGGTCAGAGGGGCCTAAAATCGGGGAAAAGGGATTTTTGACATAAAGTTTCCCTTTTCGCTAATTTTCTCAACTATGGTACATGCTAGAGACATGCGAGTGGTACCGTTTGAAAAACTGGTTTTGCCCAAACAAAACGGTGTTTCAACCATGTCTCTGCGATAATTAGGGATGAGTCAGAAAATGTTTATATAAAAATGGGTGCCAAAATTTATTTTATTTGGGGGCGAGCTTCTAAATGTACACTGATCATATACCTGCAGCTCCGATGCACACAGGTAATATGTGTTGCGTGGTCAATCCACGACTATTTTCCTCGTTGTTCATGCGGAAAGTGTGTAGTGTTGTGAAGGCCTGGAAATTTTGGGTTAAAAAACAGTTTTTTCTGTTTTTTTCCGAGCCTGGAAAAAACGGAAAATTTGGGGAAAATTGAAATTTTCGAACATTTTACTACATTATGCTTTTAAAATGGAAACTATTCTATATTTACTAGTTTAGATTTAAGATAATTGAATACTTATGTATCTTGTATAACTATTCAATTATAGGGAAAATAGGGAATAGGGAAAATTTGAATAGGGAAAATTTGTGGCAACAAATATATGTGAAGCACTCCTTTAAAGTTAGCACCGTGATAGAATGGAATTATGGCCAAAACAAACTAAAATATAATCCTAGTTGGATTAATTAATATTAACACATTTAAATTATCTTAAGCAATCTTATGAAGTTCCCGCTTTATGGCAGGAATGCTTTAAAATAACGGGGCCAGAATCATTTTAGATAATATGTTAAAATCAAATATATATTTTATGGAGATACACATCTTACTTGTGGTGTGTAAAATTTCCGAAAATTTGAACCCTATGGAAGAAAATCTTTTGTTCAGAAATATTGGCAAAAGCTGAAAAATATAATTTAAAAACTATTTCTTCGCCAGATGGTAAACATAGTGGCTGTATCGTGTCTGTAGCATATACAAAATGTATTTTGCTAGCAGAAAAATACTTAAAACAGGTTTAAGTATTTACAGATACACACATTCTCTGCACAAGTGCGTACCAATACCCGTTCTTGGCACGGGTAGAATACGTTTCATTTTGGACATAAAGGCTACCAAAACTATGATTTCGACATTAATATCGCTCATTTTCAATTACTTTTCCATGTCACCCTCCCGCTTTAGAAGTACTAATGGAAGCAGAATTTGGATTTAAACGACAACGGAAAGTGTCACTGTTCACCTCAGCGACCCCGAAAACATTAGACACTAATACCGGCCATTTTCCATAATTTTATATATATATCCCCATCCCATTATATCCCCCTTTCCTCAAGTTGGAGTGCTGAATTTTTATTTAAGCGGCATCGAAAGTGTCACTATTCATCTCAGCAACCCTAAAAACTATGGATTCGACACTAACATCGGTCATTTTCAAAATATATCCCGCTTTCTTCCTCCAAGTACACCTACAAAGTTAAATGATAGGAACCATTCCAGGTCGGAACCTCATCTATGTTGAAAATTTTTTGGAGATTGGTCTGATGGTTCAAGAGTTGTTAAGTTACGAAAATATTCACTTTCATTTTATATATATAGATACTTTATCGCAATAGAAAAGAAGTATTTGTTTACATCCAAAATTTTGCACATAAAGTTTATACAAAAGTCAATATTAAAATATTAATAGCAATTAAATGTTTTAGTGCATGAGTATTAGTGAAATTTGCCTACTGCTCTCTTTTTTAAGTAGTAATTTGGTTAAAATTAACAAGAATCCACGAGATGAAGGAGCACATTAAAAACTCAGCTTCGTTCAAGATCCTTATTTGTTGCGACACAAACGCTTCATGATGGTAGATGTGTATGCACTTGTAAAAGTTCTGTAATTAATGCGCAACCAGGAGTAAACGAATAAAAGGCACATAAAGGAAATGAGTGCAGACTAGTAACTTTCACGAATAATTAAAACAGTTTTATTTTCTAATGCTTCTTATTTAAATATTCGCAATATTGAAACTTCTCAACTTAAATTTTTCAAGCGTTCAAATAAAAGTTTCCTTACTAGTAAAATTAACCTAATACAAAGATTTTTGTTATTTTCCCAATTTTTCCAATTTTCCGGAAGAAACGGCTTTTTGCCAACAAGTTCCAAATTTCCCTAAATTTTACAACAATAGTTGTGCGCAGCACTGTTGACATGATTGACAGAAGAAACAAATCTATGAATATGCATTCAAAATGGAATTTGACAAGAAACGAGTTGCTTTCGTACAGTTAGTTTATAACATTATTAAGAAGAAAAGGAATGAATTCCCATTTCATTATGCTCGAGAAGCTTTGTTTCTTGATTTCAGAAAGGCCTACTACTCGGTCAGGGGGGAAATATTGTACAATACTCTTACCAACTCGGTATACCA
Source organism: Thermobia domestica (assembly GCF_964235325.1). Taxonomy (NCBI): domain Eukaryota; kingdom Metazoa; phylum Arthropoda; class Insecta; order Zygentoma; family Lepismatidae; genus Thermobia; species Thermobia domestica. Next base: position 154,225,669 of record NC_137457.1, read on the forward strand.
AAATACTGTAGCTAATTAGATTAGAAAAGATGTGTTTAAATAAAACTCAAATGTGATGAAATGTGACAAGAATGTAATAAAATTATATCATGAAATTGCTAGATTCTGAGCTAATTTTAAGATTAAACCATTTTCTAAATCATGTACAATAGTTTTTTTTTATTTTCTTGTCACATCCACGGAAGACCTGATTCGATTCCCAGTCGAAGCTCAAGTGGTTTGGGTCCAACGTTAAGCTATAGGTCAGGGGCGGATACAGGACGGACTTAAGGTTGGCGGGGGCATAGCGGGTTGTAATACTGATACTTAGAGCTAGTTTTAAGAGCTCCCAGCTCTGGGATGTGTTTTATTTAGCTATATGTAAAAATAAGAAAGTTTCCTCTTATCCACCCCTGCTATAAGTCTACGTCTGATATAGCTTCTGTTATGAAAGGGACAGAAGACTCAAATTCAACCAACCAATCTCAACGTAAAATCTGGGTAGGAAAATACTTGTCCACGAGCTTCCACATACAGAATGGACTAAAACAAGGAGATTCGCTGTCGCCATTACTATTAAATTTTGTTCTGGAATATACTATAAGGAAAATCAAAGATAGCAACCAAGTAGTGTTGCCATGAGACGAGACACAATCCTTTGGAATGAGACACTTTATTTGTACCGTCTCGTGTCTCGAAAATACAAACACAGTTTTTGAACTTAGAAAACACACACACAGCAAACGTAACCGTTTCGATGTTGTAAGATTATCTTCCTCGGACGACCCATTAAGATGTTAGAACATTGAAACCGTTACGGTTGCTGTGTGTGTGTGTGTTTTAAAAATAAAGTTAAGTGTGATAGCTTTGTCAGCTTGTTTTTATTAAATTATTTCCTTATGTTTAATTTTTCAGCTGTTTCTACTACACACTACATGATTTTCTACGATTAATTAAGTGGGATATTTATATAACTTTGGTTGAAATATAACTTTTGGTTCCATTGCATTTTATTGTCAATAGTCCAGATGTCTTAAACCTCATTTAATTGGGAGTGAGGAAATAAAATTTCTTCACATATTTGTGAATCCGAACTTCTGCCCTGGATGGCTTTTGTATGTGTCCCTAATCTTAGTTTTTAAAAACGCATGTCCTGAAAAGTAGTAATATAAATAAATAAAAGAACACTAAAAGAAATAGTGATCCAACACATTGCGGTGACCCAACGTGATACCATCTTTTCAGTTAAATCAACAGAACGGATGGTGGTGATTTCGGTAGTGGGGAAAAAACAGCTACAGTGAGATTTGAACATGGATTACTCAGTTAGAAGCCGAGTGTCTTACCTACTTGGTTAATTCGTCAGAGGGAAAGAACACTTGATTCAAACAATATAGAGATAAAAGAAAAAGAAAAAATATTGCTGAACACTAAACACAATGCTACTCTCACGACTTATACCATGATTTAATTACTTTTTCATTGATCAACTAAGAAGCACAATTCCCCCTACCTTTTATCACACTTTTCGTCGTTTTTTCGAAAAAATCAAACTACATAACCCACCGACGCGACAGCCTAAACATTGTCTTCCATCACGATTTTGTTATTGTCTCTGGAGCTTGTTAAGGCATCGCTCTAGCGTCGAATCATAACAGTAACTACAGTCGTAATTGTAATAAGCCAAGTTCTATTTTCTTACTTCCTCTGTCAAAAACATTTTTGTATTATCATATCTAATATAATAAATGTGTTAGGACTTAGGACCGATTAGTGAAGATTAGGAAGGTCACGTCGCCTTTTAAACTTGTCTTACGACCGTCTTTACTATTATAATTGGCGTGTGCTATTACTAACTCCAGTACCGTAGTAGACCTGCCTATCTGATTTGACACGCGGTTTTGGACAGTAAGGTAGGTTGTACGGAATAACATTTTAAATATCCCAGTGAGTCGACATTGAAATCTTCAACACGCTTAGGCAAAGCCTGGCCTATTTCAATTCAATTTGCTATTTAAGGGGGTGCGGTGGCTCAGTGGTAGAGCGTTCACCTCTGGTGCTTCGGGTGCCTGGTTCGATATCAGTTCGCGCGTGTGGACTTTGTGGTGGACAAACATCGTGCTCGTGGGTTATCTCAGGGTTCTCTTACTTTTTCATTCCACCATTTTCATTCATTTCTTATCATCAGCATCTCCTTTAGCCTAACCGGCAGAACCGTGGGACGTAAAATTTAAAGATTTCATTTCATTTTTAATTTGCGATTTTACTTCGTGGTAGGTTTTATTTTTTTAGTTTTCTTGGCAACGTAAATCTGCCATCTGAAGCGCTTAACCTTCCTTCCCCCTACATTATACTGCAAGCAAAAACAATCAGATAAAAGATTATTTGCGGAATCACATGGTAATGCTTTATCACCCCGGGAATACTTCTACAGGAGGACAAGTTCAAGGTTTCAAATGGCAACAGGGGTTGATTTTGTTCCCATTAAAGCAAGTTCTAAATTTTAAGAGGAAGTACTTTTTGATTGCTTATACCGCTTGGCACTTCCAAGATCTACTTGGAAGTCGAAATTATGGTGGTTTAGAGGGTTTTCGGGACTTTTCGTGTGTTGCAACTCAAAGGGAACGATAACTAAAGGTTCGAAACTAAAGTGAATTATTAAATGAGATATGCGGAATGAAACTATAAAATTTTTGAAAATGGGCATCCCGAAACTCCGCTACAGTGGATAGCAAAGTTTGAAGTAGAAAAGGTTTGATTTAAAATTCTTTGAAACAAGCACGAAATGTTGAACAACTTTCAAACAAAACATCGTTTCAAGAAAGTGGTAGGATACGAGTCAACTCCGAGAAATCACACACACTTGATTAGGGATAGCCAACTCCGGAATTTTTACTTTCTGGAATCCAGAAAGTAAAATCAGTAAAAATTCATATTTCGAAAAAAAATCAGATTTTTTCAAATTTCAGAATTTTCTAAATTTCGGATTATTCTGAATTTCGGAACTTTCTCGACATCGGATATTTTCCGAAATACGGAAAGTGAAATTTCCGATTTCGTAAACAATTTTTTTTGGAATACGAATTTCGGAAAATTTTGGCCATCCCTACACATACGATGTTTATCCACCACTTATGGCACTAACCGAAAACGAACCGACTGCCGCACGCACCAGAGGTGAATGCTTCGAGGCAAAGCTAAGGTGACATTTCTTAACTTGTATGTTCTGGGTAATAACTTTGTAGTATCTTGATCAGCATGGTGCAGTCTGCTACATTTTACTTTCATTCCCATGATATGCTGCAACATTTTACGAGACAAGAGGCGACAACGAGACGAGACGGGACAGAACCCTTCGAGACGAGAGGAGACGAGTACATTTTGTCGACAGGAGATACGCTTTGCACGAAACAGCTTGAAGTTTCGTCTCGTCTCGTCTCGGCTCGTGACAACTGTACAACCAAGCCTTAGAGCTAAATGGCACTCACCAGGTTATGGCTTATGCTGATAATGTCAATTTGATACGAGATATAGTGAGGACAAGTGAAAGAAATGCAGAGGTTTTATTAAACTCCTCAGAGACATGGACTTAGTAATAAATATAGAAAAAACTGTATACATGAAATTGCACCGTGATCGCAAAACTTCAAGTCATAGATAGGCCTACGTTAAAATATCAAACAATACTTTCGACATAGTGGACACTTTCAAATATCTAGGATCCACATAAACAGACCAAAATCATATCCGCGAAGGAATTAAATGTCTATTGAAAGCAGGGAATACATGTTATTACTAATTCCAAACTTTTCGCGAATTCTGTCAAAAAGTTTAAGCTTGAAATATATAAAACGATCATCATGACTCTTGTGCTGTATGGCTGCGAAACTTGGTTACTTAGTTTGAGGGAAGAACGCAGACTCAAAGTATTCGAGAACAAAATCCTGTGGACACAAGAGGGATGACAACGGTGAATGGCGGAAACTTCATAACGACTAACATAATTTATACCATTTACCTAACATTGTTAGAGTCATTAAGGCTAGGAAGTTCAGGTGGGCAGGTCATATAGCGAGAATGGAATAAAGTAGAACTGCTGTCAAAATATTAACATTTTCGATCCTAAGCCCGAGTCAGACTCGGGTTGTATGTTTATTCCAAAACGCCTGAGCCCGAGTCTAACTCGTTTTTTACGTAACAGTCTCAATGCACCTTATTATGGGTTGAAGTCGGTTGTTGACCGTATTACCGTAACTTACTGAGACTTATGGCCGTGGGCACCAACGAAGTTCAACTGCGAACGAGGGTCATAACCAAGTTCGGTGAAAATGTTTGTTTCACCAAAAGCGTTCAAGGTTAAGTCTCGGTCAAATGGTGGATAAACTTGGTTTGAGCTTGAATGGCCGAATTCGGGAGTTTAAGTTTCATTCATCCAAGTCAATCTATTTACACTCAATAATGTCTGTATTTTTCCACTCGTTTTTGGAAACAAATTTTGCTCGTGGTTTCATTATTTTTTCCATTACAATTACGAACACTAAAATTAGACTGTTCACAACGCTATGCACACGACCTCGGAAGTCGAAAAAACAGGCACGCGATATGCTTCCTTCATTTGTTACTTTGTTAAACGAAGATAGAAATACTATTCATGTGACATCCATCGAAGTATAAACGAACTTTTACAGGTTGATTGTTGTGATCAACTTTCTGGGTGTGATTGCAGAACGTTCGATAAAATAGTGGAATATTTTGTACCGAAAACTATTTCATTTTGACAAAAGTTCCTTGTTTGAAGCAAGCTAAATAAACGTAGAAGAAATGTCAAACATTTTACAAGAGTACAGTTTAGATTCCGGCTCGTAAAATGAAATTGGTGATTTAGATTTGGATCCTGATTTCGAAATTTAGAAAGTAGGTAAGCACGTGTTAACACCCTTATAAAAATATTTGCCCGGTGGGAGCGGATGTGGTTCGGATTCCACGTTAACCAGTAGGCTCCGTCTCATATAGCCTCGCTGCAGGAAGAGACGGTAAACTTAAAATCAATAAACTCAAAATATTTGTACGAGGCGCATTCAGAAAGTAACATTTTCACGCGTCCCATAGCTAGGAAGCCGAGAGCGACCGCGTGTATGTGAGACAGTAATGTCCTAGCATGGCTCATGCTCCAGCGGAACTTCCCTAGTGCTCTCAGTAGCGCCGTGGTAGCGGTTGAAGATGGTTCCTACTCCATCTCCCGCTGCGTGTGTAGTGCGAGCAGTGATAAAGTTTATAAATGCACAGAGTATAGAGCCGATTGAAATATAGAGCCGTTGCCTGTTTGGAATGAGAAAAACCCAGGAAAACCTCATTCAAGGAGGCTGGCCTGAAAAAACGTTTTACATTTCTTCGAATGATTGCCCCCACCGGGGATCGCACCCGGGACCGCTCACACCGGAGGCAAGATAAGTAATTCCGTACACCATAGGTGCCAACTGCATGGGTATGGCATTGGCTCCGAGGCTCAAGCATCCATTGGAAATTTTTAATGTGTGCTCCTAAAATAGTAGTTAGGGATGGTTACTTCTGGCGCATTTTTCCCCTCCTAATATTTTTAACCAGCGCAGAAGGAACCAACTAATTATCAAAGTTACATAGCGCAAAGTATTCCCATAACTACAATGTTAAAGTGAGATTGAATATGCTTTTATGACATTTAAAATCATAAAAACTTACATCTAAAACTTATAACTAAAAGAATTTGTTTAGATTACTGTTCCTTTAATGGAAAGCTAAAATTTTATATATATTTTTGGTGAATATCGCCCCAACCATCTCGACATTCTGTGAGCACCATCCATATATATGTGCCCTCCGATTTCAAAAAATATTATGAGATGTATTATCTTAGATTAATGTTTAGTTCAGCCATATCTTCATCTTCTTCAAATTCAGTTGTTTTTATGTTTTTTAGATTTGAAATTTGTATATCGATATTATCACAATCATGTTCATACATACGAAGCTTTTTAGATAGTTCTTTCATACGTTTTTGTGCATTTCTAATATTATCCTTAGTTCGCTTCTTTTTTAATTTTAATTGTGTGATTTTTAGCTCAATTGTTTCATTATCAGACTTAGCTACAATACTTTCTAAGAATCTACATACTCTTTGATCAGATGTACTGCTCATTCTGCGCTGTATGAGGAAATGCAAGCTGTTATATGTATTTACTTATTACATCATCTCTGAAACAAGTTTAAAAAGAAAAAAAAAGATACTAACACACATATACATATATAGCAAAGAACAAGAAGGAGGAAGTAAAACTTGGAAGCTTGCCAATTTTTTTCTCTCTCTCATTCTCTCTCTCTTTCCTTCCCATCAGCTCTGAACGACAGAGAGGTTTATGCAATAGAAACAGAGAGAGAATGATTAACGCCGCAGTATGTCTCGCTTCTCATATAGATAACATTGGATTTAACGGCTTCACATAGCTCGGGCGCTGTATTCTTCGCTAAACTTTCCTCTCGTAACAATCAGAATTCGAGCGAAATATGTTGCGCTGTTACACGGTGGACATTGGCTGTGAGCATCCTTGTCGACAGAGCCACTATTTAGTTCCAAAACGTGCCACATGCACGCGCTAGTGTTCCATATACAAAATGTATTTCTCACATCTTCTCTTTTTCTCTAGAGTTGAAAGCATTCAATAACTGAGTTGTATCTGTATATTCAAAGGTCTTAGTTTTATGGCTTTATAACCATAAAACACTTAAAACATACTTAAAATTACAAGTTCGGATACTGATAATGGAATCTTCTGTTAACCTCGTTCTCTATAGGAAACAATGACTTCTTAAACTCTGTCCACTGATCGTAATTCAAACTAAATAGACAACCGTTAATATCAAAAACTACTTGAACTTCGGTTTGCACATTTTTCACAATTACATTAAAGTTATTAGTAAGAATGAGCTTTTTTAGGGGATCCATTTCTAAACACTTCATTTTGACAACATATTTTCGTTCATTTTCGTTCATTTTTTGGATTTACATACAGAACTCAACAGTTGGATAGTTACCTTTTAGACCAGTGTATTTGATTTTTATTCCATCTTTAACGATTTCATCAATCATTTTATCTGTTAAGTGTTTTGTAAATCTAGGTGCAAGAAAAACCTTGAACTTCTCACATTCAACTAATATGCTCTTTCCAAACTTAGTTTTAATCTTTTCCACTTTCACAATCTTATATTCTATATTTAATTCTAATTCTCTTAATCCAATAACCTGTTTTTGTTCAAGACTTCCAAGGTTGTTTAAAAAATCAACGTGTTTTGCCATCGTATTTATTATATAGAAAATCAATGAACACTTTTCAATTTTTATCTTCACCCAAAAATATTTAATCATTTTCGTCAATTTCGTTTGATGGAAAAACTTCCATAAAACAATACAAACATACATTTATGTGGATCTTGCCTGGGTCTTCTGTGTATGACGCTGCATAGATGCGAGAAAATACTTGACATTTTGGACCTCCGAATACAGAGGGGCTAAAACTCTTCAGTAGGGGATAAATGTATGTTCTAGCGCACTTTCACCCCCACCCCTCAATAACATAGCACACCCCTGCTTCCAAATATCTTCTAATCTACCCCCTAATAATTTTTAACATTTTTTATCCCCCAAATAACTTCTATCACATCTCAAATAACTTCTATCTTACTCATAATAATTTCTAATGCATTCAATTACTAAATCTAGTTACAAAAATCACTAAATCTGGTTATAGAAAATCACTAAATCAAGTTACAAAAACAAAAAAAAATCACTAAATCTAGTTACAAAATCTGGTTATAACCGGTTTTGACTTCAAAAATCACTAAATCTGGTTACAAAAATCTGGTTATAACCGGTTTCTACTTCAAAAAATCACTAAATCTAGTTACAAAATCTGGTTATAACCGGTTTTGACTTCAAAAATCATAAAAACTTACATCTAAAAACTTACAATGGAATCCTAAACAAAATATATTTATTGCATCTTAATCTCCAGTTTATAAGCTTTCATTTGACACTTGAATCATGAAAATCCGTTAATAATTAGCTTTAAAAACTCAATAAGAAGGAATACATACAACTTCGGAACAGGTGATCTGTCACTGATTCATTTTGAACGATTCCAGTACTAACATTGGAACTTCTGAGTATGTAATAATAACAACACCAAAACTGTCCGTCCTGGCTGTCTGTCCAGGCTGTCTGTCTTAGCTGTCACGGCTTGTTGTCTGTCCCGCTTTTTTCGATTCAAGATCATCACTTTGAAGAAAATTCTTGATACAAAATCTGTCCGCAACTCTCTAGCTTCTATTACTCTGAAACATACCACATGCAACACCATCTATTGAGTAGGTAACTTATTGATCATAGCCACCTAACCGGAAATTTAGTTAAAACATCAATGTTCAAAAAAGAAAAAATCAGTGTCTCCAACTCAATATATTTTCTCGGAACGTTCCAGCATTTTAATTTTTCAAGATATCGCTTTAAAACATATCGGGATGAATTCACCCCATTACTAATAAATATGATAATTGTTAAAAGTGAGTTGGCAACACTTGCAGTCCCACCCCCAAATAACGTTATTATTTAATACCGCGGTCCCTAACTAACCGATTTCAAAAATTCAAACGGTAAATGAATACCAATAACATAACCAATTTTTTGAAATGCATAGATGGTTGCATAACCCAAAGGATACTTTTCCCTTTTTCAATATCTCCACAAAATTTCAACAAATCGAAAAAATAAAAATACTACCATAAGTCAAATAATATTCTAAGACTTTTTTAAAGAATAACATTTTTCAGAAAACTCAAAAATAAACCCGTAAAAGATTCCCGAAATTTTGAACTTCCTGCAACATCGTCAAATATTAATCGATTTTCATAATTCAAACGGTAAATGGTTTCAATTTTCTTATAATTTTTTTCTAACGCGTTACTGGTTGTCTATGTCTAAGGATAAAATTATAAAAAATCAAAAATCTTCACTATGTAAGAATGTATTAAAGAAATGTAAACAGGACGTAAATACTAGACTACAAAACAATTATTTTCATGCATTACTGGTTGCCTATGTCTAAGGATAAAATTACAAAAACAACTTTTATGACTTAAAAATATAAATTTTATCTAAAACTAAACTATACATAAAAGTTAATTAAATTTTATCTAACACTAAACTATATATAAAAATTAATTAAATATGACCTAAAACTAAACTAAACTATACATAAAAGTTAATTAAATATGACCTAAAACTAAACTAAACTATACATAAAAGTTAATTAAATATGACCTAAAACTAAACTAAACTATACATAAAAGTTAATTAAATATGACCTAAAACTAAACTAAACTATACATAAAAGAATTAAATATGACCTAAAACTAAACTACACTACACATAAAAGTTAATTAAATTTTATCTAAAACTAAACTACACCATACATGAAAGTTAATTAAATTTTACCTAAAGCTAAACTATACATAAAAGTTAATTAAATATGACCTAAAACTAAACTACACTACACATAAAAGTTAATTAAATTTTACCTAAAACTAAACTATACATAAAAGTTAATTAAATATGACCTAAAACTAAACTACACATAAATACATTTTAATTATATCTTATAATGCCCCCAAGCTAATGTACTTATACCACCCTCTAGTATATATCTTTTGTCATCATTCGAATCTAATGCTAACTTATTTACAGCTATAGTATATACATCATGCTTACAACTTCGAATTACATTTATATTTTTGTATGTTTTCACATCATTGAATAGAATTTGCTTATAATCATCAAATTGTAACTCTTTTGCTACTACACATTTTGTTATTCCTTTTGCTTTTTTCTTCTCTTTATTTTCAACTTTAAAGGCATACATCTTTGATCTTAACCCAATAAATTCTGTCATTATTTTACCATTGTTTTCATCCTTCATTTTTCCTAATACTTTTTTGTTTACTAATGGTATTCCATATTGATTATCCTTTCCATATTCACTTGTATCAAATAAATCAACCATTTCTTTTAAGTCTTTGTAGAAATCATCTGTATTAATTTCATATATAAAACTATCAGTATCCATATAACATAAGCCTATATCAATATCATATTTAGGTTTCATAATGTTGTAATGGAAGTCATACATTAATAGTTTTGACAAATCTAGCACACTCATACCAACATATATAGGTTTGTTGAAGGTCAATTTTTCTTTTTTCATATGTATCGCACACAAATCTTCAGTAAATATTGTTCTATAATCAAAGTTCGGTTTCGCTATTTATTCTCCACTCTCATTGGATCACATTCTAAGGTAATAGATGGCCTCTTTCTAATTTTTTCCATTGTTTTACCAAATACGCTATTGTTCATTAACTTGTAAAAATCTTTCTCGAAATCATTCTTAGCTTTTGTTCTCAGATTTGTATTTAGATATATATATTCCTTTAACCAATTTGATTGCTTGAACTCTAATACTCTATGAATTTTCTTTAATATCATCCCAAGTGACATATACAATTTTAAGTTTCTGTAGTGAATAACATATCTTTCTTTATTGTAAAGCGTTGTTAATAATTTTGAATGTTTCGACCCTGGTGGACACATATTTTCTGGAGCTAATGGTAGATCTGTATGTTTATCATGTAAGTATTCTGGATATTCTAAATCAACTTCTAATATGTAGCCAGTTTCTGAATCATCTGGAATATTCATTATGTTTATGTAAGGTTGAACCCATTTAAAGTCTTTGTAAGGCATGTATTGACTCATAGCCCATCCATATAAATTATTTGCATCTAGATAAGCTAAAAAATTTGAAGGTTCGTCTTTGTTATAATTTTTCATATATTTATTATTTGCTTTTACATATCTCTTACTACATTGTGAAATTCCACCTCTTATACCTTTTTCTATCATTAATATTTTGTCATAGTCAGTTAACATTTCTAGTTTGATCTTAGTCATCTTTAACATTGAATCCCACGATAAACCAGGAGCAGTGAAATACCAAGCAGGATCTAAACTATATGCTTTTAAACACACATCTCTAAAACTTTCAAATACATCAGCTAATATTAATACATCTGTCTTGTTATAAAGTTCTGTATATTCACCTAGATTTTTAATATTGAATGACTTCCAAACATTTTTCGCATGCTCATAATCTTCATCACTGATGTGGGTTTTAGTAAGTTTATTAAAGAACATTTCTTTTGAAGGTAGTTTTGTTTCTTCTAATCTTTCAATTGAGTCAATATAATCATATGGGTACACACCTTTTTTAATTACTAAATCTAACAAATCATTATGGAAGTACTTTGACGTTTCTCTATATTGTTCTTTTGTAAGGTTATTTGCTAGTTCTGCTAAACCACTTGGCATAAATCTAAATGAATCTAGAAATCGTAAATTAATTCCATTCTTTTTATCAACCTTCACATATTTTGAGTATGTTATATATTTTTCCTCATTATTTGCAATTAGTTTTATTTCATTCTTATCATAAGCAAGTTCTTTAACAAACAGGTGAGTATCATAACCACTTAAGTTGTGAATAAATACTGGAATAAAATTAGGATTTCGATAGCTTAAGTTACAATAACTGTGAGCTGCACCTCTAAACTTCCCAGTTAAATGATAATGATCCCTTACTTTTCCTTTATTTTTATTTATATCCTTTAAACATTTTCCTAATTCATGTTTCCATTCTTCTAACTTTTCAATCATGCTATCATTATCTTTAGCGAATTGTATTTTCTTATTTAACATATTTATTTGTTTTTCAATTGCTGGTGGTAAATCATTCAAGTTTCTCTCACATATATGACAACTATTGGAATTATTATATCTATTTTCTTCATCTTAAGTTAGGCCATTTATTTTAACTTTTTTGTTATATATTTTCTTTATTTCTATTGCTTCTTGTTTTAACTTCTCCACAAACACCTTTGCAGCATCTAAACCAATATAGCTAACAGGACGTTTATACACACCATTTGAGTATTTAATATAATAACAGAAACTCATTGGTAAATGCTTTTGATACTTCACAGTTTTAGAACAATTATGGTCTACTTCCATTTTACATTACAAACATTCAAAATCGGCATATATCGTAAATGGTACTCTAAATGATCTATTATAATTTTGGAACTGTATTTGATTGTCATATGGTTTTGGAAGTTCTATTCTAACAGATTCATGCTCCTTACAATATAGCTCATGCTCTTGTAATTGCATCTCATTTCTAAAACGTCTTGTTAAACACCTATCACAGAAGTATAATTTTTCAGTATGTTTTGTTACTTGACTTCTTATTAATCTCGATAAATCCTTTATCCAACAAAAATGATCGTTATTTTCATCCTTTACATATAATAAATTAACGTGTTTGTCCTGCTTATTTTTTGTAATTTGAAGTGGGTATATATTATATTCATCATCATAACTATACACGTTAATGGATATGCTACTTCTCTTTTCAAACTTTACTATATCTTTTAATTGTACAGGAAATTCAATACCATTAAAATAGTTATTTTGTAATTCATCCACAATTTCTGTATAGTGTGAAGGTCGTTGAGAATCTTTTTCTGCTGGTTTTAAAAAACTTGCAATAGAATATAAGAAACATTTATTATCTTTATTTTGAACATTAATTACTGCTTTCTTGTCTTTAATTGGTTTAGGAAGGTCAATGTAGGAAGAAGCTCGTAATGGTACATATTTATTTAGTCTGATTTCTAAATGTTTAATTTGATGTAGTGTTCATCCTGATCCTCTACCTTGAAATTCCTCCATCTCTCTACATAGTTTTTGTTTAGCATAGGTTATATATTCATCTAAGTCAGTTGATTGTAATATTCTTTCATTCATAGTTTTAAAATTGCGTTCTTGTACTTCTTTATCTTTAATATAATCACTAATAAATACAAGGTTGACTTTTAATGGATGGTGCTTTAATTCTTCCTTGATTTTGTTAATAACTACTTTCCCACTTATATTTAAAAACTTCACTGGATCTTTATATCCTCGTATGTTTTCAATTGTGATAGTTTGTAATCGTTTCTGTATTGCTGTTTCCTTTGTTTCTACTTTAATTGGTATTCGTTGTGGTTTCGATTCTTCAAAAACATCTTGTTTAAATGGAAATATGTTTCTAATTTGTGATCTGTTTTGTTCATCTTCATATTTTTTAATACGGTCAATAAGTTCAGCCTTTCTTAATTTAGAATAACCTTTTATTCCTTTCCTTTTACAATGGTTTTTTAATTCATCAACTTTCATTGTGTATATAACTTTCAATTCATCTGATTCATTTTGATATTGTTCGATTTTTTTGATTAATTCACTCTTATTTAAAGAACTGTAGTTACGGATTTTCTTGACTTTACATATTAGTTTTAGTTTTGTAACCGACATCTCCTTCATTTCCTCACCAGTAAATAATTAACATTATTTATACTCTTCTTATATGAAAAAATACTGTATCGTTTATTTATATATTTACCAAATTTTTTAGTTCATTTTCATATTTTTTTCATGTTATATATGCCAACATTAGCATACTTGTTTTTTCTAACACAACTGCTAATACTTGTACACTCCTGCCATTGTCTACATATATTAGTGTGTTGTGTTAGTATAGGGCTTTTATGGGATCACCCCATCAAAGTCATTATTAATATGATAAAACTGAATCATTTTCATAAACTCACTCATCATCATAATTATCAGTTACCTTCTTATCCTATTTACCTTTAGTTAAATAACTATAAAAGATAACATTTATAATATTATATTACTTTTATTTATTTAATTATTATGCAATTATTAAACCCTAACCATTTAATAAACCCTAATTATTTAACAAACACTTTATTACTTTTATTTATTTAATTATTATGTAATTATTAAACCCCAACCATTTAGTAAACCCTAATTATTTAACAAACACTTTATAACTTTTATGAAATAACATTTATAATATTATATTACTTTTATTTATTTAATTATTATGCAATTATTAAACCCTAACCATTTAATAAACCCTAATTATTTAACAAACACTTTATTACTTTTATGAAAATATTCATAAAAGTTAAACACATTAAATTTACACTACAACATTTTCCTTATCTTATCAAACTATTATGTAAATTATTAAACCATAAAATATAACATTTATAATAATATATTATTTAATTATTATGTGAATTAATATACTATAATTATTACATTTATAATATTATATTACTTTTATTTATTTAATTATTATGTGAATTATTAAACCATAAAATATAACATTTATAATATTACATTACTTTTATCTATCCAACTATTATGTGAATCATCAAACCCTAACCATTTAACAAACACTTTATTACCTTTCTTTCTCAATATTTTTTCAACCAAATACTGATCCTTATATTTAGTTTTCAATAATTCTGGTTCATAAATTCTTCCTCTAACTTCTTCATTGTTTAAATCTTTAATTTTATATGTTGGTGGATTAGATGGTATAACCTCATTAATAACAAACACTTCTGTTGACCAATTTGGTGTATATCCTTTTTCAAACAAACCTTTAATTTTACTTATACGAACATAATCACCAATCGTATACTTTAACTTAACAGACTTATATTCTTTCTTATACACTTTTTTCAATATCGCATGCTCATTTTTCTTATTCACTTCTACAGATTTCATACCAATTGTTCTATGTACTTTGTTATTATATTCATCAACCAAACCTTGAATATTTTAACCAGTTATAATTACCTTGAACAGTGAATTTCTTCCACATATTTTGTTTAAGTGTTTTGTTAAATCTTTCAACAACAGAAGCTTTTTTACCACTATATGTTGAGTAATGATTGATATTGTTTTTCCCATCAAATCTTCAAATTCTTTATTATAAAACTCTTTACCTTGATCAGTTTGTAAATTATTAGGTTTTCTAATTTTTAACACTGATTCAAATGCTTCTGTAACATTCTTACCACTCTTATCTTTAACAGGAACAGCAAATGCATATTTTGAAAACACATCTATAATCGTTAGCAAATACTTATAACCTTTATTTAAATTTGAAACACCTTTTAACACACCACTATCCATTTCCACAAGATCTGCTTGCCATAAATCATCTATACCTTTAACAATAACACTTAACCTAGGATAATTTTTTCTAGATGGTTTATGAATTTCTTCTATAATGTCTTCTCTAATACCTTCACCTTCATATAGTCAATCGGGTTTTTTAATGAATTGAGATTTATTAACACCACATACAACACATATACCTTTCTTAATATATCTTCCATTCTTTGTTTGTTCTATTCTTATGTTATCTATTTTTGTATCTGTTGATTTCTTACACTTAACACAATACATCATACTATTTATTATATGGAAAATTATTAGCCTCAATCTATAATTGAAACACTATGTCAACTAACAACATCATTCTAAAGATCGGCCTAATTCAAACTATAATTCAAGCAAATGTTTATGTTTGTTTGATGCTGTTGTCGATATTTGATGATTAATACTATAATTAACGGGTGTCGATATTTGACGATAAATACTATAATTAACGGATGTCGATATTTGATGATTAATAGTATAAATAACGGGTATCGGTATTTGATGATTAATACTATAATTAATGCTGTTGTTGGTATTTGTTCATTAATACTATAATTGATCATGAACTTCAATCTATAATTCAATCTATAATCAATCTATATAATAACTTCAACAATTCAAACACTTTTCATCTATATAATTTAATCAATATAACATTCTATAACTTAGTCTATAATTCGAACAATAATTCAATCTATATAACAATTTATAATTCATCTGTATAATTCAATTTAGAATGTTGTTATATAAATTGAATTAAAATGTTGTTATATAGATTGAATTAGAATGTTGTTATATAGATTGAATATAGCAAATGGTTTTATGAAAGCTCTCTTTCTATATACATAATAACTTGCAATGGTTGCCCTTCTTCCATAGCTGAATTCTTATTTGCTTGAAACGTAACTATATTACCATTTTTAATGTTTACAGGTAAATTTTCAATCAAAGTATCACCTAAATATATCTCTAGAAAGTATTTATCCAAACTTAATTCCATGTGCATTATTTTCCCATTATAGAGAAATTTGTAACCATTAGAGAGATTAAATATTCTAAAGATTGGTTCCTTAACATTTTTAACTCTCAATCGACATATTAGGAGTATAGTTTCTTTCTGCATAATCAATTTAGTAGTATCCATCCTAATCTTTTGAAAATCATCTTTCTTTATATATGTTTCTTGTAATGTTTTTAATACATCTTCAAATTTGTTTCTATCACCTTCCAATTGACTATTAACATTACTATTTATTAAATCTAGCTGTTGTAAAGTTACTACATCATGTTGGTCAATTGCATCACCTATTAACAAGTCTTTTGTTTTTAAAATCAACCCATGTTATATTATTTGATGTAAAAACTTCACTTACATGATTGAGGTTTGTAGTCCTCCTTTTAGTATTACCAAAAATATCCATATTTATTATATAATAATTTGAGTTATTTAACAGCAAGTAAAACAGTTATACGAGCTCCACCAAAATCAATCAAATCACCATTCTCAGCTTTAATTGAAACTTTGAAATTATTAAATTTATTGTGATGTATTGGGAAAAATATCTTTTCATTAGGTTCATATATAATTGGTTCTCTAAACTCTGCATTTGTTCTAAATGTTGCAATTAAGTCTGTTTCGTTGTGTGTTGTATCATTGTGTTTTAAAATCATACCTTCTGCTAAATCACAGTGAATATTTATAGTATCAAACGGATGAAACTTTGGTGGCTTATCTCCAACATGTTCTATATTATTAGTTAACTTTTTCTCACTAAAACCTAATACAGTATTAATGGTATCTAAGGTTATATCACAAACCTCACTAAATATTTTAACTCTATTTCTCTTCCTGTCTTCCGTAATTTCAAAAGTATCTTTGAATTCATCAGTGTAGAATGGAAAGTTTGATTTAATATATTCTTCTAATTCTTTTAAACTATATTGACCAGGTTGAACTATGGCTTGTCTTGTAACTTCAGGTTCTTCAGTGCAAAATGGTAATTTATTATCTTTTTCTGTAATGTTTGGAGTTAAGTATGTTGTGTAAAATCCTGCAACAGCTACTTCTAAATCGTTTTCAAATGGGCAATGCAATGACATGTTTAATACAGATGAATAACCATTTAAATAAATACCTTCATTTATTATATAATAAATAACTAATATGGATAATTGGGATATTAAAGTAAGGTTAACAGAAGAAACGGTGAAGAGAAAGAGGAATGGTGAGTTGTTACCTGATGATATAAGATGTTTAATAGTTGGGCCTAGTGGTTGTGGTAAGACGACGTTAATGATTTATAATTTTTTGTTGGCACCTAAATGGTTAAAATATGCAAATGTTTATATATATTCTAAAAGTTTAAATCAACCTAAATACCAACACTTAATACAACTTTTTCGAGATATAAAACGCAATATTAAAGATACAGTAGCAATAATAAAAGGAAACAACGAAGAGATTATTCCATTAGATGAATGTGAGGACTATTCTGTGGTAGTATTTGATGATTTCATATTAGAAGAACAAAATCACGTTAGAGAATATTTTACTCGAGGTCGTCATAAGGGTTTGAACTAATTCCATCTTGGACAAACATATTCTAAAGTGCCAAAACAATTAATTAGGGACAACTTAAACTTTATTTGTATATTTAGACAGGACAATGTAAATTTAAAACATATATATGGTGAATTTGTTGCTTCTGATATGTCGTTTGAAAAATTACAATTATTATGTAGCAAGTGTTGGAGTGAAGAACATGGTTTCTTAACAATAGATATGACTAGGAAGGTGAATAATGGTAAATATAGAAATAAAATTAAAGAATTTCTAAAAGTGTAAACTAAACGTATATGAATGCAGGTGAACGTATATGTTATGTTATGTTATGTTATGTTACGTTATGTTATGTTATGTTATTTTATGTTATGTTATGTTTTTATTTTTTCTTTATATAATAAATGGATGTTAATAAAGCTAAGAAGTATATTAAGTTAAAAGAAGAACTTATTAAAAGATTTAAGGAAATTAAACAAAGTAATCGAAGTAAGTATGAAAAATTTAAAGAACAACATCAGCCTGTTATTGATGCAATTAAAGATTTAGAGCAAGATATATCAAAAGTAGCAGAAGAAAATAAAAATCTAATTCAAGAGTTAGTTCCAGTTGTATATTAAAGTACGAGAGTGGATTCAAGCTTATTAGAAACACCGCCTATGTATGATAGTTCTATAAATGAAAGTGATACGCCTATAACAGAAGAAATAAAACACATGAAAAAACAAATTAAATATAAAGTAGAAGGAATAGAATCTTTAGCAACAACTCATTTTGGTAATATTGCCTCAAAATATTATGCAACTAGAGATGATAAAAGTTTTGGAATACAGCCATATGATGCAGATCGGAAAATTATACATATGATAGGAAATGCGGAAGTTAAAATTCATGGTGACGATTTAGTTATTAATAATCGACATTATACAGGAATAGAAGGTTTGTGGGAATTATTGACAAAACATAATCCAACAAATTATAATGATGATGATCTAGAAAATTATAAACAAATAGTAATTGATTCTAGTGTTGCATTTCATAATAATGATCCAAGTACAAGAAAACAAAAATCTAGTAAAAGTAAAAAATATAAAGAGATTATCAAACCTATTTGGGATGAATATATAAAACCAACAACACCTTCAAAAAGGACACCAAAATCTGGAGAAGGAATAAAGGTATATAACGAATTATCAAAAGAATACATATGGATGGATGATGTGAGAAAACTGATTGATCGCTTGATTGTTATTGATGGGGAAGAAAAATCTGGAAATGATAACTTTTATAATGAGAAAGTAGGTATTATGGATATGATTAATTCTAAACTCATACAATTTATACCTAATGATCCAAAAGGTATAGGTTTTTTAATAAAGATATTGAATACGCTGCCACCACGATTCTGGAATAGTGAAAAGTATGGAAAAGGATTAGTAAATGATTTGATTAATAAACTTCCATTTGAGTTACATATACCAGGTTATGAATTTTGCGGTCCGGGTACAAAACTTCAAGAAAGATTAGAAAGAGGTGATGAAGTTATTAACAAATTAGATGAGGCTTGTAAAGAACATGATATATACTATAGGGATAATAAAGATACAGAATCAAGACATATTGCAGATAAGGAATTAGAAAATAAAGCTTGGGAAAGAGTTTTTGCTAAAGATGCTAATTTAATAACTGAAAAACTACCTGCTCTTGGAACTGCTTTAGTGATGAATACAAAAGTAAGATTTGGTTTAGGTTTATAAGTAACAAAGGTAAGATTTGGTTTATAAGTATTTTTTAGATTTAGGTTTATAAGTATTTTTTAGATTTAGGTTTATATGTATTTTTATGGAAATTTTTCATAAAAAGCTTTTAATTATATAATAAATATGCAGTTAAAAAGTTTTACATTTACGATTCCTAATCAGGAACTTAAACAATTAAATATAGATCACATTTTAACTAACAAACAACTCAAACAAAAGGAAGCAAAACTAAATAAAGGACAATGTATGTCTCTATCTCTTTCTATACCACAACTTAAGAAAATAAACAAAGAAATGAAGGCAAATGATAATAAAGTTCATTATGGTGGTTTTATATTTACTATTTCAACGATTTTAGCTTTAATAGGTGCTCTAGGTTCTGTTGCTGGAGGTGCGGCTGCTATTGCTAAGACTGTAGATGATGCAAAAAAGAATAAATTGGAATTAGAGGAACAAAAGCGACATAACTTAGCAATGGAAGAAAAACAAGGTGGTAAGCTTTCAAAAAACGTAAACTCCAAAACAGTAAAGAAAAAGAAAAAGAAGAAATTAAACCTTTAATTAATTTAGACCTAATACAACTTGTTAAAAAACTTAAGATAAACTTTAGAGGTGTATTTATGAGTGATGAATTGCCTAAACAACCAAGGAAGAATGAGAGTGGTATTGTTAATTTTGATACGTCTAAAAATATAGGAACGGATTGGATTTGTTATTGGAAAAAAGGAAATAGAAAGTATGTGTTTGATTCATTTGGAGATAATCCGCCAAAAACACTCGTAAAATATCTTGGTCATAGTATAGAGTACAATAGCAGCCGTATACAATATTTTAACGAGGTAATTTGTGGACATTTATGCATTAGAGTGTTAAAAATGCTTACAGATAGGTATAGTTTTTCAGAAATTATTACTCAGGTGAATAGGAATAAGGATATTTGGAGAAGTTATATTTAAGTTTTTATGGGTTTATTTTATGGGTTTAATTCATAAAACGATTACAAATATTTTTTTATAATAAATATGGATAAGATAGAATCATATGAATTACAATCCTTTAAACCTAATCAAAAAACAATCGAGAATTTAAATAAGCCAAACAGGTCTATTGAATTTGATATTGACGAGGGTGATGGCTTCATACATCCTTATTATGCTGATATTTATGTAACTTTTGAAATTAGAGGTAGAGATGGTGATGGGGAATATACTACTGGTCAAAATATTAGACTTATTAATAATTTCTTCCCACATTTGTTTTCTCAAATTCAAGTTAGTAAGCATGGACAGATATTGGATATTATTGATTATCCTTGTTTAACTTCAACAGCTCTAAACACATGTACGATTTCAAAACCAGAGGCAAATCACTATGATGAATGTGGATGGGAAGGAATTACGTGGGCAAGAACAGATGAAGAAATAGTGTTTTTGCTAAGACTTTTGCCAGGATTTTGTTCAGATTTTAAAGATATTATGTGGAATGGAGGATTGAAATATACATTTAAAAGAAGTGGTTCTGATGATAATGCATTTGCTATTTGGAAAACAAAAAAGCAGGATGGAACATATGAGAATGATCAACCGCATCCAGGTAAAATTAAGATTACAAATATGGAGTTAAGAATGCCTATTGTTAATTATGAACCTAACTATGCCACCTTGTTACAATCAAATACGTTAAAAGAAGGTAAAATTCCTATTTCATTCAAACGTATCAATGTTTGCAGAAGACTGTTAGTGGAAAGTATTTAGAATTCGATTTAACTACACAATTTAACTCAAGTGAATTTGATATGCCTAATTTTGTGATTGCCTTTTTCCAAACTGATAGAAATGATAATCAAGAAAGAGATTCAAGCTATTTTGATCATTGTAAAGTTCAGAATATCCATTTTCGTAATTCTAGAAATGAATCTTTCCCATTAGAATCTTTAAACTTAGATTTTGCAAAACATAAGTATTTGAAAGTTTATGAAATGTATACGGTATATAAGCGAGCTACAATTGGAAATACTGAGATGTTTTATTATCCTAAGGATTTTTTAGAAAATAGGCCGATGTTCGTAATTAACACAAGCAAGCATAAATCAGTAACTGTAAGTGATAGAACTAATTTGAAACTGACTGTTAATTTTGAAAGCGATGTACCAGATAAAACAATTTGCTATGTTGTCATGATTGGTAAGAAAAATTTAGAGTATGATGTTGAGAAAGAAAAAATAATTGAGAAGATATAAATCAATTATATAGTATGTTTATTTGATTTGTTTAGTTTGTAAGTGTTTTTATGACAATATCATAAAAACTTATTTAATAAAATGACTATTCCAGATAACATTCCACGTGAGAATTTAATTGTGTTAATTGAAGATACTATATTAAATCTTGAGAAGTTATTAATGAAAAACAAAAGGAAGTTTAAGAGAATAAAATGTGTTTATATTACTCTTATTACGTTATCAATTCTATTATCAGCTTCTACAGGGTTCATCAATGTGTTTATTCCTTTTTACAGTATATTCAATTATTACAACTGCATTTGCTTCGGCTTCTGCTGTTATCACTGGTCTATCAACACGGTTTAATATAGCTTCAAAGAAAGAATATTATAAAAATATGGTAAATCGAATTGGGTTGTTTAAAGATGAGCTTAATGTAATTAAGCTCATGAATGGTGAATTAACAGATGAAAATGTAAGAGATATTGTTAACAGAATCAATGACATACTTAACGAAATTCGAGGCTATTAGAAACTGATTTTTAAAAAGTTTTAATATAATAAATACGATGGCGAGTCATATTGAACTTTTAAATAAACTTGGAAGTCTTGAAAAAAACAGGTTATTGGATTAAGAGAATTAGAATTAAATACAGAATATAAGATTGTGAAAATGGAAAAGATTAAAACTAAGTTTGGAAAGAGTGTTTCAGTTGAATGTGAAGAGTTTAAGGTATTTCTTCCACTTAGATTTACAAAACACTTAACAGATAAAATGATTGATGAGATCGTTAAAGATGGAATAAAAATCAAATACACTGGTTTCAAAGATAATTATCCAACTGTTGAGTTCTGTATATAAATTTCAAATGAGGATCGGTTTTGTAAATCCAAAAAATGATCAAAAATATGTTGTCAGAAGTAAAAAATGGAGTGAATAGAATGGATCCTCAAAAGAAATTTATACTTACTAATAACTTTAATGTAATTGTGAAAAATGTGCAAACCGAAGTTCAAGTTGTTTTTGATATTAACGGCTGTCTATTCAGTTTGAATTATGATCAGTGGACAGAGTTTAAGAAGTCGTTGTTTCCTATAAAGAACGAGGTTAGCAGACGATTCCATTATCAGTATCTGAACTTGTAACAATCAATATACTAATTTGTAAGTATTATGTAATTATGTAGAATTTAGTTAACTTTTATGGTAAAATCATAAAAGTGTTTTGTAATTTTGTTTTACTAAATTTAGTGATTTTTTTGTTTTTGTAACTTGATTTAGTGATTTTTTATAACCAGATTTAGTGATTTTTGTAACTAGATTTAGTAATTGAATGCATTAGAAGTTATTATGAGTAAGATAGAAGTTATTTGAGATGTGATAGAAGTTATTTGGGGGATAAAAAGTGTTAAAAATTATTAGGGGGTAGATTAGAAGATATTTGGAAGCAGGAGTGTGCTATGTTATTGAGAGGTGGGGGTGAAAGTGCGCTAGAACATACATTTATCCCCTACTCTCTTCTACTACTTTCTCATTCTTAGGATCATATGTGAAGTTCTTTCGTCCAATTAAAATCGCATAACATATAGTATCAGCAGCCACAGCTTCTGTAAAGTCTACCACGATCTTTATGTTTGTTCTCTCGTTTACTGATACATTTTTCCTCTTACTACAATTAATCACATACATTGGTCTGTTATCTATAAACTCTTTAGGATCATAGTACATTTCGGTGTTGCCGCATGTTATTCTCTTAAATGCAGTATAATCTTCGTACATCTTGAAATATTCCTTGTTAGCAATATCTAAGTTTCTTGATTCTTTTGGAAATACCTCATTCCTCCCATTCTTAAGATAGATATTCTTTACCTTACAATGATCAAACTTACTTCCATCTGCTGTTTGTTTACCACTTCTATCAGTTTGGAACATTACAACTACGAAATCAGGCATATCAAATTGACTAGAATTAAATTGAGTAGTAACATCAAACTCTAAGAAAGAACCTGTAACAGTCTTTTGAACACATTGATAAGTATGGAGTGAAAACATGATTTTTGGTTCTTTAAGAATAATCAACTTTAACTTGTTTTCATAATTAGATTCGTATTCAACAATAGGCATTCTTATCTCCATAATTTTTATTGTTATTTTTCCATCATGAGGAGCTGCCCCCGACCCAGTCCATTTGTACAAAACATCGTTATTGTTGTTAGCCTTTGTAAATGTTATTCTCAATCCACCTTTCCACATAACCTCTTTATAATCACTTAAGAAGCCTGGAATTAATCTTAATGGATACAAAACACTAAAGTCTTTTCTTAGACCAAGTTTATCATCTGTTTCAAATCCTGCTTGTTTTAAATATTCAACTTCTGGCTTGGAAATCTTTAATGTTCCGACAGCTGTAGATGTTATTCCAGGTAGCTCAATCTTATCTATAACAACTCCATGCTTTCTAACCTCAATTTGAGAAAAGAAGAATGGGAAGAAATTATCAACAAGTTTTATAGTATCATTTGCGCCAAATGTTCCTCCAACTGATGCACCAACAACTTCAAAAGTCATATGACAATCTGCTTTGTGTGGATGTAGGAACCCATCACCCACGTCGAAATCGAACTCAATATCTTTGTTAGCTTCATTCAAATTATTAAATGTTCTTGTGTTAGCTTTAAAACTCTGTAACTCGTAACACTCAACACTATCCATTTATTATAAAGAAAATCTTGAAACAACGCTTTGATAAGATATACCCATAAAAGAATCATTGGCCCTTCACATGTGAAGGGCATATTAACAATCAAAAACTTATAATCCCCATCCCAACTTAACCTTAGCATTCATAGCAGTACCAACTCCAAAAGCAGCTAATCGTTCACCAATTGGTGCATCACTACTAAACGCTCTTTTCCATGCTTTAGTTTCTAGTTCCTTATCTGCAATATGTCTCGACTCTGTATGTTTATTGTCTCTGTAGTATATATCGTGTTCTTTACAAGCCTCATCTAATGGGTTAATACCTTCATCACCTCTCTCTAACCTTTCTTGAAGCTTAGTCCCAGGCCCGCAAAATCTAAAACCTGGAATATGTAGTTCAAATGAAAGCTTATTAATCAAATCATTTACTAATCCTTTCCCAAGCTTCTCATCATTCCAGAATCGTGGTGGTAACGTATTTAAGATCTTAATCAAATCATTAAATGTTCTTGTGTTAGCTTTAAAACTCTGTAACTCGTAACTCTCAACACTATCCATTTATTATAAAGAAAATCTTGAAACAACGCTTTGATGGGATATACCCATAAAATAATCATTGGCCCTTCACATGTTAAGGGCATATTAACAATCAAAAATTATGATTACCAGCCTTTTCTTCTCCATCTATAACTATTAGCCTATCAATTAACTTTCTCACATCATCCATCCATATATATTCTTTAGGTATCTCTGTATATTGTTTAATTCTTTCACCAGTCCTTTTAGGTGTCGTGTTCTTTTTAGGAGTTGGGGGGTAAAGTTGGTTTAATATAATTATCCCAAATAGGCTTGATAATATTGATGTACTTTGAACCCCTACTAGATGCTACCTTTTTATCTCGATTATATTTTTGGAAGGCAGCATCTGAGTCTATTATTATTTCCTTGTACTGTTCAAAATCATCATCGTCATAATCTTCGATGGTTTTATTAGTATTCGTCGTTAACAATTCCCATAGACCTTCTGTTCCTTTATAAGTTTTACCATTAATTATCAAATCATCGCCATTCACTTTAACTTCCAAATTTCCTATCTTGTTTATTATTTTTCCATCTTCTTCTACAGTTCTTATTCCAAACACAGTATCATTTCTTTTACTATAATATTTCGTTGCAATCTTACCAAATGACTGTGCTGTTGTTAAAGGTTCTACTCCTTCCACTTTGTCTTTAATTTGTTTTCTCATTTGTTTTATTTCTCCCGTTATAGGCGTACACTACTACTTGGAGAACTATCATAAGTTATCTTTTTAGGTGTTTCTAGTAGACTGGGATCTATTGAAGCCGTCTTATGTGCAACTGGAACAAGTTCAGTTATTAGATTTTTATTTTGTTCTGCTACTTCTTTGATCTCACTTCCCAAGTTTTGAATAGCATCAATTACAGGCTGTTCTTGTGTCTTAAATTTATCGTATATACCTGCTCTTTCTTTCTTCCAAGATTTGAATCCCTTTATCAAGAACTCCTTCAACTTAATATTGTTATCAATTTATTTCTCATCCATTTATTGTATAGCAAACGAACGAACGTCAATAAGCGTCAAAGAACGTCAATAAAGGTCAAAGAACGTCAATAAACGCCAATAAACGTCAATAAACGTGAAAAACGTCAAACGTTAAAACGTCAAACATCAAAAACATCAAACGTTCAAGAAGTGTTTTATCTTGTTCCTATACTTACCATTCTTTACCTTCCTTGTCATATCAATTACTATGAAACCATAATCTTCTTGCCAACATTTTGAACACATCCCTTTAAATTTATCATAAGACATATCTCCCCCAACAAACTCATTATACACATGTTTAAGATTAGTATCATCTTGTCTGAATATACATAGGAAGTTGACGTTATCTCTTATAAGCTGTTTAGGTACTTTTGAATATGTTTGTCCAAGATAGAAACAGTCTAAATGTCTATGCCTACCTCTTGTAAAGTAATTTCTAACAGTATCTTGATTCTCCAAAATGTAATCGTCAAACACAACAACAGAGTATTCTTCACATTCATCAATAGGTACAATAGAATCATTACCGCTTAAGAACGTTGCTATTTGCTTCTTAAACTTTAGTTCTGCCTTTTCAAATCGATCTTTTAACTGCTCATACTTTGGCTGATTCATGCTTTTAGAATATATGTAGAAGTAATTATTGTTTAACCAACCTGGCTGTAATAAGAAGTTAAATAGCAAAAACGTTTTACCACACGCCGAGGGACCCACGATAAGACAACGAACATCGTCAGGTATAAGCTCTTCATTTCTTTTCTTAGCTGTTGTTTCTTTTATCATCTCTTTTACATTCCAATTAATAGTATTCTTACTCATTTATTATAGAGAAAATCAGGGGTCCACCAGCACTGGACCCCTTTCAAACAGTTTGAGGATGAACTGTAAGGTGAGCGTTTTGCTCACCTTTAAGAACATTTTGGACCTCCGAATACAGCGGGGCGTCTTTTATGATCTTAAATCTTTAAGTTGTTCTCTGATCTTAAGCAACGTATCTTTTATATATTCGCCATCCATTTCGCCATTTAATGTTATTATCATCTCTAACTGTTCTTTAAATGAGTTAATACAAGTGACAATGGTTTTATATTCGTCTTTTCTTTTGCTTATGTTTAACTTCGAAGACAAACCTGTTATTATAGCACTTCCAGTTGCAAGAGACGTTGTCAATATCGAGTAAATTGTTACAGGTATAAAAATATTAATAAACCCAGTTGTTGCAGAAAGTATAACCGACAACGCGATCAAAGTGTAGTATGTATATTTAACAATTCGTAGTTTTCTCTTTTTCTTCTTTAAACTGTATTCTAACTTTCGAATGACATCTTCTATTAACTTGATTACTTTCTCTCTTGGAATATCTCTAGGTAAATCAAACTCATTCATTTATTATATAATAAATGGCTAAGGTATTTAAGCTAACGAGTGATACTTCTGTTTTAAAGAAGAAACTCCATTACGAATTAGACAAGAAGAGCAACTATTTAAGTATAGGACTAGTTGGGTTTTACAGTACATATCTAACTCCAAACATAACAACACAAGAAAACAGTTTCTCATATGGTGATAGACAAGTTTTTATACCAGAAGGGCAATACAGCTTAAACAGTCTTAATGAATATTTAAAATCTCAATCCATCAACATAACATTATCAGAAGATGATTTAAGAAATAGAGTTAAAATTGAAACTGATAGTAATGATGTTACAATTGGGAGTATAGGCACTGTCCTCGGGTTTAATGTTTTTGAAGTTTTAGAAAAGAACAAAACACATATTGGAAGTAAGTTGCCAAAGTTTCATCCGTTTGATACTATAAATGTTCACTGTAATATAGCAGATGGCATGTTTGTTAAAGATACAGAATACACACATAGAGAAACAGGAATTATAACATCATTCAAAACAGATGCTGAGTTCAAACATAGTATTATTTACGAGCCTACTTATCCATTATTTTTCCCTATATCCAAAGACAAGGTTGATAATTTTGAGATAAGGATAACAGATGAGAATGATTCCTTAATTGATTTTGGTGGAGCAACAACAACTGTACTTTTGCAAGATTTTCTCTTAGATAAATAGGAAGATGTGTTCTATTAAAGGTTGTATGTTTAGTGTTCCTTATAACGAGCTAAAGGATTTAAATATTGATCATGTATTAACAAAGAAACAACTTAACGATAAAGGCAAGAAAATTAAAGAAGGTAAAGGAATGGATTTAACTTTAACTACTGCGCAAATGAAAAAGATTAAGAAAGAGCATATTGGCGGTGTTATCTTTACAATTCCGGCCATTTTAGCAGCTTTAGGAGCAGTTGGCTCATTAGCACGTGGTGCAGCAGCGATTACTAAAACTGTACTTGACGCTAAGAAGAATAAACAAGAACTTGAAGAACAAAAAAGACACAATATGGCTATGGAAGAAAAGCAGGGAGCAGGTAAACCAAAGAAGTCAAAAAACTAAAACCATTGACCAACTTCGATATAGAGAGGTTGGCTAAAGAACTAAAGATAAAACGATTTAGAGGTGTATTTATGAGTGACGAACTTCCACAAAAACCTTATGTAAATGAGTGTGGTATAGTTAACCTTGATAAATCAGAAAACATTGGTACTCATTGGATATGCTATTGGAAAGATAACAACATAAAGTACGTGTTCGATTCTTATGGTGGTGTTCCTCCTAAACAACTGGTACAATATCTTGGTACCGAAAACTTACTTTACAATGACGAACGAATACAAGACTTTAACTCAGTTATATGTGGTCATCTTTGTGTTAAGGTTTTAAATCTTCTAAATCAAGGGCATTCTTTTAGTGACGTTATGTATATGATTAAAAATGATTAAGCGCTTTTATGGTCCATAAAAGTTTTATCCATCTCTTAAACTCTAGCTTTGGGCTTCTTTGATGATAACACTAAGGAATACAGACCAGATTCGTTGATGAAGATTGTATGAGGCTGTGAATTGACAGGTAGCGTTTCCTGTACAACCCCCTTTATATGTGACAGTTGTGTTTTATCATCTTCGTCTATGTGTTTAGTCAGTGCTTGTTTTGTATCTGTATACTCTAAAATTGTGGCGACGTCTTTACGAGATAAGGATATCCATAAAAGTTTTGCTTTAAGATAAATATGGAAGCTATACACAATAGATTTTTAGATTATTTTGAGAAGCATGAGGATGAACTAGATGCACTAGGTAGATATAATTTTTATCAGTATTTTCAGGATGTTAGCGAGATAGACTTAAAAGATAAAAACAACGTATATAATGCTATTGATCTATGGAAAATGTTAATACCAAAATTTTTGTACACGGAAGAAGAGTTGGAAAAGTTACGTCCAATAATTACCTTAAAGGACTTGTTGTCGAATTATAGCTCTAGACCATTACAATGCAGTTATTGTGGTAGTAAGTCATTAACAAAAGGTATGAGTAGTTACATTTGTGATAATTGTTCTGTAGAGAGTGGTTGGGTTTACAGTACTTGTGAAGAAACGAAAGCTACTTGTGCGAGAAAACCCTGGTACGATACTATAAAAAGATTTAAGTTACAGTTATCTCGTTTGCAAGCTTTACAGGATAGAATTATTCCCGAAGAGGTGCTCAAGGTGTTAAATGATAAACTTAGAGATATACCAAGAGATTTAATATCAACAAAAGATGTTCTAGAAGTACTAAAGAAAAACAAATACACAAAATATTATGATGATGTCTATTTAATACACTATCACCTTACCGATCAAAAACCATTAAACTTACGACATATGGAAGAAACACTTATAAACGACTTCGAAAACTTACACGAGGTCTTTAGGGAGCTGTATCCGAAAAGAGTATTGTTTATTAACTTCAAATGTGTATTGTACCATCTATTGAAAAAGCACGATGTTCATGTTGATATTGATTTTAAACACTCACCTAGACAAATAGAGATGTTAAAGAAATGTTTTGAAAAACTAGGATGGGCATTTTCTGTATAATAAATGAGTATGGATATATTTGGTAATGTTGTAGATAGAAAAGGTGATATTGATATTAGTGAAGAAAAATTAAAATTGTTGGAGAATTTAAATGATGTTGTTAGCGTAAGTCTGCTTAGATCGATAGAAGCTCAATTAGAGAACAATAGAAAACGATTTGAAGATGCATTAGAAACGTTACAAGACACATACATAAAGAAAGAAGATATTGAAAAGGTTAGGATGGATACTACTAGATTGATTATGCAGAAAGAAACCACGCCTCTTCTATATCGATTAAGAGCTAAAAACGTTAAGGAGCCAATCTTTAGAATATTAAATCTCTCTAACGGTTTCAAATTTCTCTATAATGGGAAAATAATGCACATGGACTTACGTTTGGATAAATACTTTTTAGATATATATTTGGGTGATACTTTGATTAAAGAGATACCTTTTGACTTTAAGAAGAACGATATAATTACGATTAAACCAAATAAAAATTCAGCTATGGAAGAAGGGCAATTATTATTTGTTGTAATGTACATAGAAAGAGAGCTTTCCTAAGGACGTTTGCTATATAACAAATATGGATATCTTTGGTAATGTTAAAATGACATCAGAGTTAGATAATACAGTTGTGAGAAAAGATATTGCTATGTTGAAAGAAGAGCTTAACTTCATCAAACGGAGTTACGTTATAGAGCTTCATAGTCGATTGATATCAGAAAATGTTGAAACTCCGTTCTTTTTAATACATAATCTATCTATCACATACAAATTTCTTTATAAAGGTAGGATAATGCATATAGAGTCATCTTACAATACGTATTATATAGATATATATTTAAATGATTCTCTAGTTGAAACTTTTCCATTGCACTTTAATACAAATGATAATTTAGCAGTTAGACCATCTAAAGATTCAAATCTGAAACATGGTAAATTACTATTGCTTCTTATGCATGTAGAAAGAGAAGACGAAGATAGTGATGATGCTGGTGAGAATGTTGATAGCATAATATTAAACAGCGATAGTTATTGATTTTCTATATAATAAACAGGATGTATTGTGTTAAGTGTAAGAAATTGACAGATACGAAGAAAGATACTATTAGAATTGAACAAACAAAGAATGGAAGATATCTAAAGAAAGGTATTTGTTCTGTATGTGGTGTTACTAAAACTCAATTCGTTAAAAAGCCTGATTGAGTAGAAGAAGGTAAAGGTGTTAGAGAAGACATTATAGAAGAAATTCACAAACCATCTAGAAAAAACTTTGACAGATTAAGTGTAGTTATAAAAGGTATCGATGATCTTTGGCGGGCTGATCTTGTAGAAATGGATAGTGGAGTATTAAAAGGTGTTTCCAAAATCAATAAAGGTTATAAGTATTTGCTAACGAATATAGATGTGTTCTCGAAATATGCGTTTGCTGTTCCTGTTAAAGATAAGAGTGGTAAGAATGTTACAGAAGCATTCGAATCCATATTAAAAACGAGAAAACCTAGTAACTTACAAACAGATCAAGGTAAAGAGTTTTACAATAAAGAGTTTAAGAAGTTGATGGGGGAAAATAAGATTAATCACTACTCAACCTATAGTGGTAAGAAAGCTTCTGTTGTTGAGAGATTTAATCGAACACTTAAGCAGAACATGTGGAAAAGGTTCGCGACACAAGGGAACTACAAATGGATAGAGATATTACCAACACTAGTTAAAGAGTATAATCATCAAATTCATAGAACAATTGGTTTAAAGCCTATAGAAGTTAATAAGAAGAATGAGCGAGCAATATTGGAGAAAGTGTATTAAAAAGAATATAAGCGTGTTAAGCCCAAATACAAGTTAGGTGATCATGTTCGTATAAGTAAGTCGAAAGGGTTATTTGAGAAAGGATATACACCTAATTGGTCAACAGAAGTATTTGTTATTAGTGAAGTTATTCCATCTAATCCGCCTACATATAGAATTAAAGATTTAGAAGAAGAGGATGTGCAAGGTAGATTTTACGAACCAGAACTATTAAAGACGAAACATAAGAATGAATACTTGGTAGAAAAGGTGTTGAGAAAGAAAGGTGATAAAGTATATGTCAAATGGTTAGGTTTTGATGATTCACATAATAGTTGGATAGATAAGAGTAATGTTGTAGTGTAAATATAAATGTTTGTCTTTTATGGTTATTATGCCATAAAAGGTTGGTTTAAGATTACATAGAACAGGCGATGGGGACGATTCTACCAACCGCTCTATGTACACAATCAAGAAACAAATATGAAGTTAACAGGAATATACGAAAATGATTAAATCAACATTTTTATATAATATATATGAGTACTATGGATAGTTCTCTTAGTTTAAACGATATTTGCTACGAACAGATCAAAGATAACTATTGGTATGGGATTTTTGGCAACTTTAAACTGATTATAGATAAGAGCACTGGAAATTTCAACGCTACTAAGCTGTGTCAGAGTGGAGGCAAAAAACTCGAACATTGGCTTGAAAATATACGTTCCAAAAGACGAATGAGGTACTATGAGCAGAAAATTAATCATCGGAATTCCGAGGGTTTCAAACAAGCATCATATGAAGTCAAATTAGCAGGTAACAAGATCAATAACACCATATCAGGCACATATGTTTACAAGAAGATAATACTAGCCATCGCAATTGGTTATCAGATGATTTTTACGACAAGTGCTATGACATTATCGAAAGTTACTTCCTTCAAGACTTTCAACAATATCGTGACAACAACGAATTACTCCAAACACAAATGCAAAAAATACAACAACAAATGGATGAATTACGTTTGCACAATCAAGAACTAGAAAATGAGGTTGAGTATTTTAAACAATTGCAGCACCGTATACAGAAGATCCAGGAAAGATACATAGGCTATTCATTATCAAGAAAAACCTTACTAAAGAACAACTTGAAAATATCCTCTTTTACTATGACGAAGAAGAACGAGATCAAAAAGAAAGAATAGAACGATATAAGTATTGGGTTGGAAGAGTACAAACATGCAATTACGAAAGTAGGATTAAACAACTCAAACTTAAGTATCCAAGTATGAGTATTCTGCTTAACGTCGACGATCCAAACTCTGTCAACTTATACAACAGAGCTAAAGAAAGATATGATGATAGAATAACTTGGCACGGTTCGCATATGAACACAGATTTAAGTGATATAGATCTTGTTGACAGGTTTATTCAGTTAAGAGACATTTAAGTACGAGAAACTAAATATACCATTGCTTTTATGGGTTAACCCATCAAAGTACGAAGCGTTGTATTAGAACAAACAAACCCCCGAACGGAAGATTTTCCGGTTGCAAAATACACCATCATGACACAAAACAAAACATCAAAATTCCTCCGAAGCTAGGAACTTCAGAAACTCATCTTACACAGTAAAACTAGCTGGTAACGAAAATGAAGTTGAAAATAAAGATTTTCTATATAATAAATATTGGTACTATGGATAGTCCTCTTAGTCTTAATGACATTTGCTATGAACAGATCAAAGATAACTATTGGTATGGTATCTTCGGTGATTTTAAATTGATTATAGATAAGAGTACATGATACTTCAATGCTACTAAGCTGTGTCAGAGTGGTGGTAAGAGGTTTGACAACTGGCTGAAAAATAAAGATTCTAAAGAATTATTGGAATACTACAATGAAAACTTAGCTTCCTATAATTGTAGGAGGCTAACTTTAACGTATTATATAGAACCAAAAGGTACAAACGAGAAAGATTTATTAATTTCTGGAACATATGTATACAAAAGAATTTTCCTAGCTATTGCTTTTTGGACATCACATGACTTTTACGAAAAATGTTCTGTGATCATCGAAGACTATTTCGTTTCTAATTTTAAACAGATTCAAGAATATCAAGAAGAGTTGCAAAGAAGAGTAGAAGAGATAGAACAACAAATGAACGATTTAAGAATAGAAAACACAAGACTTAGAGATATAGCAGCTGAACATACAGAAGATCCAGGGAAAGTACACAAACTAGTTATTGTTAAAAAGAACCTCACGGCTGGTCAGCTTCAAGACATAGTAGACAAGTACGACACAGACAAACATGATCAGGTTCGGCGTTATGAGTCATACAAATATTGGGTTGGAAGGGTTCAGCAGCGTAACGTCAAGGAAAGACTCCAGTGTCTCGAAGAAAAGTACCCAAGCATGTCAGTGTTATCAGAGACCAAAGATCCAAACTCAGTCAACCTCCTAAACAAAGTCAAAGAAAAATACAGCTGTGTTGTTTCGTATGGTTGTCACGTGGATATTGAAGGAGAAGACAACGATGAGTTTGTTGTTGATTTGTTTTTGAGTATAAGAGACAATTAACAATAAGTTGTGTATTTAGATATTTGTAAAGGTAACAACTTTTATGGTTTTCTATATAACAAATATGGAGGCACATTTTGATTTATTACATGATAGACTTGAACTAATTCATCATGATCTTAAACTCTTAGCAACACTACTAGAGAAGCAAATACTGTTAAAGGAAAAAGAGTTATTAGTAATGCAACAAAAAACATCTGATTTGAGTAGTGATGATGAATACAAATATGGTAGTGATGATTATGCTGATGATGATGAGTAAGTTTACAAAAATGATTCAGTTTTAAATGTGTATATGTGACTTTGATGGGTTAATCCCATAAAAGCCGTGTTCTATTACAACGCGTAATATCTAGACAATAGCAGGGGTGTACAATGTTAAGCGTTGTACTAGGACAAATGAAAATGAACTGAAATAACCCGGTGAAGAGTACTAACGAAGATTTTCTATATAATAAATAAGATGAGTAATTATAATAGATTTACTGTAGTAGAGTTAAGGCGCCAATGTAAAGAGAGGGGAATCAGAAGATATTCCCGATTAAGAAAAGCAGAACTAATAGACCTTCTTAAACAACATGACGATGAACAAAGCAGAAGGCAGATTAGAGATATATTCCCCTTTAAACAAGAAGTAATTGACGAACCAAGAATCAAAGTTCAATCACAACCAATCGATGTAAAAGGGCAGAACATTGCATTAAAATCAAGATTAGAAACATGGAGATTTACAACAGATTACAAACCACAAGATCCACTTGAACAATATATTACTGCAACATCTAAAGCTATATCAAACATATTACAAATTAGCTTAAGTAAACATAACTCATTGAAAGCTAATCTTTATATAAGTTGTACATATAAGAAAGGTGAAGAAACTCAAAACTTCTATTTTAACACTGAAAACCAAGAAATATATCGATCAAGTAATTTGAAAGAAGAAAAAACTAAGATGAAACAAAGGTTAAGAACAAGAATGGATGAGCTCCAAGCTAGAGGTTCTGGCTGGGCTCTTATAAACATTAACTTTTTACAACTAGCAATCGTCAAATATACACCATATAGAGGATCAACATACATAGAATTACCTAAACAAATTCAAAACAAAAAGGAAGTAATTAATGTAAAGAATGAAGACGAAAAATGTTTCTTATATTCAATTTGTTCTGCACTATACCCAGTTAATAAAGATCCACAACGACCTTCCAAGTACAAGCAAGCTGTCAAATACTTACAAGAAAAAAATATTCATTTTCCTGTAAAACTATGCGATATTCCAAGAGCTGAAAAATTACTTAATATTTCTATAAATGTTTATGCATATGATAAAGACTATTCAATCTATATACTATATCACACACAAAACAAGCAAGAAAATCATGTCAATTTATTATATGTAAAAGAACAAAATGAAGACCAAGTTAAAATACACTATTGTTGGATTAAGGATTTAAGCAGACTAGTATGTACACAATTAACTAAAAAGAGAGCTCGAAAATATTTATGTGACAGACGTTTGTTATACTTTTACTCTCAAAACGCTTTAAATAAACATGAGCAAGATTGTTCGTTAAATGAGCCAGTAAAAATAATAATGCCTGAAGAAGGTAAATGCGTTGAATTTAAAAACTACCAATACATAATGAAAATGCCATTTGTGATTTATGCTGATTTTGAATGTTTGTTACATAAAGTTATGGGTTGTGAAGAATGTTATCCAGATAACGAGCCATATACCAAAAAATATCAACGACACAAACCATCTGGATTTTGTTATTATGTAGCAAAGAGTGATGGAAGTAAAACCAATCCTGTTGTGTATAGAGGTAAAGATGCAGCTAAGAAGTTCATAAGAATGTTAAAGAAAGAAGCCAAACAAATATCAAACATATATAGTCAAAATAATGAACTGCCATTAACACGTAAAAAGATAAAAGAGTTCAACCAATCCGAATCCTGTTCTTACTGTAAAGTAAAATATACACCCGAAAACCACAAAGTTAAACATCACGATCATATAACAGGAGAGTTTGTAGCACCTCTATGTAATAACTGCAATTTAAAAGTTAAAGTACCAAAGTTTGTACCAGTGATCATACATAACTTGACAGGATATGACTCTCACTTGTTTATAAAAGAGCTTGGATGTGATAAAGAAGAAATAGATCTAATACCCAATAACGAGGAAAGATACATATCATTCAGTAAAAAGGTTGGAACTATTAAATTGAAATTTGTAGATTCATTTAGATTTATGGCTTCTAGCTTAGACAAATTGTCATCGAACTTGAAACCCGAGCATGTGATACATACCCAACACTTTTATCCTAATCAAGAACAGTTTCAACTTGTAATAAGAAAAGGTGTTTACCCATATGATTATGTTAACAATTGGGATAGGTTTAGAGAAAGAAAATTACCACCAAAGGAAGCATTCTACAACAAGCTTAACAACACACATATAAGCGATGAGGATTATAAGCATGCAAAGAAAGTATGGGAAACATTTGGCATTAAGAATCTCGGACAATACCATGATTTACATTTGAAAACAGATGTATTATTGTTAGCAGATGTGTTTGAGAACTTTAGAGAAACATGTCTTAAAGCTTATGATCTTGATCCAGCTTGGTATATGACAGCGCCAGGTTTAGCTTGGGATGCAATGTTAAAGATGACAAATATAAAATTAGAATTGTTGTGGGATTATGATATGGTATTAATGGTAGAGAAAGGTATAAGAGGTGGGATTAGTCAATGCTCAAAAAGATATGTGAAAGCAAACAATAAGTATATGGAAGATTACAATAAGAATAAAGAAGATTCTTACTTAATGTATCTAGATGCCAATAACTTGTATGGGTGGGCAATGAGTCAATATATGCCGTATAAGGGATTCAGAAGGTTAAGTGAAGATGAGATAAGAGAAATATATTTCACAAATATACCTGATGATTCTGATACTGGTTACATATTAGAAGTTGATCTTGAATATCCTAAAGAATTACATGACTATCACAAAGACTACCCATTAGCTCCTCAAAACATATGTCCGCCTGGTTCAAAACAATCAAAGCTATTAACAACTCTATATGATAAAGAGAAATATGTGATTCACTATCGAAATTTAAAACAGTGTCTATCACTTGGATTAAAACTTCAGAAGATACATCGAGTAATAGAGTTCGAGCAATCAGATTGGTTAAAGAACTATATAGATTTAAACACGCAGATGAGAACTAGAGCAACAAATGACTTTGAAAAAGACTTCTATAAGCTCATGAACAATTCAGTTTTTGGAAAGACTATGGAGAATATTAGAAAGAGAGTTAATATCAAACTTGTAAGTGATGAGAAAAAATACGAGAAACTTGTAGCAAAACCGAATTATAAGAGTACTACAGTTTTTACGGAAAATTTAGTAGCAGTTCACATGAGCAAGGTTAAAGTGCAATTTAACAAACCGATTTATGTTGGTATGTCAATTCTAGATTTGTCAAAATATTTAATGTACGACTTCCATTATAATGTGATGAAGCCAAAATACCAAGACAAAATAGAAGTATGTTATACAGATACTGATAGCTATATATACCATATTCAAACAGAAGATGTGTACGAGGACATGAAAAACTACATTGATTACTTCGATAAGAGTGAATACCCTACAGATAACAAACATAAAATGCCACAAATCAATAAGAAAATACTTGGTAAGATGGAGGATGAGATAAAAGGTACAATCATAGAAGAGTTTGTAGGTTTAAGAAGTAAGATGTACAGTATAAAAGCACCTCAAATAGATTTAACAGATAAAGACTTTAAAGGTAAGTTCGATAAAGAAAAGTGTTGTAAGAAGGCTAAAGGTGTTAAGAAGAGTGTTGTGTATAAAGAACTTTCATTTAACGAATATAAGGACTGTTTGATTAGCCAAAAAGAATATTATAAGAAGATGAACTTGATTAGAAGTTATAAGCACGATTTGTACA
The DNA here is from genome assembly GCF_964235325.1 of Thermobia domestica. Taxonomy (NCBI): domain Eukaryota; kingdom Metazoa; phylum Arthropoda; class Insecta; order Zygentoma; family Lepismatidae; genus Thermobia; species Thermobia domestica. The sequence goes on from NC_137457.1 coordinate 154,264,017, forward strand.
GTATAGAAGTAAATAAGCTAGCTTTAAGTTGTGTGGATGATAAGAGATGTGTTTTAAAGGATGGGATCAATACCCTACCATGGGGTCATTATAAGTTAGAAGAGTTGTAGATTTAGATGTAAGTTTTTAGATTGTAAGTTTTTAGATGTAAGTTTTTATGATTTTAAATGTCATAAAAGCATATTCAATCTCACTTTAACATTGTAGTTATGAGGATACTTTGCGCTATGTAACTTTGATAATTAGTTGGTTCCTTCTGCGCTGGTTAAAAATATTAGGAGGGGAAAAATGCGCCAGAAGTAACCATCCCTAACTACTTACAATAAATATCGAAATAACGTTTTCATGACGTTGACAAAAACTTAGTGGATGTGACCGCAAGCTTGATTTCATGGCGGATGCTTATATATACATTGAATAATTGTTTATCAATATAACTTTTAGCCTCCTTAGGTATACGGCTTAACGGGGATTGAGCGATATAACACTATGCCTATACAACAATAAATGATCCATATTCACAAGTGAGATTGATTTTGTACAGTTATTTCAAATAACTTCGAATTTGATACTGTTATTTTCTATTTCTAATATTCTATTTCAAAAGCAGAGGCGGCCTGTCATAAGATACCCAATGGGCCCGGCTCTCAAATCGTTTTTGTATTATCATAGAAAAATGTATGTATCCTAAGTTATTCTTCTAGTATTGTTACTATAATTTCCTTGTGAACCAAAAACAGTAGTTCTGACTCCTTCAAATCAGTTTTTTCATGTACTACTTATGCTTGTGGGCACACTATTCACGCGGTCAGTACAAAATAAAGGCAGAAAAGGCCTGACCTGTTTCAGTGTGAACTTAGTATATTGTCGCATTGGTTCATGTGGCTGGCGAATAACGTGAAAACGCCGCTTGAACGTAGGTGCCATGGGCCAAGAATTGTAGGCCCCCATCACACAATTGCACCCGACAATTTCCGAACGAAAAGCTTTGAAGCTTGCTTGTTGCCAAAATTCGTTTTGTCTGTAGAGGTTGTTGATGTTGATTCCGCACTTTCAGTTATTTTGCCCTTGACGTTGCTCTATACTTCTTCTGAAGGGATCCAAAATCAACAGCTTGTTCACCCCTCCGTTTCGACGTTCATCTTCTTAGTGTCTTTTGTGCTATATTTCCCATTGCGTTTTCATGTGGTTGTGCGAAAATAAATATAGTACGCGTGTTAGAAAGTATTACGAGCGTTTCCAATAGGTGAACCCTCAGAACATTTCCACAGTTGTATCCTGTTCGTATTCGATGCTGAAAAAAAGAAAAGCTCAAATTCGAACTACCGGCCACATAGAGTAATGGTATTCTTTACGCAATAGTCGTATTCGGTTTTCACTCAAATTATTCTAAAATATATAGAGGTTTTATTATAATAATTATTATTTTAATTCTTCCTCTCTCTTTTTTGGCCAATATTAATAAACATATCACCATAATTATCATCATCATAGCTATTCTGCCATTATTGGTAGGTAACTTGCTGGAACTAAGAAGCTTCGTTGTACGGTGATCCTCAGCTGGTCTCTTCGTCTTGACGCATCAATTTTCTGTTTTAATACGTTCCTTCAACTACAATCTCCTTCGCCCCCTCCCTCTATTTCCTTCCACCATACCCTCTAGCACGCCCCTCATAATTGAAAAGACAAAAATCTGACGCCTTTATAGTGAAACATAATTTTGCAATTCTTGGTATTTCAATGAGCTGTGCTGTCTAGATTTTCTTTCATGTGTCTCAGGGGTAACATTCCTAGTTTGAGAACCAGGGGAGTGTTGAATCTGTTAAAAAAACATAAAAAGGTTATGAAACGTTGAGATTTATCTTGAAAGTAGTGAAGCGTGGATCAAGACTACTACTCTATAGAGCAGTCTTGAGCGTGGATACCCATTGAAAAAGAAAATAAAGGTCATCGCTTAAGTTGTACACTATCGTCATATTACACGAAGGTAAACTGTATTACATTTAGGAACATCCGTTGTATATATTTCCGTTACTATTTGCTCATTGTAGACTTTATTATAACATATCTAGAGTAAAATTTACTTATGAAAAGCATAAGATTTCTAAAAAGCAAGACTTACAAGACTCTTGTAAGCAAGACTAAGACCAAGACCAAGGTCTCCAGTGCAAGACCAAGACCAAGACTTTATGTGCAAGACAAAGACCAAGACCACACGGGTCTTGGTCTTGGTCTTGCATTTCCTCATCACCACATAGAACAATGATACTCCCTCGTGGCTATATGATTACTGTACAAACCTTTGGCGCGGGAGAGCAGGATTTCATTCCTGGTAGAAAATCATGTCCTTAGGACCCTACGTTAGCTATAGATCCACGTCTCACATAGCCTCAGTGATGGATAAGGGTAAACTCCAGACCAATCAATTAACCAATCATACACAATGAAAAATATGACACTGAAGGGTGATTAAAACAAGCTTATTTGTCTGCTGTTTAACATAATGTTTACTGCCATGACTTTCTGTGATGTGGTTCTACGTAGGATCCAAATCACATGAGCTCACGGCGGAAATCAACCCCGAACGTCCCGCAGAAAAGACAAGTGCTCAGATGAAATGAAATGCTGTTTATAATTTAATAGTTTGGATTCAAAATTGAAATAGTACACTTTCCTGTAACATTTACGAGTTACTATAGTAATTCATCAGTACTTCTTCAATTTCCATGCTTAACATTTTCTGAAGCGTCAATGGTTGGAATTCCAAAACTGCCCCTTTGGGAGAGTGTACTCATATATTTAACAAATACTGGCTAAGTTTTGATATAATTTTCATTAACTACGAAAAAAAAAATTTAGTCGTATATGAAAAAGAAAAGGGGCCGCGGTGGTTCAGTGGTAGAGCGTTCACTCTGCTGCGTGGGGTTCCTGGTTCGATGCCAATTGGAGCCAAGTGGGTTCTATGGAGGACAAACACAATGTGCGTGGGTTTTCTTAGGGTTATCCCGTCTCTCCCCACTTTCTTAATTCTCTCACATTTATTCTTACCATCGACATGCATTTTAGCCTATGCGGCATAAGCATGGGACGTAGAACCAAATACTTCATTTTCATTTTTTAAGCAAATCTTCTCCTTTACGATTTACCGCACTACCGTTCAATAACATTTAATGCAATTATACAGAACTGATTCTTAATCTTACAATTAGGAACGAAATGCTGCTTTTTCTGTCAATGACATTACATTTTATACCGTAATTGTTGAGTTAATTTCGAGTTTAATGTCCTTTTCATCAGCAAGGTTATATGAAACAGGACCTACTGATTAACGTGGAATCCGAATCACATGATCTCCCGCCGGGAATGGAACCTGGATCTCCCACGCCAAAGATTCGTACGTTAACCGCTTATCCACGGAGGAGCTCTATACCATAATTATAAGAGTAATAGTTGATATAATACCTAAAATAAAAATGTTATTCAGTCAGTTTTCCTTTTTGTTACGGTATGGGAACGGTTACAAGTAACGAATATTTTAATGCAATTATATTACGTTAAAAAGTTCTGTCTTTAACATTATGATTGACATACAACCTATTAAGTTAGCATTCAATAAGTTATTGCAACTGTACGATAACCTCAATAACGAAATTCTATTTTCACCTGCCAATAACGTTATCTTTAATAAGTACCGTAATTGTGAGAGTAACATTTGAAATGATACCTATGACAATAACGTTACTAAATTGGTTTCGTTTTTCGTTACGATATGGGAACCGTAACAAATAACGAATATATTTGAAGCAATTAAATGCAATTTATATTGAGTTAAACAGCCATGTCTTTAACGCTATCACTTTAATGAAACCTATTACGTTATCATGCATTAACTTCGTTGCAGTAGTAACCCTACCTTAATAACGAAATGCTCTCTTCACCTGCCAATAACGTTATTTTTAATAACTGCCGTAATTGTGAGAGTAACATTTGAAATTATACCTATGACAATAACGTTACTAAATTGGTTTCGTTTTTCGTTCCGGTATTGGAACCGTTACAAATAACGAATATAGTTGATGCAATTAAATGCAATTTATATTGAGTTAAACAGTCATGTCTTTAACGTTATCATTTTAATGAAACCTATTACGTTATCATGCATTAACTTCATTGCAGCATTAACCAAGCCTTAATAACGAAATGCTCTCTTCGCCTGGCAATAACGTTATTTGTAATAAGTACCGTAATTCTATCAGGAACAGCTAAAACGGTATTTAACGCAGTAACGTGATTCATTTAGTCTCAGTTTTAGTTATCATATAGGTATGGTAACAAATAACGAATTAATAATAACGCACATTATGTTAAGTTAGCAAGCCCTGCTGACAAGCTACATATCAAACTAGATTCGACTCCAAGGTTGATCTCAAAAACAATTAATTGGCTCGCAACTCGAATCGGGTAAATTACCTCTAATTCGGCTCGTGCTCATTCTTACTTCTTTCACATGCATTTGTGACAAGCTTAATTGTTGGTTAAGACAAGTATCACAGGCTAGAAATCTGCAGAGTATATAAGTTTTGTTATATTACTATGGCAGTTTGTGACACAATAGAGGGCCACGAGCCACGGAGACTCAGTGGTAGAGTGTTCACCTCAGGTGCATGGGGTCCCTGGATCGATTTCTGCATTATGCACCTTTTCAACTATTTCCAATATGTGTATGCATCTTGAAACCAGCTCTCAAGGAAGAGTTTTTGTTTTATTGGATACTGCATTTGCCACGATGCTTCCATTATCAAATATAGTTTCATTTGACGTAGAATTGCATACACTAAAACAGTTGAAAACTTTATCATTGTATTAATTTTACTTGAGTTGATTTTCAGTTTAACGTCCCTTTCAGCAGCGGGGGTATGTGGACCTACTGATTAACGTGGAATCCGAACCACATGAGCTCCCACCCGGAATCGAACCTGGGTCTCACACTTCATAACTTTACTTGAATTTGGGATCGAACGCTCTCAAGTGGATTTAAGAGTGTACACTTGCTACCCCTGAGCTTTTCAATGAATGTATATTTTAGTAATTATATTAATTTTACTCTTGAACAGGTGTAACCATTTGTTTTTTTATTTAAAGTGTCCTTGATTTATTCGTAGTCAGTATTCTACACAGTTGAAGACTAACAGATAGTATGTGATAATAATAATAATAATAATAATAATAATAATAATAATAATAATAATAATAATAATAATAATAATAATAATAAAGGATATGAATGATAAAGATATTTTTCAGCATTATGTTACAATAGTTGTGGGCTTCCACATTCTGAATATATTGTTTTTCTAATGAATAAAGAGGCTGCGAATTACAATTTGGCAAATACGATTTGTTTGAAAGACGAAACACGCCTTATCAGTTGCTTTACAAAGAACTAAGCAACTGATCTTGCATCTGTTTTTTAAACACAATGTTACAAGGTACAGACCCAGTAGAAGCCACGCCTGCGGGCAACTTGCCTTTTTGCTGAGGGCAGCTGCAGTTCTAAAATAAACACTTTCATTCCGTCAACATATTGTGTAACTATCAGTCAGTCACACAGGTTCTTTCCAACGGTTTCGTTATAACAGGTTAATCAAACCACGTTCTTGTAGACAGTGGCAGAGAAAGGTGGAAACTTACGCCCGGGCTGAAATCTTCAAAAAATACGTTTTGTTCATTAGGTAGAAACCAAGGTCTGTCGTACCTTGTAATCCCCTCACATCTTCAACACACTGTGTGAAATTTAATTTGTGTTCTGTAGTGAGTTACACGCAAGTGAATCTTATTTTTAAAAAGTGACATTTTCAAATAAGAATGACCATTATACAATATATTTTCAGAGATTTTCACCCTCGTGTGGGTGGGCGTCTCTAGGATATCTTCAACCACAAATTTCCTCGTCCACAATGACGCGAGGACGAGGACAAGCTGCCAACACGAAGGCGAGTGAGGGAGGGCGAGGACAAGCTATTGTGAGCAGGAGGGTGAGCTATTTTAAGGACAAGTTTACAGCATGAGGGCAAGGAGCAGCAGGGAGAAAGACAACTCACTTCGCAATTTCAAGGGTGAACGAGGGCTTGGGTCTACTGTCGCTGCGAGGGTGAGGGTGCGCGAGGGCGAGGACAAGTTTCCAACTCGAGGGCGAGGGGCAACTCCCTTCGTAATGGCAAGGGTGAACAAGGGCGAGGGCCAATTGCCACTGCGTCGGCGAGGAACAATTTAATTCATGAGAAGGCACGCGAGGAGAAGGGCAACGCTTCCTTAAAAACAACTATTTTAGAATTTGATGTTCGACCATTTTGGAGAAAAGAAAAATTTAAAATAATATCTGGTATGTCCCCTACAATGATGAAAAGTTCGTGTCACAGCAAGATTATAGATAAGTCATATTCTTTCTTTCATTTAATTGTAGTAGACAACTTCTCTCGTGTACTTCTACATACGTACTAAAAATAATAGTTCAAGTGAAAATAACATTTGTATGTTTCCGAGGAATGTTTCGGGATGGAAATAGCGATACATTTAGAGACAAGTATGCCTGATTGTTGTCCTGCCTGTGCTTTGGACTTTTTTTAAGATAAAAACTGTCTACACTGGCATCACAATCACTCTCGTCGTTCACCAGTAAATGACATAATGTTAAGAGCACTGATATGTGCACAAATAATACAGTAGATATGATAGAAAAATACTTGGAGTGATTTTGGTTCGTAGATGGCCATTTTTTGTACTGGGTCGCTCGTGCTCACCCCTACTTCTTTTAACTGGGCTGGTGCTCACTCCCCTTCGGCCTCAATTCCCTCAGTTGGGCCCGCGCTCTGCCTCAGTTCCCTGAGTAGGACTCGGGACTAGCGCTCGGGATTACTGCCCTCACTTGGGCTCTAGCTCATTTGGACTCATCTTGATTTACTTGATTGAGGATCGGGCTCACACTTAATTATTGAGCGCAAGTCCGATTGAGCACGAATGGCTAGTTCGCGAGCGTCTCTTCCGTGAGTTTCGAAACCTATGAGATGGAATGATTAATTGTGCAATTAATTAGAATTTTTAATTTGCCTATTTTTGTGACAGCTCCAACTATTATCTGAATGAATATTTGTTAATATAATGTCAGTCACTATTGTATGGATTCTCATTATTTCTACTTTTAAAATCTACGTGGATGGAGCTATCATTTGTAAAATATGTGTATTATCTTGTCCCTAAAGAAAAATACCTATAGTTTTATTACTGACATTTTGTTAAAACTGCTGCTTTAAGAAAATAAATTTAACTAGTTACACAATACATAGGTTGTTTATACGCTGCTGAAATTTAAAAACTGTTGATTATTTGTCCTTTAGCGTCCTCTTTTGTTTGCGGGGCTATATGGGAATTAGACCTATACTTTTAACGTGCAATTCAAACCACTGTCGTTCAATGTTCTCCCAGTAGGAATCGATCCCCATGACACCGTGCACCAAAGATTCCCGCTCTAGCGTATCATACACGCTCTACCGGAAGTCAAGGAAGGCACTGTACCAGTAGTGGGATAATTTAATAATAAGCAATTTTTCCTCGCATCATATCACAGCATATACAACACATACATAAAAGCACATTATTAGATTGGATACCCCCCTTAGGCAGGTATAGTAGAATCCAGTGGCTTTTCAAAGTCTAAACATAATCCTCAATTAAAATGTATGCCAATGAACAATGTATTAATGAGATAACTGAGAACAAGTAAAACACACACACACACACACACACACACATATATATATATTTATATTCTTTATGGTGGACAAACACCGTGTGGGTGGGTTTTCTCGGGGTTCTCCCGTTTCCTCCCACTTTCTTCATTCCACCATTTCATTCATTACTCATCATCACCGTCTCCTTTAGCCTAACCAGCATAAGCGTGGGACGTAAAACTCAAAGATTTCATTTCGTTTTCATTTCATATATATATATTCTCAAATTTCAATATCAATTAGCCTCTTTCTATATATCACACGGTAGTGACAGTAGGTTAATCTCAAACTAGAAAAACAGTTTAATTTAATTATACATTAAATTAACACTACTTTTACCTGCAGATTAAAAGGGGCAACTTCCAATGGTCAACTCGGGAGCGAACGCTAGCAGAAAGTTTTCACAAGCAAAAAATAGCATAGATTTTAAAAAAAAGAAAAAAACTGAAAAAAACTATTTAAAAAACAAACTAAAGAACTAAATAACTGAAAACTTTTGTCGACGATTCATTCCCTCGTTGTCCATTGAATTGCGTGCCACAATTTTGCACTTAAAAAAAGTCCAAAGAGTACGCACCCGGTTTGAAATCAATCTGACAAACGGCAGAAGGAATTCAAATCAGAGAGCAAGATATAACGTCATATCGTATACAATCGTAGCAGAAACAATAAACCAATTCAACACCAGCATGAGAAAACATGTTTTTTAGATATATTGAAGTAGAATACACTACATGGTGGGTCCTCCCGAAATTAAAAAAAAAGTGTAAGAAATATTTCCAGAAATATGAAACACTTATGGAAATGAAAACGATTATGTTAGTAAGGGTGGTAAATGAATATGAAGTATGAAAAGGCAAAACAAAAAACTACAAATAAATAATGAAAGGTACCACAAAGCAATAGATACAATTATATATGCCTCAAAAAATATGAAACCAACTTAACAAAATATATAAACTCATCCTGAAATGTGTTTAAATTCGATAAAATATATCACTGAATACAACAAACCAGAGTAGTTATATCATGTTATAGAATGTAAACATAACATAAACTTGAAAAAACGTTAAATATCCAGAGACCATGAGATTCATATCCATAAGGCGCAGAATAATATATATTTCAAGTAGAAGTGTAGACTGGCTAGTCTTTACAAGTTCTAACAAATGTGGATATATTTTGATACAGAGCAAACTGCTTCCTTACACCTGAAAAAGAAATAAGGGTAAGAATTTCACAAATATTAAACCAAAATTAACAATTCGGGTTATATAGTTTCACAGTAGTAAGAACCAGACCTGATTGAAATTTGGATTTTGATTCCCGACCTTTGTGACGTCGCAGGTCAAAGGTCAATTCCCTTGGCCGGGAGTCAATGAACTAGGGGTACTTAGGACCGCCCTTCAAGATTCTGGCAGGAATACCTTGACTCACCCCTAAATTTTGGCAGGGGAACATAGGAAACCCCCTTAAATTTTGGAAATTCCCAAATCTAAAAATTGAGTGTGGTAGCCTACGATCATGGTATGTACTTCTATCAGTATTGTGGGTCCATCTTGTTACCTCTCATGGGTAAAAAAATGCCAAAAAATCAAATTTCCGGCTTTTTTTAACCTAATTTATCTCCTTTGATGAGGTTTAATTACCCTATATGTTTATATGGGACTGTACAGGGATCATTCCCTTTTATACGACATGGGTACATTAATGCACCAATATAAAAGTTTTGGGAGGGGTACCTTGTCCCACCCCCTCAATTTTGGAAATTGTCCAATTTAAACATTTGGTATGATAGCACAGGAAGCTATATAGATTACTATAAATTTTGATGGTCCACCTCGTTCAATTTTAGGGGTACAAAATTGTCAATATAAACGTACCACTTATTGTACCACTTATTTGCTATTTGGCCCATTTTATCCCCTTTGTTGAGGTCCTCTTACCTTATATGGTTATATGGTCATATATAGGTGTCCATTTCCTATCATAAAACATAGACACATTGATGCACCCCTTTAATTTTTGGGAGGGTTACATTGGCCCACCCCTTCAATTTTGGAAATTGCCCAATTTAAACATTTGGTATTACAGTATAGCACCCTAACTTATATTATTATAAATTTGGTTGGTCCACCTCGTTCCCTTTTAGGGGTACAAAATTGCCAAATTTTAGTACAACCATGTTTTTGGTTTCAGGCCCATTTCATTCCCTTTGATGAGGTTCTATTACCTTATATGGTTATATGGGCGTATACACGGGTTCATTTCCTATTGTGAGACATGGGTAAATTGTTACACCCTTTAAATTTTTGGAAAGGGTACATTGACCCACCCCTTCAATTTTGGAAATTTTCCAATTTAAGCATTCGGTATTATAGTACAGGACCTCAACATATATCATCATAAATTTGGATGGTCCACCTCCTTCCCTTTCATGGGTAAAAGATTGTCAAAAATTAGTACGACTACGTGTTTGGTTTTGACCTAAGTTTTCCCCTTTCTTATCCTATTATCTTATATGATTATATGGGTATGTATAGGGTTCAATTATCTTACATAAGATATAGGTATATTAGTGCATCCTTTTAAAATTTGAGAGGGGTACCTTGGGGCAGCCCTTACATTTTGAATTTTTTTTAATATAAGCATTTGGTATTAGAGTATAAGACCCTAACATATATTATAATAAATTTGGGTGATCCACCTCGTGCCCTTTCATGGGTAAAGAACTAACATGAAAACAAATTTCGGATATTGTTAACCCGTTTTATTTCATTTGATGAGGTCTTATTAGCTTATATGATGTATAGGTGTCTATTCTATTTCTTAAGATATAGATACATTGTTGCATCCATTTCCCTTAAATTTTGGAAATTGCAAAATGTAAATATAGTACTATGGGACCCTAATATGTATTAGTATAAATTTGGTTCGTCCATTTCGTTCCCTTTTAAGGATAAAAATTTATTAAAATTTCAAATTTAGGAGGATATTGACCCCCTTTGATGGGGTTTTATTACCTTATATGAATATATGAATGTGTTCAGGGGTTTAATTTATTTCTTAGGATATAGGTACATCGATGCTTCAATTTAAAATTTGGCAGATGTACATTGGCTCGCCCTTAACGTTAGGAAATTGCCCAATTTGTTATAATAATATAGGTTCTTAATATATACCATTATAAATCTCGTTTCGTTTCATGGGTAAAAAATGGCCAATTTTAATTTCGGAAGTGATTATTCCCATGGATAAGGACAAATGTGTAGAGAGGTTTATTACCATTATATTTTTATATTTCCTTTTAAATTTTGGAATTATTAACTAAAAAAAAATTCGGTAAACGTGGTCTAGGACCCATTGTAAATGTTGGTGACCCTCTTATGGACAAATAGTAAAATCTAAAGCCTATTGACCTATCTTATCTTTCTTGATACGGCTTTATCATTGAATAAGTACAGGATTTATTACTTTTTTCATAAGACACAGGTGTATGTGTGTACCAATCTTAAATTTGGGAGGGCTGCATTTCTTGTTGTTAACCCTTTGTTGCCCAAAGAATGAATTTATGAAGAGAAAGTAAACAACAAACTTTCAACGTCAATTGGCTGTACAGTTTCAGCGCGAATGAAAATACTGAAAACAATTTAAACTTCTGTCCTTAGATAGCTTGCAAAGTTCTTACTAAAAGACGGTTTCATTCTAAATTCACTAGGCTGCACGGAGAAAAGATTTAAAACTGTGGTTTCACACTGATACCACTGTTCCAGAAAGGGTTGGTAATTGTTCTTAAAATTGGGTGGTATCTCATTCTTTGGGTAAATCATAGTCAAATATTAGTATGATCACGTGGTCAGTTATAGACCTATGATGGGATTAGGAGCCCAGGATATTGATATATTGAAACTTTGTAGGATAATTTGAGAATTGTCAAAATGAAATTACGTCATTAGTTTTGATTATTCTCGCCTATGAAGCAAATATAAACGTAAGCAATACGATGTACTATGTGATTGACCTTGATGAGGTGGTGTACAGTGATTCATTTCTTTTGTTGTGGTACTTCTTAAATTAGAGTACACACATCTAGTAAACAGTTGGTTCTGCTAAGGTAAACAATTGACGGACATTATTGACTTTACTGAACATATAATGATATGGTTAATTTTAAGACAGGTATATCGAGAGAGGTACGTAAGACCATTCTTTAAATTTAGGATTTGTGATAAACAGAATTTTAACGTAAGGCGGGAAATTTGAAACAATACTTTGGACTTAATCACACCTCTAAGTCTAAGATCATTAGTTGTAGTTGATTTGCCCTTGAGCTTTAGACATCTGATAGCTAACCCTATTGAAACTTATGACTCGTAGTCTAAAGGCAATACATGCTACAAAAGTGAAATTTAGTCACAAGGTGATGTAATCTGATACTGGCAAAGTTATTGCTGATGCAATTAGATTTTATGATCACTATCTTACGTACAATCTGATTGGTTGATCCTATCTTACGTGCAATCTGATTGGTTGATCACTATATTTCACGCAATCTGATTAGTTGATGATTTTCAAATCTTAGCTGCATTCAGTTTGTCTTGTGTAACATTTTATCGATTACTGTTTAAAAATCTTGCTTTGAACATTTTATTCCAACATTTTACACTCACTGATAAATATAATCAAAACCGTTTATTTGTTAATCGAATAGTTAAAACCGGATAAAGTTTAATGGTTAACTGTGAAACTTAAAATTATAGTATTTGAAATTTTTGGTTTTAAACTTTTTTGTTTGAAAATTTTTGTTTCAAATTTTTCTATGAGTATTTCGTTTCTAAATTGCTGTTCGAAATTTTTGGTCGGCAATTTTTTGTTTCAAAATTTTGTTTAAAATTTTTGTTCGAAAATTTTTGTTTGTAAATATTTCGTTTGAAATTTTCTTTTAAAATTTTGTTTCGAATTTTTGTTTGAAGTTTTTTGCTTTGAAATTCTTTTATGAATATTTTTTCCTTTCAAAATTTTTGGTAATTTTTTCGTTTCAAAATTTTTTGAAAACTGGAATTTTTTGTTTCAAACATTTGTGTTTCAAAATTTGGTTTGAGAATTTTTTCAATTTTTTACATTTCCAATTTTTAGGTTAAAAAATTTTGTTCAATTTTTTAAATTTTTTTCCCCTTGAAATGTTGTTTGTAACTTTTTGTTTGAAAATTTTGGTTTCAAGTTTTTAAGTTTTGTACTCATTGATAAATGACCGTTTCGTAACTGCTTAGAAAAATATCTGGCAACATTGTTTATTATGATGCAATAGTACACGTCAGAACATGGTATTGCTACGTCATCAGATGTGCATCATCGTTCGAGATATTGATAACGTCATTATTGCTAATTGTGTGGAGTTTCTAAACTCACGTGATGTAATGAAATCATTTACCAAGATTACTAATTAACAACAGAATATACCTTATAGTATCCTAGCTAGGCAAATGATCCCTACAAAGTTAGGATTAAGAATCGTAGTAAAGCTTATAAATGATAAGGATATTATTTACTAGCAAGACATTTACCCATGGAAGCTTTAAAACTAGAACTATTACGTTTCTTATCTGTAACACTTTATCTGTATATTTATGCTATAAACGACTCGTTGGACGGAGTCATCAATTTGAATTTAGTACACAGCCGAATCTCTGAATTTGGTTTCATCAGCAATTGTGATGAAATCATGAATTCAAACGTCAGCACATTCCTTTTCAATGACGTCAGCCGAAGCTGTATGCGGAAATCGTTAATCACAGAAATGCGATCTATAAATTTGGTTTGGTTAGAACATTTCTTTTCAATTCGATTTAAAGACAAACTAGTGCCAGAAGTTCAAAATATATTGTATCGACAATATCCAGATCCTTTATCTGCTATGCGTGTATGTGATTAACCATTGCAGTGTAATAAAATGACCAATTTCCATGATTTGTGTTTTTCATTTCAAGTACAACCCCATGATCTGACGTGTACTATTGCGTCATGATAAACAGTGTTGCTAGATGGTTTCATTCTAAACAGTTCCGATTCTTTATCAACGAGTGCACAAACTTAAACATTTGAAACCAAAATTTTCCAAACAAAAAGTTTCAAACAAAAAAATTACAAACTAAAATTTCAAACAAAAAAAATTCAAACAAAAATTTTGAAACAAAAAATTTTGAACTAAAAATTCCATCTAAACTTTTTAAAACTAAAACCTTGGAGACCAATAAATTCAAACAAACAACTTTTCAAACAAAATTTTGAAACGAAAGGGCTTGAACCAAAAACTGCAAAGAAAATTTTCAAACAAAATTTTGAAGCGAAAAAATTACCAAAAATTTCAAACAAAAATTTTGAAACGAAAAAATGTCATAAAAAATTTGAAAACAAAAAATGTTCAAACAATTTTACGTTTCACTGTTAAACGTTAAACTTTATGCTGTTATCTATTCGATTAAGAAATAAGCGTTTTAATCATATTTATCAGTGAGTGCTAAATGTTGAACGAAAATGTTCAAACCAAAATTTTTAAACAGTAATCTATAAAGTGTTAAACAAGACCTAAAACTGAAGCAGCAAAGATTTGAAAATCATCAACCAATCAGATTGCGTGAAAGATAGTGATCAACTAATCAGATTGCATGAAAGATAGTGATCTTAAAATCAAATTGCATCAGCAATAACTTTGCCAGTGTCAGATTACATCACCTTGTGACTACATTTCAGTGTTGTAGTCTGTATTCTCTTTTGACTACAACAAGGTTCAATAAGATTAGCTATCAGATTTCCAAAGCTCAAAGGCAAATCAACAACCACCAATGATCTTAGACTATGAGCTATGACTAAATCCAAAGTATTGTTTCAAATTTCTCATTTTATGTTAAAATTCTTTTTATCACAATTCCCAAATTTAAAGAATGGTCTTACGTACCTCTCTCGATATACCTGTCTTAATATTAACCACATCATTATATACTCAATAAGGTCAATAATGTCCGTCACTTGTTTACATAAGCAGAAGCAACTGTTTTCTAGAAGTGTGTACTCAAACTTAAGAAGTACCACAACAAAGGAAATGAATCACTGTACACTACCTCATCAAGGTCAATCACGTGGTACATCGTATTGCTTACGTTTATATTTCGTCCATAGGCGGGAATAATCAAAGCTAATGACGTAATTTCATTTTGACAGTTCTCAAATTATCCTACAAAGATTCAATGTACCAATGTCCTGGACTTCTAATCTCATCATAGGTCAATAACTGACTACGTGGTCATACTAATATTTGACAATGATTTACCCAAAGAATGAGATATCACCCAATTTTAAGAACAACTACCAATTATTGATTTAACAATAAGAAATGTAGCCCTCACAAAATTTAAGATTGGTATACAAATCCACCTGTGTATTAGGAAAAAAAGTAAAAAATCCTGTTCTCATTCAATGATAGAGCCGTATCAAGGAAGTTAAAATAGGTAAATTACCTCCGAAATGTGAATATTTGTCCATGAGAAGGGACACCAACATTTTTCAAAGGGTCCTAGAAAACGTTTACCGAATCTTGTTATTTGATAATTCCCAAATTTAAGGAATGGTTCTACGTACCCCAAGAAAATCTAAAAGGGAATATAAAAATATAAAGGTAATAAACCTCTGTACATACCCCGAACACGTCGTCATAATATTTTCTGGTCCTTTTTACCCATGAAAGAAACGAAATTTTTAATGGTATATATTAAAAACCTATATTATTATACCAAATTGGGCAATTTCCTAACTTTAAGGGTAGCCAATGTACATCTACCAAAATTTAAAATGAAAGCATCGATGTTCCCTTGCATTATAAAAGAAAATAAACCCCTGAACACATTCATATGTTCACACAAGGTATTAAAACCGCATCAAAGGGGATCAGTAACCTCCTAAAATTTGAATTTTTACCATTTTTTATCCATAAAAGGGTACAAAATAGACCAACCAAATTTATACTAATACATATTAGGGTGCTATAGTACTATATTCAATATTTACATTTGGTAATTTCCAAAATTTGAGGTGGTGGCCAATGTACTTCAAATTTTTCAACGGATCCACCAATGTATCTATATCTTAAGGAATAGAATAGACCCCTATACATAACCATATCATCATATAAGGTAATAAGACCTCATCAAATGAAATAAAATGGATCAATAATCTCCGAAATTTGATTTTTGGTAGTTGTTTATCCATGAAAGGGAACGTGATGAATCACCCAAATTTATAGTGATGCATATTGATGTCCTATACTATAATACCAACTCCTTATACTAAACAATTTCCAAAATTTAAGGGCTGGGTCAAGGTACCCCTCCCAAATTTTAAAGGATGCACTAATATACCTATGTCTTATGTAAGATAATAGACGGAAATAGTGTGATGTCACATCCTTCCTGTTGCCATGGTAATCACCATTTTATTTTCTAAACAATAAGTAGCATAAACACCTAAAGAACCTATGTGCAAAACAAAAACCGTGATGAAATATTTCGGAATTGCAAACATTAGAGTGGAACAAATACTTATGTTTCTTTTTGAATATTTCTAATGATTGAAACTGAAAAAAAGGTAGAAGAAGTAATTAGAAAAGAAATATGTTAAATAATGTTACGTGCATGACAAGCATTGACACTGAAATTAGCGAGCTCACATGTCTTGTGAAATTTTCCATCTGATGTATATTTTGAGAATTTCTATATTTTGAGGTTAAATTAAACCTTAAAGTGTACTCACCCTGTTCATAATCAGATATTAACTTTAAATAATTCCGGAAAACTTTTGATTCAGTAATATGAGTATGATATACTGTTGCAAATTTGAAGAGGATTATTGTTTAACAGTGGCTTAAAATATATACTGAACCATTCATAATTGGATGTGTAATTATTGAACGTTTTCTAAATGCTTTTTTTAAAATAAGTTGATAGCGAATATAAGAAAAAGATGTTAGCTATATCCACCGATGGTCTGGATTGAATATTTCTAAAGGCTAGCCTTTTCTTTATTTTGTAATGTATACTTAGAAATAATATTGTGCACTCCCATTATAAACAGTAGACATTAGAGGTGTAAATGCCCCAATAGAATTAACATTATTCTAAAATACGTTTTTCTTTTATAACAATCATATATTTTTACAGCTTTCTCTGTGCCAACACTTTGTCAATCTACACGTTAGAAAGTTCATATTGCGTATAATTTCTTCTTATGGTGGATTGCATGATAATTGTGCTTACATTAAATATTCGATTTCTACCTTATTACTTAGGGAGTGGAGCTTTTAGAAATAAGCTCTTTAGCTCCATTAGCTTCACGCGTTTGTATAGAAACAAACATGGCGATCACCATGGTAACGGGAAGGAAATGACGACATCACTTTCTAGTCTATTGACCCCTATACATACCCATATAATAATATAAGATAATAGGATAACAAAGGGGAAAACTTAGGTGAAAACCAAATACGTGGTCGTTCTAATTTTCGACAATATTTTACTTATGAAAGGGAAGGAGGTGGACCATCCAAATTTATCATGATACATTTGAGGTCCTGTACTATAATACCGAATGCTTAAATTGAAAAATTTCCAAAATTGAAGGGGTGGGTCAATGTACCCGTCCCAAAAATTAAAGGAGTGCATCAATGTTCCTATGTTTCATAATAGGGAATGCAAACCTATACATGACCATATAACCATATAAGGTAAGAGGATCTCATCGAAGGAGATAAAATGGACCAAATACCAAATAAGTGTTACAACGTATTGCTTACTTTTATATTTTAACAATTTTGTACCCCTAAAAGTGAACGAGGTGTACCACCCAAATTTGTAGTAATGTATATAGGCTTCCTATGCTATCATACCAAATGTTTAAATTGGACAATTTCCAAAATTGAAGGGGTGGGACAAGGTACCCCTCCAAAAACTTTTATAGGGGTGCATTAATGTACCCATGTCGTATAAAAGGGAATGATCCCTGAACAGTCCCATATAAAGATATAGGGTAATTAAACCTCATCATAGAGGATAAATTACTGCAAAATCCCCAGAATTTTGAATTTTCGGCAATATTTTGCCCATGAAAGGGAACGAGATGGACCCATAATACTGATAGAAATACATACCAAGGTCCTAGGATACAACACCCAATTTTATAGATTTGGTAATTTCCAAAATTTAAGGGGGTTTTCCTATGTATCACTCCCAAAATTTAGGGGTGTGTCAAGGTACTCCTGGCAAAATCTAGAGGGGTGATCATAAGTACAACTAGGTCATTAATTCCGGGCCAACAAGGGCATTGACCTCTGTTTTATTATGTCGCAAATGTTGGGTTCTAAGTCAAAATTTCCCTTACTACTTTCACGCATTTCATACTTTTTAATTGACTAACATGAGAGGAAAACTTTCGGTTTTTACTTTCGTTTAAAAGAGTTACATTATTCGGACCAGCAAAGGAGTTGATGCGATAAGGACCAAGCCACAGCGGCGAGAAAGATTTACTAACTTTATCTGTTATAGATGATTTAAAAGCAGATTTCCAAAGAACTAATTGGTCTATCTGGATCGTAACTGGACTTTTACGCTGCTGGAAAAAGTTCACTCAATCTTCGCGAGCTATATACATATTTGCTAAGGCATTGGACTATACCTCTAATGACTTATGTAGGTTTAGGTTTAGGAATCATTTACAGACCATTTAAATAATAAAGCATCTAGGCTTCACGTTCCAAACACAATTAAAAGGATGGTGCCTTTAATTCACAATGTTCAGAAACGTTAAGAGAAAATTGGATCGGATATAGGAAATTGCTCCATACGGTTTGATTCTCAGAACAATAACATCCTAAAGCATTCTTTACCGTCTGAACATATTTTCAGCTCTGTTTCCAGACGCAAAGTAAGCTGAACTACGTATATGTTTGATCCCTAGTCCAAAGAGAAAACGACGAAACTCCCCACTATAAAAGTAACTAGCCCGATCCGTGTATAGATCAAAGCAGTAACCAAAACGACAAAATTCATTATTCATTGCTGTAATAATAATCCTACTTGTCGAATTACGTAATGTAACTAAGTGCAAGAAAAGGGAGGCGTAATCCATAAGCAGCATTATGTACCTATAACCATTCCTTGGAATTAAGGGACCGGCCAAATCACAGTATAAGTGTCCCTTGTGTTACATGTTTAGAAGACAAAAGAACTTGGGGATCTTCAAACATATTTTTGAAATCTGATATCCATAGCATGCGCGCACATATTGATGCGCATCACGAATCAAAGAAGGCCACGTATCATAACGTTTAGTTTTGCTAAATGTTTTAAAATTAACCGTATGTGTTCCCACCAAAGTTTCAGAATGATAATATTACAATACAAAAGGACGAAAAGACCTACGCAATAGAACCTTGTACGGATTATTCCGTGCTTTTGTTCTTTTCTATAATAATCCACGTGGTAAAGGATATTCTCTCAAACATTTCTTGCAGTTTCAGTTTTCTTATAAATATCTGAGATATCCGGATCCTTTATTTGCTCCTCTTTTACATCATAAAATGCCAAAGGAGTATTCAACAGGCTTGAAGCCAAAAATTCACGTTGGTTTACCTCCTCATCTATAGGTTTGTCAATGAGGTGATACAAACTTAAATCATGTATTCTTTCAAACAATTTGCGTTAATCATCTTGTTGCTTGGTACATGCAAGATATGGGATTTAAATTCTAACAATCTATGAATCATAATATTATATCGTGTGAAATTACAGGGTTACGCAAGACGCAATTAAAGCATGGTTATCAGATAGTATTGTGAATCTTGAAACAAGATAGTGCTGAAAACGTGTAACAGTATTGTACAAACTAGCCAACTCCAAGGCTAAGATAAGACGATTATAGTCCGAAGGTTTCAGTTTTCTCCTATAGAACGCAATGGGTTGATTGAAGCAGCTGGAATGCCACAGATTGTTCTTTACGCCAAACAAAGGGAATTTTAGGTGATTTCAAATATGTTATGGGACGCATAATCTCAGCTAAATTACTAATAAGGCGACTATAGAAAGACAGAAACCCAGCAAGAAATTTGACAACATTCCTATTATGAGAATGAGGTAAATTTGTTATAGATTCAAATCGATCCGGAATCATTTGGATAGTTCCTTCACTTACGCAAAATCCCAAATAATCTATCTCCGTTTGAAAGAAGGAACATTTCCTGGTGTAATTGTAAGACCTCGTGATCGTAGTCGATCAAGTACAGTCTTAAGTAATGTTTTATGTTGTTCAACTGTATCAGAATAGAGTACAATATCGTCATCATATATTTCGACATCAATTAATTGTTTCTTCAAATCATCTAATACAATATCAATAGCGCGCGCTAAAGCCGCCGTCCCTATAAGAAGCCCATAGGATGTACCTGAAAATGATAACTTTTATTGTCAAAAGAAAAGCCCGTATATTTCCGACACGTTTCATCCAAAACTATCTGAAAAAATTCCCTTTTACATTGGATTCCTGACATAATACAAGCATTAGCCAGCGTACCAGTAGATTCTTCCATGTTAGGGCGACTATATTATCGGTTTCCATAAGCATAAGTAATTTACCAAAATTTAGAACTAGCCCTTCTCTACCTGCACTATTTGTAACAATAAAGGAAGGGCA
Organism: Thermobia domestica; assembly: GCF_964235325.1. Classification (NCBI taxonomy): domain Eukaryota; kingdom Metazoa; phylum Arthropoda; class Insecta; order Zygentoma; family Lepismatidae; genus Thermobia; species Thermobia domestica. Next base: position 154,284,536 of record NC_137457.1, read on the forward strand.
ACGATACTCACTAGTACTCTTTACGATAACACCGTTATCCAAAAAATCTTTAAAACTACACGCATTTCTTGTTTTTGTTTACTAAATATAGGGTATTGTTTTTCATGGAACACAGTATCCTCCTTAACCCGAAACGTATACTTAAAATCTTTAATTCTTCCTATGTTTGATGTAATAACATCAGTATAATCATTTCTAATATGATGAACAAATAAAGGTAGGGTACTATCTTTATTAATAAATTAATTATCAATGTTTTCTACAATTAATCTTCCATTTATAGTATTTATTTAAGTAACGGATAGTTTGTTATTTAAATTATGCATAACATTACTATCAATCGCTAACACCTCATTGCTGTTCGATGGTACTACTGAAACACCCTGTACAACATTACATTCAAGAGGTGATTTAACTTGCAACTCATTTCTATATTCTATCACTTTTTCATTTTGAAAAAATATCTTCATTAGTAGCCTCTGACTTCAAAGACCAAGAATTTAAAAAAGAGTTATTATCTTTAAATTGATTTAAAGCAGAACAAACCTTTTTAAAATAACAGGCTCTTTAGATAAATCAAATGTTGTTTATACTGTATTTAGAAACACGCTCTTTACCTTGCTGTAGAATTGCTTCCTTATCTCCAACAGGTTGTTGACAGGGTGACAGGGCTGTATTACCTGGCACCTGGTCTAGTGAGAACTCTCTCGTTGTATCAGAAATGCAACAGGTGTTGTGACCTTGCCCATGAAACAAGCTCTTACCATCACTGTCCAGCTTGTTTTGAACATTTGGTTTGTCTCAGGATGTGCAGTTCCTTATAAGATAACCCTACAAATATGGGGTAGAATAAGGACCCGTCTTCCTGCGATCAAAAGGAAAAGAGCCAAGAATATTGTCCACAAAAAGGAGGCTTGGAAACATACGTAATGTTGAAATTGTGATCAGGAAAAATATACTTCATTTTTTAACACTCAATTTAAATGCCGTCTGCTCAATAAATGGGATTTCTAAAGTAATATGTTAGCCACTGGGACAATGTTTGTTTATATAGGCACAAACAGTTAACTCTTGCTTATTAATTCTCAATGGCAGCAAACAATATTTGTGGAACACTAAACGATAATTTGTAGCAGTATGTTCCACAAAGCTCTTGACACGTATCTTTAGGTTCCAATCCCGTTGTAGTAAATACTGTAACACTTCGTTACTTATAAAATTAATATTGAAATACTGTCAAAACATGCAAAGTATTTTTTGTTATTCAAATCGACTTCAATAAATATACCATCTTTCGCAACTAATGGAGGTAAGGTTTGTACACCTTGTCTCAAAAAGGTTGAGCGCATTCTTTATTGGTGTTTTGAGGAACAAATTTTCTAAGTCCAACTTCGGGTATCTTCGGAAAATAGTAAACCAGGTTCGAACCTCCATGTCAGACTTTGCAATAGGGAAAAAGTTTGCAGATGTGTTTTTTCTTCTTTTAAATATAATAAGACTTGTTGCCAAGTGTAGAAAAAAACAACCTTGATTGAAATACTTAATGATACAATATTTCGAAATCTTGTATTAATGTCAGCACATGCTTCTTTGTCATTTAGCTCTGCATACGTAATGAATCATTTAGATACGTTAAAGAATCTTTTCATATGTAAAAAAATGCTCAAAGTTAAGACATGGAACATAATTATCAAGTGAGTACTAAAATAAAAGTAAAAGTAGAACCAAAACAGCGTTTGTAGTGGATATGAATGTCATAATTTTCTTGAGAACCTTTATAAATCGCTAGAAGCATGTTGTCAGAAGTCCTTGTTTAGCTCACTGGTAAGCTGCCTGATTTCAAATCTTAAGGTTATGAGTTCGATGCCCATCTGGGTCGAATGTTTTTTTAACAAATTATATTTTCCGCAATGCATGAAAAATTATATAAAATAACTACATTAAAATACATCAGTTGGATATATATAACATAATCATTGCAGAACATAGTAATTATTATGTTTAAAATATAACATCTGAAATAGGTAGGTGTTCACAGTAGGTCGGCATTATATATGAGAATGTTAGATACAAGTTAGGAAAATCGTTTAATAGCAATAAATAATTTATGTAGTGTATTTATTGGCAGCTATTTGTCATACAGATGTAACTCCTTAATATTCTGATTACAGCATGTCATTTACATTCGTGAAAAACAGTATATTCCTACGGAAATATAAAGTGTATAAACAGCGTATCCGAGGTTGGATCCTGCTTCAAGACACATAACTTTTCCCGATCCCCTTAACGTCACGGGAAGAAACACAAATTCTCTTTAGAACGGATTGTCGTTACTTAGAGTCTCATTCGAATACGTTGAATGATTTTGTATATATATATATATATATATATATATATATATATATATATATATATATATATATATATATATATATATATATATATATATATATATATGTCTCTTTCGTTTTGTTTATGTGTGTGTGTGTGTTGCGGAGTATCCCAAGTTAAATACAACATTTGCAAACTATATGAACATCATTGTCATCGAATACCGGAAATTGAAAGTCGTGTTTTTTCAGATTTGGTTTGAGTGTTTATGTTATCCCACTGGTAGAGTATGGGCTTGGCAATGAAGAGGTCTTAAGTTCAAAGCCTGCAGAGATTTATATTTTTTTTGTTAGTAGAATTGCACAGAAATCGGATACAAGAAGTGGTTTACTTCTAGAAATATTTTCAGAAGCGTTTAGGTAGCCCTGAAAAGGGCTGTTTTTGGGAGTTAAGACTGGGACATTAATATTGGGTCCAAGACACTTCTGAATGTATTACACGCCCCATTCTTCTAGGCATGGAATCTATTAAATGGCTGACAAATCTATCTCCTTCCCCTATTTCCAGCCATGCTTCGGAAACAAGATGCCACAGGTCATTCTGAGTCCTTGGTGGATCTGCCTCAGGCCAACTGTCCCTTAGAGTACGCTTCACTTCTGCCCACATATTTTCCATGTTATTGCGGTCTGCTCCACGAGGCGGCCAGCCAAATAAATCAATCTGAGGCTGCCCTGCGAACTATTCCTGAACCACACGGAAGTATGTATTGGCAACTGGTCTTGCTGGAAGTGAATTATACCATCAAGATGAAATACTCGTACAGTTGGCACCATGATATTACTCATAATGTCTAAGTAGTGAGCACTGTCAAGATGTCCTTGAATTCTGTGAAGCTATCCTGCTCCGCGACTGGAAATCCAACCCCAATATGAAATACATCATGGTCACTGCGATTGCAAACAGCCACATATCCAGGGTCATATCGGATGCCTCTCGGACGATACACAAAACGGCGTCCCTCGTTTGATGTTGTGAATATGAATTCATCTGAGAAAATTAGGTTTTCCCAATTGCGACCCACATTCGCCTGTGCAAACGCGAGACGGTAAATTTTGTGGTCGCTGAGAGTTGTTCCTTCACGGCAGCAAAACGGCCACGTAACCCAGCATGACGAAGCCTTCGCAGAGCTGTATGCTTACTACCAGGAATGAGAAAAGCTTCCCTTAGCTGCCTAGGCGTCATTCTGGGTCTAACCGGACTTCGTTTTCTAATCTCGCATCTTCGTCTTGGGTTGACGTGCGGACGACCAGGAGATCGTATATTACCAGTCGGACCCGTAGCACCATATTACCGAATCCATCGCCTTCCTGTAGAGGCCGAGACACCTACTCGCCTGCTAGCTGCAGTTGAAGAATAGCTTTCCAACTCCCATAAAGTAATTACTGTTGTACGTCTATCCATAGTTACCAATGTTCTGAGCTGTGAGCAGAAAAAAATAGGTAAAAGCTAGTACCTGACGTGTTATTGGTTACTTGACGACACGCTTATTGTAGGGAACGACTTGGTCAACGACTCGCGAAAGAAATCTGAAAATGGTGCGCCGTAATAATAATATTAAAAACAGATTTATAAAGGAATATTAATACATGCGAAAAGCTGTTTAAAGAATGAATTGTTATACTGACTTTACACGTATAAAAGCATATATCATATACCAATCAATTTGAGCGATATGATGATAGCTGTTTTGAGACGAACACTTTCGAAATCTCACTTCGGGTATCTTCGAAAAACAGTAAACTCAAGCTGCTGGTTCGAACCTCCAAGCCAACCTTAGCAATCGGGAAAAAATGTACAGATATGTTTTTGCTTCTGTTAAATATAATAAGACATGTTGAAATGGTATTAAGAGGAGAAAAAATTAACATTGATTGAAATACTTAATGATACAATATTTCGAAACTATGTATTCACACTCTCGTTTCGTCATTGTGATTTCCATACGGAAAAGAGCATTTACGTATGATCTCACTTATATTTCAGAAGCAGCTTCCGAAAAGTGGTCATGTTAGCTCAGTGGTGCACCCCCGAGCTTTTAAATCGTGAGTTCGGTACCCGTTCAGGTGAGATTCTTTTATGATATTCTACTTTCCTTAATGCATGAAAATTATGTAAAATAGTTACATTACAATTCAGCAATTGCATATATCAGTTGAATATATATATTCATATCATCAGTTGTATATATATCAGTTGAGTTGAGTTGAGTTGATTTTGAGTTAACCGTCCCTTGCAGCAGCTAGGCCATATCAGACGTGGACCTACTGATTAACGTGGACTCCGAACCACTTGAGCTCTCGCCAGAAATCAAACCCGGATCTCCCGCGCCAGAAGAGCGTATGCTAACCGCTTAGCCACGAAGGAGCTCTATATATCAGTTGAATACATATATTCATATCATTTCACGACGTAAGTAATTCTTATCTTTAAAATATAACATCTTTGGTACTGACAGAACGTCGGTATGTTATATGTGAATATTAAATACAAATTAAGAAAATCGTGTAACAGCAATAAAAAAGTTATGTAATGTATTTATTTGCAGCTATTTTCATACGCAGATAACTTCTCAATATTCGCATTACTGCATTTAGGTAGAGCATATCGAAAATCGGATCGTGGTTCAAGACAAAAAAAACTAGCTATCCCCAAGCTGTCGCGTAAGAAATTCACGAATCGCTAAAGTAAAGTGAAGAGATTGAGAGCGATAATACCTTAATCGCTCTCTCTCAACTCTCTCTTATCTGTATTTATACATATAAAAGTGTATGCATGTATGTTCCAACATAACTCATGTGTGCCTAGAGCAGATTTTATCAACCTGGAAGTCGCGGCCCCTGGGGGCTCGCGAAGGTAAGCGGAGAGATAAATATAGTTAGAATCTAATACTGTCAATTATTTTTAAATATTATTTTGAATTTTGTTCTGTTAGGCTTACTTTTATTTTTTATACATACTATAAAGAACAATAAAAAAATAAGTCTACTTAACATTTTCAAAGTAAGCAGAGTTGTTTAAAAATGAATTTAAATGAAAGAGGTATGATATGAAAATAATGAGAACTGTATATAGAAATACTAGAAAAATACACATGCAACAAAACCTGCACATTGAAATACAATTCAAATTGAAACCTAATGAGATACCTAAGCATGGTGTAATTTCGCTAGTGCAGCAATGCCCGGTTCAATCTTCGTGACGAACATTATCAAGCCATTTTCAACTGATAAGCGCTTTTTGTCTTTGTTTTAATATTTACCATGAAAAAAAAACTCCTTCGCACAAGTACGATATAGCAAATGGAAATATTACTTTTAAAGCAGCAGATACCAGACCAGTATATTCTTCTCTCCTCGTCAGGCAGAACTTGTCCAAGTCTTCGTTACAGAAAACCAGTTGCAAAGTCTTGTCGCATGATCATTCTATTATTTGGTCAATAAGTTGGCTTCGATCAGATATGTTAATGGCCTCTACAATGAAGGAGTTTAACATTCATCTTGAATCAGCACCTTAGTCGTTGGGAATATAGATATTACAGTTACTGTATCTACTTTCAGTGCCGGGCGCTGAAAAGGGGGGCACAAATTTCGGAGGAAGTGTGTTACTCATGTTAGAAAAGTCCATGTGCACATGTATAAAATAGAAGAAAAAACATAATAAAATGTGCTCCAAATCAAGGAAAGGCAAGATTTACTTCTGAAAATTTTATTGAACTTCGTGCCACTCATGGTGGCGCTTCGAAGCTAGTACGGAGACATCGTCGTATACTCTCGCCCCGGGCGCTGATTTTCCATGCCACTGCACTGCTCACTATATATAAGAAATGGATTCTACTATTATGGAAATAGATATGTTATCCCCTACAAATTTATTAGAAAACACAAATTATAAAAGGGTCGCTGGCATGGGGATGTGATAAAAGGGGAACGTGATAAGACTTGGATTGAGAACCACTGGCCTAGAGTACACAGTAACACACTGAGCAATGCTATGTGATAATATGTAAAAAACAGTATAACGTAAATGTTTCAACACAATAACTGTGTCTTCATCAGATTTCCACTCTTCCTGGCTGCTTGGGAGTTGGGCATCACTTATATACTCTTCGGAGATCAACTTTTAATTAGGCTCCGCCTCTTCATTAAAAAGTAACACTTGTGTGGCTTTCACTTACACTTTTTAGCTGCACACGTGTCCAATTAAAAGTTTACTTTTTTTTCGTTGGATACATTATGTCCTCTAATTATCCTTATTTTCCGTATTAATTTTTGCTCTTTCTTTCTTCTTCCTTTTCATTTCTTCTTCTTTAAGCAGAATCTTCTCCCACTCTTTATTTATTGAGAATCCTGCATTCCAATTCATCACCTTTTCTCCTGCCTTCATAAGCTCCCTGGCTTCCTTCCATTTTCTCACCAAAGTTCTGTTCTCTACTTCTATGACCTCTGCTTCTTCCCACCCTATTCTGTGGTTTGTCTCTTTGTGATCTTGTATATCACATTGTTGTCCCTTTTCAATCTTACATCTTCCTGGTGCTGTTCATTCCTTTCTTGCATTTTCTTTTTTGTTTCTCCTATCTAAATTTTGTTAGAGTCCGCGCAAACTACTCTAAATATTACTCCCCTTTGATCTTTGTCCGCTACTGCTTTTCTCTTGGTTCTTCTTACTAGTTCAATTATTGTGCTTTCTCGTTTCCTGTACGTCCTAATTCCTACTTTCCGAAGCATTCTCTTTATCTTCTCTGATTTTTGCCTAGGTTTTCTATTCCAAATCATTTTTTGTTCTTGTCTTCTTCCTCTTTCTTTCTCTCTCTTGTTATGTCTCTTGTGATTTTATCCTCTTCATTGTATCCGTTTCTCCTTAGCTGTGTCCAGAACTTCTTTAATGTAACTTTATCCACATTTCTTATAGTCTGAAAAAGAGTGCTGTCGGGTTACCTATGGTGAATGGGAGGGGGATACATATAAAAGATTGCAAGAAAATGATCGATATTTGTGTCGAATTCATAGTTTTCGGGGTTGCTTAGATAAATAGTGTGACTTTCGATTTCGCTTAACTCCGATTAAGCTCTCATTAGTAGGGATGGGCATGTGCGACTTTTCTTTGAAACTCGAATCGAATCGAAACAGATATTTTTGAGGTCTACTCTAGGACTCGGCGCGAAAAATATCCTCCAACTCGACTCGGATTAGAGTCGAACCAAAACGAGCAAAATCCTGTGTGTAGTCCTACTTAGACAACACATAGACAATATAACTATTCTATTACCAATTATACTACTATTACAACAAATAATAATAATAATAATAATAATAATTATTATTATTATTATTATTATTATTATTATTATTATTATTATGACAACACCGCTTATAAACATAAACGATAGACGGTTAATAAAGGAATACTAAAAGCTTGTTGACTGCCGACGTCGGTAGTCATGAAGTCTATACGGCAAAGACATCGTTCATTACCCTAAGCTGTAAGCGTCGGTGGACTACAGATGGTCAACTATTGACCTCTCGCCAAAAATTGGTGGCCCCGCAGCGACGGTTCGCGATGGCCCCAGTTCCATTTTGAAAACTTTGCTACCAGCGGAAGAGACGCGATGAAACGCCAACGAACCACAAAATTACACTCTGAAAATATATTAAAATGCCTATATGTGTGATTATTTTCTATTTAGGTGAGTCAAAAAAACATGAAACAAATACCCCGGGGTGGATGCGAACTATCAATATTATGATTACTAGGCACGTGTTCTTCTGAATTTCCCACGGAAACGATCATAAAATGCTTGCTTGTTTCTTAATTTAGCCAATTAGACAAACCCCTACATCTCGAGTTCTACAAGGTGATACCGTGAACCGTTTCAAATTTATTGCTTTCTAGTGGGGTACTATCTATGATCAAAATTTGAGCATAATAGCCGATATGCATCTTCGGTGCCTCTTATCTTTAGTACAATTTTAACCAGAGATGGTGTGGGTCAAAGAAAATTTGATCCACGACCCACCATGACCCACCATCACCCACCACCAAAATGACCCATTGGCCCACTCTGACCCATCATCCATCGTGATCCACTCTGACCCACCACCAACTATGAACCGCTCTGAACTATTGCGACCAACTGTGGCCCACCGAAACCCATTGACATCAACTCTGACCCATGATCCACGTCCTCGTTTCCATTGACTAAAGAGGTTACACTTGTAATAAAACAAGACTGTGAAATGATCACTTATCGGAGTTTAAATTTATACCGTCAATGGCTCAAGCACCTCTCTGTTACAATACTGGTGGATCTGACCTTTACGATATATAATGGCAAAGTGTTTCTCATCTTCCGAATTAAAATGAATTTAAATTTGTCATATATAATTATTTCTTTGTTGCCTTACAGACACATTTCAGTAGAAAATAGGATGAAATTTGAAAGTCTCAAATCAAGGAAAAGTAGACCAACGTAAAAAAGGAAAGAAAAACTAATTTTCTATATAATTAAGCATGCCGTACTAATTGAAAATGCCCATGTAATTAAGTTTACAATACACATTTATGGACTCCATATATTAAACACCAGCTTCAGCAATTATAAATAGAAATCAGTGGGTATAAAATTCGAACTGTAGTTTTCATTACTCGTTTTCTTTCTCAACTAATATCAATCGTTTTCGATTATTTTTACAAATCAACCAATTTCCAATATATAGAAAATGCACCACCACCCCCCACCCCCGCTCATAAAAGACAATTTTAAAAATTGCCATGAGATATTCTGTTTATTTTTAATAAAGAGTTATATGCTGAATGTCAGCTTTTAGTTGAACGGCTTGTGAGATACTCAATTTTTCGCAAAAATTCGGACTTCTACTATCCCCTAAGGATAGTATTATAATGAAAGTGACACGCGTGTGATAACTTTCCAGTTGGGATTGGGGCCTGATTATATACCAAACGTCATTTAATTTGACATTGCAATTTGACCGTGATGATTACTCAGACACAGTTACTTTCAATTTTTTATAATATAATTCATATATTACAGGTGATTCAAAAATATTTTTTCAAGCAGTTAGCTTCTGTAGAAGCTCACAGGCTGCATTCCAAAATCCAACTCCTACTATCCTATGAAAATTCAAAAGTGACTGAACTTTTTTCATTAGAAACAAATGACAAAACACATAAAATTGAGATCTTGAAAGTAAAATGCAGAAAAGCTCACTAGTGTTCAGAAGATGTCTACAATGCTCTGAACAGAATGGGTCGGGGGGTGAGTGAGAGTCACGGTGAGTGGTGTTTCGCAGTAGGTCACGTCCTTTTGACCCACGATCCACTGACCCACTCACAAATCTTGACCAATTTCACCCACTTAGTAACCGACCCATTGACCAATTCCATCTTTGATATTAACATGTCTTCTTTCATTTTAAAGACGAAATATACATCCACACAATTTTTCGTCGATTGCTAAGGTTGACTTCATACAGTAGTTGAAATGGTCATTTTTCTCACGGTGAGAAATTGATATGATTTAAACATCCTCCTTGAAGTGGGAACAAACTACCTTCCAAAGTTATTAGAAACGCTCTCTCAACCCCGAAAACTATAAATTCGACAAATATTTCAGTAATTTTTGAGATTCTATTTTTATCTCTCCCAGGCCATCAACCTGTAAAGATGGGAATGAATTTAGATGTAAACTCCATTCTGAGCATCACTATCCATCTCAACGACTAAGAAAATTATGGATTAAACACTAAGATCAGTCGTTTTACGTGATTTTTACGTCACATCTCCCAACTTCCATAACTTCACACTACCATATTTTCTTCTTAGATTGAAAGTAATATATCCCCAAGTTTGGTAAATGTTGTCCCAGACATTAAGGAATTACGCTGGAATACACACTTATACAGAAACATTAAAATACTTAGAGCTGTGCGAGCAATGCCTTCGATGCTGGACTTATAAATTCAAAATCCGGCTGACATGTTCGTTCAGAAGTATTGCTATTTATCTCGGTGATAACGAAACTATGGACTCTACGTTAATATCGGTCGTTTTAAATAATTGTATATGTTACTCAACTGTCGACTCTCCTTATTAGATGTGCTAAGAGATTTTACTCCTACTGGAAGTTGAACTTAAAGGCCATCCGAACTGCTCCCAATAAACTTTAGAACCCCGAAAGATATGGATTCGACACTAACATTGGTCATTTTCAATTACTTCTACATGTCAAAATTTCATGCATCCCTTCAGGATGCTAATGAGAGCTTAACTTTACGTGGCACCTGGAGTGCCACTCTTTATCTAATCCACCCCGAAAATTATAGATTCGACACTAATGTCGGTCTTTTTTTATAATTTTGATGTCAGCCCCTTTCATTTCTCCTAGGAGTGCAAACGGATACTGCCACCGTTAGGACTAAATTTGGTCTTAAATGACATTAAAATTTCTAATAATTTAGTGACCAGTGTTGCATTTAAAAGCTCGGCGTCCCTACGCACTTTTGCTCTCGGCGCTCCCAATAACTACATATTTTTCCGCCACTTCATCCCTAACTTAAAAATAAAACTTAATTCGAATATGCTTAATTAGTGAATTTATTACAGTTAAATCCCACTCACTGCATGCTACAGCTACAACTACGAAACAAAAAATAACAAATGTGAAACATGTTCTGAATTATTTTTAGATTTTTTTACGCTATTATTAAACGTATTAGAATAGTAAATGATGATTGTTCATGAAATAGTATATTTGCTCCTGATTTTTAACTTTTTCATATGGAAAAAAATTAAATATTATTCAAGTTTTAAACTTTGCACTGTGCAAATATGTTGCCCTCTAGGCAATGGGACTAATGTGAAATCTGGACTAATGTGGACTAATGGGAAATGCGGCACTGTTATCCGCGCTGAAAACTTACGATTTGATTCTAATATAGGTTGATTTCGATATGTTTGTGTCGCTACGTAACCACCCTTCGTGCTCTTGGGAGCTTAATTGGACTTGAATTGAAAGTAGAATTATTCACCTAAGCGACCACGAAACTATGGATTCGATATTAATATCGACTCGTTTCTAGCATTTTTTATATGTATCCCGACAGTACTCTTTTCCAGATTGTAAGAAATATAGTTGAAATTGCTCTAGATATATCAGAATTATGTTGAAACATACACATACATACAGTTTTATATTCTGTATCAATAGAGAGTGAGCAAGCGAGAGAGAGAGAGCGACTCAAGGCATCACAACTTCCACATTGCAAAAGCATATATCAGGAATTGAATTGAAAATCTATGTAAAGACTTTCTGCTGTGGCCTGCTTCATAACGACAATTCCAGTCTGATCACGTGACCTTTGGGGTTCATGAATTTCTTGCGAGCGTTGCGACTTTGGATTCACTGTTTATAGCCTCTGTTTATGCATCGAATAATTTTTCAAGAACATAAATGACATGCTGTATTATGAATGTTGAGAATTAACCTCTATATGACAAATAGCTTCAAATAAATACACTACATGATTTATTTATTGCTACTGAACGAGTTTCTTAACTTGTATTTATCATTCTCATATATAATACCGACCTATTGTGAACACCTACCTATTTCAGATGTTATATTTTAAACATAACAATTACTGTTCTGCAATGATTATGTTATATATATATATATATATATATATATATATATATATATATATATACAACTGATGTTTTTTAATGTAATTATTTTATATAATTTTTCATGCATTGCGGAAAATATAATTTAAAAAAAGCATTGACCCAGAAGAGAATCGAACTCATAACCTTAGGAGTTGAAATCCGATAGCTTATCAGTGAGCTAACACAAGGACTTCTGAAAACATGCTTCTAGCGATGTATAACGGTTCTCAAGAAAATTATGACATTCATATCCACTACAAGCGCTGTTTTTGTTCTACTTCGGCTTTTATTTCGGATAATTATGTCCTATGTCTTAACTTTGAGCATTCTTTTACATGTGGAAAGATTCTTTAACGTATCTAAATGTTCTATTACGTATGGAGAGCTAAATGACAAAGAAGCATGTGCTGACATTAATACAAGATTTCGGAATATTGTATCATTAAGTATTTCAATCAAGATTGCTTTTTCCAAAACTTGATAACAAGTCTTATTTTATTTAAAAGAAGAAAAACACATCTGCAAACTTTTTCCCGATTGCAAAGGCTGACTTGGAGGTTCGAACCTGGTTTACTATTTTCCGAAGATACCCGAAGTTGGACATAGAAAATGTTTGCCTCAAAACACCAATAAAGAATGCGCTCAACCTTTTTGATACAAGGTGTACATCACAGTCCGAGGTTCGAATCAGCTGAGTACCACAAACATCTTGAAAATTTGAAACTTGTGTAAATTACCCGATCTCTTTCGTACATGAGGAACTACACTACGTTATCGAAAATCACTGTTTTTACGATTTGTATCTAATAATGATCCACCAACAGTTGACTGATGCTGCTTCGTAACAAGTTCTCACAGTGAGTGAGCCTTTAAAGAATTCATAATTTCATCACTATAGAATACACACGATCTCACATCCGGTCAACAACCACTCGCGACTATTAAGATATACGTCTCATCACAGATTTGAATATACAATATACGTGATTATTGGTCGAGTGTACGTGAAACTGCAAGACCCTTTCACTTTCGCCCTGAGGCTTATAAAAATACCTCGTAGTAAGTTGCTGTATAGCCACGTCAGAAAGCAACTCAGTCATCACATATTTACATGAATCTCTCCAGTTCCTCGTTGTTTTAACACTATCCTTAAGACACTGTGGTAATGGATTTCTAGATTTTGTTTGTAAGGCGTATACCACACAAGGTATTGGAAATTCATTACCACTTAGAAAATCGTAAATTTTACACTTAAAATTGAACAAATTGTCGGGGTCATTACCATCATAAATTGGGAGATTTTCCACAAATCTATTTAACACCATAAAGTCAGTATTATTATCCAAACGAGAAAAATTGGTACGGAGATGAGCTTCATTTATGTCCTTCGTATGATCACTATGCTCTCTATTACCAGAAAATTTACTAGTACGTTTACGAATAGCACCAGTGACCTATCAAATCCCGTATGATAATTATTAACAGGTACCCTAGAAGATGTTGGACCCAACTTTTCCAGCTATGTCTTCAAACATTTCTCCTAATCTTTCAATTCCAAAAGACAATTTATCAATTTTATCTATATTTAGAGGTGGCGTTTCTACACCAACACCATCGAATCCGGATATAGTATCTCACGCTACCTTATCTATATCTACACCGTCAACTATGTTTAACGAACAGCAAAGACATTAACAAACTAATTCTACATTTAAAAAGTCTCAAACTGTTGAGATTAACTTCAAACCGAGTGCATACTTTTTTGGAAAATTTTTGAAGCGTAAAATTGTGCCCCGCAATACAATGGGCAACGAGGGGATGGATCGAAGACGGAAGTGTTCAGTTATTTAGTTCTGTAGCTTGTGTTATTTTAAATAGGATTTTTCCTCAATTGTTTTCTTTTTTAAAATGTATGCTATTTTGTGCTTGTGAAAACTTCCTGCTAGTGTTCGCCCCCGAATTGACCATTAGAAGTTGCCCTTTTCATCTACAGGTAAAAGTACTGTTAATTTAATGTAAAATTAAATTAAATAATTTTTGCGAATTTGAGATTAACCTATTGTTACTACCTTGTTATATATAGAGAGAGGTTATTTGATATTGAAATCTGAGGATTTATATATATCTTGGAGCTTCACTTATATATATATATATATATATATATATATATATATATATATATATATATATATATATATATATATATATATATATATTAGTTTTTACTTGTTCTCTATGATCTCGTTAATAAATTGTTCATTGGTATACCTTTTAATTGAGGATAATGTTTAGACTTTGAAAAGCCACTGGTTTCTACTATATCTGCCTAAGAAGGGTATCCAATTAAATAACATTCCTTTATGTATGTGTTGTATATGCTGATGCTATGCTGCTGATTCGACAACATGTCAGGGTCGGTAGTGTGGGGAAAGGTGTTGTGTGTTACTTGTGGCGGAGTTGAACCCACATGAAAAAAGTAACACAGTGGGTAGTGTTAACTATTTTGTGTATTATTACCTCATTCAAGTATTAATATAACAGTCCCTGTGTCATTTTAACATTATTTCCTTGTTATTTCAACACACATTCTGTCAAAATTCAAGGCCAAAGCCGTTTTGCTGTTATTTCGACACTCCTATGTTAAAATTCCAGATCTAACCACCAGATTAACACCGTTTATGGTGTTAGTACGACTCCAGTTCTGTGTTATTACGACACCTATTTCGGTGTGGAAATAACTCTTGAGCGGTGTTGATGGAACCATTTTTCTGTATGGAGAAACTTGATGTGTACATGCTTAGGATTGGCGAAGATTCTACTTTCAAAACAAGAATAGTAAACTACAGAACACTTCATTATAAAATCTTCATAAACATTTTTATCGTTTTCCCCAACTCTTATTAGGGAGTATTTCTTGATGGTTCGAAACAACTTTCACCAACAGTTTGTTCAAGAATGGTAAGAAACTTTTTACCTATATCATTACAGTATGTTTTCCTCTTAATCGTGTTTCTTTTTGTTTTCCGCCAGTTTTGAAACACAGATCCCTGTGTTGACAGGCGAGCTCTAGTGCAGTATACAAATGACATAGTAATACGGTGATGTTTCTCGCTGTTTACATATTTCTTGAGAAATATTATGTAAAACAATGGAGAACAGATCGCGCGTTTCGTAAATCCAAATTTTGCAAATACCTTGATTTCTTTAAGCACTTCTTTCTACTGTGTTTGAATGTAACTTCAGTACATAAGCCTTTATAATTGGACGGCCAGTATATTTGGCAATCTCGCAGAAAATAACACCATACATTCTAACTTGTGTTAATTTAACGCACAGGCTGTGTTTCATTTCAACTACCGGTATTTATCACACAACTACAAATGGAGAGTGAGTTGTTCTAACGACCTGTTTCTGTTATATTTTCACACAATTTTGTTAACACATAGGCATGTTGTTGAAATGACTGAATGATTTTTTTACAGGGTAGATTTCTCTTGCTTTTAATTAACACACAAATTCTTAGGGCTTTTGTGTGTGTGTCAAAGACACACACACACACACACACACACACAAAGAGAGAGAGAGAGAGAGAGAGAGAAAAGACAACTTTATATCATACGATCGAACCTTTGGAGTTATAAGTAAAAACATAAAGAGACATTACAGGTATTCAACAGAACTTATAATCATAGCTGGTGAAACTTTACAGAAAGTGGTAAATTTTATGGTAAAGGAAGTAACAGAATTTGATATCAGTGATTATCCTTGTTGGTGAAACGCATTTTATAAGAAAAGAGTTCTTCCGCAGACCAAGGGATAAAATGCAACTTTCTCTGGCCCCTATGTATCCTTTTGAATGTAACACAAAGAATAATAATACTTCAGATCAATGATCTCCTTCAAAAATATATTCATTTTCAGTAAAGTTTAGGCTCCAAAAATACCGACCTGAGTTTCGGCCTACCTAAAGGTAGTATGATGATGACAGCCTTAAAAGTGAATGTTTTTTGAGAAATTTTGGCAGTGTATTCCATGACGGTACTTACTTTTTATGTGAAGAAATATTACCCATGTCTGTTATTGCAGAATAATGTGAGAGAGAGAAGGAAATGCAGGAGAAAGTCTTCTCTTTATTTCTTATATTAATATTGTGTTTTTAATGGGATGTGGCTTGTGGCTGAAGTAACACACATAGAAATTAAAAGATTTTTTCTTGCTTGAAACTAAAAAAACTTTACTAACGTATTAATTTTCGTATACAACAATCAGGACCTGACTTATGTTGGTTGGGCAGATTGCTCCCAATCGAGCCCACACTAGAGTTTAATCCACTCGCCAGTGCAGTCTTGGCAGCCTATTGGGCCTCTGTGGAAGCCAGTGTAGCTCCTATTACTAAATTCTGCAAATAATACATGTAATTAATACATTATAATATATTCTGCTTCCTCGGCTCCCGGTCAAGTAACCATCAGACTCTTAAGTGGCTCTGCTACTCTTGGCTTATCAAGTACACACAACATGTTGCAATATAGGCACGTCGATGGAGTCGTATGGCCTCTACCTAGAAATAATCTGAGTGAATAGTTTGTATTAACTACCTGAAACAAGCAATATGTTCTGAAGTTAATTGTGCAATTGTTTATTTCATTATGTTTCCAACTTCTGTTGTAAAAATACATACTAAATGATATAATACGTCCATGAACACCTGGATAGTATCGCTTTAGTGCGATTACTTTGTATGTTGTTTTCTCTTCTCCTACCCAAAACCAACTTTTATATGCTCAAAGACACACACATACACACACACACATACACACACACACAAATATATATAAAATATGGGTATGTGTGTCTTGGTGCAATATAGTATATGTATAGACTGTTTCTGAGGTAAATGGGTGGACTGGCGCAAGAAGAATATATTACTTGGAGCAATATAGTATATATGCAGGTCAGTTGGGCACGTGGGCACTCGCAATAGTGTTCTGAATTCGGCCCTAGACCCTCTAAGACCATTAGATTATATGTTACCCTTTCTTTGAAGTTTGAAAGCTTAATTTTTTTTTATCAATGTGACTTGCCTCAAGAAGCCTGTACTCTTAATTATGTGTTTCAAGGCATATTGATCTGCTAAAATACATTAAATATGATAATTTCTTACTTAGTTCTAATGCAGTATTAGTAAAGATCAGTCGAATGCATGTATCTATACTGTATCAATGAGGAACTAAATAATCTTTTTTTCGACAAAGATAACCTTATCTAAATACCTATCAATATGTTTTTTTTAAAAAAAAGTCGTCAGAACGAACCTTGAATTTACGTTAAACGAAGAAAAAGTTTTATCTGTAGCTTTAACGCCGTAAGGTAATCTATATTGGAATCCAGGGATGGATTAACAACGGCAGTGAAAGATTCCTCCGATCTGAAGCTGCTCCAAAATGCTGTCACGACGGGGAAAGGCAAACGACACTTCATTTTGTGCTGGACACAGAGATTTCTTTGAATTTAGTACAGGTGTCTTTCTCATCACCGTAGTGAAAATAGAAATTGACTTCTACACACAAAAGTGACATTTGTATGCAAACTTTAAAAATGGTCAAACATTTATGCACATAAGAAATATATACCACACATTACAAAACATGCTCTTGCTAGAATTGTAAATGAAATTCACCAAACTAGTTTCTTGCAAATAATTTACTCAATCCTTGACGTAAATCTTATATATCTGCTTATATGTTAATAATTATACGAAACTACATGTTGAAAGCAACACATTCTAAACCTTATCACCGTTCTCACTCTTAGAATTTGCACTACGAAACAAGACGATATTTTTTCTTTTGTAAGCAGCCATAGTTCACTCACACACTATTTTAGAGCTAAATGGTCCGTATGTAAAAACTATAAATTGATAAAAGTGATTGTACATTCACAATGGAGAGCATTTATGAACGCTTAAAGATACTAACATTATTGCACAATATATTACAATAATAAATATGGTTTAAATGTTGTTAGATTATACCCTTATCACACCTCTCGTGTCTCAGAAGGACTCTGATAACTTCTTGATAAGGGAATGTATTTTGTACATAAATTTGCAGAAAGAGACTAGAAGTTAATCGTCGAGAATTGAAACAATAAAGAAGGTTCCAAGAATTGAGACAAGACGAGACTTCTATGAAACCTTATTTTTCGTCTCGTCTTATCTCATGAGCAAAACTAGTTTGCACCGAAAGATGTAAAGGAAACTATTCAAATGTTATCTGAACCTATTTATGGTAACATTAAGCCTGTAGTAGTCAATGATTTGTTACATTTTAGATCATCTGGAGTAAGTTATGCTATAGCATATTTAGTTTTCTTTGTTTCCGACGTATCGTAAGGAAATAAGTCAACTAATAGGCTGGAAAACTCAGGATCTGACAGTCACAACAGCCTCCTTGCGCTCAAATAACCTCGTAGTGAATTATGTGAGATCGAGGGCGAGCGACGACGATGGAGTACATCCTTCGCGAGGGCGAAGAGAAATTCCCAACTTTTAAATATCCTACAACACACAGAAAATAATTGTCTTCAAATATTCTGATCATAGTGTTTGAAACCAAGTCGTAGGCTTCAAGGTATTTTTCAAGGTAATATTCTTCCGATGCTGAACATGATCAGTGTCGTATTTTGCCGTATCAAGCTTTTTAGCGATTCTTCTCTGCCGTAATTTAGGACTCAAAGTAAAATCTTCTGCGTTCTCCAAAACTTTATCTTAAACTTCAACGAAGTCGTTCAGTGTCAACTGAAATGAATATTTCGTTTCTTCTGCTCGTCTATTCATCACTTCAGCTTCAGCACTGATATTACTTTTCTGTAATCGTTCTGCAAAGGAAGATGTAAAAAATTATACTATTTCACACGTACTTTTTATTATTTTTGGTTCATTCTCTTTTTCTCGTACTCGTTTGTTTGCGGGACATGCACCATGAGTGTCGCTAGAAATAATAAGGTATTTCAACAGCAAAGGGAATCTACCATTTTTAGTGTTCTCCATTCTTTTCAAAGGGGGAGATTCTCTAATCAATATAAACAAAGTGCAGAGAGAAGAGCAGAAGCTTGTGGAGCCAGTAACAGCTCTTTTCGACTATACTTCATTCTCAGGGGCCGAAAGATAAGTTTTTTTCCTCGTTGATTTATGTATCTGTTCGTTGTCACTCACTCGATGGACACAGAGATGTACATCGTTGGGTGAGGAGCAGAGAAGCGATAAATCGAAAACGCAACAAGATTGTCAATGCTCCTGTTATTATACTCTATTTGGCAGACTTTTGTCTCTACAGTGTTTGCGAGGTAGTTGAAAGCGAAAGAAAGAAGGAAAAACAACTATTAGGTGGTAAGGATGATGGATGAAAAACAAAACCAGCACAGTCTTTCGCAGTACAACGTTGTTTTTATTATTACATCGTTGTCAATAATCAATTCAACGGAAAAACATAGACTGGTTATTATTACTCGATTTCTATTATCAGTTTTAATGCGTCGTGACTTTTTAAATTAATGCTTCCATAAATATTGACCGGGCTGTAAACCGGGCAGCGCGGGCGGTTCCGCCGTCTCTGGTTGTAAACAATGAATGAGAATCGTATTTTAGCCATCGTAAATTTCGGTTTCAGCGTCGCACAAGCAGGAATAAATTTTGGAGTTCTCATAAATACTGCTCAGCGATACTTAAAACGACATCGGGGACTAGAAAATCTGCTAGACGTTCAAATAGTGGGAGAAAACGTGTAAAAACAGAAGAGCTAGATAATCGGCTCATTGCTGTCACGCAGAAGAGACCACACATGACCCCCAGCTACTGAGACAGATAGCGAATTTCCGTGCTTCACGATCTACTGCATGAAGCCGGCTAAGGACAGTGGGTATTCATGCTTGTGGTGCTGCAAAAAAGGAAATCTTCTCGAAGGATCATATTTGACTGCATCTTGAATTTGTAGAGACGAACAGGCATCGTAATTGGGACGATGTGATATTCACAGATGAATGCGTGTTTGTCCTTGAAAGTTCAGGACCAGTCGTAGTGTGTAGACCAAAAGGAACCAGGCGTGACCCACGATATGTCAACAACAGACTCACTGTGGGCCGTCATCCTGAGGTTTCTTGATCTCACAGGGTTTAGGACTACTCCGTCAGATAGACTTGTCTTCATCGCCTTTGTGGTGAAGTCGGAAGAACATGCACTTAGTAACCATAATGTTGGTCGTTAGCGCCTACCCCAGGCTACTTTTCTTTAGTGCTTTTTTACACTCACCTTTAATGTAAAATAATCAAGCTTCTAGTCTATTGAACATATTTTGGGGGAGTAATATTCTCATTCATTGGCGTTTCTTTGCTTCTCTAACGCTGGTGGTATAATTCTAAAACGTATGTGGGATCACTGCGGATCGTCACTGCGGGGCCTCAACTTTTTGGCGAGACGTTGCTAGTTGTCCATATGTGATAAACCTATGCTTACGGCGTGGGGTACTTGTCAACGATGAAACATATTACCAATATAATCAATGAAAATAACACTAAATCGAAGCTTACTGTTAGAACAGTACAATTTTATAGTGTAGCACTTTTCACTGTTACAAAGAAGAACGTATTCTTATTTGTGTAAAAACTACCGTTTTTACAACCACAATACTTTCGTTTGGAATTAGATGTCATGGAAATATACAAGTTATCCATCATATTTTCCATCCAATATTACACCCTTTACAACGCTCAATGTCCAGTGGAAATATATCGTTAATCATTCTGACACAATAATATGATAATGTGATATTATGGTTTGTAGGTTGTGGCTAAATGTTCTTTTCAATTCCTTTTGAAGATTTGTTTTCCCGAGTCTCTCCCAGATCTCTATTCCTGTGGGCGTATATATATATGGCGTTACTGTTATATTCATGAACATATTCGATTATTAGAATTTTTAGTATTGATGTGATATGTAGCTGTGTTCCTATGTTTTCAGAGTTTTTGTGTTTATGTCGCGATATTTATATGAAGAATTAGATGTGCCTGATGAGGAAATTTTTTTTATAGTAATACTGTATCTTTTGAACCTGACGCGTGTTCATCCCCAAAGTCTGCGAAGGTTACACGTCATTATTTGAAGAATTTGTGCCAGCAGTTACGTCTGTCAGATTCCATTTCTGAGATTTCTCGCTCTTCCTTGGTCGATTTAAGCCCGAAAAGTTTAAACATGACGTCTGGAGGCAATAATACCAGAGGTGAAGGTTCTGTTCAGTATATGAACTAGAGCATTACTCCCGAGCCATTTTCTGCACTTTTTGGGGAGGATGTTATAAGCTTCTGAGGAAGTATAAAACTGTTTCTGAGGTAAATGGGTGGACTGGCGCACGAAGAAAATTAATCTTAGTCTCTCTACTGAGAGGTGGAACTGAAAGTTGGTAATCAGCAATAGAATCGAAACCTAAGTTCCCGCAGCGGTCTTATTATAAATTTACAGAGCAAGTTCGTCTTGCTTTAAAGGACCATGCTCTTCCAAATATCACCGTTGCCCAGATGAGAGCTAGGAAACTGCACTGACGAAAGTGTCCTGGACTATTTTTATTTCAAGCAGGACCTTATTTTGAGGTCAGATCATAACGCCCATGAGAAAGCTCAGATACAATATATCATTGAGGGTCTTCAACCTGAATATTTCCGCACCGTTATAAAAAAGAATACATAAATGTTGCAGCATGACTTATGAGTTAATCTTAGAAGAGAAGGTGGGTTTGCTGACTAAAAGGAAGGAATTAGATCAATTTATTAAAAAGAATTCTGTGCTCTTATAATCTGCTTTGGTCAGCAATAAGCAAACAGGCAGCCAAAATTATGTAACAACTGCTTACTCAACGTATAAACAGGGAACAGTTACAAGAGCAGTCGACACAGCAAGAGAGCAAGTTCAGCAGAATAATGATCTAAAGATCGTTGTTCGAAATGCAGCAATAATTGTCAAATTAACGCTACAAATTTCTGCCATCTCGGACGGTAATAGTAATGAAAATAATGGAAATAGGTTACGGAATACAGGAATAATGGCAGACGTAATTTTTCAAGCAATCAGAAGCAAAACACGACTGGTCAAGATATATCCACTGAAGGTATGCTACAGGCGAGAAAGCGCGCGCAATTTTGACCATCATGCTTTGAGCCTTCTGACGTCACCCCGCTGATTGGTTGCATCGTCTGCTAAATCGGGCGCGTCAAGTTTGAAGCGTTTAGCAGGTAATTTCATGCGTGTGTGCATTATTTGCCTTTTATTTCTTTTACACTTCTGTGAACCTCTGCCACATATTGGATACATAAAACAATTACACAGAACAATTGGAAACAACAATTGCTAGTGTGTGTTTCAGTGTGTTCGTGTGTGTTTGTGTGTTAGTGTTCTGTGAGTGGGAGTTGTTACTTTTTATTCCTTCCTAATTTAGCAACTCATGAGTGACAGAGGTAAACTAAAAATTCTGTGTATTATTTACTTTATAGTTTTCTGATACTTTGTGCTAATTCTTGTCAGTATGAGTACTTTTGCTGTAGCGGGTTGTCCTAATAATTCGCGGAAAACGGAAGGGGTAATATATCATAGTTTTCCGAAAAATGAATGCGTTTTAAGAGAATGGGTAGCACGATGCAAGAGAACCGACAAAATCAATGTTAACTGTGCGCGTGTCTGCTCAAATCACTTCTTGCCGGATGTTTATGAACTGGACTTGCGTAATGAACTCTTAGGGATCCCTCCCAGAAAGAAGTTACGTACGGATGCTATCCCATCTTGTAACATACCGAATTGGCATGGGGAAAAAATACCTTCTTCAAGTGCTGAAGAAGGTTCTCGCTCGCAAAGATACCTTTCTCGGGAAGTGAAAAAATGTGCTGTCTCTAAACTTCAGAACGTATCACCAATTAAAAGAACGCGGGATAAAGGTAGTAATACTATAGACATGAAAGATGTCCCAGAAGTGCGTGACAAGGAAGTAGAAATCAACGAACTTCGAAAGAAAATTGAAGCACTAGAAAAAAAAAGGTTGCATTACAGCAGAAAATGTTACTGAGATGCAAATCAGCATTAAAAGAAGCTAGGGCTACACGATATAAGATTCGGAAAAGAAACCTGAAAATTTCCCCATGTAATACACGAAAACTTGTAACAGAAGAAATTCACAAAATTCTGTCTCCTTGTTTTACAAAAGGGCAGATAAAGCGCCTTCTTCGAGGGAACATGCGGGTGACGTGGAGTGCAGAAGATATAGCAAGAGCTTTGACATTAAGAGCTCTCTCTCCTAAAGCATATTCTTATTTAAGGACATCAAAATTCCCTTTTCCATCGCGTGCTACTCTTCAGAACTGGACAAAATCTTTTAAATGTAGGCCGGGCATACTTCATGAAGTTTTAGCTCTACTGAAATCAAAAGTAATGGCACT
This sequence comes from Thermobia domestica, assembly GCF_964235325.1. Classification (NCBI taxonomy): domain Eukaryota; kingdom Metazoa; phylum Arthropoda; class Insecta; order Zygentoma; family Lepismatidae; genus Thermobia; species Thermobia domestica. The sequence continues at coordinate 154,308,083 of NC_137457.1, forward strand.
CGATGAATTAGATAAAATAGCGGTGTTATGTTTTGACGAGATGAATGTGGACGGTCGCATATGCTATGATTCGGCTGATGAAAAAATTCTTGGTCCTCATTCAAATGTCCAAGTAGTGATGATTCGTGGGCTTTGCAAGCGATGGAAACAACCCATTTTCTATGATTATGATACTACAATGACCAGCAAACTTCTAAATGAAATCAGAAGTGAAGTAGAAAAAACTGGTCTAAAGGTTGTAGGCGTCACATGTGACACAGGGGGAAAAATTCAAAAGTATGGAGTGAACTGTACGTCAATAAAATGAAGCCATATTTCCACAACCCTGTGGATACAAATAGGAAAATCTGGGTTTTCCACGACGTCCCCCATCTGTTCAAACTGTTTCGAAACCATTTTGTCGACGAAGGCATAACACTTCAAGATGAAACAAAAATTGATAAACATCTAATTCTTAATTTGTTAGACCATCTACCCCATGAAATCAACGTCGCACACCATATTTCTGAACTGTACATAAACGTCAGAGGGCGCTTGCGGCAAAACGTTAGGCTTGCAGCACAACTTTTCTCACGCCGAACAGCTTGTGCGTTAAGATACGTTCTCCATAAGGATAAAGAAGCCAATTTCATAGAATTGATAAATTATATCTTCGATGTATTGAATTCAAGAGTGCCCAAAGACAATAGAACACCCTTGCGTTATGCTTATGGGTTGAATCTGACGAGCCAGGAAAACGTACTGAAAAGGTTTTCTGAGGTGTGCAGCACGATGTGTTTTGGGAACAGAAAATGGTTGCATCTATTAAGTCACTTTTGGGTTTGTTTGAAGACTTGAAAAAAATTAAAGTTTCCTACATCCTCACTTGCAGATTGAATCAAGACTGTCTTGAAAATTTCTTCTCCAGGGTACGTGGGCTTGGTGTATTTTATATCCAGCCTTCTCCTTTTGTAGTCAGAAACAGAATACGTTTGCTCATTCTCAGCAAAGACGCAAGTGAGATACCACTCTCTTCAAGAACAGCCGTTGAGGATGCCAATGTAAGTGAGGAAAGCAGTGATGATCTAATAAACATAATGACCAACGACCTTTTCATCGACATCATTGATACACCAAATTCATCCCAAATTCAGCCACAAACAACTGCAGATCAAGATCTAGCGGAAAATACACTGCTGTCATTAGAAGAATATGGTGATCAAGTTGACAGTGAAGATATTTCTTTAGATGCTTTAAAGTATGTTGCTGGTTACATCGCTTTCAGATGCCATTCCATTGATAGAACACTAGGGAACCCCTCCGAATTATGCGACGAAAGTGAAACATCCTCTAATGACTGGATTTCATTCGTTTCGCGAAGAGGACTTTTTACTCCATCTCCGCAATGGACTGAAACAATTAAGCTACTGGAGGTTATTTTCGCTGCCTTTCATGGTTCTAATTATGCGTTAGGCAAGGGTGTAATGGAGCGATTGTGTGCTATAGTAAAAGAAAAGTTTCCTGAGCTTCATGATAAGGTCATACGTACAGGACATTTATCGGATACGTACAGGACGTTCGAACGAGGACATTTATCAGAATCAGACATCTGAACAAGAACTTAAAGGAACAAAGCATGAAGAAATCAGCTGCGAAGAGGAATCAGTTGTGGGCTTCTTCGTATCTTGGAAAATAAGAAGTTTGCAGTAGGACTAATTTCCACACCTTCTTCATACGGGGTAAGTAAAACAGATATTTATTTGTTTAATAGTGGTAATGATGATGTGGTGTTCTATCCGAAAACAGGTCTTTGAAGCAAAAAATCCCTGGTGGTTTATCATTGCCTTCCATGGGGGATGATGACTTACGTATAACTAATAAGCTTTGACGAGCGACTTAACTCTGTTGATAGAGCGATGAGCTTGCATTTGGAATGTCGTGGGCTCGATTCTCATTGCCGCCAATCATTCTCACGGGTCTTTCAAGGTTTGCTTCAGTCCTACTAGGCAAATGCTGTGATGGCAAATAGGTCCTAATCGACAGTTTTCCAAATCCTTTTTTCGTTGTTATTGTTATGCAACACTATAGTTGTTATAGTTATGCGCTTCAAAATATCCTCTAAGTCATGATTGTATATATAATGTATTTATATTCACACTCAAATTAAAAATAGGCCTGTATTAATATTCAGTAACAATAAGCGTAGTCTTATTGAGTCTAACAACTTTGTTTTGTGTCAAAATTTTGACTTGCAGAACGTTTCATACACACAGGATTTTTTATTTATGAAAACCAGTTTCTACGTTATTGAAAGGTGGTGAGGGAAAAATGTAATACAAATCAAACGATATGTATAAGAAGACCCATCTTTGAAGCAACTATATTATAATGGAATATAAAAGTTTTTCTTTTAAAAAAATGCCTGCGTAGTTGTTACAGTTATTCCCTCGGAAGGGTCGCTCATTGCGGCAACTCGCGTCCACTTATGGTGTTTCACGTAGTAGCAGAAACAATCTTCCTACAGCCATCAGCGAGATGACGTCAGCGCGTCAACAGCGAATCACAATTCAGAGAGCGGGAGTAGCTGCCTCTGACGACTGGTAATGGCCGCAGTAATTTTCAAGTGCCTCAGAATGATTCCAACCAGCCTCAAGCAAATACAGGGTTGACCCATAGTAACGTCTCCCCGTGAAACGATCTGGTTACTTGATTCCGTTGTAAAGGTCCTAACCACAACGCCAGATATTGTGGAGCTTCATTAAACTAGCTGCTAGAGTAGTAAATAGGACCTTTGCTACTCGTACACCACGAATTACGGTCCCCCATTTACACAAAATGAGTAGCCCCATATTAGTGTAATTGTGGGAGGTGTTCAATCGAAAGTTATGATTCACAGTGCGAGCCAGATGAGTTGTATTCGTTCGAATTTAGTGCGGCAAAAACTAGGATGTACCGTATTAATACTCGGTTACAAGGTGTAAGAAAAAAGTTCATAAGAGTTTCCGAGTTGGCTATACTTCAGTTTGACATTAATGGGAAAGGATTTTCACGTGTTTTTAGGGTTATTCCTCACTTTGAATATGGGACCTTGCTTTGAGCTAATTTTTTGATCAGGCATAAAGGATTAGTTGACTACTTTTTTAATACTTTTATATTGTCCCATTTTGGACATTTACCATTTCGTACATTGCCTAGGCGAAAATTACAGGTGCCTTTATCGCAAGTTCTCACGAGCAAAATTGCAAGCTGTTCCACGCCTCTATTTAGAGTTTTCGAAATTACAGTGTTACCATCTCGAACTCACACTTTCGTGTGCCTTCGGAATTTGCTAGACATTACTGGGAAAAAGTTGTTGTTGTCCCCTTCCCAGCAAATTGAAGAGTTATTGAAAATTTTTATCCCATGAGTTTTGATCAATAGTGAGACGCCGGTTGAGTACGTGAAGAATCCCAACACCCGGCCAGTAAAGTTATGTATGCGAACAGCACTTGGCTTAGCAGAAGAATATGAGGAGGTGCCCGATGATTCAAATAAGAAGTAGGAACAAACATTCAAGAAGGGTGATTTGGTTTGGATGTTTGATTCGACAATTAGGAAAGGAAATTGTAAGGCATTTTCAGGGCAACATTTTGGGCCGGGAGTGATTCAAGGAAGAAAACATGATAATAGTTATTATGTAAATTTCCGGACTGGTTGTTTGAAGAAGTACTATCCCGAAGGAAATGGTGGTGAAAACGAAGTCCACAAATTAGATAACTTTTCCCCCACTGTGCCGGGAAGGTGCCAAGAACCCGGAGTTACCAGCCGTGATTGAAGATCTGCCCCAGGTCCTCCTTCAGGAACCGAATCTTTGTGAAGACAACCTTTCAGACTATGCTTATCCGGAACGGGGTGCCCATGATGGTCCTACCGACTTAGGATGATATGGGTCCCCCCACCTCCTTTTTGAAGGACGACGATAGGCGAAATTTTCTGTCAATCATAAGATTAATAAAAAGGTAGCGCTACATTTTGGAAGAATTACATCGCTAGCTGGATATTGCATTACAAATAGCACTAATACTTTGTTGCAGCAACGAGGAGGAGTTGACCTCGCGATCCATCAAGTTGCTGGATAAGATAAGAACTACTTCAAGATTGCAGGAAGATTGAACATTTAAAAATTGGATATGTTTGCATCACGGACGCAGACAACCACCCGAATTATGTGTCATACAAACCTTTGCTCCGTCCGAAAAGAATCCGAATTTATAACCCTGTCATGAGAAAACTCTAAGCCTAGCACTGAAGAATGGATTTAGATACATAACATTAGTGAATATCGCAACAGGCGTTTTCTTTTCCCCTAAGGAAGAAGCGTGCCTGATCGCTTTAGACTGCGTACCAAAATTTTTGGAAGAAAATTTGGTATTGTGGATGTAATTATATTTTGTCAGCTTTACAGATAAAACGAACGAATTTATGAGATACTGATGCATGTTTATTTAACGAAGTAGGCCTGGAAAAGAAGACATACCTTAGTTATTTTTTGGTGAGGTTGTGACTGGCCTAACAGGGGATTACAGCCTATGTTAATAGGTGTGTAGAATCGTCCTGCTGTAATGTGTCAGAAGCAAAGAAAAAAACAACATGCAAATTACCACCACCATCCAGGACACCTACGATTTCCGCTGGAATTTCTCTTTTCTTTTCCTTTGTGTTTTGTTATTTTTTTACCTTCAACAATTTGAGATGACATACCTGGAAGTAGAGAAGTTTAGTTTCATAGTAATGAATGAGAATGGAATAAACCTAAATGTTAATAAGTATAATATCTACAATACAGTTGGTGCTGAAACGAGGTTATCTTTTTTACTCTATTTCAGCTGTTTTGGATATTAACTTTCTTTCCTCTGCAAGTAGTATGCATTATGTCTGAGTGTTATATAGATCATCGGAAGCGAGCCACATTTGAAAAACTAGGCATCGCCATTTCGCATGCTGGATACGCTGTCACAGACACAGTCTATACTACTTTACATTTGGATTCACACCGTACAAATTTAAATACCACCTCATGTCCGAACAAAACGAAAGATATAATTATTCATATAGTTATGATGGAACGTGAGTTTTACCCTAGATTGCAATCTATTATATCTTATTCATCACAGTATTCTAATAATTCTCTACACTGTATGCACCAGATCGTTCAGCACGTAAAATAGTTTCGTGGCTGCCAGGAATTTCCTCTTTTGGAGTTTCCTCTTATTATTTTGCTGAGACACAACATATAAAGCATCACTCAATACTCTCCAGGAACATGATGGCAATTTGAAATCTGAACTACATAGTATTAAGAAAGATTTTAATTATGAAGTAAAAATAGTACGTGGTGTGGTCCTGGCAGTTAAGCATGCCATACGTCAGATCCAGAATGACACTTCGGAACTTTTTTCTTATGTGACTGCAAAAGAGAGACGCCTATGAATTATCCAGATTTACTATGAATCTCGACATAAGCTTGCAGAGATAATAACATATATTTTAAAGAATCACTTCACCTTTCATAATCTGAATTCAATTCAGATACTTTCTTTCGTTAAGCGCCATGCTCTACTCAAAGATACTCTTTTTCTTCACAATGTTGGTTTATTCTAAACGGTTTCTTCAGTTTTTCTCATAAATTCCAATTTTGATTCTTGGAACATCGACTTAATGTTAAAAACACATGTGGTTACACCAGAAAAAATTTCTTAATGTTTTAAAAGTAATAACCTGGGTATTTTAAGGACAAATAAAATACTTAGGTATTCGTTACCTAAAGAGCAATATTTATCCGATGATCATTTTATGGAAATAGAAAATCAGCAATGTATTTGGAAAAAGTTCCTCTACTTTTGGGAAATATCAGGTTTGCACGCAACTAATAGATCAAAATTCCTTACAGATATATACTTCATTTGTAATTTAACGCATTGCAACCTGGAAATTATCTCTACAGATGCTAAATTTGTTCATTTGCATACGCCTACAGGTTTGATTTTTCGCCGTAGTAACATGTCACATATCTTTAAGAACATCCCACAATATTTCACGTACAACACCTATTAAGTTTGGTAAGCTCCTTCGTGGGTAAGCTGTTAGCGTACGCTAATTTGGCGTGGGAGACCCGGGTTCGATTTCCGGCGGGACATCATGGGGTTTGGATTTCACGTTAATCAGTAGGTCCACGTCTCATATAGCCTCCCTGCTGAACGGGACGTTAAACTCAAAATCAACTCAACTCAACAGACTAGATTTTGTAATAATTTGACCCAATTTATAGCTTATGATAATTTCGATACTGTTCTCATTCAAAATATGGTTTTATCTACACCGAAAACAGCAAACATAGTAAACAAAAATGTAAACATTAATGTAATTTTTTCTTTACCTCACCTAAACCTCTTTACGTCAATTAAAACCCTTACTGAGTCAGATAGAGAATTAAAGATTTTAAAATTAGGTCACACAGAATTTCCTGATGAAGATTTTGATACTTTGCATACCTCTCACCTAATAGTGATCCCACTTATATTGTCAGTTGTGGATATTGCTATTTGTATTCAAAGTTTACAGGTAATAATTTTTAACATCAGGATGGGCCTCAGGATGGACCAAGTAGGATCTAGGTTTTAATAAAGGATGGACCAAATGTGACCTAGTTTTTAATACAGGATAGACCTAATAGGAGTTCAGGAAGTTAGGTGGGAAGGAAATGGATCTGTGAATTCCTGTAGTTTTACGTTCTTTTAACAGGAAGGAAATAAAAATCACCAGTTAGGAATAGTGCTTTTCGTTGACAAACGAATATTACCAGGAATTAAGCGGGTTGAATTTCTTACTGCCAGACTTTTTTTTATTACTCTTAAGAAACGTCGGTGTGATATTATTGTTTTAAATATACATGCCCGTACTGAAGATAAGGGTGAGGATATAAAAGACAGTTTTTACTAAGAAGGATATTTGACCAACTCCTGCGATAACATATGAAAGTTCTATTAGGGGATTTTTTGCGATGGTAGGAGGTGAGGATACTTCCAAACCGATTATAGGGAACGAAAGGGTGCATAAGGATAGTAATGACAATGGTGTTAGACACATGAACTTTGCAACACCCAAAAACCTAATCGTGAAGAGTACAAAATTCCCACTAAGGCCACGTTCATAAATACACTTGGACATCTCAGACGGGAAAACACATATTCAAATTGATCACGTTTTATTAGATAGAAGAAAGTAAACTAGCATAATTGATGTCCGCTCGTTTATAGGGGCTGATGGTGACACTGATCACTACCTGGTAGCAGTATAAGACGAGAGAGATTATCGTTGATTAAAGGTAATATTCTATGTCCCAAAACGGAGTGATTTAATTTAAAGAAAGGAGCCAGGTTAAAGGAATACCAGATTGAAGTTTCGAAGAGATTCCGGTTTTAGAAGATTCGGAGTTCACTAGTCATAAGGATACTTGGATTGAAATTAGAGATAGCACTAAAATTTCAGAAAAGAAAAATTGGGACACGCTGAAATACGTAAGAACAGACCATAGTTCGACCACGAATTCATTAAACCATCAGAAAAGCGTAAAGAGCGAAATTACGATGGCTACAAAATCCGAATGAAATAACTACACACATATAAGGCGGGAAACTTCCAAAACTTTTAGAACGAAGAAACGTGATTTTTTGAAAGTTATTATTAAGAAACCAAAAGATGATAGTAAAAATAATAACATTCGGAACATGTATAAGGGGATCAGCGAATTCAAGAAAGCCTATCAACTTCGAGCTTATATATTAAAGAAAGCTGACGGAACAGTTCTCACTGATAGGGATAGCATCTTAAATAGATGGAAAGATTTCATTGACAATTTGCTGAACACGCAGCCAAAAATTAATGTGTGTGGAGAAAAGGAGATACATATCGCAGAACCGTATATTACTGAACCCAACCGAATATAAGTACTAACCGCTACAAAGAAATTAAAGAAACACATTCCTCCGGGTGTAGATGAAATTCCAGCTCAGTTCATTTTAGCTGAAGGCGAAAAATTGTGCAACAAGATACACAAACTCACTCTCATTATCTGGAACAATGAGAATTGCCACAACATTCGAAAGAACGAATCATTGTTCGAATTCACAAGAAAGACGACAAAACTGTCTGCAATAATTATCGAGGCATTCCTCTTCTGTCAAAAACCTATAAAATCCTTTCAAATAGTCTATTAGCAAGGTTGACGCCATGTGCAGATGAAATTATTGGAGATTATCAGAGCGGATTTAGGCGAAATCGATCAACTACAGACCAAATATTTACCATTCGCCAAATACTCGAAAATTGTGGGAATACAATACCAAGGTATTATCTGTCAGGAAAGTAAATGTACACCTATTTTACGATTCTGGCATTCCTGCCCTCCATCCGTGGAGAGTATGAGAATTAAATCAATCAAATGTTTACAGAGGGACAAAGAGAAAAGTTTAATCTGAATAAGATATTGCAGAGAGGCACAAGCTGTGAATACGAATAGTGCATAGTGTAAATAAAGTACGGCACCGAAAGAGAAAGCCAGAATGAGCTGTTAAACGCAGAAAAAAGAGAAAGAATTGTCGAAGTGGGAACATAAAACACATATACAATAAATACGCCGACAACTAAACTTTCACCACGCCCTGATCTTGGTGTAGTGGTTAAGGTACTGGCTCACAAATTTAAAGGACGTCAGTTCAAATCTCCGGCAAGGTAGTTTCTAAAATTTCTTCTCTTAATAATACATACAGCTCATGAGAGATAGTAAAAGAGGTTGTTTTAGTCTTTGGTGGCAATTATTATTGGTAATGTTTAGTACTGATAATACTTTCTGTCTTTGCGTATTGCTTTTATTCTTTTCTTCATTTCCAAAGAGAAGAATATCCGAAAAAATGCCACCAAAATTCCTCTTATTTTGAATGTAAACGCCATTTGCAATTACTGAAGAATAAAAATTGAACTTTTCGACGTAGCTGTAAAAAGTAAAAAGAAAAACATGGAAGTGGAGGGGTTCGAATCCATACTGATTCTTATTAAAATACAATTTCTACATATCTCAAACTTCTCGACCACGTTTCTACGTTAGCAAGTAAAAGGCTTGTGTTTAGGTTAGGCTGGTGAATACATTTTGCAAATAGGCCCGGTTTAGTTCTGACGCAGCACAGGTGCGAGAAGGGAGCAAAACACTTATTCTCTCTCCTTCTGCGTCTATTTATCTATCTATCTGCACACGTATATAACGCTATTTGTGAATGCCATAACCATCCTAATTTTCAGCGGATTGAGACGAAACTTCGCACAAACATTAATTATTGAAATATCTTGATGAGTTTGTTAACCAGAATAATCAGATGAAAATGTTCAAAATGGCGGCCCTTCAAACTCTTAAAAAAGTTCCGAGGGAACCAAATTTCGCCCATAAATAAATATTCAGAAAGTTTGAGTAACTTTTCCTCTTTTACTGAAATATTTGTGTGTAGGGACTTATCCTCTTTTATTGAAATATTGGACCCGATTAACCGCCAAAAGAAGATTCACGCCCTTTCGCTACGGTCAGGCTTTTTTTTTTGCAGGAGGAGGGTTGCTTTCGTATCGGAACAATATGATTGTTAGTGATGGTATGAAATTACACGTTGAAAGTGAAGTAACTAGTGAAACGTGTTATTTGAAAGAATAATATGATAAATGTGTTTTCCCCTAACATAGAGAACTGTAAATCATGTATTTCGCGTTCGGGAGCGTGAATGGCGAGGAGTGTTATTTGATTTGCCATTTAGTAACACATTGCATTGCAAATAAAGGTAGGCAACATTAATGGTAAGTAAAAGAACAATAATAATAATAATAATAATAATAATAATAATAATAATAATAATAATAATAATAATAATAATAATAGGTTTGGTTTGTGGCAGGGCAATATCTTCCTCAATTCTTCTTCAAACGTAATGATTGTAACGCCATATCTCCCTTACAAACAAAATATTAGCAATTTATATCGAGAGAACGAGAAATTGTGGACTGATGGGAGCAACGTTGGACAGTATGCACTCATAGTACTCAGAAAATTAATCGATTTCAATGCAAAATGAACGAAGAGTCATTGTGATGGGGCCACGGCAGAGCCCTCTTTAGGAAAAATGTGGATAACTTATATCGAGAGAACAGGAGGTGATCGTGGGATGGGACCAATGTTGGACACCGTGCACCCATAAGGCGCATCGAAAAAATTAGGGGGGGAGGCGCCAGCTAGCCTTACTTATTTTTACATAATAATATAAAATTATATTGTCCAACTACACACGCGAGTTAGCTAGTAATATTTCCTATTATTATTATTATTATTATTATTATTATTATTATTATTATTATTATTATTATTATTATTATTATTATTATTACTATTATTATTATTATTATCAACAGCGTCTTTTCATTACGTGTGCATGTTTGACATGGAACCAAAGAGAAGATCCATCATTCGTAAAAAAGAATAAGAATAGCCAGTTACTTTAACTGTGAAGGACGGCGAATAATACGAAAAGAGTGTAGCGAAAAGACCTGTAGCGAAAAGAAACAGTACTTTCTTTCAAATGGGTAAAAAAAATCAAGGCGAGATAGATTCGAACTCGCATGGACGGCGCGAAAAGCCAGTGCTTTGTCCACTATTTTTTTTAACTGACTCACCGAAAGTGTTTCAGTAACTTACTTATTGCTTATTTTACTTGCTTGTGCTTTAACTTGCTTTTTCTAATAACTTATAACGAACGGGACACGAACACAGAAACATCGAGGACAGTTAAAAATCATAAATACTCTCCCGCCGAGAATCGAACCCGGGACACCATACACCAAATTCGCACGTGCTAGCCACTAGACCAGCGGGGAGGGCAACGCTCACCACCTCTGTCGTTAGGGATTACGACCACTGTATTGCCAGCTATCACTTCTGTGGGTTGTATACTATCTTCACATGTTCCTTCTTTGCTGGAAGAGTTAAACCTCATTCTATGTAATACATGAGGTATTTAGACCTACATGCTCTTCATATAATGTAATAAAAGGGCCATGCTGGGAATAAGAAAAAGAACATTCCTTGGACAAAACGGAAACTATTGGCATCAGAAATATTTATCTACGGGCCATGCGCAGTAGTATATTTCAGAACAGTTACTGTTTAATTCAGTAAACGAAGAGAGGGGTATAAAAAAGCATTATCATAAAGTAAGCTTTAGTAACACGATCATATAGATACAAATGGATGTAACTGTGTTACTACAACTTGGATTTAACGAAAGCCGTTTAGATATTCAGTGGTTTGCAGGGTTGTATAAGACACAATACAATTCTTCATACCTTAGCTTCCAGTAGCTAGATACATGCAATTTCTTGTTAGATACTGAAACTCCTGTCGGATTTTCATACATAACGTATTGCAGGATACAAAATGCTTTGCATTACTTGTTTCTTTGTAGTAGTGCTCTCAACGGGTCGGGTTGAAGACCGATCCGACCCGACCCGTGACCCGGATTGACTGACCCGCCCCGATGACCCGACCCGACCCGACTGATCCGAACCGTGATCCGACTTCATTGACCTGACCCGACAACCCGACCCAAGCTGATCCGATTGACCCGACCCGAATAACCCGACCCGACAACCCAACCCGAGTTTACCTGACCCGACCCGATCCGAGCTGACCCGATCCGTTTCAGAGCACTATGGTCACGACATGGGTGAACGCCAAAATGCACTCCCATTGGGAATTAAACCTGGACCACGTGTACCGAAGTCTTACACGTTAACCACTAGCTAGATCAAGCGGTGGATTTGTATATGCATCTTAATGAATATTTGGCTCTTTTGTGGTTTGGTTATTTCTTTTTATAAGTGATACCAATGTCCGACGTGGGAGAAGTTTATTTTTTTTCTTGCTTTAGTTTTATGTGACGAAATTTTTATTCAAGGTCAGTGTTCTCACCTGCTTGGACGGCAGGGGGTTTTCTCGGAAGGCAATAGCAATAGTCTCTTGGAGGAGACAAAATGAAATCGTTTAACTACAATGATAAGGGTTGAGGGAACAGGAGAACACCTGTGATTTTTTCCAAGCCTTCAACTTTCTTTCAAAATAGGTTTTTATGATTCCGGGACCCATGCCACTTTGATTTTTATATAGTTCTACGTAAGAAGATACATAATATGAATTTTGCAATTTAAAATTTAAAAATACAGTATGATATTTAATTACAAAGTACTAATTTTATTTCATCACTTTCTGCCCAACAAATTAAATTCAAACAATTCGCTCCCTGGGTCTTGGTCATCAATACTGCGTCTTATTCTTTGTCTTGCAGTCAAGTCTTGGTCCTGCGTTTCGTAGTTTTGGTGGTCTTTCATGCTATACAAGTGGCAAGAATGCTGGCCTCGTCGGTACAAATGAAGACCAAGTGTGATTTTGATTATGGTCTTTCATACTATACGGAAAGCAAGAAAATATGCTCATCGCTACTTGGTGATCACCAAAACAAGTCCAAGAGCAAGATTACTATGCAATTCGTCTTGCATATCCAATCTTTATCTTGTTCTTGTATCGATGTCCTTGGGCTTGGTGAAATAAAATGAAATGTTCAGTTTAAGGTCACTCGATTCTGCACCGAGGCTAAGGGATACGGTGACCATGAGAAATGAATGAAATGGTGGAATGAAGAAAGTGGGAATAAACAGAACCCCGAGAAAACCCACTACACGGCGTTTCTCCACCACAAAGCCTACTTAGCACAAGCTAGGATCGAACCATGGACACCATGCATCAGAGATTAACTCTCTACCACTAAGCAACCGCAGTCCTGCTTGGGCTTGGTCGTCGATATCCAATCTTTCTTTTAGCCTTGCTTAACACGTTAGTTGCCATGTGGGTCCGATCGGTCCTACTGGAGTGATCTAAGAAAATGTTCTTGTAGGTCCGATCGGACCCATAATTTCTAATTCGTCGAATTGACGTTAGAGTACTTGTATCGTTAAATCCTGTCTCTGCTGTTATTGAACTGTAGTGTTTTTATTACACATGTAGGTTTTGGTCTTTGATATTGATTATTAACGCCGCTAGGGGCGCTAAATACCAAGTAGCAAGCATTTGTTGCTTTTGTAGACGCGATCGTACCTATGTTTTGCTTTTTCAGTGACATGTTAAAACGTTTAACAATGGATTCATTATTTATTCTAATTTATTTTCACAAGATGTCAGTGTCCCTGTCATTTGCTGAATTTTCAGAAAAGTCTAGATCACTACACTGCTATTACTAATGAGATCGAGTTCTGCGCATATTTCTTCGTTTTTCATTGTACAAAGATATTACTTATTAGCACTAAAAGCAAGATGAATATATCCAAACTTCTCACTTCTGCACATGTAGTAATAAACAAATAACTTTCTAACAGAGTTGCCAGTTCAACTGTAATTTATCCCCTTGCCCATAAACAAAATATACACACGTACGTCCTAACGGATCCCCAACTTTTATGCACGCGGATTCACTACCATGCCTTAGATTATGTTTCAATATTAATATTATGTTTAAAAAATATGATCAAAACAAGAATAATGTAAGTAAGTACGCTTGGCACTCTACCGGTGAACAACAAAATTCACCCTTGGCAGCAACGTGTTAAACAACTTCTAGTTTTGTTCTAAATCCAGACTCCATATTGGCGTAGATATTAATATTACAGTCGATTGGTAAAATCATCTTCCACATTTACAAATTAAAGTACACACAAGTACAAAAATAAGCATTTACCATAAAAACACTAGTTGCAAGTGTTCAAAATAGATTTGTGGCTTCTATAAAATCAATTGAAAATTGCTATTTTTAATTAGGCAGCTAGTGAAAAACAGCAGCTTTCGACTCCAGCCGAGTTTAAGCTCAATCTAAACTAAGTTGACCAAAGTGAGCTGACCCGACTGACACGACCCGACAACCCGACCCGATAACCCGACCCGACAATCCGACCCGAATAACCCGACCCAAGCTGACCCGACTGACCCGACCCGACAACCCGACCCGAGTTGGCCTGACCCGACCCGACCCGTAACCCGATCCGAGCTGACCCGAGACTCGGGTCGGGTCAACACGACCCGTTTGAGAGCACTAGTTTGTAGACAGCTACTAGCTTAGTGTTCTGAAAGGTTGTGTATAAACTAGGGATAGCCACCCGTACTCCCGAAAGCAAAACCGGACAAATTCCGGAATTCGGAAAATTCCGATTTTGGAATAATTCCGGAATTCGGAACAATCTGGAATTTAGAAATTTCTGATTTCGTTAATATTCCGGAATTCGAAAAAAATCGGATTTTTCGAAATCCGGTGTTTTTCTCAATTCCGGAATTTTCTAAATTCCAGATTGTTTCCGGCTTCCGGAATTCTTCTGAATCTTGGAATTTAACTGAATTCCGTGGCGGAAATAAAACTTTGACCAGGTAATGGCGACTGCTTTGAAAGAAATCGAGAGTATGAGAATTCAATCTGTCATATCTGCAGTTTCGTGTGGAGGAAAAACAAACTTGTGAACCAACGGTTTAAGAACAACTCACACTATTAATGTAAACTTTGGCAACATCATAAAAGAAATCCGAAAGACATTTTGAATCGAAGAAATATGACATACAAGTTTGCAAGCGGAGACAAAGAAACCTAACGTAACCAGACTAAAGACGATTGGTTTGCCGCGTAGCGATCGCGGTTCAGTGGTCTACGGGGTCCCGGGTTCGATTCCTGGTGGGAGAGCCTTTGTGATTTTAATTGTCCTCAATATTTCTGTGTTCGTTTCCCTTCGTCCCTAGGTAAAGCCAGTTAACCGAGTAAAGCACGTAAAGCAAATCAAGTGTAGTTTGGTCAAGTAAGTTGCTGAGGCACGTTCGGTGGCTCAGTTAACTTTTTTTTAAAAGAAAAGTGGTCAAGGTGCTTGTGCGAATGCACGTCGCATTTTTTGTTTGTTTTTGTTTTTGTTTTGTTACTTTAGGACTTTTGATGGCGATTGATCGGTGATGACATACGTTTCATTATATTCAGATATTTGAATATTCGGATGTTTCAATACTTGAACTATCAAATCTTCAGGAATAATAATAGTAATAATAATAAACTAATAATTATTATTATCTCGTAGAAGATTAAAAGCTAGGAGCCAATTATCGCTCAGGTCATACCATTACAAGCAGAAACGTGACATTCGGAAAGAATATTTCGGTTTGGTTTAATGTTTTCCACGAGAAGAGGAATTTCTCATCTGGTTTCTAAAACAAACAAAATAACCTGAGAATTAACATTTTACATTCGAGACTGGATAAGGCTAACGCAAAATTTTCGTCAAGCTTTGGAGATGAGAATCGAGACGAAACGAAAAGTATCGTAAACCTTTCCCGTCTTGTCTCGATTCTCGAAATAGTGTATGTCCATTCTTTAAGTAGCAATTGCTCTGTAGGCTGAATCTCATAGGCTATTTCGTTAAATTGTATTTCATAGATCATTGAATTATGGTCTGTGTAGGTATTTTTGTAGCAAAGCTTCTATATTTACCTTTGCATATCCCAAAAACTAGTTTATTATATGCCTTACTGTTGCGTGATATTCAGGTATATTCATTACAGTTATTTTCCTTAAAACATACAGTAGAATACTGTTACATGAGACTTGAATGGAACGCTCGACTTTAAAATTCGGGTAGTTGCAGGGGTGTGTCTTGAAGGTGCGGAAACCTTTCCCCGAAATCTCTAATTTTAAGTAAGTTTTGCCAAATTTTAGAGCAAGTTTAAAACTTTTAATGCCATAATTATTACTATTACTATTATTATTAATATTACTATTATTATTATTATTATTATTATTATTATTATTATTATTATATCAACACCGTATACAATCTTTAAAAGATATGTAGTTTATATCTGAATAGTAAAAGATAATTGACTGTCGATCTCGGTCGTCGAGAAGTCTTCAGGAGGCAAGGAGATCTGTCACGTTCTGGGTTTGAGTTCCGAAAGGGCAAGTATGCGGGCTCGAGCCAAAAATTGTTAAAAGTTATAGGCTTCAGCCAAACATGTTCAAAACAGCTGGGACCTGGTTTAAGCTTCTCAACGGCTCGAGTGGCTCGGCTTACAGCTCACTCACTATCGAACCGAACCGAAAAGTGAGCCGAGCCAACAGCTTACCCAACCGAGCCAATTTTGAGCCATCGGATTAGTTGAGCTGAGTCGAACCGTGCCGATGGACTAGTTTCAACTTAGCTGGCTCGAACCGGTTCCCATGAGCCGAGTAGGTGACTCATCCCAACCGAGAAAGCTCGAGCCATCGGTTTAATTAAGCTGAGTCGATGGCTCGTTCCAACTGTGCCGGTACAGGTTATCGGCTCAATTGGGCCGATCCGACTCTAGCTGTTCGCTCAGTTGATACGAGCCGAGCTGGTTGATATCACTAGCCGAGTTGGTCTAATGCTTCTGCTCAAGAATACGACCGTGCAGGTCTCAGCCTTGATTTTAAGAACTACAGTATATACTTATATTGGTGATTACGACATTTGAAGCTGTCTCGTAATAATAAGAAAAAAAAACTCTTGTCTTCTCGTTATCTAGACGAGACGAGATACACTAAAATTGCCTCACGAGATGCACTAAAATCACGAGGCGAGATTCGCCCCTGTCGTGAGCAACACTGAAAGTATTCCACATTACTGCTTACATTTCTTATGCTTTCGCTCTCCACTCTAATCATGCCATTATTCCAAACCAGTTAAAACGAGCTGAACGAGCGAGCGAGTCATTATCAAACTTGAGTCAACTGGAATCTCGATCTCGAAAACAGCGACTTTGCTCGGAATTCAAGTCAAGAAATTGAACTCGAGTCGAGTCGAATTTTGGCTCGACTCGTGCTCATTCCTATTCGTATTTGTTTTTTGTTTCCACTTTAACAATTTCTACACTCTTTTCTTCGTTTACCTGCTGTTTCTGGATTTCTCTTTCGGTGTCGAATTTTTCCGAATTCCGGAATGTTAACGAAATCAGAAATTTCTGATTCCGAATGCCGGATTGGACGAATTACGGAATTATTCCAAAATCTGAATTTTCCGAATTCCGGAATTTGTCGGATTTTACTTTCGGAGTACGGAAAGTAATAATTCCGGAATTGGCTATCCCTACTTTATACACAACTTTTCAGAACACTAAGCTAGTAGCTGTCTACAAACAAACAAGTAATGCAAAGCATTTTGTATTCTGCAATACGTCATGCATTAAAATCCGACAGGAGTTTCAGTATCTAACCAGAAATTGCATGTATCTAGCTACTGGAAGCTAAGGTATGAAGAATTATATTGTGTCTTATCTTTTTGTGTCTTATACAACCCTGCAAACCACTGAATATCTAAACGGCTTTCGTTAAATCCAAGTTGTAGTACTCACAGTTACATCCATTTGTATCTATATGATCGTGTTACTAAAGCTTACTGTATGATAGTGTTAGTGTGTCTTTCTCTGCTCTCCCGTAAAGTTGTGATACAGTCTACTACAGGATACAGAACCAATTATCAATTTAACCAAGTTGTTGTATTACTACACATCTGCTTCCGCCTCTGTCAACTCTGGTCGATCTCGTTGACGCGACATATTTGCTTTTTTATACCCCTCTCTTCGTTTACTGAATTAAACAGTAACTGTTCTGAAATATACTACTGCGCATGCCCCGTAGATAAATATTTCTGATGCCAATAGTTTCCGTTTTGTCCAAGGAATGTTCTTTTTCTTATTCCCAGCATGGCCCTTTTATTACATTATATGAAGAGCATGTAGGTCTAAATAACTCATGTATTACATAGAATGTAGGTTTAACTTTTCCAGCAAAGAAGGAACATGTGATCATAGTATACAACCCACAGAAGTGATAGCTGGCAATACAGTGGTCGTAATCCCTAACGACAGAGGTGGTGAGCGTTGCCCTCCCCGCTGGTCTAGTGGCTAGCACGTGCGAATTTGGTGTATGGTTTCCCGGGTTCGATTCCCGGCGGGAGAGTATTTGTGATTTTTAACTGTCCTCGATGTTTCTGTGTTCGTGTCCCGTTCGTTATAAGTTATTAGAAAAAGCAAGTTAAAGCACAAGCAAGTAAAATTAGCAATAAGTAAGTTACTGAAACACGTTTGGTGAGTCAGTTAAAAAAAATAGTGGACAAAGCACTGGCTTTTCGCGCCGTCCATGCAAGTTCGAATCTGTCTCGCCTTGATTTTTTTTACCCATTTGAAAGAAAGTACTGTTTCTTTTCGCTACAGGTCTTTTCGCTACACTCTTTTCGTATTATTCGCCGTCCTTCATAGTTAAAGTAACTGGCTATTCTTATTCTTTTTTACGAATGATGGATCTTCTCTTTGGTTTCATGTCAAACATGCACACGTAATGAAAAGACGCTGTTGATAATAATAATAATAATAATAATAATAATAATAATAATAATAATAATAATAATAATAGGAAATATTACTAGCTAACTCGCGTGTGTAGTTGGACAATATAATTTTATATTATTATGTAAAAATAAGTAAGGCTAGCTGGCGCCTCCCCCCCTAATTTTTTCGATGCGCCTTATGGGTGCACGGTGTCCAACATTGGTCCCATCCCACGATCACCTCCTGTTCTCTCGATATAAGTTATCCACATTTTTCCTAAAGAGGGCTCTGCCGTGGCCCCATCACAATGACTCTTCGTTCATTTTGCATTGAAATCGATTAATTTTCTGAGTACTATGAGTGCATACTGTCCAACGTTGCTCCCATCAGTCCACAATTTCCCCTTCTCTCAATATAAATTGCTAATATTTTGTTTGTAAGGGAGATATGGCGTTACAATCATTAAGTTTGAAGAAGAATTGAGGAAGATATTGCCTTGCCACAAACCACACCTATTATTATTATTATTATTATTATTATTATTATTATTATTATTATTATTCTTTTACTTACCATTAATGTTGCCTACCTTTATTTGCAATCCGATGTGTTACTAAAAAGCAAATCAAATAACACTCCTCGCCATTCACGCTCCCGAACGCGAAATACATGATTTACAGTTCTCTATGTTAGGGGAAAGCACATCTATTATATTATTCTTTCAAATAACACGTTTCACTAGTTACTTCACTTTCAATGTTTAATTTCATATCAATCCGAAAATAATCCTCTTCCTGCAAAAAAAAAAAAAAAAAAGCCTGACCGTAGCGAAAGGGCGTGAATCTTCTTTAGGCGATTAATCGGGTCCAATATTTCAATGGAAGAGGATAAGTCCCTGCACACAAATAATTCAGTAAAAGAGGAAAACTTACTCAAACTTGCTGAATACCTATTTATTGGCGAAATTTGGTTCCCTTGGAACTTTTTAAAAGTTTGAAGGGCCGCCATTTTGAACATTTTCATCTGATTATTCTGGTTAAGAAACTCATCAAGATATTTCAACAATTAATGGTTGTGCGAAGTTTCGTCTCGAACCGCTGAATATTAGGATTGTTATGGCATTCACAAATAGCCTTATATATACAGATAGATAGATAAATAGACACACACACACAGAGAGAGAAGGTGTTTTGCTCCCTTCTCGCACCTGTGCTGCGTCAGAACTAAACCGGGCCTATTTGCAAAATGTATTCACCAGCCTAACCTAAACACAAGCCTTTTACTTGCTAACGTAGAAACGTGGTCGAGAAGTTTGAGATATGTAGAAATTGTATTTTAATAACCATCAGTATGGATTCGAACCCCTCCACTTCCATGTTTTTTTTTACTTTTTTGCAGCTACGTCGAAAAGTTCAATTTTTATTCTTCAGTAATTGGAAATGGCGTTTACATTCAAAATAAGAGGAATTTTGGTGGCATTTTTTCGGATATTCTTCTCTTTGGAAATGAAGAAAAGAATAAAAGCAATACGCAAAGACAAAAAGTATTTTCAGTACTAAACATTACCAATAATAATTGCCACCAAAGACTAAATACAACCTCTTTTACTATCTCTCATGAGCTGTATGTATTATTAAGAGAAAAAAATTTAGAAACTACCTTGCCGGATATTTGAACTGACGTCCTTTGCATTTGTGAGCCAGCACCTTAACCACTACACCAAGATCAGGGCGTGGTGATAGTTTAGATGTCGGCGTGTTTATTGTATATGTGTTTTATGTTCCCCCTTCGACAATTGTTTCTCTTTTTTCTGCGTTTAACAGCTCATTCTGGCTTTCTCTTTCGGTGCCGTACTTTATTTACACTATCCACTATTCGTATTCACAGCTTGTGCCTTTCTGCAATGTCTTATTCAGATTAATCTTTTCTCTTTGCACCTCTGTAGACATTTGATTGATTTAATTCTCATACACTCCACGGATGGAGGGCAGGAATGCCAGACTCGAAAAATAGCTGTACATTTACTTTCCTGACAGATAATACATCAACTGTTTGTTGATTTTACAAAGGCGTACTATTCGGTTAGGAGAGTAATATTATACGTTCTTCCACAATTTCGAATATCGAGAACGCTAATTACATTAATTAAGATATGTTTAATTGAATCACAAAGTTAAGTCCGGGTATGAAACATCTTGTTCACGACCTTTCACGTCGAAAATGGCCTGAAACAGAGAGATGCGTTCTCCCCATTTTTATTTAACTTTGCTTTGGAATACGCTATAAGAAAAATCAAAGATAGCAACCAGGGCCTAGAGTTGAATGATATTCAACAAATTATGGCATAGTACGATGATATACATTTCATAGGGGTGGATAGGAGAACAATAGAAAGACATAAAGATATCTTATTAAACGCCCGAATTACGTCGGGACGGTAATTCGGCAAATTATAGATGCTTTAAAGATTATTAAATAATACTTTTGACAAAGTGGATACTTTCAAATATCTATGATCAATATTAACAGATGAAAGTCATATACACGAAAATATTAAATGTCGAATAAAAGATGGGAATTCGTGTTACTATTCAGTAGTTCTTACAACTTTGTGGTGGACAAACACCGTGTGCGTGGGTTTTCTCGGGGTTCTCCCGTTTCTTCCCTATTTCTTCATTCCACCATTTCATTTATCTCTCATTATCACCGTCTCCTTTAGCCTAACCGGCATAACCGTGGGACGTAAAACCCACAAATTTCATTCAGTAGTTCTTACTCCTGTATGTCAACAAAATTCGCGCCAAAGAGAATAATAATGGATGTCAAAGTTGAAAAGATATATGAATAGTAGAACAAAAGAGTAATAGAAAAGAAAAAACCTTGGATACTTGTTGAACAATGGTAGATTGTTATAAAGAATAATAGAAAGGTATGGTTTAAGAGAATGTTGAATAAAACAAAAAAGAATAATAAAAGAGAAACCTTGCAGCTGTTGCTTTAAAGAATAATAATTTAGGCAATGAACAATGGCATATTGTTGTAAAGAAAAGAAAAAAGAACAATAGAACTACATTGTAGTTGCATTTTTTGAAAGAACAATAAAATGAACATTTGCAGCTGTATGCTTTAAAAAATTAAAATTTAGCTGTTGAACAATGCTAGATTGTTTTAAAAAAACGAAAAAAATAGAATTGCACGATACATTATAGTTGCATGCTTAAAATATATTAAATAAAATAAAAGAATAATAAAATATAAACCTACACCTGTATGGTTTAAAGAATAATAATGTAGGTGATGAACAATGCTTGAGTTTTATAAAGAAAATAAAAAAAATAATAGATGTACCCAATACAATGTAGCAAGAATGTTTAATAAAAGAAAAGAATAATATAAGGGAAATCTTGCAGCTGTATGCTTTAAAGAGTAATAATTTAGGTGTTGTACAATTGTGGATTGTTATAAAGAATAATAAAAGTACACAATACATTGTAGCTGCATGCTCTTAAGAGGATTTTGAATAAAAGAAAAGGATAATAAAAGAGAAACCTTGGAAAATCATTGAACAATTGCAGATTGTTATAAATAAAAGAAAAGAATAATACCAGATTTTGATATCCTGGGAAGGTGAAGAAAATATTGCGCAATAGATGAAATGTTTATGAGAAGACTTTTAAGCCGGCGACCGATGCCGGAAACGTGGACGCGCCGCAGGATGCGCGTGGCGCGAGCGGAAAATACCCGCGTGAGCGGGCGGGAATAAACTTGAAAATGAAATAAAAGATAGGAAGATTTAGAATTTTAAAGACGACAATAGTATTTATTCTAAATGTATATATGAAAACAATTTTTGGAATTTTTTGTTGTAAAGAAAAAAATGACATGTTTGTATTGTGTTAATGACATGATTAAATATTGTTGTTGAGAAGGAATAGGTGACTCGTATGAATTTGATGTTGGTGGACGCCATCTTGTTTTTGAACTGTATAAATACAGAAGTTTTCGAAAATGTACGTATTTTAGCTATGGCTACTGTGGAGAAAAAAGATTTTGTGTACGCCGATGAAGAAACATTGCTTCCTCCACCATGTGTGGAGAAGAAGCTGAAGACAGAAAATAGGGATTTGCCGGTAAACCCAAGACCGGATTCTCCAGATAGTGTGAAAACTATTTATTTATCATCATCTCCGGATGATGATACAGGTATTGAAGAAGAATTTTTACCAGGATCATCATTTTTGTTATCAAGAACGTCACGATTTTGTAGATTGGATAGTATGTGCGGGAATTTTAAAGTGAACCAAAATTGTATTTTGAAATCAGTTAAAGAGTGGGAGACGAACAAAATTTTAATTTTTACTGGTGGTTTTGAAAGAGTGGAGAATCAAAACGGCGGCGAGTGTTTATTTATGCCTGAAAAAGAATTGGTGGAAAGAGCAATATAAAGTTTAATAGAAATAGAAATCAATGAACTGTTTTATACATATGCCAAATCACATGTAATTTCTATATGTACACAGGAGATCTTTTACGACAAGTATTATGATATCATTGAAGAAAGTGACAAGAAATTCTTGAGTGAATTGATTGACATTTTTAGGATGAAAGATAGAAAGCATATGTGAAGTGAACTGCAAATGTAAATTGAACATTGTGTTTGTGTAAATAGTATAAAGATATACAAAAAGTGAAACAAAAATTTATACTTTCAACTTTTCACTATGTATTAATATTATGCTTTCCGGGAAAACATGATTTGTTTATTATGTACTGAAGAACATATTAGTGAAGTTTGTGTTTTAAAAACTATAACTGCACATTTACGTTTAAACATAATTTCTTGTGAACAATGTTTGCTGGATATTGAACATTAATGTTTATTTCTTCACGATATTGGCTGTAGAACATTCATCCAACGACAAAACTTTTATTGATTTATTTTAAGTGTTTGAAGAACATCGTAGTGAAATTTTAAGTATAAACGTTATACGCAAAGCTCGTGAACATTGAATTTGTTCGACAAATTATACCATTCTTCTTAGAACGTAAATTTAAAATTTCACCACGTGTTAATGAATACATTATTGAGATACAAGGTCTTAAGATTTCAAATCATGAATTTATTATTCGTGAGTTTTGTTTAACTGTGTGTTAAAATAAAGTACATTTGCATTGTTTAATGCAATCACCAGTAGAATACAATGTACTTTTGTTAGGTTGTCAAAAACAAATTGAACATTAAATTTACATGGATTAACTTGGAATTACCTGTAATACTTTTATTTGACTATGTTAAATTCGTCTAATATTATTATTATTATAATGTATTACATATACGCAACCTTAAATATGAACTCTGTAAATAACATTTAAGATTGTATTGTAAAGGTACAGAAAAACATTATGGATTAAAATATTAATTTGGAAAGCAAAACATTGTACATCATAAAATGGATTTAATGCATGCAAGAAATAATAATAATTATTTTGTGTAATGATTAATACTAATTTTTTAAATTTAATTTTATTGTATTGTAATGTGTTAACAATATAATGAAATAATATTTTGTATTATAATAATTTTTCTTGTTTTCTTTTTTAAAAATTTCTTAATGAAATAAATAATAAAAAAAATTAAAATGATTTAAAGTAACATATGTTTGACATTTATCTTCTTCTGCATTTACTTATATTTTTTTGTGATTAGTTTTGTTTCACATGTTTGAATTATTTTAATTTCTCGTAATATTATTTTACAATTTAAGAAAATATTTAAACCAAAATACGATAAAATGTTTAGCAATGTGTTACAACTTGAAATATATATTTTTGCTTTAGAGTAAAATAAAAGTTTAAAACTTAAATAATTTTTTGTGAACAAATAACAAATGTTTTTAAAATATTAATTGCTCTAAGGATCGCTTCGAAAGAAAGCTCTGCTTATGTATTCTATCGTTTCCTTGGGAAACTCGTTGTTAAAAAATGTGATTTTAGAAAAAATTCTTTCGTGCTATTTCAAATAACACACTGTAAAAATATTTGGTTTATTTGTTTACTACGAAAACTCCACTTATATATTTATTTATTTATTTAATTTCGCGTATTATTAACAGATTTGTTTCTTATGAAAACTTCTTACTTATTTTTCGGGTTATACATTATAACACTTGTTAAACAATTTGAAAATAGTAAAAGTTGTGTTAACCAATAAAAAATGCTTTGAAAATATATCTTCCTTATTTAACCTGCTGTATTATTAACATATTTTTTTACGAAAACTTCTTATTTATTTAACCTCTCGTAATATAAACAGATTCGTCTTTAGTGAAAATTTCTTATTTATTTTTGTTATTTATTATAGAAGTTGCTAAATAATTTGAAAATACTAAATTTGTGTGAACCAAAAAAATGCTTTGAAAATATTAAAACGTGTCAAAAAAAAACTTGTGTTAACATTAATTGATTCTTGGATATCGAATGGAATTTTACTTTGTTTTTTCATGTTACTATAGTTTAAAAATGACAATATACATACCTGTATAATGAAAAGTAAATACATGTTGCACTTGGAAGCTGTGTTTACCAATGGAAAAAAATATGAACTTTGTAACACGCATGCACAGTTGTTGAAAGGTTATGTGCATGCGCAGACATATTTATGTATACAAAGTTACTTTACATAAATATTATAGTATTTGTGAAGATATCTAGTAGACAGATACATATTCCGAGTATATTTCGCCAAGAGAGAAAGAACTTAAACTTGTTAATAGAATGAATGCATTTTTTAGATGATGTTAATATTTGTGATGAAGTGATACTATTATATTCTAATGAAGAAAATTGTAATTCGTTTAGATATTTTTTTCACAATGATGATGAAATACAATTTGAAAAAGTGTAACCTAATACGCATATTGAAATTCATGAATTAGATATTGTAAACTGTAAGTGCAATCGATTTAAAGTAAATGAGTTGTGATTGAAAGATTTTTTTGAAAATTATAAACTGTATGAACCACTACTTTGTTGTGATTGTTCATTAATGATCTTATGTTCGCGTTCATTTATGTTTATTATTGTATAATAATTTTTAAAACGTGCTTTGTGGGAATTTGTAATTAAGAAGAAAACTCGTAAAATTGTTTTTGAAATGTATTTGAAGACACATTCCCTAGATGATAATTACAGACTAACAAAACGCTTTTAAAGAGATTTAATTTATCATATGAATCACATTTTTAGATTCTTATATCCTCAATTTGGTGGAACTGTTTTAAAGAAGACAAAAATGTTTACAGCAAACAGACCATGTGTGTATGATTATACTTCTTTCTTTGTTACTGAACAGAGCGTGTTGGAATGTATTTAATGATGGAGACCAGAATAAAAACTTTTGTGTGTTGGATGTTTTAAAAATAGCCGTATTTTAAATGAACATGAATGTATTACTTTGGAATATGAAACGTTATGTTATAATGCATGGCGTGTTATGGTGCGAACATATACCTTTGATGAATTGTATGAAATCTATTCATCATATCAAGATATTGAAATATATCATTGGACTTTTACTTATGCATTATATAACATTTTATTAAAAAATATCTCGATTTAATCACAGAGCTTTCCTTAGAAAAAGATTTTGTTTATAGTTTTTAATTTGTTTAATGTGTTAGTGAAATAAGTAAACGATGTGAAGGTTATACATTGTAAATAGAATAAAATTTTGTATTGTACAATACCTATTATAATTTGAAACAGAAATTTTTATAATAAATTTGTTTACATGTACGTGAATTCAAAATTAAATAGAATATAACATTGCATATTTTTTATATTATGTACTTTCCAACAATTTTATTTACCATATATGTATTCAGTTATCAATTATGGAAAAATAAAAAAAATATTATTTCGAAAAAATATTTTTGTTATTTCTTATTTGTTTTTAAATTACTTAGTTTGTAATTTTGTACGTTAATCGTATTTAGTTGTAATTTTGTACACATTTGAATTTAGTTTGGGATCTTGTACCCAGATGTTTTTATTTTGTAACCTTGCAAAAAATCAAATTACAATCACATAGTTATTTTAAAATAATTTTAATACTTTAAAAGAACTATAAAATGAAACAACACAAGAGAAGAAAAAGAAAATATATGAGAAAGAATAAAATAATCATGTTTGAAATACATATACAGAAAAAACTTATGAAAGAAAACTAACAGTTGAAAAATTAACAAAAAAATTAATGTCTTGTTTATTTTTTTAATTTTAAATTAAATTATAGCTTATGTTTGTACTTTAATATGATATCAGGAAAATAACAATGATGTTTTGTTTAGTACACTTGCATAATGCTCGAACATGTTATACATGTGACGGATTGAAAGAAACGATTTGCTTTGACTAATTTTTTAGGAAAATACAAATAAGAATGCGCTTCTAATGAAGCGGGACATTTATAAGATCACAGCATAGCTGTTTTGAATTTCCAATGCAAATGTTTCTATTTAAATAGATACGATCCAACTAAATTTTTATGGAACCAAGCAACAAAAGATTTGCACTTTCGGTAGAAAACGATTTTTTAAAATAAGGTAATAAAAGATTACAAAGTTTACGGGTAACTGTAACATGAACTTTATCGGTTAATGCTAACGATACTTCCGTCAACAGTTATTTTGATATTCCCCTTAAAGTATAACTGTAGTAAAAAAGATTTCTTAATAAACATGTGCTATAACTGCAGTAAGTTAAATACATGAAAACGTATACTACTATACTGTATAGTAAAATGAATACTAAGAAAAGTATATTCAAAACATAAAAGATAAAACATGTACTGACATACACGTACTATTGTATACTGAAAATCAATATAAAAATGTAAATTTGCAAACATTAATTGGTGACGCATAGATATACAATTTTAGTATAGCTAAAAAATATTGCTACTTTAAAAAAATAAAATAGAGAAAATGAAATACAAACACTTATATACATATACAATTTAGTAAACTCAAAAACAATATAGTTACTCAAAAAGTTCGAAATTGCAATCATCAAGTTCAAACACTTATATACATATCCAATTTAGTATACTCAAAACAAAAAGCTAGTTTAGAAAGTGTGAAAATGCAAACCAAATGAAAACTCTTACATACACATACACTTTTCGTATACTGAAAAAACAAAACAGTTAGCTTAAAAGGTGTAAAATTGCAAACATTAATATTTGGCACATACTTATACAATTTTAGTGTTGTCAAAAACAAAATATTTACTTTTAAAAACAGTTAAAATAGAAAATATCAATTGCAGACATTTACATACATATAAAATTTGGTATATTCAAAAATAATATAGCTAGTTTAAAAAGTGTAAAATTGCAAAAATTATTTGCTGACAGATACATATACAATTTAGGATATTTAAAAACAGTATAGTTTTTTAAAAAAGTTAAAAAAGAAAATATCAAGTACAGGCACTTACATACATATACAATTTTAGTATATCGAAAAAAGAATATAGCTACTTCAAAAAAGTTAGAATACATGAAATGCAAACATTTACATACGTATATAAATGAGTAATACAAATACTGAAAATTTAACGAGATAACATTAACTGTGGACATTTACTTTAGTATACTGGAAAAGCAAAATAGCTACTCTAAAATGATAAAATAGAAAACATGAAGTGCAAACACTTAAATACATATAATGAGTAATACAAATAATGAAAACTGAAAGAAATTGAACAAGTACATATTTACTAACAAATTAGTAATACGGAATCTTAAAACAGAAAGTTTTTAACACGTTGACACATATTGAACTACGAGCTTTTCTGTAGTATACTTACATTTCTATAAGATTGCAAATACAATTTACTCTGACTAATTTATTAGGAGAATACAAATAAGAGTGAGCTTCTGACGAGTTTTTCTAAGTTCACATTCATTGATTATTCAGAGCTTCTTATGGGAGCGAAAGAATAAAAAATAATTAACGAGTGTTATAATAAATAACACGAATAAAACAAAATAATCACACTGGAAGTGTTGTTAGGATTATGGTATGCATACGAAATAATGATCATACAATAACTAAAAATAAAAAGTATACTGGAAATCGATATAATTACTTTAAAAAGTATACTAAATAATATAGTAATATGTATAATAAGAAAGTATATTCAAAGAAAAGAGATAATCCATATACACATATACAAATATAGTTAGTAATACACATACTATTAAACATGCATTAAATAGTATGTATACTGTATACTGAAATAATAATATTGTATACTGAAAAGCAATATAAAAAGTGTAAAATTGCAAACGTTAATTGCTGACGCATACGTGTACAATATTAGTATACTAAAAACAATAGTTACTTTAAAGTTAAAATAGAATACATGAAATGCAAACACTTACATACATATATAATGAGTAATACCAATACTGAACATTGAATGAGATAACATTAATTGTGGACATTTACTTTAGTATAGTGAAAAACAGAGTAGCTACTTTTAAAAATAGTTACAAAATTTTAAATATGATTATACTCTAACGTGTGTTGTCTTTGGAAAAAAACGAAAAAACATTATATTATTTAATGAATTAGAGTTTATATTTGTTATGATTACACGGTAAGTGTTGTTAGGAGTATCCCATGCATACGAACCAACTAAAATTTCAGGGGGAAAATTAGTTTCTCTTTATAAACTTTTTAGAAGCAAATGATTTAATTTAAAATGAATAACACAAAACAAAAATAAGTTTTCTTTAATGAAAACGAAGGAAAAAGAGAAACCATCCACTAGAATATTAACAACGAATTATTTACAAGTTTACACTGTATGTGTACGTACGAGTATATTTAGTATACTAAGTATTAAATATGTATTACAACTGTACCATAATAACTATCTTATTTTAAATATCTATATGTTTAATATATACTATACTGTTACCGCTAATGTGTATTAAATGGAAAATATAAAAAGCTAAGCACCATTATTAACTTTTTTCTCTTTTTACGCTTATACGTATTGTTGTATAAAAATATTTACTTTTTTATTCATGTATATAACATATAAAACGTTCAGTAGGTTAATTACAAATATTTAAATGTTATACATTTCGGTTAATATAATACATTATTATGACCGTTATCACTTTTAGTACGTACCAATGATACAAAGAAAACTCATTAAAATTCGCTATAGAAATCGCCGTTTGTTTTTTCAAACAACGCCATCTGTCCACATAACATGTGCATTAGTGTGTATAAGACTGTACGTGTGTACCATAGCAAGTTACCGAGTTTGCTTTTATAACCTGCAATACCTCGAACGGTTTACGGGCGCGAATATTGTACGCGTCACGCGTCGCGAAAACCTTTTTCCGGGCGCAAACACCACGCGGCGCACAGCGGTAGCGGTATAAAAGGTGCGAAAATGTTTTTTTATTTTATTATTATAATTCATTTTACCTATTGATGTTAAATTATAACTTTTAATAAATATATTTCCAAAGTTACAAAAAATCGACGCCATATTAATTATGCAAATTCAATAAATTTTAGTTTGAAGTTACAATGTTCTAATATGTATAATATTATTCGTTAGGTCCTAAATTTCATGAAAATATCTTTCTTTACTCTGTACGACCTACAGTTCACCGCAAAAAAAGAATAATGTATTGTAACGCACCCCATATAAATTTTTCAGCGCCTCTGGTACCCGCGAAAAAAATGTCCAATTACATCGTGTAAGGTGTCAACCTAATTTGTTTTCAACCTGAAAAATCGAAATCAGTAATCTATTTTTTGCGTCATCAATAGTTTATCCGTTCGTTGCAATCAGTCATCATATTTTTTAAAATTTACATCGTCCTAATTTGTATAATAGTGCTCGTTATGTCCTACGCTTCATGAAAATATCTTCCTTTACTCTGTACGCCCTATAGTTTGCCACAAAAAGCAAAAAATGTATTCTGACGCACCTTCATATAATTTTATTTCCGCCGCCTCTAATACCCCTGAAAAAAATGTCCAATTTTAACGGGTAAGGTGATATTATGTATAGCTTTTGACCTGAAAAATCGATTTCTGTACTTCGATTTGTTCTATTTTCAATAGTTTAGGTGTTACGTCCACTCAAATTTATGACGGCTTTTGTTCTTCCCTTTATTACTTATTGTCAAAAAATCGAGTTTTCAAAATTTTTATTTTCAATTAAATTTTCATATAAATTTAACCTCAGGAATACGTATGCAATGTGTATTTTATTGTTTAAGGCATACATTTACTAAATACTGGTTTTAACTTTTTTATATAAATGTCAACTTTTTGTCAATTTTTCTTTCTGTTCTATTATTATGTTATATCTTTTGTTTAAATACAATATGCTAAAATGTTTTTCTTTTTTCCAGCAGCGCCCTCTCCTCACGCAACATTGTCAGCACTCTGTCGGACTGTGCGTCTACTTTCGTAACTTAGCGTGGTTATTATTCCTGCAATTGTTTCGCTTCCCGTGTTGTATAAACATGTTCTTATTTTTCTCGCCATATTTTATTTTTTCGTATACAGTTCCCGTATGTGCCTTCTAACGTACAGTGTAGTGGGATACAAGAGAGGTATGTTACAACTTTTTAAATTTCATAATCTATAACGTCCAACTGCTTTGCACTAGTAACCATAAGCGTTTAATGTAGCATTACATAGACTTATGATACTCAAAACCTAATTTTAACCCCCATTTCCCATTTCAAATGTTAAAACTACCATTAAAATAATGCTAAATAGCTAAAAATCAGCACTGAAAAGCATCGACTTATCCTCCAATCTTACTTTACTTCCAATAAGCCTCCAATAATCATATTCCGCACACGCCACTGTTCTCAACAAATTATTTATATCATACAAAAAAATCAATCCTTTCGTTACTAATTAAAGAGATTCATTTGATTTCCGTTTTTAAAATATGTGTTAAAATTCATTCTCAGTTTACGAAAACAGGCAGGGTATAGCCAAAAAACTTTTCATTCTCTCACTTCCGCAATTCCTTCCTTTGAAATGATGAAAACCCATCCATCCATCCGCTTACACTTCTCATTCAGCGTTGGTGGAGCTCTCACATACACCAATGCAGCTACACATTTTCTCCCCCTCTCTTTTCTTTCTAACTGCAAAACCAGCAACAGATGTCATCCCGCCCTCTCCGCCTTACAGCGTTCTTTAAACCAAACATTTTTACTTCCTCTCTTTCTATTCCTGTCTCTTTTTACCCGTATTTGTTCTTCTTCCTTTGGAATTTAGGTAACTCATCTCCACCATCAGGTTTCATTCAGTCATTTTTAAACCGTGATTCTACAACTCGCAAAAAAAATATATATGTATACATTCTCTCTACCTCTCTCTGTTTGATATTTCCAATATGAGTGTGTTCGTTTTGAATCCTAGGTAATCTATATCTCCACCCTCACCTTTAAACCGTAGTATTACAGCTAACAAACAAGTATATATATATATATATATATATATATATATATATATATATATATATATATATATATATATATGTGTGTGTGTGTGTGTGTGTGTACTTCTCTTTCTGTCTGTTAACTGAGACACAAGTCTTTATTCAGATTTTTTCATTCTTCAGCAAAATTTACCATATATATTCTGTTAGTTCACCAATTGCTACAAACCATTTCCGCTTCTTCTCACTTTTCATTCTTAACCCTTAATACCACAAGGTGTGTCCAATGGACATATAGCTTTGAACTTTTGGAAGCTGTAGCTTTATTATTTTTAAAATTTTCTTTTCCTTCTAGGTATGCTTCTAACTACTCAATAGCATTATACTCCCAAAGTAAGTTCGTTCTTGGTGCTGATTTGTGTTGTATATGACAGGATTAAAACATTTAGTTCTTTAACGCCACAAGATGTGTCCAATGGACACATATTTAGATGTATTGAATAATTGTATTTTCAAAATTTTTGAATCAATTATCAGCCATTTTATCATTAGCCGTTTTATCATCCCTTTCTTACTTGCGTTTTTCTTTCGTGTTTTCTTTCTTTGTTTGTCTCTTTTTCTATATTTATGTTGATAAATTTAGTAAAGTATCTGCTGTAGGTAGTTGTTTTCTTAGCAGATGTAGCTAGCAATATTGTTATGCGCCTTTAGTAATTCATTTGTTTTCCCTCGCTTTTGTGTTGATGGATGTTGTTCCAAATAATTTATGTCTTGAAACATATTGCTTAGTGGTTAAGAGCACACTTTGTGTAAATATGGCAAAAGGAAAACTGAATGATACAGAAATCGGACAAATACTTGCTGATGATGAATCGTGTTCAGATTTCAGTATAAACTCAGATGAAGAATTGCTTTTCGATGAAACTCTTGAAAGTGATTCGAGTGAGGCGGATCACGTGAGTAATGTAAGTGAACATGAAGATCAGGAAAGTTCTTCGGATAGTGATAATGACATTCAAGTACCTTCTAGTTCAAGTGTAAGTGGATATATAAGTAAAAATGGGACCCGTTGGAATAGGGACGTTCCAACTTCTACCAAAATAAAATCACGAAATGTTCTTAGAGGCAGATGCAATAAAGTAGTTCTTCCTGCTAACAGTGAAATAAAGGCACCTGAAGATGTGTTCCACTTATTCGTTGGGGATATAAATGATATTGTTACAAAATCAAATGAGGAAGCTAATCGGATCTATAGGGGTGAAAAGAGAAAAAATGTGAAAGATTTATGATTCTGAAGAAGTTTTAGCATTTATTGGACTTCTTATTACCACTGGTCATCTGAAATGAAAAAAAAAACATAAACATGAAGTTCCTATGGAATAAGAAGTACGGTCTATTTTTATTTCGCGCCATTATGAGTTATAATACATTGATCTACTGTCTTTCATCTGGTTTGGTGATAAAACTAGATCAGAAAGAAGAGAGAAGAACAAACTTGCTCCAATTAGAGACATTTGGGAAAATATTTGCAAAAACTTAACAAAACACTATCTTCCTCCTAGTTGTCTAACAGTCACAGAACCGCTTGTTTCCTTTAGAGGTCGTTGTCCTTTCAAACAATACATGCCAACAAAGCCGGATAAGTACGGTTTGAAAATTTGGTGGATATGTGACTCCAAAACGCATTATCCTTTCAAAAAGTTAACCCCAGTTAGGCATAGAAGGAAGAAAAAGAGCAAATAACTTAGCCACAGAAGTTGTTTTATCCTTAGCCGAACCGTTTTATGGAACCAGCAGAAATATAACATGTGGCAATATTTTACAAACATGGAACTCCGAAAAACCTTACTAAAAACGGCCTAACAATAGTAAGCCGTGTTAGAAAAAAACAACTAGTGGTTCCTGAAGGATTCAAACCAAGCAAGAACAGGAGTGAGCAATCATCTATCTTCGGTTTCACAAGTAACTTCACATTTGTTTCCTATTGTCCGAAACCGAAAAAGGCTGTTATTCTTTTGTCAAACATGTACAACACTAACGATATAGTTGTTGGTAAAGAAAAGAAGCCAGAAATAATACTGTATTATAATGAAACATAAGAGGGGTTGATACTTTCGGTCAATTAGTACACTGCTAATTCTGCAAAAGGAAAACCAATCGATGACCTCTAGCATTATTCATGAATCTTCTGAACGTATCTGCTGTTTCCGCCTATGTTGTGTGGTTGAATATCAATACTCAGTGTAACATAAGAACAGCGAAATTGAGACGACATATGTTTCTTGTGGAGTTGGCGGAATCCTTGGTTCTCCCTCAAATTAATCGAAGAAGAAAATTAGGTCTTCAGAGACCTGTTCTTACTGCAATCAACGTAACACGTGATGCTTCGGCAGATCAGTCAAGTGAATCATCCACAGGTGTTAGCACACTGAAATATACGCCCAAGAGAAGATGTTGCATGCGTAACCCCAAAAAGTGCAGAATGCAGAGACAAGTGTATGATATTTGCAAGAGGAATGTCTGCTCTGAGCACCCAAGTGTTAACAGAAAGTATCTGAAATGCTCCATGGATAACTCTTAAAGGGAAATATACAAAAATGTAATGTCAATGATATATCAAAACATATGTACTAAGAAAATATTTGTGCTTAGTTTTTCAAATGAGTCGTTTATCTTACATTAGATACTTGAGGATGGAAGGCGTGAACAATATATATATATATATATATATATATATATATATATATATATATATATATATATATATATATATATATATCGTGTCTTATATTAGAATGTAGAATGAAGTAATGTTAAATGTGTGAAATGTGGAAGGTTTTGTCGACAATGCCAAACAAGTCTATGAATGAAACATTAGTGTTCTGTTTTTGAAAGTAGTTGTTTATCTTTGATAGTACAAAGAGATGGAGACACTGAATGTTATATATTTTTCCTTATATTAGAGTATTTTGATGTTCAATGTATAGCTTAATCCATTTTATGTGAATAAAATACAGAAATATATCTATGAACAGTACATCTGATTTTACTTGTACAAATTTGTTGTCGTTTATCTTTCGTATTACAAGGGGTTGGAAACACTGAAGATTATATATTTGGCTTATGTTAGAATGTATTGATTTTAAAAACACATTTCCACAAAATTATAGTTTTAAAAAATAAAACATTAATGTTTCGAAAACGAAATGAGGTGAAAAATCACAATGTGTCCGTTGGACACACCTTGAGGTTTTATGTAACTGAAATACCTTGCGGTATTAAGGGTTAAATTATTGGCACGCGAATCTTACCGCCTTTTGGCAATCAGTTACTGGTAAAGTCATTTTTGATGGCAATTTAATTTTGATTATAGAAACCTACGGATTGATGTTGCGTTTACAAAAACTCTTCAATGACTTCTATCCTTAGCCACTTCGATTTACTTTCTACTTTGTATTTCTATTTCTGCGAGATCCATGTTAATATTGTCATCCCATTTCCGTTTATGTGTTGACTTTTACTAGTTAAATTTTTCAAAGTATTTCCTTCCTAGCTGCATAACATATTCATTGGAGTTTTCTAGACTTGATGATGTAATAATTTTTCCATTTACCGTTTTTTGTCCAATAATATACTATTAACTAATACTACAGTACCTTTGACTAGTGTACTTGCTAATGCTTTTAATATTTGGAAGCGGTTATAGTTTCCATTTTTGATAGACGATAATCCCTTACTACTTTTAAACGTTAAAATTTGAGCACTGTAGTTTGTTTTCATCATGCTTAAAAATTATAATAACAACACCAATATGAGTTTCAGCTACACAACACTTGCTATTTACTATAGAGCTCACCAAATCATTCAAAATTAGTATAGAAAACAAATG
This sequence comes from Thermobia domestica, assembly GCF_964235325.1. Taxonomy (NCBI): domain Eukaryota; kingdom Metazoa; phylum Arthropoda; class Insecta; order Zygentoma; family Lepismatidae; genus Thermobia; species Thermobia domestica. The sequence continues at coordinate 154,343,935 of NC_137457.1, forward strand.
GTGAAAAATATCAATTGAGTTTCTTTTTATGAGATATCATTGAAATCGATTCATCAAAATACAAGATGCCCAGCAAATTAAAAAATGGAAAGGAAAATCATATATGCACATAATCCCTAAAACTGAAGGACATAATTCACAAATTATAAAGTGCAAATACACAATGAAAAGCTATGCAAAAGTCCCATGAAATCCAGGTCTTTTTAACACAAATTTTCACCCTAGCACCCTTACATTTTTTACTAACCCCCCAAAATTTTTACGGAACATTTCCAAATAAACTATAATATGATTACAGTGTGCTTTTCCCTAGCTTATTAATCACAATTAAATCCTCGACTACATTTTTTCAGCTAAATGCTAACTTGAATCAAATTAAAAACATCAAAAGGTTGATCATTTCAAGCACCTATAAAGTATTTTAACCAAATAGGTTTCATACAAGAGGAAAAAATCAAATAAAGCATTCCTATAGCCAAACAAATAATTTTTAACTAGTAAACTGAATATTGGACTTAGAAAGAAGTTGGTCCGGTGCTATATCTGTGAAAGTGGACTACATGTTCAAAAACTTTAGAAATATGAGAGTTACAAAGCTTGAAAGAGTGTTTTTTCAAGGAACAAAATAAAATGCATATAAGGGCCAACAACCAAAAATATTTTAAAAACGGATAGGAGCGAAGAGGTGGTTGTTTTTCATATTTTTTGGTAATAATATTATTTTGATTACATATACTTTACAAAAAATGTCTTTTTTTTCATATTAGTATAAAAGGAAAAGGTGGAAGAAAAGCAAGGGATAAGAGGAGGGAGATACGCACAATAATTTTAAAACAGTCTGGTGAATATCATAAAACGTAAAAAAAATCATTTTCCAGGTCCAAGTCTTTTAAAAACATGTAGCTGTCAAATGGCCGAATACTTAATAATAATAATAATAATAATAATAATAATAATAATAATAATAATAATAATAATGGATTATTAAATACCCGGAATGGTTAGCAGAATTTCAGTTCGCATTACCTAAAGTTTGTTTTTTTGATATTCTCTTTCCTTTTATTCCTACATTGTCTAATTTTATTAACGTTTTTCCAAGTTCAGAAAACTTCTTTAACCAGCAATTGGTAATTATTTACAAGATTGTATTTTTAGCATTATTCTTCTTATAAGGTTTCTATACACTTTTCCAGTAATTTCAGCAGGCAAACATTCTCAAATCCGTGTTAAACTAATGACCTTCGCTGAGTCTTTCACAAAAAATACGTAGACAAATTTGTAAAGTCATTCAGTAAATATACAATACCTTATCCGTGCCTTGGATCCACTGTTTCTACTACCAAAAGGAACAGTAAAAAATAAAAGAACACCATAAAAGTGTGGACGCTGTAAAAGTTTCCAAACAACAAACCTTAAAACTTGATTCTTTACAGTCAAAAATTACCTAAAGTAAACACATTAGAATTAAAAGGAAAGAAACTGCATATTTAATAAAACACCCAAATTAATTTCTATTCTATTTTTTCTTTCTTTTGTTTCCACATATATTTACAATTTTTTTCTTTTCTTTTTTTCAGTTTTCTCTTCTTCGATCTTAGTTTCTCTATCGCTTCTACTCTTTTGACTGCAATTATTAGGATTCTTTCTCTTTCACCCTCTAGGTGAAACATGACCTTATTTTTATGTCTCTCAAAAATTCATGCATTTCTTCATTCTATTCTAATAAAAAAATAGGTACTGTATAATCATTACTCAGTTAAATTTATGAAAAAACAATCGTCGGTCAATCTTATTTCTAAAATATAACTCCTCTATTTATTCGCTTAGCGCCCATAATCTGCCCTGCCATAGTTATTTCATTATTTAAGTATTAGTTCTTAAAACTTGGTTCTTCAAAACAAGTATTGAGTCTAATTTTTGTTTGTTCGCATCTAAAGAAGCTGCTATTATTTATTTGTTTCCCCCCACCAAAAACTCCCAAAAGCTAAGCTTTTAAAATCATGTCTATAATGTAATTTACCTATAGTTGCTACAGAAGTAAAATTTCCTTCATTCATTCATTCGTTCATAAACGAACTAATTTTCTCTACAATTTTACTATTCCATTTTTACATTACTTTAAAAAGTAAGCTACATATAACTCTATCCCACCCGCAACAAAAATTTCTGTGTGTCTCATTATATGTCCAAAATATCAAATATGGTACGTCCTTATTACACATGTAAGCAAATATTTGTAACATCTAAACTTTTCATATCATCTATATGAAAACCCATAATAAATACCAGAAAATTAAGCAACAGTTTTACCTAGGAAACAGTACTATTTACGACACTACCATCACAACATGCAGTAATCATGACGCTTTTATTTTACTACTGCTAGACAAATCCTAAACTAGAAGTCACGGTATTCAGTTACTAAATTAATTTCCGCTAGTACATATGCTCCCTAGTTCCGTTTCTAGTTAAATATCCTTATAATAAACAACATTATGTTCATGAATTTTTTCGGAATTTTTCCGTTTCCATCCACATTCTTAATTATCGTCTCCCTTTAGCATACAGGACATAACCGTGCAACATAAATTGCTAAGTAGCAGGATAAGTATTCAATAATTTAAACAAATTAATATAGAAAAACCAAAATCAACTTTCCTCAAAAAACAAATCTTCTTCATACCTACATTTTGAATAAGGACTTGCAATATACTTCATTTGATTTTCCTTACCTAAATATCTATAATATAGAACATGAATTCAATTTCAGTCTAAGTAAATATTTTATCTTCTATTCTGCATTCAAAGCATTATTCTAATAAATATTAACCCAATGTTTATACTTTAGGCGCCAGTGCTTTCGTCTTTACTACATCTGATTTCTTATTCAACTTGCGGTAAGATCAATTGTTCAAAAAGTGTAAAAGACTTTTTTGCAAATTACTTTAAACACTGCATAAATACCAAAAAATAGTATTTAAGTCGCAGGCACAATTCCTTTAAATTTTTTAAACTCCCTCAAATACTTCTATTGGCAATAAAGGTGCTTATAGGTATCAATTTAAATAACTTTAGGTACCAACAGTTTAGAAAATCAAATTTCTACATATAATAATTAATACAAAGTCGTAACACACTGTGAAAAATTAAATTTCATTCATCCCTTCAATTAATAATATTTTAAGTAAAAGCTAAGTCAAAACTACAACATTTGTCTGCAAGTTACTAGTTTAATCCAAACTAATATCACAAGGTTTTTTTTTTTCAATTTCTTTAGCTAACAACTATATTTGGTTACAGAACACAGTGGCTTACTGATAAAGCGCTTATCTCTGCTGGAAAAAATTTTCTAATTAATCAGGGCCTTGTAAGTTTGTGCTTTTTTTCTTTACTTCCCACCTTTTTCAAATAGTTAGTAATCGCGTTTATAACCTAATGGATATATGAACATGGCACACTTGTATCTACGGCAATTTGCGTGTGATAAATGTAGGGGTTCTTTCCATCGGGGATTGTTTCACAAGAACTGTGCACTTAAAGCCATGCCACTATTACGTAATCTTCTATGTACATGCAAAAATACATGGCAATAACAAGTTTTGCATTTAGGGTACCGGTGCCTTTAACGTAAAACAATCGAGTTCAATTTCCCACGTTAGCTCAGCTAATTTCAATTCAAGGTTAATCAATAAGTCTCGTCTTACATAGCCTTGCTCTTAAAATTATCCGCTAAATTCAAATACAAGCAAATTTTCTCCTCCGTATATAATTCACTTCCAACACGAGCTTATGTCTTTCGAATCCGTCATTCAACTATAAGTCTATGTCTCATATCCTTTTTCTAATAATAAACTCAGATATATATATATATATATATATATATATATATATATATATTGAATTTGAATCCAATAATTTCGATTTATAGTATATTTAACTAAATATATTCAAACTACATTTTTCCTAATGTCTTTAAACCGTTCCTACTTTGTTTATTTTTCATGTCTAAACAAAATTCTCTCACTTGTCTTGAAATGTTTTTTAAAAATAAATAATCTAATTCTTACCTCGAATCTATCAGTTCTTCCAATCAAGTGTAGGCCAACAGAAACCAGCAAAAAATCTAAAACAAAAATAAGAAAAAGTTTTAATATGGCATAATAAAACCTGGCAAGCAAAAAAAAAAAAAATCAATCTTTAACTCAAAAACACAAAAATAATTACTATAAATTCAACACGTCCTGCGCAAACATATAAAAGTATTATTCTCTAGGCAATTCCATATTAAAATATTTATAAGTAACATATGCTAAAAATTAATAAAAATTACTTGAGTGGTTAAAATTAAGTTCTGTCCATTTATATTAATTTCTATACAGTTTTTAAAATTAATCCTACCTACAGCTCTTCAATATTTCTCCTTCATTTCTCTTAAAATTCAAGGAATATAAATTAACCTTATGTTACAGTTTACAATAAAAATAATCAAATCTCATACTATAATTATATTATATTCCAGTTTAATCCGTTATAAAAGTTAATTTCTTTCATTATTTCTTTATATATGTAAGGAAAGAAAATTCAAATTGCCATCCAAATATAAGTATTTTCTAACAGGTACTTTCAATCGTCGCCAATTTAGTCAACACACAAATACAGAACCTTACACGAAAGTCGCAAAGCAAAATATACCTGTTATCCACAAACATTCCAATTTTTCACGAAAAAAGAGCTAAAGTAACGCTTTCCATTTTCCTCAAAACAAATTTTTTAAATCCTCAGCCCCCCCTGCAAATCACTCAAGTCCAATTAGAGCGTCTCTTCAAGTAGTTTTTCCTAAAATGCAAAATTCTTTTTAAAGAGTACCCCCTACAAACCCCTTCAACACAACATGAATTTTACGCAACTAATTGTCCAATAAATCCACACGCACACACACACACACACACACACACACACACACAAGATATATTCTTTCCCTAATAATAAATGCTTGGCAGCCAACGGAATAAAGAATTTCTGTACATACAAAAGATTTCTTTTCAACCATCTGCAAAAGGTGTGTGCTTTGCACTAAGTTCGCGTCAAACATCCGAGGCGTTACAAATTTTCTCTTTCCTGTAAGTATCCAATTTTTTCTTTTTTCTTTGCATATTCATTCTCTTTTATGCGTAATAATTTATATATCCCCAACTACAGTCACCTCTCGTCAGTTGATCCAAAACTAAAATACTCTCTCAGATAATACACTAAAATAACCCATTAGCTTTATCCAATATTTAACTCTGTTTAACCTTAGGCTTAACCATAATGTTTCACTAATACATTAGTTATCTCTAATGCATGCTGTCCCTTGTTCCATCTACAATCATATAAGTTTGTGATCAATAGCATTATACCTACAAACTCTGTTATTCGGTTTAAATATTAATCAGTGTCCATGTCTCATATACCCTCGGTGTTAAAACAAAATACTAAACTCAAAATCCATTCAAATTCATATCGTGTCCGTCCAAATCCTCAAAGTACTTGCGTTTCTTCCCACATTATCATTCATCAAGTTCTTCTATCTTCATTCATTTGCTTTACATTTATAACAACTTTTCTTTACATTATTTCATCATCATTCAGTTACAACATACTCCTTCAATACTAACGCGCTTACCTCTGGTGCGACAATCCTTGGTTCGATTCCTCACTAATTCAGTTTTTCTCGAGGTTCGTTTATTTCGTCCTCCATCCTCCATTCCAATTTTTTTACTATTATCAATCATTTATGCTATAATCCCTCATTAATAAGCCTTACATCTTTCGTGTGTTTGAAGTCTTTACTTCAGTACTTAACCAATAACTTTATATTTTACAGAAAGTTCACTCTTATGTTTCTTCAACTTCGTGTTTTCAACTATCCCAACATCACATCACCAACAAATAAATTAAAAGTCTTTACAATTCCATAACCCGCAAATATCATTTATATTTTTACTGCTAAAAACCATATCGCATTTACATTAATCTTTAAAACATACTAATAATCATCAAATTATATCTTTTTCAAATAATATTTTATAAATTTCTTACTATTTACCTAAGTTCTTTCCCACCCCTTCTGAAACTAAAAAAAGGCATTCACGGTACTAAACCTCCACAACATAAATTCTTTTTTCTTTTATCATTCTTCTCTCTCTCTTTTTTTATTCCAGTGTGTCAACGCGCTTTATTCTAATAATCCAACCAATCATATGTTACGTAAGTTATTCTCAGCTTTTTTTTTTTTTTTTTTTAAAAAAAGGACTACAATAGGTATTCTTCAACTCAACAAGATCCTTTTCTACAGAAAAGTGGGCACTGTTTTCTTTTTTGCTACCAAGAGGTCAAAAAGAAAGTTAACATAGCAAGTGGGATGCTAAATGTCACATTTATCTGTCTAACAAGTGAAAAGATCAAATTTTATTCTCTTTTTCTCATTTCTAAAAAACGGGCATCTTTTTCAACCATCTTAAAATCGTAGCAAACAGCTGTTCACAACTATTTATCTGTAACACATAAGATTCTCTCACTCCCAACAACAAAAACAACAAATGTCACAATTTTTCTTATCTTATTCTGTTCGGTTGTATATACAGTGCTGTCCGACAGCATTGGGGCTCCGGTCCCCAACATTGTTCCAATGAAATCTCAAAAAATGAATGTCGCAATAACTTTTCTCATCTTATTCTCTTCGGTTGTATACAGTGCTGTCCAACAGTATGGGGGTCCAATCCTAACCTTGTTCCAATAAAATCTCAAAAATAAATCTCGCAATAACTTTCTCAAACTGACATCTAACATCTACCCAGGTGTTAGTCTAAAAATTTCAGTTCGTGACATTAACGAGTGCTATTTTTCCTCAAACTTGTCATCTTTTGTTCTCTATGCACCCTCCAAAAGCTTCAGCATTCTTCCATTCCATTTATCCATTTCCAATGTCTATAACTTCTATTCGTTTAAAACTACAAGCACCAAATTTATGTGACATATAGAGAATACTGTCTTTCTGCTTCCTGCAGGTACAGCATTCTTCCAGAGCAATCTATCAACTCAAAATGTATATAACTTCTATTCTTTTAAAGCCACAAGCATCAAATTTATGTGACATATGGATAATAGTGTATTCTTTCGAACAGTAAGATTTTCTAGAGTTTTTCTAGACCGCATGTGGCGAATTTCGTTGACATACCTTATAAGAACAACTCTATTCGGTTCACAAACCCTTGTCGTTACAAATACTGTCGAGGAATTTGAAGCTTAAAATATATAAAACTTTAATGATGCCCATTGTTGTGTATGTTTGCGAAACATGGTCGCTTACTCTGAGGGAAGAACATAGACTGAAAGTATTTGAGAACAAGATCCTGAGACGAATATTCGGACCCAAGAGGAACGGAAATGAGGTATGGAGGAATCTTCATAACGAGAAACTACATAATTTATACGGTTTACTCAACACTGTTGGGGTCGTCAAATAGAGAGAGGCTTAGGTGGGAAGGTTATGTAGCTAGAATGGAAGAAAGTAGAAACGCTTTCAAAATCTTGACTAAAAGACCAATCGGAAAACGACCATTAGGAAGACATAGGCGCAGATGGGAGGACAATATTAAGATGGATCTCGCAAATATTGGAATACAAAGTAGAAACTGTATGCAGTTAGCTAAGGATAGAAGTCAGTGGATAGCTATTGTGAAGGCGGCATTGAACCTGCGGGTTCCATAAGCCATATACTAAGTTAGTTAATTTTAAACGTTAAATCCGTTCAGTATAACTCACGGATCCCTAAGTCTATTTTTAAGTATAAGTAGATTTGTTGTATTCATCATTCAGCATTTTTGTTTGTTTGGATTTATGACTCATAATTGTTTGTGTTGAATTTGCTCATGTTGTCATGATCCTGTTTGTTTACTGAAGTAGCAAACAGTACCTTGGACGATTCTTCAATTTTTGCGGGACAACTGAGTTCGTTTGTGTTCAGACATATCGATTATGTCAGATTATTGACGTTTTGTTTTTCTGTCATTTGTGTATGGAGTTAAATTCCAGTTTTGTGCCTGAATGAATCAAGTTTGGAGAAAAAAGTTTTGCTAAGATTATTTTTCTGAGATGTGTCCACTATTTTGGACAGAAAATACAGGGAATTGTAGAGTGATTAGGTGTTTGGAGTGTCGCAATTTATTTGTATTGTTTTGAAGATACCCTGAATGAGTTGGCATGAATCAGCCAGATACGTTTGGAGCAGTAGCAGATTGTTTTGTAATTAGGGTGATCGTTACCTATTGGTTGAGTTGTGAACGATAAGTGTTATATCACCATTTAGATTTTTGCTCGCAATGTACGAATGTTGGAATTAGACATTAGTCGATAGAAAATATTCTTACTACATGCTTACTTGAAATATATTTTGCTTTTATTTTTGTTTTCAGCATTTTCTCAAGATACTTCATGCTTTTTGTTCCCGTTTCCTAAGAGTTAGAGTGGACGAAACATTTTCGCATCGGGATACCGCTTGGGTTGTCGTTCGCGTTTTAGAAATGTCTCTTTGGTTTATTGGTGTTATTTTACTACATAAACTATACAAACGGCATTCTAATGCACCATTTTTTCGTAATGTATCTGATCAATAATGCCTACCTTTGTATAATGTTGCATCTGCCACTGTGTCTCGCTCTATGAACGATGCTACACGAGTGCCTACGGAAACTCATTTCGTCCGCAACTATCTTACCAACATCTAACTTTAGTTACTTGTTAATCGGTTACAAATCCATATGAGATAGATTGGATATGTCCCTCAACCTAAATTGAGCATTTATTGGGATCATAATTTGGCCACTTTTATCTTGACTTCGCGTGTACCTACCCCCTCAGTTATGAGATTCTGCATCCGCTGACTTCAAGTATGTCATTGGCTGATTAGCTTGATTTTCTTTCTTCCGTTCCTCTTTTTGTGTCCCCGGCCCCCGTCACTGTGGCTAGAATAACTATAATATTTTTTTTAAAGCCGAGTGCTAGGAAGCTTTTAACCTGCATCGTTCCAGCTTTAAGAAGATTCAGTGAAACAGGAAATGGTTTCAGCCTTATGATTATTCTGGGTACATAACGGCCTCCCCTTCCCTCTAAAAAGTTTTTGTTGAATTGTTTTTGTTTTGTTTTCATTTTATTGTTTTGTGGGCAGCAATTACAAGTCATATTAATGATTCATGTTTCTTTTTATATTTGCTCCCCCTTTGTTTTTCTTCTATTTCTCCCTTTTAATTTTTGCTTTTCTGTTGTATCAACATTAGCCTTCCACTCACATTCCATCTCTATCATTCTCTTTTCTGTATCGCAGGAATATTTCTGAAATATTTTTACATTTTCCTTCAACATTGTCATTCTACTTATTACCAGTTCTCAGTTTACTTTCATTTCGCCTTATTTTGAAGTGAAATCAAAACTTTATTTTTCTTCCTCTCCCCCGCCTTGGTCTACCAGTGAATGACGCACATGAGTCTACACTCAGCACAGATTTTCAGAGGAACCTTCCTCGTGAGTCTACATCATGGACCTGAGATATGTGTTCTGACCAAGAATTTCATCTTCCAGCAACCTTAACCTTCCAGAATTGTTGGGTGTTGTGTTGGAGTGAGCCCTGTATTGGCCGTTATGCGGGTGAGGTATCCTGAAGCCATCTTGGACTTTTGCAGGTGGCTGATCTGCGTTTCTTGCTGTTCAGTATCTATAGACTGCAATTAAATATTTCATTTTTCCCCTTCACCCCATAACAGTTAAATCCTACCTTTTTACATGTCGAAATTAACCTTTAAAGCCTACCCGATTTCGTGTGTCACATGTGTCTTTCCTCCACAGTATCTCTCTTTCTCTCCCCCCGTTATAAGTTACATTTTCTTTTACTTTTTTAAAGTTTTTTACACCTTTCCTCTCAACAGTTTTATACCTGCTTTTTGTTACGTCTGCCTACACCTGCAGCTTTCTTCTTGGATCTCCACCCATGCAGCATTCTATGATATGAATAATCATTACTCCGTCGGAGTGTTTTTGTCTTTTAAGATTCACGGCAGCCGATTCTCAGTTGTTCAGATGTCAACGCCGCACTGGTGGAAGCTTCACGAAACCTCAACTAGCAAGGTCACCTGCAACCTGGATGATACAGTAGCCGACTTATTTTCAATGAATGCAGTATCATCGATTTTTTTAGAAGGTCTACAGTCATCGTTTCCAAGAAATGCACGTAGTCGTGTTTGTATACGTTTGAATCTTTAAAGATAACTAATTGTGCTCACACACACACACACACACACACACACACACACATATATATATATATATATATATATATATATATATATGTGTGTGTGTGTGTGTGTGTGTGTGTGAGAGAGAGAGAGAGAGAGTGTGTTTTTGTTTCCTTTTTTAAAAATAGTATGATACCGTATGGAGTGTGTCTGTGCTGGCGCCCACATGAAAGACTGTCAGTGATTGAACTATCATTGATTGATTGATTGATTTTGTAAATATCAGATTTACTCAGCGAACAATGATCTGAAATTCTTATTCTTGTCCGGTGTTTGGGTTTGTGAGAATTCGTGTATTTTGGGATGGTACAGAGACCTTTGCCATATTATTATGTGTTTTTATTTCGTCGCAAGAAACGAGCAAGATATCGACTAACACACTAAAGAACCAGCGACCGACTGCTCTATGTTTTGCTGAATCAGCACTCTTTTCCTAACTCCTCCCAACTATCTTATACCCCCACACATACCCACGATCTTCGGGGAGTGACAGTTATACACATACCGGTAGACGTCGTAATGAAGGTATTCGCATCACTATGCTAATCCCCTTCCAAACCCAATCTTTCTTTTCTAAAATATCCTCTTGCTAATTCTCTTCTGGATAACCATGCTTTCACCTCAGAGGACAACCGTCCGATTCCCGTACTTTGTCATCTTGAGCTAAATTTACGCTAATTTCTTCTGACGGCTTGTGGTGTAGGAGGAGTTTTGTCGATTTTTCCTCCATCTTATACATCCTCTTCAATATATATATATATATATATATATATATATATATATATATATATATATATATATATAGGGTGTCCAGAAATTATTTTTTCAATTTCAAACGTTCGCAACTCTTCCATGGAAAAGACTTTAGCATTCTGCCTTTGCAGTGAATAGTGCAATTCTAAAGCTTATGTACTAATTTCTTGAATACACATCAATGTGTGCAGCGCGTGTGGCTATATACACATGCAGTTTGTACCCAATTTCCTGCCACGTACGCTCTAGCAACTCGTGCGTGACCGTGTTATGAACAGCTGTAATTATGGTATTTAGTTCAGCTTTGTCAGTAACCAGTGTAGGGTAAAAAAACTATCCTTTAAAAACTCTATACAAAAAAATCAGGTGTGTAATGCCTGGTGGCCTCATGGCCATGGAATGGGACCAGCCTGTCCAATCCATCGGTTGTTAAAACTATCGTCCAGGTGATCACTGATTGCTGCGAACAGTGTGGTAGAGCGCCATCTTGCTGGAACAAAATATTGGTCTGCAAAACCTCCAATTGCGGAATGACGAGAAGTTGAAACATGACGAGATAAATTACACCAGTAACGGTTGGTTCGGCGAAGATAAAAGGACCAATGATTCGGTTGTACAGTAGACCATACCAGACATTATTCTTTAGGCTGTCTCTCTCAAGTTCCCGTTTTTCGCTTGGATTTTCACAACTTCAGATACTTATATTATGACGGTTTAACTTGCCCGACACATGAAATGTTGTTCATCACTGAAGCACACCCGTTTCAAAAACCCTGCAACTTCATCGAACGTTGTAACATATCTGCTGCAAACTCAGCCCCGTTTTGGTTTGACTGTTGCTAACAATTTCTGCATCAACTGCGCCTTATACGCATAGAGGTGCAGCAGTTTGTAAAGCACCATGTGTATGGTGGACTAGTGTATTTGCAGTTGTCTCATTGCCGAACACATTGATATTTTCAGGACTGCCCACGAATGCTGTACGAACCTGTTGAACTCGTTTATTACTTGTGCTGTATAGTCCTGTTCCTCTTATGCAACGCAGAGCCTCTCGTCATGAAGCTGTTGTGCCATACATGAATGGTGGGTAAGGGTAGTGTCTCACTGTCAAATTGTATACGGAAGTTATATTGTATTTGAGTGTGCGATTTGTTCTCTATGAACCTTGAAACACGCTGTGCTTTCTCCTGGCATATCCAATGCTCACCTACAACTGGGTAACAGTTTCAAAAACTTCATAAGTTGCCAGATTCTCTTCAAAAACATAATGTCAAAATATTTTTTCATTTCAAAGCTATTAACGTTCGGAATTCTAAAGATAATTTCTGTACAGCCTATATCTATATATATATATATATATATATATATATATATATATATATATATATATATATACAGAGAAAGAGCGAGAGAGAGGGGTAGGTTTTAGTAATATTAATGGGAAACTTATGCAAAATAGGATATATTTATTTTTTATTGGAACAATATAACATCCATTCTTCACATTAACACTCCATTGTTTACATATGTGGTGAACGACTTTATTTTTTCAGAAAAAATGTTGAACTGGTTTGCTATCTAATTTATCTTATCTAATTTTATTCGTAGATACTCTTTCAGACCTATTGAATACTCGTATTTCTATCACCTCATTTTTATCTTCAATATTATTGCGGTAAGCGCTCGTTCTCCATAATGGAGATTTATATATTATATCAGAACATTGCTATCAATCTTCTGGTTTGGTCAATCTTGTTCTAGACGTCGGAGCATGCAGAAATATAGTAGAACTTAATGTTGTCCAAACGATTTCATTATTTATTATTTCATAGAGAAAAGGTAAAAAATTAACAAATTTACTTTGCTCCAATGTCAGTATACTGAAATTGTTTGGTAGTGAAGGGTATGATATTATGCGGGGTAGAATACAATTTTTATACTTCAATAGTTTAAAAGAACTTGCTCTTTACTCCCTTAATCAGTTGGGTTCATTTTCAATTAGCGGGGCTACAAATTACACAAGCATATTCCACTTCGAGTGCAATAGTATCAATATGATTTCCGAAGATTAATTTTGGAACAAAAGTGACACTAAGTTCTTTAACAGTTTCCGCCCTACAAAGTTTTACTCCACTAATCATAATTTATATATTTTTATTTTCTAGTAAATGTGATACTCTTCCTCTTGGTTGGGTATAGTGTAAATTTATTTAACTGGCACCAGTTTTTTTTTTAACAATTTTCAAATCTTCCTGGACGTTTTTACAGACTTCTGATGACTTAATTTGAACATATAATTTTAAGTCATCTGCAAATAGTAGAGTATGTGAATACTCTTAATGTATTTACTTTATGTCATTAATAGTTATGAGATATAACAAAGGTCCAAGACTTTATCCTTTAGGAACTCCCGATGCAGCCTTAAAATTTTAGGATATATGACCTTTGTATCTATAGTTAGTCTTTTATTAGGTTAGTATCTAAAAAGCAATAATGTTTGTTAAGAGAGTTTCTTAAGGGCTAGTTTTTGAAGTAAGATGTCATAGTTAACTAAATCGAATGCTTTATAAAAGTCTGTCTTGTTTACATCCACTTGCTTCCTTTCTCCAGTATCGAAGCTATGAAGTTCGTTATAAGCGCCAAATTATCTATTGTGCGTCTATTCATGAGAACTCCTTGTTGCTATACCACGATACTAGAACTAGCGTTATTAAGTAAACGACTCTCTCTTTTTGGAGTAGGAGGGGGCAGGGAGGCTCAGTGGTAGAGCGTTCACCTCTGGTGCTTGGGGTCCCTGGTTCGATCCCAGCTCGCGTCGTGTGGACTTTGTGGTGGACATTCACCGTGCTAGTGGGTTTTTCGGGGTTTCCCTATCCTCCCACTTTCTTCATTTCACTCATCTCTCATCATCACCGTCTCTTTTAGCCTAACTGGCATAATCGTGGGACGTAAAACTTAAAGATTTCATTTAATGTTCTTTGGAGTAGGACACCAAATTTTATTACCACCGATCCTGACAACATTATATTTCACAAAATTCTTTAAGCGAAGGCGCATTTAATGCTTTATAATGTCAATAGTTCCCTTTCTTATGTACGGTGAGATACCATCATAGGTACATGCTGTCCGGGATTTAAAACTTTTAATGGCGTTTTCGATTTCAGGTATTGTCATATCGGAAATTTGGAAAACGTCGCGTGACGTACAGCCACTAACTTAAGTATCTGTACCCCTGACTGTTATAATTCCATTACTTGGAGTCTTCATCATTTGTAGTTGTGAGAACGCCTAGTGAGATGCAACCCAACTTACACCAATTTATTCAAGACACTGATAGTAGTTGGCGGCAGTGACCCAGGCTTTTATGCGGGTAAAATTGTAATGTATATGACTAAAGAAACAGTTCTCCATTCTAAGATGATTCTCTACGTTTCGGGTCGTGTTTACAACAGAACACCATATATTAAAATCAATATTGTTGTGTATGTAATATATTATTTCTTTATATTTTGTGCAATTAGAGAAATGAAATATTAACCACGTACATAACAAGAAATGCTCGAAAGAAGCTGAAAATATCAAACTTAGAACAACTGCTGGAAATAAATTTTGTAAATTATGGCCTCCATTGAGAGAACCTCTACAATTCTCCTCATTCCAACATCTTGTTTGTCGCACTGAAAATATATTGAAATTGAAACATTTGAAAATGTTTCAACCTGGCCGGGATTCGAACCTGTGTCCGCCGAATAGAAGATCAATATGCTAACCACTTACCGGCAGCGTCATTTGACCTTTCACCTAAAATATTAGCTAGTTAAAATCGTTGCATGCACTAATATAACATGCATACAAAATACTAATTCTCGTAGGAAAAGACGTTCCTTATGAGGGTCACAATGACTTACTCGAGACATCCTAGTGTAACTTCCTTGTAAACAAGATATACAGACCTTCGTCAATGAGAAAAATATTACGATACGTTCTTCAAGTTAACGTTACCTCATCGTTTTTAGCTGCTTCCGGTTTACAGTACTAGTATTGTTAATCATCGTAACTTGAAATCTCCAAAAAGAAAAAAATGACGAAAAACAAGGTTATATAAACCTTCGTCAATGAGGAAAATATTACGAAATATTCTTCAAGATAAAAATATCTCAATGTTTTAGCTGCTTCCGGTTCACATTACAGGTATTCTTAATCATCGTAATTTTTAATCCCTAAAGAAGAAATGCTGCAAGCATTTACGCCAATAAAAGTTTCAGTTTTAGCCTAGCCATCCCTCGTCAATGAAATTATTACGAAACTTTTTTCAAGTTAACGCTACCTTATCGTTTTTAGCTGCTTCCGGTTTACATTACTAGTATTCCTAGTCATCATAACTTTTAATCTCTAAAGAAGAAATGCCAGAAGCATTTACGCCAAGAACAAAAGTTTCAGTTTTAGCCTAGCCAGCTGTTTGAATTTGGTCATTAAAGTGGACTAAAAAATTAGAGAAAGAGAACAGAACCTAACCAACCCCTGCGGGACTTCAAATACTTTCCTTCTACTACTACAACTAGTAATAGTAATGCTGCTACTTTTACTAATTTTATTACTAGTAGTACTACTACTAATGTTATAATTGTACCTTCTACTACTATTACTACTGCTATACCTACTAGTAGTTTTATTATGTATCCGTATAATAAAACTGCAAGCTTATTTTATTGAAAACATGTGATAAGAAAATGTAAAAGATAAATATTGAATCACTTTTTTGAGTATTATTTTCAATGCTATTTTAATAAGAAACATTTTATGAAAATTTAATAAATAATAAATCCATTTGTAGGTTCGAACCCACGCCAAAAACGACTTTCATTACTAAGATGTTGCCGCTCAGCTACGAGGGCTGATTTACTTTCCTATATATGTAGGTCATGACTCTTGATGTCCTATCAGCATCGGCCAAAAAGATCAAAGGGTATCTGAAATTCTTTGAATCCGCGAAAATCCAAGCCGGCAGACATCATTTTCGCATTCGTTGAATTCCATCAACACGTGTAGAGAAAAATTAAGTTATATTTTTATCTTCCGTAACTACTAGTTTACTATTTTATCTTTGTATAAGAAATTTGTGGCAGATAGGCAAACTAAGAAACTCGTATGGCGGAGAGACACCTTCGAATCCCATAGTGGCAATCATTATTTTTACAATTGCTAGTTATTATTTACGTAACTGATTTTGAAATTCTGTTATTTCTTTGTTATTATTATTATTATTATTATTATTATTATTATTTCAATGTCGAGAATTGGCTATATATTTTATATTATATGAATTTTCTGATTGGATTTCTAGCCTTTTTGTTGAATATTCAACACACTCTATTCTATAGGGTTTTGGGGATAGAAAAATTATTCAATTTATTTTTGTTTGTTTACTTGCACGCTACACCAAGCCTGGATACTGCATTTAACATTTCTATATCTACGGAAAGGGCGCTAAAGGTTTTGATGATCATAAGAGGGTAAGTCAATAAGTGATGCCATAAATCAACTTAGCGTATTAACAACATTTAAACTATTAGATATTGGGAAAGGTCATGACGTATTTCGGTAAAACATGACAAATAAAGATTTTGGGATATACTGGAGCTTTTGGATCATTGAATAGTTATGTCATCAATACTTAAGATGTTGAGTTTTTGTGTATTAATATTTAAATTGGTTTGGTAGGATTTTGCAGATTTGACCAGATATGGTTTGGGCCAATGAAAACTCGGAACACTGACCCAGCGCAAACTGTGACCCCCTCTGACCTCTACCCACCATGACCCACCACTCACCATGAATCACTTCGACCAACAAACACCCACTCATTAACCAATGAACCACCAAAACATATCGTCATCTACTCTGACACATGATCCACGGCCTCTTCTCTACCAAATAAAGAGATTAAAATTGTAATAAGACCAGGTTGTCAAATTCTAACTAATCGGAGTTTGAATTTTCACGGTCAATCGCCCAATCTCTGCTTTGTTATAAAAACGATGGATCTCACCTTTATGATTTAAAATGGTATAGTGTTTGTCATTGGTAAAATTACAATGAATTTCAATTAAATTATCATCATATAATTATTTCCTTGTTGAATTATCGATACTTTTCGGTGGAATAACGGATGAAATTTGGAAGTTCCAAATCAAGGTAACAAGACTAAAATATAGAAGCTTACATTACAAATTTTATGTCTATTTTTCTCACAACTTTATGGGCGTTTTGACTTGTGCTCTAAGCGCTCCATGAAATAAACAAGCTTCAGCAATTATTATAAAGCTCATGGTAAGCGTGTATGAATATATAATGTGAAGAACTGTACTTTTTATTGAATTGTTTCTCTGTTTAATGTCGTTTTCAGCAGCGAGGATATATGAGACGTGGTCCTACGTATTAATGTGAATTCGAAGCCCATGAGCTCCCCCGGGTATCGGGACCTGATGTATTTTTTCTTTTGTCAGTTTCCTAGTCAACTAATATGGATCAGTATCGATTATTTTTCCAAAACCGCTATCTATTTACCGTATGTAGAAAGTACACCTCTCTCCATAAAGGATAATGTTAAAAAATGCTATCAATCGTTCTGTTCGTTTTCCATACTGAGTTAATATACTGAATTTCAGCTCCGTAAGTTTAACGGCTTGTGGGATACACATTTTTTTTAAATATTGCAAACTGCACTATCACTTAGGATATGATTATAATGAACGCAATATGATAACATCACAACTTGGATTAAGGCCTAACTATATACCGAAAACCTTTTATTAGATTGCAATTTGGCTGTGATAATTAGTCACACATAGTTACATTCAATTTTTATGTAATGATTTAAATATTACAGTGATTCAAAAATATATATTTCCTGTAGTTAGCTGCTCTAAAACTCACAGGCTGAGTGTCAACTTCAAAGCCAAGTAGTAGTATAAATCCAATTGCTTTATTACTACAACTACAAATATCAGTATCCAAAAATGCCTCCAGTTCTCTTTTTCACTTAGATGTAATCGTTTAGGATTGATTAATTCATATCGGACTTCCAAAAAGAAACATCAAACAATTTAGTGACCTTGTCAATAGCGACAAATCCCAGTCACGACGACTCTTCAGTTTTATTAGAAATAGGAAAAAAAGAGTGAGGAAGCAGAAGAAGGTAGGAGAGAAGGAGGAAAGGAGGAAAAGAAGAAAGGTAGAGGAAGTTAGAGGAGAAGGAATTACTGGATAAGTATGGAAATATAGTGCAGGAAACTCGAATAGTTATTAAGACGTAATTCATATCCAAATGCTATTACTTGAGGATCAATGTGGATGTGATCCGAAGACACATGTTCCCTCATACAACCCTGACTTAGATCAAGGCAACCACGCAACTGGAAGTTGCCCCTACCCAGCCCGGATGGCAAGAAAGTTTAATTTAATTGTTTGTCTGTTATTTACAAACGTTACATAACCTTCACTCAGTATCTGAATTCCCATAGTGAAGATCAACCACACATTCAATCGGCGCGGAAAAATTCAAAGTAAGGAATATATTTTGCCCAAATAGAAGATTTGAGATATCTGAAAAGCCTGTCGTTATTCTGGCTATCCTTTTATTTTGACTTTCCTCATACACCCTATTTTAAGTACTTTTGAATTAGGTATCTTTCATAACACCCGTCTTGCCTAATACACATAATATATTATGACACTTGTATTACACACACTATCGTCTCTGGAAGTAAATATTAATACTACCACTTAAACCTAAATTTGTCACTAATTCACGCACACTCACATACATACAGGACAGCGTATGAATATGGATAAAAATAATGTAAAAGAAACCATGTAACTACAATTTAGTAAACATGTATTACATTTATTCTAGAATGAGAAACACATTATTATAAACACGCAATTAAAATATGTATATATGAATGCATCAATCTACATGTAAAATCGAATATGTGAAATCGAAAATCGAATATATCGAATAGCATTGTGACAATATATTTATATTCATATTAACAGAAAATTAGAAGAACATATTATATCTGGATACCTGTACATATATTCGTTTAAATCTATGGAACATATCGTATAAGTTTAACAAATATAACAGGGTATTTATATTTTACAAAATCATAATGAGATGTAGAAAGAAAAAACTTTACTTTGGTATTCAAATGAGTCTTTTCTCATTTACGAAGATGTTTAAGTAAATTTAGGAGTCCTATCTCGTAGTTACCAATGACTATTAGTATCACACTAAATAATAGAGCACCTACTGTTGGTGTCCACATATTTCACTTACTTTATTTTCCATACGTACACATGAAATTCGGTTAATAATTGCAACCGATATATATCCTGTTTGTAAATACAAATCTTAATGGTAATCAGAAAAATGGAAACAACTGAACGAAATTGCAACTTACCAGATTAATATGGTGTCGGGCCACCTTTCGCCTTCAGAACAGCGTTGATGCGACTTGTGATGGAGCCACAGAGTTCGTGAATGGTAGCAAGTGGAATTTTACACCATTCCTTGTGCAGGGCATCGGCGAGTTCTGTGAGAGAGGATGGAGGTGGAAAACGTCGCCAGTAGGGAGGGGACACCTTGGGGTGTTTTTTCCTACTGGGCATGCGCAAACAACCACGCCCCTTCACGCTGATTGTCGCCGGTCACGTGACCCCCGCTCCCTCTCCAAGCCCACGTGGACCCGCCCACGTTTGGCCACGCCCCCTTCACTCATGTACTCGTTTCCTTTTATGCGCAAAGAAAATCTACATCTTATGTCAAACTCGGGATATGGGGGTTTTCGAACATGCCACAGTTATTTTACCTGGGTCTTATATATGACACTTAAAACCCAATCACTCGTCAACGAAGCCGCATATTGTTGTGGTGTTTCCACACACACCAACAACTGCATGTTCCAAATATACCGACTATTGAGGTAAAAGGTCAAAACACTTAAAACCTAATAAGTCGAAAACGGAGCGACATATTGAGGTGTTGTTTTGGTCATCAACTAATACATGTCCCAAAGGTCAAAGGTCAAAATACTTAAAACTTAAAAACTCGAAAACGGAGCCACGTATTGAGGTGGTGTTTTGGTAATCAACTACCACATGGCCCAAAGGTCAAATTCCAACGTTTGGCCACGCCCGCTGTCACGCTCACTGGACTCACGTACTCGTTCCCTTTTATCACCTACGGCGAAAAAATCTATATCTAGGCCCTTTCTATGTCAAACTCGGGATATGTCGGTTTTCGAACATGCAACACTTACTTTACCTGGGTCTTATATATGACACTTGAAAGCAATCACTCGTCAACGAAGCCGCATATTGAGGTGGCGTTTCCACTCACAAACAACCATATGTTCTAAAAATACCGACCGTCGAGGTCAAACTTCAAAGAACTTAAAAACTAATAACCCGAAAACGGAGGCACATAGTGAGGTGCTGTTTTGGTCATCAACTACCACATGTCTCAAAGGTCAAAGGTCAAAATACTTAAAACCTAATAACTCGAAAACGGAGCCGCGTATTGAGGTGGTGGTTTGGTCACCAACTACCACATGGCACAAAGGTCAAAGGTCAAAATACTTAAAAACTAATAAATCGAAAACGGGCCATATATTGAGGTGGTTTCCACATTTAGTAATTGACCATCAAGTACTGGCCATCGAGATCAAATGTTAAAATACTTAAAACCTAATAACTCAAAACGTAGACACATATTGATGTGCTGTTTCCACATTTAGTAATTGGTCATCAATCACTGACCATCGATGTCAAGGGTTAAAATACTTCAAACCTTATAACTCGAGAACGGAGCCACGTATTGAAGTGATGTTTCCACATTTAGTCATTGGTCATCAACTACTGACTAAATGTGGAAACTCCACCTCAATATGTTGCTTCATTTACGAGTGATTGGGTATTAAGTATTTGACCATTGAGGTCAAAGTCAAATACTTAAAACCTAATAACTCGAAAACGGATCCACGTATTGAAGTGTTGTTTCCACATTTAGTCATCGTTCATTAACTACTGACGAAATATGTAAACACCACATCAATACGTTACTTCATTTACGGGTGTTTGGGATTTAAGTATTTTACCATAGAGGGTAAAGGCCAAATACTTAAAACCTAATAACTCGAAAACTGAGCCACAAATTGATCTGCTGTTTCCATATTTAGTCTGTAGTTGATGACCAATTACAAAATGTTGAAACTACATCTGAATATGTTGGTTCATTTACGAGTGATTGGGTATTAAGTATTTTGACCTTTGACCTCGATATTCAGTTCTTGGGGGCCAATTACTAAATGTGGAAACGGCACCTCAATATGTGCCTCCGTTTTCGAGTTATTAGGTTTTAAGTATTTTGACCTTCGACCTTTGGGTCATGTGGTGGTTGGTGTAAAATTACTAAATGGGGAAACGGCACCTCAATATGTGGCTTCGTTTTTGACTTATTAGGTTTTAAGTATTTTGAAATTTGAGCTTTGGGTCATGTGGTGGTTGATGACCAATTACTAATTGTGGAAACGGCACCTCAATATGTGGCTCCGTTTTCGAGTTATTAAGTTTTAAGTACTTTGACCTTTGACCTCGACGGTCGGTATTCTTAGAACATGTGGTTGTTTGTGAGTGGAAACGCCACCTCAATATGCGGCTTCGTTGAGGAGTGATTGGGTTTAAGTGTTATATATAAGATCCAGGTAAAGTATTTTGAAAACCGGGTATTTTGAAAACCGTACACCCTTAGCTGTATCCGTGCGCGAACAATTGTCGATTATTTGAAATTTGGGCCAAAAAATGGTCCACCCATGGTCGTAGAATGTCAACTTTGAATACCACGTACCCACGCGTTCTCGAGAAATTGGAGCAAAGAATGGTCCAGCCCTGTTGTGGCAATGTTAAATTTAGCAACGTTGAAATCCAGGCGTGATGTTGTCTTATGTTGGCCACTTGCACAAGAGTTCCGATGCTATTAACCCTGTTGGTAATTATAAACCAGCCCACCAAATGGCAGTAAAATACAGACAGAAAATAATGATTGATAGTTTTGCTAATAGAAGCATCTCAATATGTAGCAGATGGCCGTAAAATACAGACAGAAAAATGATTCATAGTTTTGTTAATAGATGGCATCTCAATGTGTGGCAGGCAGAAAAGAATGATTAATAATTCTGCTAATAGCTCTATTTAATATCTTTTTATTCAGAAATTTTTTTGCCTTTCTAATTATGGCGCAATTTGTAAAGGTAGCAATCAAAAGAACGGAGAATTTGCCCATAACGTAGGTTCAAATCCTGTTCGGAGCCGTAATAATTTATAACTTTGGCCGGGTTATAAAGGATTACATCTCCATAGATTGTTGAATAAAAAACTCTATCTCTCAATTGGGAGATGAGCTCCAATGCCATGCCATCGCAGGAGGTTTCAGTGCCACAGTTGCCACCTGGCCCCCAGGCAATCATCTCCCAGTTATGAGAGATAGCGTTTCTCCGAGAGGAGTTTTGCAAAAAAATTACATAATTAATTATTATTATTATTATTATAAGTTATTAGGAAAAAGACATGTTATTATAGTATAGTTAGAAATTTCATTTACAAAAAAAAAAAATAAGGGACAGAGAGACAGTGGCTTTGATGGAGTAGAAATTCTATAAGCATTGCTTTCAATATAGCGTAAACGTTATTACAGAAGACACCATTTGGATTTCTTAGTGATCTACAGTGAATCATTGTTGATCGTTGTAAAATAGTGAGCGTTAGGAATAATAATAGAAAAACACTATTTGGCGTCCTATAGTCGGAAGACCCCAATTAAGATAAAACAGCAAGCATTAACGATAATACAATATTAAAAAACATCACTTGGTGATCAACAGCGAATGATTGTTGATCGTTGTAAAACAGGGTCGTTATTACAAAAACATAACTTGGTAATCTATAGTTGGAAAAGACTCCATTATAGTAAAAAAACCGCAAACATTAACGATTTTACAATATTCTAAAAAAATACTTGGTATTCTATAGTTAGAAAAACAGCAAATATTAACGATTTTACAAAAAATGGAGAGATTTAGTATAGTATCTGAATCACGTCAATATTATAGACAATTTAAGGAGAATGGAAATTTACTGATAATTGAATTAGCTCCTCCCCAGAGGGAGAAAACCCCCTTGAATGGGTAGAAAATGGTATTCGTGATTTGGTACATATGTAATGAGAGGTGGGCTCCCTCATCATCCTGTAGGGTTGACTTTCATAAATCAAAATCAGCCCGATAAACCATTTTATCTGTCTTTTCAGACTGCTAATAATATGACTGCTAAAATGTGTGGGGGGCGTTAGAAAAAGTAATTCAATCAAATACATCATTCCTATATGAAGATCGTTTTGTTCTTTATTTCCACCACGTCGAACTACCTATTGGTAGGGGACGGGTGAAACAGAATTTCTCTTATACAAACGAATATATAAAACGTCACAAATGTATTATGGTTATTAGAAACCCTGATTATTATTGTCTAGCTCAAGCTCTGGTTGTAGCTATAGGGCTTCTTGAACATAAAGGTTATCGAAAAGAAAGAGATAGATATCGCAATCAATACTCAACAAATATGTTTAAAAAGGTATCTGAATTAAGTGAAAAGGCTGGTGTTAGCCTAGAGAATGAAGGAGGGATACCGGAATTACAAACATTTCAGGCGTATTTATCGGCATATAAATCACGATGTATGACGGGTTGTCGGGCGAAAAAATATTTTTTGAGGGTCACGGTCATGGTAAACGAATTAATTTACTATACATTAGCAATCATTATAACGTCATCACTAATCTAACAGCTGCATTTTCATGCGGTTACTATTGCGAAGAATGTCATAAAAAAATTAAAACTAAAGACAGGCATGCGGGGAAATATAAAGCTTTGTGGAATAAATGCCGGAATAGACCACCATGCACCATTACAGAAAATGTAATATATTTCAAGGAATGCAATAGATACTTTTATGGGGCTCAGTGCTATAAAAACCATAAGGCTTCATTATATAATATTCTGAAAGTGAGTCCTTAATGTCGTAAAGCATACGCGGTGAAAAAAGGGCGGAATCCACATGTCTGTGGGGAGGTATTCTGCACAGGGTATAATAATATGACGAAGCCAGGGAATTTATGTTACATTCAACCGTGCCGAATGCGTACTCCACAGAAATGGCTATTAGTGTTTTATGACATTGAGTGCCGCTAGGATAAAGAAGTAGCCGGTGGTATTTTTGAGCATGAGCCCAACCTGTTAGTTAGCCAACAGATATGTTATTATTATACAGACAGTGCGAGTGAACGAAGTGGTGTATGCGGTATTAGAAAGCGTGTTTTTTATGGCGACAAATTCATTGTAGAGTTTCTACATTATTTAGCACAAAGGTGTTCTGGAATAAACAAAATAGTCGCTGTACCTCATAACGCAAAGTGGTATGACGCCCATTTTCTTTTGCGCGATGATGATTGATAAAGAGTGGACGCCGCGAATAATTATGCGTCGGTGCAAACTTTTAGCGATGGAATATTTATATTTAAAATTTATTGCTAGTCTAAATTTCTAACCAATGTTTTTGTCCAAATTAAGCGACGCGTTCGATTTACCCGTCTCGAAGGTTCATTTCCTTCATTTATTCAAGACAAAGACTAATCAGGAGTATAGGGGTGCTTTACCCAGCATTGAGTATTACGATGTGGGGGCTTAAAAAAGAAACAGGAAGGGGAGTTTTTCGTTGGTATAATGTGGAAAAAGAAATACTTGGAGAGACGGGCTTCATTTTAAAAGAACAGCTCATTAAATACTGTGTAAACGATGTGAACGTGCTGCGCAATGCGTGCATGAAATTTATGAATGAATTTGAAGTTATATCGGGTGTCAACCCGTTCGTAGAAAGTATAAGAATTGCCAGCGCGTGCAATCTAACGTATAGAAATATTTCTTCTGAACAGACACCATTGGTATCATCCCACATAGAGGGTACAGGTGGCGTGATAAGGTATCTGTCGGTGCCGTTCAGTGGTTCGTGTACGAGACAGACTGATTAAAAACACAAATCCAGCATTCTGGTAACGACGAGAGGTTGTGGTTTGTGGTGGGTATAAAGTGGATGGTTATACGCACTATAATGGTGCAGAACATGTTTGGGAGTATCAGGCTGTGTATTCCACGCGTGTCAGGCGTGTTACCTCACAGGTCGGGATAACACCATATATAACGATGCATACACTACTTTTAACATGCGTTATGAGAATACTGTAAAGCAAAATTAATAGATTAAAAGAACTAGGGTATATAGTGCATGAAATGTGGGAATCCCAGTGGCGCGAGTTTCTGGAAGAACACCCGACCGTGAATATATTTGTAAAAAACAACCGCATGGCTAAGAAATGCCCAATTCATCCGCGGATGCCCTGTATGGTGACAGGGTCGACGCCATGAAACTTTACAAAAAGGTGAAAGCGGGTAAATGTTACATGTATACCGATATAATCTCCCTTTATACGTATTGTCTAAAGTGAAAAAATATCCTGTGGGCCGTCCGAAAATTTATGTGGGAGATGAGGAGTGTCCTGATATTACGGAATTTGAGGGAGTAATAAAGTGCAGGGTATTAGCCGCGGACAATCTCTACCACCCAGTGCTGCCCTATCCGAGTGGTGAAAAGTTATTATTCCACTTATGCCGAACATGAGCGGAAACTCCTAATGAAGAAGAATGCACGCACTCGGATGAGAAGAGAGCTTGGTCTGGAGTATGGGTTGTAGACGAAGTGCGGGTAGCTGTTGAGAAAAGATACAGAGTGCTCGAAAAACATGAGGTATGGAGCTATGAGGTTGTAATGTATGACGCTGAAAAGAAAGAGGGCGGTCTTTTCACGGACTACATTAACCTGTTTATGTAGATCAAGACTGAATGTAACGGTTGGCCTGCAGGATGCGTCACTGAACAACAAAAAGACCAGTTCATACACGAGTATTATGAGAAAGAGGGTATCCAATTAGACCGAGAAAAGATTATGCGCAACAAACCTAAGAAACGAATTTCAAAGCTAGGGGTAAACAGCCTGTGAGGTAAGTTTTGTGCTGGTGGTCCGAAATGTTACGGCTATACCGTTGTTAACACTCCTAATGGTAAAACAAAGACAATATGTAAAATCAAGGGAGTCACACTGAAGAATAAAACATTAAAATATGTTAACTTTGAACAGATGAAAGATATGATTTTAAATGATCCACCATCTATTAGCGTTCCTCTCGGTCGACAAATTGTACGTACTACACATTATAAATTGATTACTAAGCCGGAGGCTCATAAAATCTATCACGTTACTGCTAGTAAAAGAAAACGAATAGGGTAAATACAGTATTAGTAGAAACGAAAGTTTTTAATTAAGTAGAGAGAGAGTGGTGAGTAAAAAAATGGATAATCAAATTTTAAATCATTATTATTATTTTAATGAAATCGATGTATGTGTTGGTATAGTATACGATGATGAGGGAGAATTTTCTGTTATTATCACTTTACATAATTACTATGATCGTATTCGTCTTTCACCTGATAAGTGGTATACTTTTCTATCATATTATTTATACATTGAAAACTACTTTAATGGTGTTACAAATTCTTCGTTGCCTATACAATTTTCCGTTAGTAAAAATTATGAAATATCATTGTCAGGTACTCTTAAAGGTATCCGTTAGTGTTTTATTCTCGTCACATGACGACAGTAATGGTCAGGTAAATTTTTGTGTTTATACATAGAGAAAACTCCAGCTTTATTCGCCATGCATTCAGCAGGCCATAATTACTTGTTCTCAATTATGTAAAGATGTAACAAAGTATGCTCAAATATGTTTGAAAGATAGTACTGGTACTACTTCTACTACTACTACTACTACCATTCCAGAATTTACTACTAATACTACTACTACTACTACTACCAATCTACCGTCTAATTGCACTAGAAGTATTCATATTTTTGAATCGTAATAATAATAATATGGTATTACATTCATAATTATTTTGTGGTGTGTTAGAATATGGAGTTTCAACATCCATTTACTTGTATTATAGCTGGTCCCACTGGGTGTGGTAAATCATATTTCGTAAGAGAGTTTTTAAAACATTATGCCGCAAAATAAAAACATATGGTATAGTCTTATGGTGAGTGGCAACCTCTGGTGGCTTCTTTGGAAGTATTACTGATAAAGAAACTACTTTTACGGAAAACACTTTTCGTCATATTTTACGGTTTGGTATCTACTTATATTATTTGTTTTTGAATTACCACTTCAGACCACCAATCTCAGGCATTTTCCTCTGTTTGTAGTGCACGCAGACATTTCAAACAAAAACAAAAAACTGAGTAACCAAATCGTGAAGAAGCAGTGGTGAAGCTTCTATATCAAGTGGCGAAGCGGGGATACATCCACGGTGGTCAACTCCAAAATTTCAAATGGAAATTGGTATCAATTTCGATTTGTTTGGAAGTATTATTGAAATAGAAAGTACTTTAACGGGAAACACTCTTCTTTAAATTCTGCGGTTTGGGATCTACGTCTGTTATTTGCTGTTGAATTGCTACTATCAGGCCACCCGGCACAGGCATTTTTCCCTGTTCGTAGTGCACTTCAGAAAAGGATTCAAACTGGAGCAGTAGTGTGCGTTGTGTATGCTAACATCTCCATTACTCTTGAAGGTCGCTTCACCCGTCCACAGAATGTCCCGGTGGAAATATGGGTTTTCCGGCACTCATCCACTTCAAAACTCTAGACGGATATGTAAAGCTTGTTCTCGGAGTTCCTGATTCAGATGAACATGGTCAAGATGGAGCACGTTGTTGAGCAGAATCCTCCAAGCCGTCATGTTGCTTATCACAGCATCCCTGGCGAATCGTGTTTTCGAGATTTGGGGAACCACATGGACTGCAGCAAGGATGCCGAGAGACCGTTTATCCTTACCACGACGCCTGATCTGCTGACGTCTTTTGTGTTGAGGACGGACATGCCCAGTCCTCTGCACACCACGTGTGAGAGAGGAAATGCTTTCCTCGACTGCCCAGCACGATTGGGAAACCGTTGACAATATAGCCACGCAGCCTCGCGATAATTCTTCCGACTTCCCTCAATACTATTAACATATCAAAAGCTACGATATTCGAAAACATCGTTTGGGTTCTCTCAAGCTCACGAAATAATAGGCAATACTAGCCGTAATCAACAAACATTCAACACTTTACCTTTCAACTACAAACAACAAATATTCAACTGTTCTATATCAGAATTTTTTCCCGTTTTCTTTCCTTCTTCTAGTTTGTCAGATGACACTTCATTAATGTATTTTCGCTACTAATAACCATCATACAAAAATTTCTCCATTTTCACTCAGTTTTGCAGTTTCTTTCCCTCTTGACCCCTATCTTCACCTGTATCTCATTCTTGTGTGCAGGTGTATCTTTGGCGTACAGCACTGAACTATTTACATGTAAAATTCAATTTTTTGTATGAGTAGGCATGTTTATAAGGAACAAATATCTGCATGCGACAGAATGAAATACAAAGTAATACTCTGTATTATAGGTTTACAAGTGTAGTGTTCCTAGTCTAAAATGATTACAAGTGGTTTGCGTCGGATATAATTAGTGAGTGTATATGAAAGATGGCACTATTAGATGTTATTTTCCACTGGCAGCTCATTTTTGCACAATGTAAAAAACCTATGTTTTATGTGTTCAAGTGCAACGTTACTAGAAAATAAACCATTAGAAGTGCTATTGAAATTCGTACCGCTCACAAAACCCATTTCTTTCCATCTTGGCTTGCGCACATATCTCCGACTGCTGACAGACTTGTTCCTTTCGGACGCACTCACGTGCTAGCGCACGGGACCACCAGCTTTATTCTTCCCAGACCCGAGTGGATAGCATTCGTGTTTTAATGCCCACCTAACACAGGTTGGTTTGAGCTTTTGCACTTACTCATCCCTGTATTTTATCTATGCCAAGTGAGACATTTTCATATTGCCAAGGGAAACCTTTTAGGGGACAATAAGAAGGAAATTAGTAAAAAAGAATTATAAGTTTTAACAATTGTATCTAGTGGTGGGCCAAAAGTAAACTTGTATGCATTCCTTTCCTTTCTTTCTTCTTCACCTGTGTCTCAACGGTTTGCTTTAATTCTTCAGACTTCCATCGATCATCTTTTTATATCAATTCTTTAAACTTATCCTTTACATCTTTTTTCTTGACTAATTCCTCTATATCTTCGCCTTCTCTTTTATGTTTACACATCCTTATTATTCCACTATCTACTTTTCTGAATTGTTTTCTTGTGTTTTTTCTTTCCTAACTTTATTTTCTATTCTCACCTGTTTACCATATTTGTTTTGGACTTCTATTATTTGAATTCTTTCCTTCTATTATTGTTGACCTTGTAGGTATTCCCTCACTCATACTAAGGTTTCCGTTTCTACTATCTGTTTGTCGGTGTGTCGGTGTGTCTACAGACCTGATTCCTCTGTTATCGATTTTCTGGTTAAGATTCTACTGTTTAACCCCTGAATTCGTTTTACCAATTAAATTCGATTAATTACTAGTGAACATATTTTCTTCTCTGTATTGGCTACCGGAATGAAGCTTAACATAAAATCTCCACTGAACTAAAATTTCGTTCATCCTCTACATTCGTACTTGCTTCTGTCATCTAATTCTTCTGTAATTCAGTAAGGATGAAGATCTTGTCTTCGTTCTGAATATCTTCATCAGGTAACTCAATGATTCTTCTTAAGTACCTATTTGTATACCTTTTGGACAATAGTGTGCAAGATGATTATATTCCTTGCAATTCCTACATTGTGCGCTCCTAGCTGAACATTGATATCTAAAATGTTTTCCACATGCTAAACAACCATATTGATGATATCCATATTTTCCTGTGATTGTTTCAGAACGAAATCTATTGATTTTATGTAGTTAGTCTTGATAGATATTTTTATCTTTCATTGATCTGTTGCGACATTCACTTGTAGCGAGAACAAATGCTTTTGTACACTGGTTTAACAATGCAGAAGGCATAGATTTAGCAAATAATGTAGCATTACTGGAAAGGGAAGTAACCATGTTTTGTGAATTTTATTCAAGAGTTGAAGATGTGAATCTAGCTGCTCTCACTGTATTATTGATCTTCATTTGGGCCTAATTATCTGTTCTATACTAGCAGTCTGTGCTGAATGGATACAAAATCATTGAAAACATGGTCGTCCCTGCATCAGGATTCGTAAAACTTGTAGTGCCGTAACAAGACGGAAGGGTGGTGTAAGGGAGGATTGCCTCCCCGAATTCCAGGAGGGGACTGACTGGTGTCCAACTTTTTGTTTTGCACAAATTAGTACCTAACTCAAGAGTGCTAAGCATTTTCCGAAAGTAAACCTGGAAATATAAACATGTGAATATTAGTTCACATTTTTAGGGGAAAGGAGGTAGCTCCAGACATTTTAACGCATTGAACTGCCTCTTGGTAAAAAGATGTAAAATTGCCCCGAAATAAGCCTGAAATATGGAATGTGAGCTTTATTAACAAACTGAACATATCGACATAAATGCTAAAATAATTAAATAAACAAATGGCAATACAGATCGCTAAATTTCACATATTTGGAATATTGGCGAGCACTAACAAACACGTAAGATGTTTGAAAAACATCATATTCTACACCTAGAAGGAACAATAAGAAAACTTATCCACGAAGCTAACATTGGTAGCGTGTAATGGATATCTGTTGACTCAATTGAGGTGCAGTTTCATGAACCCAGGCATCGCAGGATTCACACTGCACCCAACATTCATTGAACGCTTCACCACAAATTATACATTTAGTGGGGATTTCTTGTTAATATTTTATCTTTGTCTGTGAAGTGGTTCATTATCTTCTTGTGACCTTACTTTGCTACTTCATTTGCTAAAGTCACTTTTTCTTTCAATTTGACTTTTATATGGAATCGCGCTTTATTCAGTTTTTCTGGTGCGTGACGCTAAACGTCTCTTGCGATTCTCCGTCAATGGTTATAACTGTTCACTAAGGGAGAGCTCTTTACTAGTTGATGGACGAGTAGATTCTGATTTCTCGGTCATATGTGGAGAACATGGATTCGCTGCAGAGGACAATCAAGAAGTATCCCCATTTTCCATAACCCCTAATGAAGTTGAACATTGTGAGTCTTTAGAGGTAGATCTAGTGTATCATCTTGCAACACGAATCAAGTTTGCGGAGAGATAGTCGGGTTTGTAAATATCTGAGGGTTCCGTGAATATATTCCGGTGCACGCAAATCTATTGAGAGCAATATCCATGTGACACACGTTTCAATATGCCTCTGGAACAAGTTTAAATCCGTAAATTAGTTGAAATAAATAATTGCTAGCTTATTTTCAGATCGGTGTTATGGTTGCAACGACAGTAGCAACTAGAGATGCAAAAAGGCCAAGTTTTTGAATCGATGGTTTTTTTTTCACATAAACAGCCGGCTTTTTTGGGAAAAAAACGAGAATTTTTGAAATTTTGGCTTTTTTCATTTTCATGATTTTTCTATCTAAATAGCTTTCTTATAGTATAGTCTATAGTTAGATAAGAATTCAGTGACCTAAATGCCATATTTCGCTCTGAAATTCACCATAAAGATGGATGGAGCACATGTTTTACGAATTAAAGCTAACATGAAGAATGTAGTATTTGAAGGCAATTTTATAGGCTATTTAACTTTATTTTAACTTTTGAGTTATCAACATTTTTTCTTCTCTAAGTCATTTTAGTTTGTCATCCGTGTTTCATTTCTAAGAGCTTACTACTCTAGCTTCTAGCGTAAAAGTGAAACTTAAGTTTTTCTATATATCCGTCAAACCGTACTTCCACATTTCTGTTATACTGTAGCTGTGCAACGATTTAGCAATAATTTTCCAGATACAATCTTGAATACTAATTTATACAAATAATCAGTAGCGGATTGAGAAAAGTACTTTGGGAGGGGTTTCTCTGATTGTTTCGTTTTCTAAAATGTCCTAATTTTATTTGGGAGGAGCTTGAAGTTTATGAGTACAGGCATAATATTTCGTTTCGTTGATATATTTAGCGATAATCTTCCGAATACAACCTTGAAGATCATTTTATACTGAAAATCAGTGGCGGGGTTGGAAGAGTATTTTTTGAGGGGATTTTCTTACTAATGTTTAGCTTTTCTAAACATTCGTGATTTTTATTTCACGGGAGCTTAAGGTTTATGAGTAAAGGGATAACTAATAGATATTTCCTTTGTTTTAGACACTCCGTAATTTTGGGGAACAGGCTTCAGTCCAAAAGAACACCCCTCTAACCTTCGCAAAACAGTCACTGCTGGTAATTAGTAATGATAACGCAAGGAAGTCGGCCAACTCACAGTACACGCAATATTTCTACTTCAGAGATAGAATGAAGAAAAGCTTTGTCAGAATGCTCGAGTGCTGGGTTGAATCCCGAACTTCCCAATAGAAGCGCAAAAGCTCCACTCAAGTCATGTTTGTTGTGCAGTTGTATTTATCTTAACTTAAATATATTCCGTAGTCCTTTTTTTGGTGGTGGTGGGGTGGGGAGAGTTTCGTCATGATATGAAGGGTGTGAGCCAAGAACATGGTAACCAAAAAAAATTCAATTGCTGAGTTATGCAGCAGATAGAGAGCAACGCATACCGCTTCGTTCAGTCCTTCATGTATAGTCTTGCGTCAAAAATCAGCTTTCCGACTTTCAAAATGGATTGTGCAGCAGAAAATCTCTAATTTCTTAAAATAGTAAAATTGTGGGTTACCATGTTCTTGTCTCACACCCTTCATATATTGAATCCCATTTGTTAAAAATTCAAAAAACTTGAGGACTGAGTAAACCGTAATGGTGGTTATATAAAACTATAGCATTTCAAGACTATACAGAACCAAAAGCTCTAGCTGTGCAGCCTTTAAGTGTATCATATAAATCTAAGTATTTCTCTAATGTTTTATTTTAATTTTATTTTGTTCCAAAAAGAGGCTATGGAATATTTTGAAGTAAAAATACTACATACAATTTTGCTACTTGTATGTATTTTTTTTAAAGAAGTATTTACTTTTAGAGTTGGCTGGTTTACACCAGCTGTTTTTTCTTTTTCTTAAATAAACAACTGGTTTAAACCAAAAAAAGGTAAATAAAAAGAACGAAAAATGCGAATCGTGTGAACTTCATGCTGATGTTTCCACACATCAAACAATCTGCATTAGTTTTATTTCCTTTTCACCTTTTAATCAAGGTGTCCCATGTTCAATTCTCGGTTGAACCACAACCCTTCTTTCATGCGTAAACAAAGTAGCGACTTGGATGTAACTTTAAGCGAGTCTTCTCCTTGATAACCTCGGTATTACGTAAGGATGTTAAGCTTGAACATACGAAACGAAACCAAATTCTATATTTCTGCATGCCTGAATGCCTGTTATTTTATAAAGAAGCCAAGGTTGCTTAAATATATTGATAGAAATTGGCATAATTTATCGATTGCCTACGTAGCTTCCAGCATTAGCTTGGATTGGACTTTCAATGTTATGTACGTACTAAATTTATTATTTAATACCTCAGTTTTAGAGTATTGATTATGATACGTTGATCTTTAAATTTTACATGCAAAGCAATAACAGGATTTTTCCATTATTGTTTTAGATTTAGAGTAATGACGGGATTTTCCCGATGGCTAGGACGGGAGTGTTCCAATTTAAGAAATTTATTGACCGGACTTCTTTAAGGTTATGCAACCTCTTCCAACATAACCCTGTTGTTGCATAATAACACCAAAACGAAACAAACTTATTTCCGTCAATATGTAATATAAATACATAAAGCAAAATATCTAAACCCAAAAAACCTGGTTTAAGCCCAAAAAAAAGCCCAGCCTAAACTTCCCCCCCAAAACGAGTTTTTGGCATTTTCAAAAACAACCATGGTTCTTCCCAACCCTGCTTACTTTTATGTATAGAAGGTTAAAAAAATTCTTATTATATACATTGGTTAATCCTTTGGAATTCATAATGTAAATATGTTGAGAAGTAAAATTGTTTGAAATATCTTTTCGAAATTCATGGTTTATTTTCAAGGTTTTATATTATTATCGGCATCAGCCACTAATTAAATGACTTTTTGTGTTATAGAGAAGCGAAACAAAATCTGCTTTATCAATTTAAAGCTGAATTTTGAAAAAAGCTCAAAATTTCCCAAGCAAAAAAACGAAGCAGAAGAAGCCGAGTTTTTTTCAAAAAAGCCGTTTTTTTTTCGAGGCCTTGCATCTCTATTAAATAATAATAATTACTATTAATGAATAGGATGTTGCAATTAGGTTTTGTTCCATGAATTTGGGAAGTCAACTACGAAATCTCATAGGTAGCTATATAATGCTTATATGAATCATTTAGTAGCATTTGAGTTTCGCAATAGTTCGTAAGGTCAGTCAGTCTTTGAAGCAAGCCGGTAGGACAGAAAACCGAGAGAACAATGGTGCATATGTAGAAGCCAGGGATCAAGTTTTGTTGGTCATTAATTTTGGATTCCAATGATCTCGACATTCTCTCATTAAATTAACAGTTGAATTCCTTGGGAGCAAATATATGGATTTCATGGAGAGACCGAAATAAAAAAAAATGTAAGAGTACTCTAAATATGTGATGACAGACGGATAAAAAAAAGTTGTCAAAAAAGTGAATGCACATATTATTGCTAACCATTCGCATTAAAATTGAAAATATTGCGTATTAAAATAAGCTATGGTTTGTTTCATAGTTACTACGGATAAAATAGTAAAATAGATAAATTGATTCGATTAGACAAACAAATTATAATATTCCAGAGCAACAGAAGTTTTAAGTGATGCAAGATTACGACGTTCAATAGTATATTAGTCATATTATATGAACTAATAGTATATTAGTTCAATAGTATAATAGTATATTTGTGTGTTGTTGCTAACTGTTAATGCAAGTAACATGAACATGTCTTAACGTTTTAAAATCCCTCCCTTGTCAATTTAAAACTTACTGCCTGTTTCGTTTTATTGTTTTATATTCTATCTTGTTTTGTAGTATTCTTGCCGTTTAGTACTTCATTTTCGACGTTATAACAAAAATATTAAATTCGATGGTACGAATAGTTGAATTGATTTTGTGTTTTACGTCCCTTTCAGCAGTGAGCCTACATGAGACGACACCTACTGATTAAAACGGAATCCGAATCACATGAGCTCCCGCCGGGAACCCGGGTCTCCCACCTGGTATGAATAATGTACCTTATTTCGGTGTTTCTTGTAGGCATATAATATTGTTCTCCCGCTGGCTTTGTAGCTGGCACGTGCCTCTTTGATCACATTGTCTCATGGAAGCAATTATAAAATCTGAACTATTATAGTGGTTCGGATTCCACCTTGAATTATAGGTCTCCGTCTCATACAGCCTCGGTGCAGAAAGAAACAATAATCTTCATCTAACACACAAACATATATAAAAATGAAATGAAATCATACAGTTTAACGTCCCACGATTATGCCCGTTAGGTTACGGGAGGCGATGACTAAGTAAAGTGAATGGTGATGGAATAATTAGTGGAATGAGAATGTGGAAGGAAATGGGAGTACTCCGAGAAAACCCATGGAAACGATGTTGTCCACCACAAACTAACTTCCCCGGGGAATTGAATCAATGTGCTATTCCATTCAAAATGAAATGAAATGAAATTTCTAGTTTTACATTCCTTGGTTATACTCTATGGCTTATAATAGACGTATGATTAATGAGAGTGAATGATCATGAAATAATTGGAGCAAAGGAAATGTGGAAGGAAATTGGAGGACCCAAGAAAATCAACAGCATTAATCCATGTGTTTCTTTTGTTACAAAGTTAAGTAGTGTTTAAAGCAATTGCTCTAATTGCATTGCTCACATTTACTCACTGAACTCGCATTTTACACATTTTACACACAATATCTTTGTTTGTTAGTGTCTTCGTTTGTTACATTTACTCGTTTTGCAAATGCCCAGTTGGTTTGGGTGCTCACTTGTTCGTACCCAGTCAAGGTTGAGATACTGCATTCTGGTGCCTCTGGAAATGTAGCTTTATCGATGACGCAACTTTTGGGAGCGTATCAGGCAAATAGCTCCATTAATAAAGCAGTTATGAAAGCACACTATGGCCCAGTTCGCGTACGCCTTTTGTAGGGTTGACAAACAGGTGTGTGTGTGTGTGTGTGTTTTTGTGCGTGAATAACCTGACTTGTTAAATGATGTTACTTTATTTAAACTCTGCTAAAAACTCAAATATTTAACTCCGCCATTGCCGAACCCAAGAGTGTTGGGGTAGGTACCACCGTAAAAGAAAATAATCTCTATTGTGTGTGTGTGTGTGTGTGTGTGTGTGTGTGTGTGTGTGTATTCTATGCTATGTTAAAATAGGAGTTGAAAAAGAGAACGACTCTTATGTAATCTGTGCTATGTTAAAAAGTCCATACTCTTTACTAAATGTGGAAGCAGCACCATGAAACAGCACCTCAATACGTGGTTCCCGTTTTCTAGTGTTTAGATTTTAAGTTTTTTATCTTTGGCCTCGATGATCAAATACTTAAAACCCAATCATTCGTAAATGAAGCAACATATTGAGGTGTAGTTTCCACATTTAGTCAGTAGTTGATGAACAATGACTAAATGTGGAAACACCACCTCAATACGTGGCTCCGTTTTCGAGTTATTAGGTTTTAAGTATTTTTGACCTTTGACCTTTGGGACATATGGTAGTTGATGGCCAAACAGCACCTCAATATGTGTCTCCGTTTTCGAGTTATTATTTTTTAAGTATTTTTTCGTTTGACCTCGATGGTCGGTATTTTTAGAACATGTAGCTGTTGGTGTGTGTGCAAACTACCTCAATATGCGGCTTCGTTGAGGAGTGATTGGGTTATGTTCGAAAACCCTCATATCCCGAGTTTGACATTAGATGTAGATTTTCTTTGCGCAGAAAAACGAACGAGTACGTGAGTCCAGTGGGCATGGCCGGGGACGTGGCGAAACGTGGGCTGGGCCAGGGAACTGGGGTCACGTGACCGGCGCCAGCCAATAAGCGTGGAGGGGCGTGGCTTGTTTGCGCATGCGCAGTAGGAAAAACACCCCAAAGTGTCCCCTCTCTACTGTCACCGGAGTCGTGTTTCCAAGACGGACTACAGATGTTCAATTATGTTCAGATCTTTGGATTGGGCGGGCCAGGGGAGGGGTTGAACTTGATCCCGATGTTCCTCAAACCACTCTGCAACAACGTCAGCTTTGTGAATGGGTGCATTATCATCCTGGAAGATATCGTCATTGTCCGGGAACAACATCCGAAGCATAGAATGCAAGTTGTCTCCTAAAATTGCGGCATAATCTTTGGCAGTGATTCGTCCGCTAAGTGTGACCACAGGACTCAATGAAACCATGATATGGCGGCCCACAGCATCACCGAGCCGCTGCCATGTTTGACAGTTGGGTGGAGACACTGCAGATCATAAGCTTCTTTGGGCGTTCTCCACACATACACACGGCTCGTGGTTGGGAATAGGGTGAATGATGACTCACCCGGCGATATCAAACGTTTCCAGTCCTCAACGGTCCAAGTTGCATGGTCGCGGCACCATTTGCGGCAAAGCGAAAGCGTTATGGTCCCTGATGAGCGGTTTGGCCCGTGCAACATGACCCCGTAAGTTCATGTCATGTAATTCGCGGCCGACCGTGATTATAACAACAGGGTGGGAAAGGTGCTGATTGAGTTTCTCCGTCACTTGCTCCGCAGTGGCACGACGGTTTTGCCTGACAATACGCTTTAATACCCTGCGTGACCTGTCACTCATGATTTTCTTCCGCCCACTCTTCCGCTTCCCCGATGTGGTTTTCCCGTGTGTTGTGTAGGCCGTCATTACTTTCGACACTGTCCCACGCGACACACCTAACACAGTAGCCGCTGCCGTCACACTCACTCCACATAACCGCGCACCAACAATTTGCTTTCTTTGAAAATGTGAGAGGTCTCCCATTTTACACTACCTCCGCCTGCTGCAGCCACTGGACACTGCTGTCCCATTGCGCCTGACGTAGTATGGAGACCGACCGAACACACCACCACAAGCGGTCCGGAGCTGCGGGTGCCAAGAGACCACTGCCAACCTATAGATCTTACGTGTTGCCAACTACAGGTGTTTACATTTTTTTGATCACCATCTGTATTACGTCCACTTTCGGATTAGGAGAACAAAGTTTCGTCTCTACCCATGCGGCGACTATTTTATTTCTTTGCTCATTTCAATTGATTTACCAATTCCCTGATCAGATTTGAACCATTATTGCCTTATATCAGTAACTAATCACATTTATTTGTAAATACACACCACTCAAGAGAAAATCTCCGTTGGTGAAAGCATGATTATCGAGGTGAAAACACTGGTTAAATTTCACGATTTGTACAATAGAGATGGAAATAAAGTATTTCTTTAGTAGGATTTCAGTTTACTGGTCTGACGATAGATTTAGTAATTAATTGGGGTAACGCCGACCTGCCTTAAATCCATGCTACTGGTTAGTACAAGTAAGTTTAGTTCTTACATATGTTATTGAGGAATATCATCTAGATTGAAAGAACATACAATACGCTGCGGTTTTTTCAACATTTACACTTCACATTTATAGCATATTTTACGACCGTGTAAACCAAGAAGGTTCGGAGTAAGGTACCAAGACCCTTTACACTTATATTTATTTATTTCAAGATTATACATTATACTTATATTCAATATTATACATTTTACTGCAATATTATATTAATATTCAACACATATTCATATCTAAACATATACATATATTAATTAATTATAAAATTTATTCAATTATTAACCTTGACAAATTGAAATTTGAGGTTGCAACACTTTACATCTTAAATCCGATATATCGTACATATTTAAATTAACTAACTTCCCGCGCATAAAGATAAAATTCATACTTTCAGGTATCCTATTTAAATAGTAGACATTCAGTGCACAATGCTGGCACGTAAACACAAAGAATAAAGATATAACTGTAACTAAATATATCGATAAAACTGTTGGGCCAAGACAACTACAATAATCTTTAAGTTTAGAGTTACCAGTAGAAACAAACGTGGGATTAGCTAATAGCTTGACGATAGAATCTATGCTTATAATGATAGAAGGAAACGCAAGTAAGATTTACTCCTAGATTAGTCCATCGATCGCTACTGTAGTCCGTCAATAACGTGGAAAACGTTTGTTTCATATTCCACACCAACCAATACCTCTATGAATCGTGTCATGAGGCATTTCAGCTGGTAATTTAGGTTCAAATGCTATATATTAACTGGTCTATATTTGGAAGGTTCAAAACGTGGGGCGGAGAAATGTTAATTTTTTTAAAAAATCTTGAAGATAATAGACAAAGAGATAGAGAAGAGAAGGAGAGAAAGCGGCACAAAAGGAATAAGCTAGGATACTAAAAATAGAAAGACAAGTGCTCGAATTTCAACATACAACAAATATACTTTCATATGCCGAAAATTGATTAGCGTAGCCTAATATAGGTATTCCCAAAAACATAGTAAGTCCGTGTACACAATGGGATTTTCATATAAAGACAAAATCTTTAGGGAAATCCCCCTCCTCGTTGTAATCCGACTAACGCAGTACCGGGAAGTCTGTGTGGTTTCCTAATTTAGGACTTCTAAAAAATATCATAACCCTGAGAATAGTTTCGAGAAAAGTATGGAAAACTAGACTAAAGTAGATGAAACAAAAGAAATTCTAACAGAGGATTTGTAAATTTAAAAAAAAATAAATAATAATAGTTATGTACTAATAAGTTTTCTGCCAAATCTTACTATTTTTCCCAGTCCGCAAGATTCGCTGCATCTTGAGGCGTCAACTAATTTCAAAACACTAAATATACTAAAAGTAGAAGAAATGGAAACTCATGGACAATGGGAATTTTTGACGGGCTGGTACGGTATTACTAGAGTTTACTGTAATAGATTAGCTTGATTATTTGACCCTATGCAATTCGTCACCTCTACGAACAATAATGAATTTGGCTTAGTCGGCTGCATCTTGAGGCGTCAACTAATTTCAAAACACTAAATATACTAAAAGTAGAAGAAATGGAAACTCATGGAGAATGGGAATTTTTGACGGGCTGGTACGGTATTACTAGAGTTTACTGTAATAGATTAGCTTGATTATTTGACCCTATGCAATTCGTCACCTCTACGAACAATAATGAATTTGGCTTAGTCGGGTGACGTGGAAAAAAAAAATTCAAAGTCAGGCCGATTGGATAGTTGACTGGTGTATTCAGTATAGAAGAATCGAGCCGCTAAGTGAAAAATACCACACATCATTTTTCATAACACTACTTTCATCTAACTAGGGTTGTACTTGAACCTGAACCTACAATGTTTGGGCGATGTATATATTTCCTGAAAGCTTGGTTTAAGGTAAGAGCAATACCAGTTACCAAAATTGGGGTAGATCTCAAGGATTCCGCTTGAGGGCAGCAAGTTTTCTTAAAGTCCGTTGCAACCCCGAAAAAACGGAAACGGTGAGTAGATATGAAAACAGAAGAACATGTCTTTCATCATTTCAAAACTACAACATATCAAAGTAAAATAAATTGTCCCAGGGTCCCCCGAAGAATAACAGACATGTCCAACTCAAAATTTTTAAATGCAAAGGAGAGTCAACTTGCATCTCGTATAAAGGTTGGTGTTAAATAAAAGAAGATAAATCAAGTCTTCTTCTCTCTAAGATAAGCCGGTGCAATGTAGCGATGAGTCAAAATATCAACATAATCTTCATTGCAAAGTCTATGGCTACTCGTATGAATCTGAAACTGTGGAATAGGTATAGAAACAAAAACACGGATATGTCATTATTTCTAAAGTATAATGATTCAAAGTATAAAAAATGTTCCAGTGATCCAGAAGTGGACAAACTCACAATGTTGAAATAGGAAGGCGTTCAAATTGAGTATCGTGTGAAACCTTATATTAAGTGAAAGAAAATTAAACAAGTCTGGATGTAAGTAGTATGGATGTAAGTAGTAGGGCCCATAATATATTGTTCAAAATGTTCGCAGGTCAACAAAACGGACAGGAGTTAGAACTGAGAGATCGAAAGAGACAGCTCATAGTGTCACTATAAAAAATCGGTATAAATTTTCTTCTCCACGCTATGAGACCTAAACATTTCGGAAAAGCTTGTTTTTGGTATACCAAAGCAACAAATATGTTCATTTAATCAGTGGTTGAGCCCTATTGTTTTGCCACTAATTATATGCCTTAAAAATTGATCTCCCGTGCGAAGAACTTACGTTTTCTAAAATTTAAAGAAAAGTTTGCTTGCTTAAAAATTTCAAAGTTTTTTTAGATGAATTAAATCTTCTTCCTGGATGATTGATTTCACCGAAAGGTCACCCAGGTACAATATAGCAACGAGCGAGTGGAATTATTCTAAAAGGTGGTCATCACTGACTGAAATACAGTGACACTGCTTTTCATTACTTGTGGCAAAACAGTAAGTCAATATTGTCTTCTCTT
Source organism: Thermobia domestica (assembly GCF_964235325.1). Classification (NCBI taxonomy): domain Eukaryota; kingdom Metazoa; phylum Arthropoda; class Insecta; order Zygentoma; family Lepismatidae; genus Thermobia; species Thermobia domestica. The sequence goes on from NC_137457.1 coordinate 154,385,764, forward strand.
ATACACAAAACTGGTGCATTGATAATAATCTTCATGTAGACTAATACAATAGTATGCACTGGACGCGTCAAATGAAGAGAACCACATTTCCTGTGAAACACGGTGTAGTAGATCATCTATTTGCTCTACCTTCACCTGTAGGGCAATGATTTTGCCATTAGTTGCCCTCAGATCAAAAACCGGACATGTGCAACATGAAACCTTCCTTATCACATGATTATGGTTCCTATAGGGAGCCATTTTTCTATTGCAATTCCCAAAATTAATAATTTGTTAAGATCGGTTTCAAACTCCGATCCGGAGGCCTCATTTAATGTGTTTTGGTAAATCATCATGAATGGTTATGTACGCGTCTATTTCCGGTATGGAGACATTGAATTCGGTGCCCAGGAGAAGATCCAGTTGATCAGCTGTATTGGCAACTCTCCTACGGAGAAGTGTTAGTGCAAAAGCAGCTTATTATTTAATATGAGACAAGAGTGGCTCGATTCAGCACTGGCCACCCTGATTCACCGACTGCAATATCTTCTTTTCGTAATTCAACAAGCATTATGTTAAGTTGATGAGTTGAAACAGTGACTGCGTATCCTAAACTATCCTTCATACGAATTTCCTTCCTCTCCTGAGCAATTACACAGTGAAATTTATCCAAAAACGGGAGACCCAGTATTAGGTTTGTTCGAAAATACTTAATGCTGAAAATAGCAATTCAGAATATGCAATATTGGATAGTAGTGAAAAAATGATCGATCTGGGCCAGCGTTTGCCAACTCACAAGCCCCTGGGAAAATGACCACCGTGCACCGTGAGCCCACGGGAAAATGACCATCGTGCACCGTGAGCCCACGGCCTTTTACGACCTCCATTTAGGGGTGTATTCGTTCTCTTTTATGACCACTTTTTAGGGGTGAACTCGTTCTCTTTTACGACCTCGTTCCCTACGAACACAGTAGATAACACATAACACTACGTAACACACAGCAGAACATAAGAGTACGTAACATAACAAGGGTGTATTCATTCAACCCCTACGAACACAGAAGATAACACATAACACTACGTAACACACAGCACAACAGATAATACATGGCGTATTTTCCAACCCCTATTTTAAGATAACAGAAATTACGAACACATAGAAGAGCAAGGGTGTATTCGTTTTCAACCCTTATTTGAACCTGGGTTCTATAGTTTATGTGGCATACGCCCTTTCTATGACAATTTTAACCGATTTGGATGAAACTCGGTATATGAGGGTTTTCAGACATGCTGATTACAAATATCTGTGGTATACGCCCTTTCTATGACACTGAAAACCTAATAACTCAAAAACGAAGCAACGTATTGAGATGGTATTTCCACATTTAGCAATAGGTCATCAGGTACTACAAGTTCCAAAATTAGTGGCCATCGAGGTCAAAGGTCAAAATACTTAAAACCCAATAACTCTTAAATGGATCCACATATTGAGGTGCTGTTTCCAAATCTAGTAACTGGTCATCAACTACTACAAGTTCCAAAATAGTGGCCATCGAGGGCAAAGGTCAAAGTACTTAAAACCTAATAACTCGACAACTGAGCCACATATTGAAGTGCTGTTTTCAAATCTAGTAACTGGTCATCAACTACTACATGTTCCAAAATAGTGGCCATCGAGGGCAAAGGTCAACATACTTAAAACCTAATAACACGAAAACTGAGTCACATATTGAGGTGCTGTTTTCAAATCTAGTAACTGGTCATCAACTACTACAAGTTCCAAAATAGTGGCCATCGAGGGCAAAGGTCAAAGTACTTAAAACCTAATAACTCGACAACTGAGCCACATATTGAAGTGCTCTTTTCAAATCTAGTAACTGGTTATCAACTACTACATGTTCCAAAATAGTGGCCATCGAGGGCAAAGGTCACAGTACTTAAAACCTAATAACACGAAAACTGAGTCACATATTGAGGTTCTGTTTTCAAATCTAGTAACTGGTCATCAACTACTACAAGTTCCAAAATACTAATCATCGAGGTCAAAGGTCAACATACTTAAAACCTAATAACTTGAAAACGAAACCACATATTGAAGTGCTGTTTCCACATTTAGTAATTGGTCATCAACTACTATATATCCCAAAATTAGTGGTCATCGAGGTCAAAGGTCAACATACTTAAAACCCAATAACTCGAAAACGAAACCACATATTGAGATGTTGTTTCCAAAGTTAGTAACTGGTCATCAACTACTACAAGTTCTAAAATACTGATCATCGAGGTCAAAGGTCAACATACTTAAAACCTAATAACACGAAAACTGAGCCACATACTCAGGTGCTGTTTCCACATTGAGTAATAGGTCATCAACTACTACAAGTTCCAAAATAATGATCATCGAGGTCAAAGGTCAACATACTTAAAACCTAATAACTTGCAAATGGATCCACATATTGAGGTGCTGTTTCCACATTTAGTAATAATATTGCTGAGATTCGGATATTATATTAAATGGCTCCATTTTTTTGCTGTGCATTTTAGAATATTGTAAAATCGTTAATGCTTGCTGTTTTATCTTAAATACTGTCTTCCAACTATAGAACACCAATTAGTGTTTTTTCTAATAACCTAGTATTCTTAACGTTCAACAATTATTCACTGTAAAGCAATGCTTATAGAATTCTTTTCTCGGAAAAATCAGCTGTTTGCATGAAAAAGTAATTGGGACTGTTCCAACTATAGAACACCAATTAGTGTTTTTTCTAATAACCTATTATTCTTAACGATCAACAATTATTCACTGTAACACTATATTGAAAGCAAAATTCTTCTCGGAAAAAATCAGGTGTTTGCAAGAAAAAGTAATTGGGGCTGTTCCAACTATAGAACACCAATTAGTGTTTTTTCTAATAACCTATTATTCTTAACGATCAACAATTATTCACTGTAACGCTATATTGAAAGCAAAATTCTTCTCGGAAAAAATCAGGTGTTTGCAAGAAAAAGTAATTGGGGCTGTTCCCACTATAGAACACCAAAAGTGTTTTTCCCAATAACGTATTCTTTCTAAAGCTGTAAATAGAAAAAAAAAGGAATTTTACTTTGCAAAATCCGCACCGAAAATTTTGAACCGAAAGATATGCCGTATTAACTATCTATGTATTATTTAAGCAAAACGAAGGGCTAAATTTGAGAAAGCGAACATGGACCATTTTACTCAAATTTGGATCTAGTATTTATCTTTGTATAAACCAGAAAAAAATGAAGAAGATCCGTTTTAACTAGTTCCATATTTCTGTACAATTTTGTACTACTCAAATAAACGAAATTTTATTTTTTGTACCAATCACAAGAAAATCAAAGAAGGATCATTTTATACCTTTATGTGCTATTTAAATAAACGAAGGAATAAATTTGAGTGATCTATTCAATTTTTTACCAATCAGAAGAAAAGCAAAGATATACCATCTTAACTATTTAAACAAATGAAAAGATAAATTTGAATGACCTATTCAATTTTGTACCAACGAGAATTGCCATTTTGTACTACTTCAATAAACAAAAAACAGAAGAAGGTTCATTTTAACTAACTCAGACTTTTATACCATTTTGTACTACTCCAATAAACGAAGGAATGCCAACCAGAAAAAAAAAGAAGTGAAGATTAGGTGGATTATTTTCTTTTGTATCAACTAGAAAAGAGAAGAAGAGCTACTTTAACTTGCTCATTATGTACTGTTTAAACAAACGAAAATTGACCATTATGTAACTTTTGAACTTACTGAAATGTTCTATTTTTGTATCAATCAGAAAAACCCGAAGAAGGATCATGTTAAGAAGTTCATAATTTCGATGTTCTACTTTTTATACCAACGAGAAAAAAATGAACTAGCTTCAGAAAAAGCAAAGAAGACCCATTTTAACTAACTGAGAATTTGTGTACCTTTTTGTACTATTTAAACAAACGATGGGATAAATTTCAGTGACCTGTTTTCTGTACTAACCAGAAAAATCGAAGAAGGTATCTTTATAATAGCTCAATGAACGAAAGAACAAATTTGGGTGTTCTACTTTTTTATACCAAACAAGGAAGAACCATTTTAACTTGCTGAGTATTTTATACCATTTTGTACTACTCAAATGAACGAAAGAAAAGCAAAAAAAAGTCCTTTTTAACTAGCGCAGAATTTATGTAAGAATAATTTCGATGTTCTACTTTTTTATACCAAACAAAGAAGAACCATTTTAACTTGCTGAGTATTTTATACCATTTTGTACTACTCAAATAAACGAAAGAAAAGCAAAAAAAGACCTTTTTAACTAGCGCAGAATTTCTGTAACGCAAAAATTAATTTGGATGGAGTAACAAGAAAGAAAGCAAAGATATGTCATATTAACTATTTAAATAAACGAAGGGATAAATTTAAGTGATCTATTCCATTTTGTACCAAGGAGAAATGCCATTTTTATCTAGCTTAGAATTTCTAGTGCATGTTGTATTATTTAACAAAACGAAGGGCTAAATTTGAGAAAGCGAACATGAACCATTTTACTCAAAATTGACCATTATGTAACTTTTGAACTTACTAAAATTTTCTATTTTTGTATCAATCAGAAAAACCCGAAGAAGGATCATTTTAAGAAGTTCATAATTTCTGTGACGAAAGAATAATTTCGATCTACTTTTTATACCAACGAGAAAAAATGAAGTAACTGAATATATGAAATAATAAATTTAAGTGACCTATTCAATTTTATACCAATGAGAAATGGAAAACGAAGTAATGCATTTGAGTGAGCTATTTAATTTGAAAAACTGAAGTTGAGTATTTTATAGCATTTTGTATTATTTCAACAAACAAAGGAATAAGCAAAAAAAAAGGATAATTTTATATCATTTTAAACTAGTCTAATAAACGAAGGCATAAATATGAGTGAGCTATTTAATTTTGTAGCTGAGTATTTTAACGAAAGAACAAAATTGTACTAACCACAAAAAACCGAAGAAGACCCATTTTAACTAACTGAAAATTTCTGTACCTTTTGTACTATTTAAACAAACGATGGGATAAATTTGAGTGACCTGTTTTTTGTACTAACCAGGAAAATCGAGGAAGGTACCTTTGTACTAGCACAATGAACGAAAGAGCAAATTTGGGTGTTCTATTTCTTTTTTTACCAACGAGAACCATTTTTAACTGACTTAGAATTTTATACCTTTTTGAAAAAAGCAAGGAAATAGCTCAGCATGTTACAGCTTTTTGTGTTTTTGGTCTACCCAATTTAAACAAACAAAGGAATAAATTTGTGTGAGCTATTCACTTTTATAGCAAGTAGAAAAAGAAAAGAATAAATTTGAGTGGCTTAAGCAAAGAAGGTCAATGGTAACTAATCTATTTGTGTTATTAAATTTGAGTGATCTATTGAAGAATGAATAAATTTTGTTTGCAATTTAAGAAAGAAACGGAGGTCTATTTTATGTACATTTTGTACTATTCAAATAAACAAAGAAATACCATATTCTGCTACTCAAACAAACGACGGAATAAGCTCAGAATTTCTATACCTTTTTGTGTTATTCAAATAAACGAAGGAATAAATTTGTGTGACTTATACCAACCATGAAGGTTCATTATATCATTTTGTATTACTCTATTTCATTTTTGTAACAATCAGAAGAAAACAGCTTAGAATGTCATCCCTTTGTGGTGTTACATTTTGTATATTTTTTTGTCATCCAGAGAACAATTTAAACTGACTCTCCCTGACAAATCAGTTGGTATAAAAAAGTAGAGCACCCAAATTTGTTCTTTCTTTCATTGAGCTATTATAAAGATACCTTCTTCAATTTTTCTGGTTAGTACAAAAAACAGGTCACTGAAATTTATCCCATCGTTTGTTTAAATAGTACAAAAAGGTACACAAATTCTCAGCTAGTTAAAATGGGTCTTCTTTGCTTTTTCTGAAGCTAGTTCATTTTTTTCTCGTTGGTAAAAAAGCAGAACATCGAAATTATGAACTTCTTAACATGATCCTTCTTCGTGTTTTTCTGATTGATACAAAAATAGAACATTTGAGTAAGTTCAAAAGTTACATAATCGTCAATTTTCGTTTGTTTAAACAGTACATAATGAGCAAGTTAAAGTAGCTCTTCTTCTCTTTTCTAGTTGATACAAAAGAAAATAATCCACCTAATCTTCACTTCTTTTTTTTCTGGTTGGCATTCCTTCGTTTATTGGAGTAGTACAAAATGGTATAAAAGTCTGAGTTAGTTAAAATGAACCTTCTTCTGTTTTTTGTTTATTGAAGTAGTACAAAATGGCAATTCTCGTTGGTACAAAATTGAATAGGTCATTCAAATTTATCGTTTCATTTGTTTAAATAGTTAAAATGGTATATCTTTGCTTTTCTTCTGATTGGTATAAAATTGAATAGATCACTCAAATTTATTCCTTCGTTTATTTAAATAGCACATAAAGGTATAAAATGATCCTTCTTTGATTTTCTTGTGATTGGTACAAAAAATAAAATTTCGTTTATTTGAGTAGTACAAAATTGTACAGAAATATGGAACTAGTTAAAACGGATCTTCTTCATTTTTTTCTGGTTCATACAAAGATAAATACTCCATCCAAATTTGAGTAAAATGGTCCAAGTTCGCTTTCTCAAATTTAGCCCTTCGTTTTGCTTAAATAATACATAGATAGTTAATACGGCATATCTTTCGGTTCAAAATTTTCGGTGCGGATTTTGCAAAGTAAAATTCCGTTTTTTTTCTATTTACAGCTTTAGAAAGAATACGTTATTGGTAAAAACACTTGTGGTGATCTATAGTGGGAACAGCCCCAATTACTTTTTCTTGCAAACACCTGATTTTTTCCGAGAAGAATTTTGCAAAAAATTATATAAGCATTGAATAGTGAATAATTGTTGAATCGTTAAGAATAATAGGTTATTAGAAAAAACACTAATTGGTGTTCTATAGTTGGAACAGTCCCAATTACTTTTTCATGCAAACAGCTGATTGTTCCGAGAAAAGAATTCTATAAGCATTGCTTTACAGTGAATAATTGCTGAACGTTAAGAATAATAGGTTATTAGAAAAAACACTAATTGGTGTTCTATAGTTGGAACAGCCCCAATTACTTTTTCTTGCAAACACCTGATTTTTTCCGAGAAGAATTTTGCTTTCAATATAGCGTTACAGTGAATAATTGTTGATCGTTAAGAATACTAGGTTATTAGAAAAAACACTAATTGGTGTTCTATAGTTGGAACAGTCCCAATTACTTTTTCATGCAAACACCTGATTTTTTCCGAGAAGAATTTTGCTTTCAATATATCGTTACAGTGAATAATTGTTGATCGTTAAGAATAATAGGTTATTAGAAAAAACACTAATTGGTGTTCTATAGATCCAAGACAGCAATAACAATTTTACAAAATTCTAAAAGTTAGATAATCCCAATCTCAGCAATATTATTACTAAATGTGGAAACAGCACCTCAATATGTGGCTCAGTTTTCGTGTTATTAGATTTTAAGTACTTTGACCTTTGACCTCGATGATCATTATTTTGGAACTTGTAGTAGTAGTTGATGACCTATTACTCAATGCGGAAACAGCACCTGAGTATGTGGCTCAGTTTTCGTGTTATTAGGTTTTAAGTATGTTGACCTTTGACCTCGATGATCAGTATTTTAGAACTTGTAGTAGTTGATGACCAGTTACTAGATTTGGAAACAACATCTCAATATGTGGTTTCGTTTTCGAGTTATTGGGTTTTAAGTATGTTGACCTTTGACCTCGATGATCAGTATTTTAGAACTTGTAGTAGTTGATGACCAGTTACTAGATTTGGAAACAACATCTCAATATGTGGTTTCGTTTTCGAGTTATTGAGTTTTAAGTATGTTGACCTTTGACCTCGATGACCACTAATTTTGGGACATGTAGTAGTTGATGACCAGTTACTAGATTTGGAAACAACATCTCAATATGTGGTTTCGTTTTCTAGTTATTGGGTTTTAAGTATGTTTACCTTTGACCTCGATGATCACTGTTTTAGAACTTGTAGTAGTTGACCAGTTACTAGATTTGAAAACAGCACTTCAATATGTGTCTCAGTTGTCGAGTTATTAGGTTTTAAATATGTTGACCTTTGACCTGGATGACCACTAATTTTGGGACATGTAGTAGTTCATGACCAATTACTAAATGTGGAAACAGCACCTCAATATGTGAGTCAGTTTTCGTGTTATTAGGTTTTAAGTATGTTGACCTTTGACCTCGATGGTCAGTGTTTTCAGAACATGTAGTAGTTGATGACCAGTTACTAGATTTGAAAACAGCACTTCAATATGTGGCTCAGTTGTCGAGTTATTAGGTTTTAAGTACTGTGACCTTTGCCCTCGATGGCCACTATTTTGGAACTTGTAGTAGTTGATGACCAGTTACTAGATTTGGAAACAGCACCTCGATATGTTGTTTCGTTTCTTTGTTTGACCTTTGTTCACAATGGTCAGTAGTTTGAGGACAGGCTTATGTCATTTCTGCTAAGTTAAAATAGGGGTTGGAAAAGGGAACCCCTGCTATGTTATGTGTTATCTGCTCTTCTATGTGTTCGTAATTTCTGTTATCTTAAAATAGGGGTTGGAAAATACGCCATGTATTATCTGTTGTGCTGTGTGTTACGTAGTGTTATGTGTTATTTCTCTTCTATGTATTCGTAGGGGTTGAATGAATACACCCTTGTTATCTGTTCTGCTGTGTGTTCGAAATTTCTGTTATCTTAAAATAGGGGTTGGAAAATACGCCATGTATTATCTGTTGTGCTGTGTGTTATCTTCTCTTCTATGTGTTCGTAATCTTATGTGTTATCTGATATGTTAAAATAGGGGTTGAAAAAGTGATCATCAAAGAGAATGAATACACCCTTGCTATGTTACGTACTCTTATGTGTTATCTGCTCTGCTGTGTGTTACGTAGTGTTATGTGTTATCTGCTGTGTTCGTAGGGAACGAGTACACCCCCTTAAAATGGAGGTCGTAAAAGAGAACGAGTTCACCCCTAAAAGGTGGTCATAAAAGAGAACGAATTCACCCCTATATGGAGGTCGTAAAAGGCCGTGGGCTGACGGTGCACGGTGGTCATTTTCCCGTGGGCTCACGGTGCACGGTGGTCATTTTCCCAGGGGCTTGTGAGTTGGCAAACGCTGGCCCAGATCGATCATTTTTCCACTACTTTGGATATTTAAATTAAAGTTTCGAATCCTCTGAACTGAAAAACCCTCTTTTGCAGCGAAAGGGCCAAGTGTGAGGCCAGTGTATGGCCTGTATCTTGCAGAAGGAAAACGCTTCTTTAGCATTTTCCACATCTCTTGGTCCATCAAGCAGAGTTCTGAACCTGAATCTATGATAGCGACAAGTTCAACCCCGCGGCTGGGAGAGGCCGAAAAATAGCGCTTTTTATTTAATGCGAATGGTTCTCCATCTATAACACATAAATAAATTCTAATGAATCTCGGAAAAAGGAATTTCGAGTCAAATAGCCAGTTCTTTAATTGCCTAAACATTGATTGTCACAATTAATGGGACGCTTGTTCCCGCAGTTATCTTCCCGATTTCAGCAGGTAACTGCGGCATTAGTTTGTCAAATTCACAGCGTTACGCGATCATCACCGTTAACTCTACTTTCACCACTATTTTTCGTTTGCGAAGGGGTTCAATCGTGGGGCCTATTTATCACATTTATATTATTATCGCCTTGGCGCTCTCTTCCCGTGTAATATCCCGTGCATCAGGCAGCACCTGACTCTCTTTCCTAATATCGGCTTTATTTTCGTCCAAGGGTATTACTTCCGGTGAACTGCTGCCAGAGAAAGGTTAGGATATGTCTAACTTATCCCGTCTGGATTTTACTACTTGACTTTGAAGGTTAGCTACTTCCTCCTGAATTTCAATAACCTTTGAATTTACTGTTGCAATTTTGCTTCCACAGATAAACCAGCTAAGGTTAAATTTAACTTATGAATTTCAGCCTGCTGTTCCTCGAGTTTTTGGTCTTACTTTTTGAAATTTGTTATCTACCTTTTTTAGTTTTGAATCTAAAGTATCCAATTTAACGTCCGTTCCTTGCTTTAATTGTTCTACTGATTTTTTGGCATCATAGCTTACCCGATCGATTTCAGCAGACGTTCGCTCCCTCAATTTGGTCATTGAGGAAGCAAAGTGAGTACACATGTCGTAAATTTGGGGCTTAATACCCCGAATCGATCTTCTCTTTCTCGGTTCGAGGTATCAAGCCTTTGCTCCAGCTTTACTGAGTTTTTTATCCATATTAATGAACTTTTCATTTAGGTCGCACCTCATTTCTGTATTACTTTGTTTCATCTCGTTATTATCACGGCTCATTTCTGCATTATTCTGTTCCATTTTTCATTGTTGCAATCTATTTTTGTTTTCATTTCGTTCATATGTTATAGCATATTACTATTTATATGCTCGGCCATATTTTGTATCATTCGTTGTATTGCAAGCTGCATATCAAACTTGCAAGATGATACTCTTTCCTCTGTGTTTGTTACTATTCGGTCACTATTCGAATTAGTGGAGAATCCTGGATGTGATCCCCATTTTTTCATTATCATAGATGTCAGTTATGTCCACAGGATATAACTGGCCTCGGTTCTTCGGTGTACTATTTCGGCGTTCCCCATCCGAATTGGGGTGCTCTGTTTCTCTTACGGCCCAAATATCCGTTGGGTCGTGAGACTGGTTTGATTTCTCAATACAGTCAGTAAAGTATTTTACTGTTTCTCGATTTTCAATTTTTTCTTTGTTTTCCAAAATGTCGTCTAAGTTTGTACAAGCGAAATGCATCCACTTTTTCTCGCACAAATTACGTCTTATTAACCTGCGTGAAACGTGCGATCTTTTTTCTTTATCGCTCAATATACAGTGCGTACACGCGGCCTCAAGTTCGCTCTGCTTGACACTACTTTGACAATTGGTGCCATGGTCTCAACACAATACACATACACATACAAGACAAGATACTTAAGCTAACAATACAAAATTCATGATCTAGATATTATTCATAGTTAAGGAATTCTCATTTAATCCATCATTGACCAGCCTCCAACATTTGCTCTTAGTATAAAAATGTGTTTATTCCGTTTCCTCTTCTTACACAAAAGCAAAAACTAGAGGACAGCCAACGACTATAATCACTCACTCAATATTAAAGTTTTCTGTCATTTGCACTTTTATGACCAAATCAATAATTGATCGATCTTTAAATTTTATAATTATCAAATATTTTCAGATCTGTTACCAGAAAAAACAACTGTTTCCATGGTAACAATCCTCAGTCATGGAAGCCATTTAAAACTCTTGAGAGCTTGCAGAGAATGACGTTGTAGCTAGATTGTGTAAAATTGAAATATTAATAAATCAGTTAAGGTTCGGAAATTAAAATAAATGTTCTTTTTAGACAATTCTAGCTTCAGATAACCGTAATGGTATATTTAACTGTAATGGTACATTACACAAATGAAAAAGGGGAATGGAGGACTTGAAAGTATAAAGTAGACAAATTGACCAGTGTTCAGAAGCATATTTTTAAATCACGTTCCACCCTTCTCATAGTAGATAAATACGAAGTTCTGGTAAGTTCGGGTTAACCCTTTCTCCCAACGGAATATAAATATACCAAAAATGAAGTTTTTGTTACTGGCGATTTTCCTGGTCAAGCGTACTAGCGCAATGGGCTAGTAATTATAATTGCTTTTAGTGTGGGTTCAAACCAGAACCAAGGAATATTTTTATTCTTATTTTTTTAATTTTCAAAACACTTACGATCATTAAAGTAGGATGAAAATATTACTCCAAAAGATTATGTTACTTCTGCTGTTTTGCTAGACGAGTTCAGAGTATAAATAATAGTAGTAGTAGCAGGAGGAATAGAGGCTTAGAAGCCCCGCAGGGCTCGTTATATTGCACCTTCACTGCCATAATATAAATTTAACCTCCAGTGCTTCTTCACCTTTCTTCTTTTTCAATTCCAACAAAGTGACCATTTTCTTCCAATACTACTATTACACGAAATACATATAAAGAAGGTTTGGATAATTGCAAGCTGCAACAATTAGAAACGTGTTTCTGGTATCTATGGCAAGGGTCGAAGGTGAAAAATATGCCATTTAGATTCTGTCTACAATGCAGTGAGCAGAGTGATTCGGTGGGTTAGAGTGAGTGGTGAGTCGCAGTGGGTCACGGTGGGTGATGGGTCGTAATGGGTAACAAGCTGCTGACGACGTCCCACTGACCCACTCTCTTTAATTTGTTTCTGTTCAATTACCTGAGATGAGTATCTCTAAGTGCAAAAAGAACTTGAGGCTTTTTGGATATTGATATTCGTAATTGTAATAATAGCAATAGGACTATACTACTATTTGACTTTCGAGACACACAGCCTGTCAATTTTAGATGAGCTAGCTGCTGGTAAAAATACATTTTTGAATCACTGTAATATTTAAATTATTCAAAATAGCTCTCCACTGACTTCTATCCTCAGCTAATTCAATTCAGTTTCTGCTTTATATTTTTATCTCTGCGAGATCCATCTTAATATTTTCACCTATCTGCGCCTAGGTCTTCCTAATGGTGGTGTTCCGATTGGTCTTCCAGTCAAGATTTCGAAAGCGTTTCTACGTTATTCCATTGTAGTTACATGACCTACCCACCTAAGCATTCTAGACTTGACGACCCTAGCAATGTTGAGTAAACCGTGTAAATTATGTAGTTCCTCGTTACGAAGTTTCCGCCATTCCCCAGTCCCGTTCTTCTTGGGTCCGAATATTCGTCTCAGGATCTTGTTATCAAATAGTTTCAGTCTATGGTCTTTCCTCACAGTAAGTGGCCATGTTTCACAACCATACAGAACAACAGGCATGCTTATCGTTTTATATATATTAAGCTTCAAATTCTTCGACAGAATTCCCGACGACAAGAGATTTTGAACCGAACATTAATACGAACTTCTTAATTTTAGCCGAATTTAATATCTTCGTGAATATGATTTTCGACTGTTAATATTAATCCTAAACATTTGGAAGTGCGTAGGGACCGTATTACAGCAAATTATAGATACGCTAAAATATTAAATAGGATACTTTCATTTTAAAGTATCCTATTTAATATTTTAACGTATCTATAATTTGCTGTAATACGGTCCCTCCGCAGTTACATGTATGTAGTTTTCTATGCATTTAGTTCTAAAGTCGTGTTTCTGCAAGCGTTTAATAAGATCTCTGCATTTCTTTATATTATTTTCCTCTCATCCCCTATTAAATTTACGAAATGAGCATATGCCATAAGCTGCTGAATAGAGTACAACTCTAGGCCCTGGCTGCTATCTTTGATTTTCCTTATAGCGTAATCCAGCACAAACTTAAATAATAATGGCGACAACGCATCTCCTTGTTTCAGGCCATTTTTAATGTGAAAGCTCGTGGACAAAAATTTTCCTACCCAGACTTTACTTTGGAATTCATTTAAACATATCTTAATTAATCTACTTAGCTTTCTCGGTATTCCAGGTTCTGTAAGAACGTTGTATAATGTTTCTCTTTAAACTGAGTCGCACGCCTTTCTGAAATCAATAAATAGTTTATGTATTGAGGTATAGTATTCCCACTTTTTTCCGAGTATTTGGCGAATTGTAAATATTTGATCGATAGTTGATCGATTTCGCCTAAATCCGCACTGATAATCTCTAATAATTTCATCTGCGATTGTTTCCACTTTTGTGGCAATTCTTCCTTGTTCCAGATAAGAGAAATTACTTTGTGTGACTTTTTGCAGAATTATTCGCCTCCAGCTAAAACTTAGTCAGCCAGAATTTCATCTACACCAGGAGATTTGTGTTTCTCTAGTTTCCTTATAGCGGTTTCTACTTCGATTCGGTTGGATTCTGGAATATACAGTTCAGCTGTGTGTATCTGATTTTCTATTCGCACATTAATTTTTAGTTGCATGTTCAGCAAACTGTCAAAGAAATCTTTCCATATATTTAATATGCTATCCCTGTCTATGAAAAACTGTTCCGTCAGCTTTCTTTAGTATATAAGCACGAAGTTGATAGACTTTCTTAAATTCACTGATCCCCTTATACATGTCACGAATATTTTAATTTTTAATATTATCTTAAAGTTACTTAATTATAGGTTTCAAAAAATCGCGTTTCTTTGTTCTAAAAGTTTGGAAGTTTCCCGCCTGATATCTGAGAAATTTTGTGTAGTTATTTCATTCGGATTTTGTAGCCAGCGTAGGTTTGCCTGCTTTCTTTTCTCTGCCCGTTTAATGCATTGCTGGTCGAACTATGGCCTGTATATTCAGTATATTAGCAGCTAACCTCTATGTCAAGAGGCCTTCACCTCGATCCGTAACCTCAGGAAGCGTCATGCCATGGTGATAGAAGCCCACGTTACACGGGGGTGCACTTTCTACATATGGTAACAAGATAGTGGATTAGTTTGTAAAAGTAATTGAAATATCGATATTACTTGAGAAACAAATTGCGAAAAACGAAATGCAGCCGCGTTTGATTTCCAGATGGAGCTCATGGTTCGGATTCACGTTAACGTAGGTCCAAGTTTTACATAGCCTCGGTGCTCAAAGGGACGTTAAACTCAAAATCAACTCAACTAACTCAATAGAAAATAAAGTACTACGCATCATATATCCATAGATGCTTACCATGAGCTTTATAATAATTGCTGGAGCGTGTTTATTACACGGAGAGCTTAGAGACCAGGGGAGGCAATCCATATAGTGGTGAGAAAAGTAGACATAAAATTTGTAATGTAAACTTCTGTACTTTGATCTACTTACCTTGATTTACGACTTTCAAATTTCATCCGCCTTTCCACTGAAAAATATCGATAATTCCAAAAGGAAATAAATCGACCATGATAATTTAATTGATGTTCATTGTAATTTTGCCCAAGACAAGCACTTTACCATTTAATATCGTACAGGCCAGACTCATTGTTATTGTACCAAATCGGCTTGAGCGATTGACCGTAGAAGTTTAAACTCTGATTAGTTAGAATCTGACAACCTATTTTTATTACAAGTATAAACTTTTTAGTTGGTATAAAAGAGGCCGTTGATCATGTGTCAGAGTTGATGACGATGTGTTCTGATGAGTCATTGTGTGTTCATGGTGGGTGTTGCTTGAAGTTGGTCATAGTGTGTTGTGCGGCAGAGTGTGTTACGGTGCGTGCTGGGTTAATGAGGGTTTTGGGCCAGAGAGGGTCATGGTGTGGTGTGGGTAGTCTGTATAACTAGTATATTCACAAATCATCATTCGTCATATTTTACCGAAATACGTCATGAATTTTCCCAAAACCTGATACTTTAAATGTTATTAATACGCAAATTTCATTGATCTTATCATTTATTCACATTCTATCTTATCGTCATCAAAACTATTAGGTGTACTTCTCGTAGATATAGAAATGTTAAATGCAGTGTAACGTGAAAGTATTACAAATAAAATGAGCCAGGATAATATTCCCCTAAACCCCTTACAATGTAGTGTGTTAGGGTAGGTTAGGTTAGGTTAGGTTTTATTATAAAAATACTTATAATAATAATAATAATAATAATAATAATAATAATAATAATATTAATAATAAAGGAATAAAAGGATTACAAAATAAGTTCCGTAAACAATATCTTCCGATAAAGAATTCGAACTCGTGTCTCTGCCATATGAGTTCCATAATTCCATTCCTGGCCCTCCTAGGCGACCAGTTTAGCACAACATCATAGTAATGAAAATAGTTTTCGCGTGTTTTCAAAACCTATCCAAGGATTTTTTTTTACTTTTTTAAATTTTCATAACTTTTTTTCATTAAAATAGGATTGAAAATAATCCTGAAAAAATGATACCGATTATTTTTTTTAATTTTCGTATCTCTTTCTTTCACTAAAATGATCTTGCAGTTTTACTATACGGATTCATAGTAAAAGTGGTAGTGATATTAGTAGTTGTAGTAATATATGTAGTAGGAATAATAATAATAATAATAATAATAATAATAATAATAATAATAATAATAATAATAATAATAGTAGTAGTAGGAACGGGTTAGAAGCCCCGCAGTGGTTTGTTAGGTTCTGTTCTCTTGGCTAAATTTTTCTGTACATTTTGCATGATCAGCTTCAAACAGCTGGCACGGATAGTGCGTGAATACTGAAACTCTTGGGATCGGCATAAATGTTGCCGGTTTTTCTTCTTTGTAAATTAGAAGTAAGTTGAGGAAGAATTGCAGTAATATAAATCGAGAGCAGCTGAAAAAGATGAGGTAGCCTTGACACGAAGACAGTTTCGTACTATTATCCTCATTGACGATGGTCCATATTACTTGTTTTCGAGTTAAACAAGGAAATGTTGAGTAAGTCATTGTGACACTTATTAGGTACGTATTTTTAAACGAGCATTAGTCTTTTGTATAGCCTTACATGCATCGATTTTAACTAGCTAATAGTTTAGATAAAAGGTCAAGTGACACGGTAGGAGCAGTTGAGGTTATGGTCTCGAGTTTCACATTGTTAGTAATGTTGGTCCCATTACAATGCCTGATTTCGCTACACATACGTTACTTGGAAAGATTTGTGATTCTTTCCCAAGTTTAGTGCTTTTGTGTGTTTTGTGAATAGGAACCTGTATGTACTGTGTTTGCAGTTTACTTGTTTGTTCTACTATGGAATATAAGAGCAACGTGCAATTTAAATTTATTTTTGACCGAATATATAGAAGTGTCAAACCTAATGCTAGCGAAGTACATCAGTGTTTGGAAAATAAGTTTCCTCGTATCTTTGAAAACATTTGTGCGCCCCAGTTACATGTGGAATCATATAGCATATATATTAATTTTAAAGATTTACAATCCTATGAACATTTGACTGCAACAGCTCCTTCGTCTGTAAATTTCACACAAGTGACTGGGGAACAAGCACATTCCGGATCGTCTAGCACATTACTAGAAGAGCATTTTAAAACTTATGGTAAAGTGCGAAAAGTGAAACCACAACTATGGAGTGCCGCTTTTCCCCTGGCATAGACAGTGGCCTACGTATTGTTCTCATTGAAATGCATAAGCATATACCGTCTCGTATCATAGTGCAAGGTTATAAGGTGAGTGTGACTCATGAAGGGCAGCCTATTACTTGTTTCAGATGTCAAAGCAATTTTCACACGATTGCCACGTGCCTATTGAAGAACGTATAACCAGCTACGGCCGCCCATGACCAGACGCTTCTACACAACGGAGATTGGCCAAGTGCACCGCTCTTTTCCCTTTTCTGGATAACTATCGCTCTCTGTCACTTCCCCCAGGCTCCCGTTTTGAGCTCCTCAAGGTTGCCTTCATTGACTGCTAACAATGACTTTCCAGTGATGGTACGAACCCCCAAGTGACTTCATCCCTAGCAAATAATGCCCTAGTTATGGGAGATTCTGAAGTGTAATCGAGACCTTCTGCCTTTACAGGATACGCCTTTCGATGCCATGCATCTTGCCTCGTCTCGTCCGTCGAAAATGAAGTGTTACAAGTGCTGCCATGTTCTTCGTCTGAAGTACAAAACAATAATGTCCCGTCTTCATTTGAACATACTGTTATTTCTGTGCAAGCTGATTTTTCTTCCCAACAAAAAGAGGAAAGTGTTTGTTTTTGTGTTCGAAAAGTTGAGTTCACACAGCTTGTTTTACACTAGTTTCAAAATGCGTCACTTTACAAGTGTTCATGTGAAAAAAATCTCTTTCACCTATGTAGTTCCCTCTTTTTACTTTTACTTTTGTTTTTGATTTCGTTTTGAGTAATTTTATAATGTTAAAAGTGAGTTCATTTATGTTAGTATCACTCAATATCATAGAATCAGTTCCGATCATAGCAAGGTCCTTCTAAAACAGTTCATTGAAAGCCGCTGACCAGATATTTGCTTTGTATCAGAAATAAGTTCTCTCCTTACACCGTTGGAGTTTCTTACAGTTTACTAAGCTATTGTTAACCGCTATCTGGAGGATAGAGTAGCGATTTTGGTACGAAAGGTCTCACCCTTCCATCATGTGCTATGATATTGTTGTGTTAGCACCTGATGGAAGGGCTATGAGTTGTTATATTCAGTCCATATATTTCGTAGCTTTGTATGGGCATTCTGGGTTTTCAGGTACAAAAGAAAAGAATGAGTTTTGTGCAACTACCATTCCTTCCTTACTTTCTCCGGGAACTCCTCATTGTATAATTACCGGAGATTTCAATGAAATTTTACACCTTGGAGATACTCTGACGCCTACCACGCCTGGTCCTACTTTGTCGGAGCTTATTCGTGTCCTAAAGTGAAAAGACGCTTTAGTTGTGTCAAACTCAAAGTATGTATTCACACACTACACTACTACGATGAAGAGTAGAATCGACCGAGCATACATTTTAGAGAGTTCATGCACTGAGGTGATATAACAAAATACAATTCCAATGGCGCTGTCGGATCATGCCACAATTGAACTATCTTTTAAAATGCCTCTCTTGCTACCACCGGCTGAGGGCCCTTCCTATTGGAAGATTAATATTGAAATCATGTCTCGCACGCAGGTTGTAGCGGGATTCTCGCGTTAATTACCTTATTGGTGAAACATGCTGCAGTACTACCCCTCTGTGATTTCCTGGTGGAATTTATATTGTAAACCTAAATTACGCAGGCTTTTGAATGGGAATGGCGACTCGCGAGAGAAGATGACCACCATTTACACGAATTTTTATATTAATATCTCTGCTAATTTTCTACTGCTCCGCCTTCTCTGGAGAACCTGGCTGGCATTAACGATATCAAACACCGATTGAAAACGATTTACTCCCTTACTTCGATCAGTGCGGAAGTATTTTATCGTCATTATCCGGCGGAGACTATAGCTATTTATCATGTTATTTGATTTTGTGACAACGGCGTTCCACTGACATTCACTCTCTCATTCTGGGAGATGGCACTACCATTATTAATTGCTCGCAGATTTTACAAGAGTTCACGTGCTACTCAATAGACTTTGCACCTGCGTGTTACATAGTCTACACAAAAGCTCCGGATTTTTTCCAAATTAACTCACAATCTCACGGATGTTGAGTGTCAGACATTGAAACCCATTAGTGCGCAGAAAATTGTTGCAGTCCTCAGGCGGACAAAGGACCGAAGTGCCCCGGAGAAGATGGATTAAATATCCAGTTTTATAAACAGCATTGGTCACACCTCAGTCAATCTCTTAACGCTTTATTCAATGCTTGGTTATGAGGAGAAGAAGTGAGTCGTAATACCACCGTCATGGTCCTCATTCCAAAATCCCCCGCCGCGCATTATGTTCAGGACTATCAGCCTATTTCTTTATTGCCCATCGATCTTAGGTCGTTCACCAAAGTGCTTAGAGTCCGACTTCGATCAATCATCCATCACTACATTAGTCCTTATCAGGCAGCACTCCATGTTGCGAATAACCTTTCATATACTCTAAGCTCTTTGCGCGATATTTATTCATATTTTCATTTTGTGCAGGTGCCCGTGGGTGTTTTAGCTATAGTTTTAGAAAAGCGTAGGACAGTTTGCATATTTTTTTTGCAGGAACTTGAAGCCTGGAGGTTTCCTTTAGCCTCCCGCACGGTCATTAATAATTTATATACCACTGCCAATTTCCGCATACAGATTAACGGACATTTGTCCACCCCTTAATTCCGCTGAAACTTGGATTAAGGCGAGGATGATTTCTGCCGACTACACTTTTTGCATTCGCATTAAACCCTTTACTCGGACAGTTGACCAACCTCCACCCACTGGACCCTTCCATTTCTTGAGACAAAATATATATGGGTATATGAATGATCACCAGAGTGAATGCTGCTCCTATGGAGCGGGGTTTTGCATTGTTGCAACGTTTCGCACTGTGTTACGGATTACAGTATAATGTACGGAAATCTAACATAATACAGTTCAATGGACTTCATTTACCTGTTACTAGCCTGGAGTTCAGTGTAACGTCACTTCGTTGAAGATCCTAGGTATCTCGTTTACTTCACAACCTACTATCCTTTTTCAAGGAAAGTTTTTATCCGTTCTTGTTAAAAATTTGCCGGCTTTGGTTTCTCGGCATCTCCGTCAAATTTATTTAATTCACCATCAATATCACTACTTTATCAATATTTACATTGTACACAAACTGTGGTGCCGGGCTCGAATTTCCCATTACAGGAATTGTTCGCACATCGGTTTGATTCTTTATTTCTATGGAATATTTGGCGTGTCTTCTATTTTCGCATTCCACATACAGGACTCTATCTTTTCCGATCAGAGGGAGGTTTGGGTCTCGTAAATCTCAAATTGAAACGTCAAACTCTGTTTATGCTCGATTGCTATACTGCAATTACTATTAACGAATCCTTCACAAAGCATTGGATACGATGTTTTTGGCCTAGTTATGGATTCCCAGTGAGCTCCCCGTTTATTAACTTTGCTGATTGTTGTCCGGCGTACATTACTTCAGTAATACATTATTGGACATACCAGCGTGGTTCTCTGTCTTACGGGACACAATTCTCGTACTTGGTATAACTTCCGATATCCTCGGATTATGTGGTCACATGTATGTGCTAAAAACTCCGCCCCGGTATTACCTTCATATCTACAGGTTAAATGGTTTCAAGTGGTGCCTTAGTTGCTGGATGCACGTGCTCGCTTATTTAAGCTGAAACGTGTTCCTCACTCACTGTTCTCGATGCGAATGGAGGGTACACTATCTCATTGGTACAATCAGTGTGTTGGTGCTGCAGCTATCTGCAACTGTCTCGCGTTTTCTTAGGACGAATTTGTAGACGATCTCCGCACCAGATCACAGCATCATGTGTTTCCGGATTTTCGTTATTTCCCACAGACCAAGCTGTGCTTTTTCTTGTGGCGTGTACACTTGTCTGTATCCATAGTCATGTGTCTTTGCTGGATGCTCGGAACTACTTTGATTTTTTTAAATCGCACTCGCCGAAAGCTCTTTTCCCCCGAGTTGGACAGGCAGTATTTTAGTCGGTTTTAGAAGTGGTGTTGCAGTAAGCTCCTTCCTTCTCGTTTAAAAAAGTAACGACTATTGATGAAGGTTTAGCGTTTCGTTTTCATTTTAGTTCTGGCGATTACTATTATACACTCCGCATGAAAAAACATGCGATAGTTAACGCCGTGCAGTTAGGCCACATTATATACACCTTCTTATCCCAAAATCATGTCAGGTAAAGAGACTCCTCTCTGTCTCCTCCTTTCTTCTCTCCGATACTAAAATTAGCTAGCAACATGAGCGCAATTCTTATTTCAAACTACACATGTTTTAGTTTCGATAAAATGAAATAACAAAACCGAGACGAAACAAGATTCATAGGTTGGTGTAGACAAAACTTGAAACACATACAATGAAAAATAGAAACCAATGGATATTTATTAAACAGAGATTTATATGTGAAGCAGAGAGAGAGAGAGAGAGTGAGAGAGAGAGAGAAGAGGAGAGAAGAAGAAAAGAAAAGGGAGAACAGATAAAACTATGGAATTCAAATGTAGTAAAAAAACTAACATTATAAAGTTCCGTTTCCAGACATCCAACAGTAGTATAGAAATAACATTTATTTTTACATATTTTTCAGAACTACTCGAATATATAGACGATGCTTTAACATTCATTATGTCAATTTCATAATGTATAGCATACTCAATTTCAAGTAGAACTGTAGATCTCCGAGACACATCTGGGATAATGTCAGAAGTTTAACACACACGCTTTGTTTCCGCGTAGTTTAATTGCAAATTCGGTAGTGTTCATTGGACGTACTGTTCCAAAATGCACTCTAATAAACCCAGTAGATAGCGTTGGTAATATCCCCTATTTCAGACAACTAATGAAAACTGGACAAAGCAGCAAATAAAATAAACGAAACGAAAAGAAGAGAGAAAGAAAGAAAGAGAAAATAGAAGACAGTTCTATTTTACTATTACCCATTTATCAGAAATACCCATATTAAAAGTCCGAACTATATCGTAGCGAAAAGTTGCAAATGTTGGAAAGTGAAAGATTATATTCCTCATAGATGTAGCATGTTTCAAATTTCAACGTAAAAAACATTGAATTATAGTGTGGGAACAAATTTTGTGTAGAATTAGTATAAATAAAATTTTTTCAAATAACCAGAGTTAAAATTTTCTAGTCTTTTCCGAAGATTTAACTGTTCCGAACATCCAGCATTGATTTAATCTCTTCCGCATATAACGTAGTATTCACAAATAGAATGAACACGCTAAGAACGCAAACGGATCGCCGTGTCAGTCGGGTGATGTTGGTTAGGTTATTGACCAACAGTATTTATGTCAGAAATAACTAGGACTGGAGATGTTATCCCCAGAGCACGAAGAACAAAACGTCGAATTAACAGTTAATTAGACACTCTAGATCAGGTATATCGGGCTCGTGCTCTGTTTTGCCTTTGGAACATGAAGTGCGTGTGTATGTGAAAGGGAGAGAGGGGGAGAAACGAAAGTTGCAAAGACAGGATAGGGAAATATCAAGACAGAGAGAGAGAGGGAAGAATATAAAAATGAAACATACTTATCATTACAGTGTATGATATAGAACGCACACACTGTTTATTTGAATTATCGCCAGTGATGCCTTGTAAGTTCTTCATCAGAAGATAAATCTTTGCAGCCATTATTTTATGAGAAAGAATCATACTACTTGATGGGGAATCGAACCTAGATTATCCATTTCGAAGTCTGGCATGCTACCACTACACCACCGATTGCTTTACCAAATCTTGTTTAACAAATCGTGTAATGTTTCTTTCTGAGAACGATAACACGAAAAGTTTATACTGCAGATCAATTATGTGTTTGGAATGTCCTGGTAATTCCCTTGCCCTTCCTCAACCAGCATTCGTAAATCGTCTCAGTCATGATACAGGTGTTTGGTCCACTTTCTTATACATTGCTTGTCCAGTATGATAAGTCGATTCTTCCCAATGACTCTGTAAAAAAAATAACTTTGTCGTAAACAGGATTAGCATCTACGTTCTATTATTCAAAAGGCTAACCTTACTCCTACACTATCATGCCATGTGAAATTATAAGCCAAGTATTACGTACTTTAGACCTGATCATTGGAACGAACCGGCTTCTTCCTGTAACGTTATTTGCACCATGGTGCATAATCGAATTCATTTTTCCGACGGTTTAGAGAGAAATTAGTGTCCACTGATAAAGAAAAAACATATGATCGGGAAAAAAAGAAATAAAAATACTTTGCAGTAATTTCGACATGCAAGTTCAAAATTACGCAACAAATAATAATAATAATAATAATAATAATAATAATAATAATAATAATAATAATAATTATTATTATTATTATTATTATTATTATTATAACATATATTGTAATATTGAAAGTAACTATTTTTGTGACTCCTAATCTCTTGAACCACCCGACCGATCTCGATCAAATTTTCAACATTGATAAGATTCGAACCTGGGAAGCTTTTTTATTATTTCATTTTAACGGTAAAACTTAGGATTAGAAGGAGAGCAGGAGGGTTGATATATAAAAATGAATAAAACGTAATAACTCCTGAACCGTCAGAGCGATCTCTATCAAACTTTCAACATAGATAAAGTTCGCATCTGGGACGACTTTTATTATTTCAGTTTGACGGTGCATTGTAGGGGCCGGAGAGACGTAGATATATATGTAAAAAATGAAAATAAAAGTTACTGTCTTTGTGAAGTCATCAATCTTGAACTACCCGACCGATAACGATTAAATTTTCAACATAGAAGAAGTTCAAACCTTATATGGTATTTATCTATTTACTTTGACGATATAACTTAGACTTTGAGGGAACGGAGTTAAAAAGAATAAATAAAACTTGATAACTCGTGAAACAAAGGATCAATCACGATCAAATTTTTAACATAGTTAAGGTTCGGGCCGAGATTATTCTTATCATTTCAGTTTCACGGGAGAACTTGGAGAGGGAAACGGGAGACTTAATGACTCTTGAACCACCAAACCAATCTGGATCATATTTTCTACCTAGATGAAGATCGAGCCTGAGATAGTTTCTGTCATATCACTTTGACGGTGTAACTTAAGAGATGGGGAGGAGAAGTGACACTTAAAAAAGAACGAAAAATTACCGGTATAAGTGGCGAATCAATAATTTTCGGAGTCGCTGAGATTAACACTGACACATCTGATGCTGTTTAAATCCAAATTCACCTCCTCAACTTGGAGGAGGGGGATATATATAAAAATGATCGATATAACAAATATCAGTGTCGTATTCATAGTTTTTCGGCTCGCTGAGATCAACAATGACACTGCAGATGCCGTGCCCCACAACATAGGGTGGTGAAGGGATATATAAAACACATCGAAAATGATCGATATCAAAGAGAGCTTTAGTAACCCTAAACAGTAATTGAGTAACTTAACATATTACTATTTTTCTCAATTTAATCCAACGAAGCGGATAATTGATGTTAATAATAATAATACTATTATTATTATTATTATTATTATTATTATTATTATTATTATTATTATTATTATTATTATTATTTTTAGTCACGTACTTTTGAACTTACACGATGAAATTACTGCAAAATATATGTTATTTCTGTAATTTTTCCTAGGTTGTGTGTTTTTTCTTTATTAGTGGGCATTAATTTCTCTAGGCCTTCGAATAAGTCAATTTCGCTGTGCACTTTTGTTCGTTCTAAAGATCTGGACTAAAGTAAGTAATATTTGACTTATAATTTTAGATGCAATGATAGTGAGTTTTGCTCGAGTCTTCGAGCAACGCACATCGCAGTCTCCGGGGAGTGACGTAATAAATTTCTTTTCCTAATCCTTTGTGCTAAGTGTTAGGTCGTTACCTGTGGCCTAAATTGGACTGTTAGTGACCATTGTAGTGATTACAGTGTAATTAGTGTTTGTTCCCGTGATAGTACAACGTCATATAAAAAGGATTTGCAATATAAATTTATATTTGATAAGCGATGTCGTAGTTCACGCCCAAATTCGAGCCAGGTTTACCAATGGTTAAATGAGACTTTTCCTCGTCTCTTCGAGCAAATTTATGCTCTTTACCTTCATGAAGAGTCTTATAGCATCTATATTAAGTTCAAAAGTGTCAACGAGTATGAACAGTGTGCGTCGACAGTTCCGGAGTCTGTGATCTTGCATCACTGTGATGGAAATTCGAGTATTATGATGATCTTGCCGGCCGAGGACCCAGAGAAAATGGAGCGTGTTTATGATTTTCCACTGGAAGCGCCTCTACAAGTACTAGAAGAACATTTCCGTGCATATGGTACAGTACGACGTGTAGAACAGCAATTTTGGACTGCTCCATTCCCTACTGGGATTCATAGCGGTGTCCATATCATCCATATCGAAGTAACCAAACATATCCCATCCCGTTTAATAGTGCAGGGTTACAAAGTGAGTGTTTCGTATGACGGGCAACCGATTACTTGTTTTATGCCAGAGGGAATTTCATACCATTTCTAGCTGTTCTTTAAAGAAAAAGCCCAGTTCTGTGGGTGTAAAACCCACCTTGGGCTCTGTGTATATGACTGAATTAGGAAAGTTGCCGCGTACCCTGCAGTCATCTGGATCTTTGGAACGTGTGACTGAAGCCTCCTTGGTCTCCTGCCCTTGGCCCGCGGGGATTTATAGTGTAGCCGATACTTCTGAGTTTGCCGAGTTACCCCGACGTTAAGTTGCTGCAGAGTTACTAACCAAATCGACGACAGAGTGGGAATCTCCAAAAATGACAGTTCCCTCGCTGCTCCCTCCTGACACTGCATTGGAAGATCCGCGAGCAGTCGCTATTTCTTCGAATCAAGAAGCTTCTTCGATTACGAGTGAGCCTTTCTCATCTGGCGCTGATACCTTTATTTCCCCTCCTTTACCAACAAGTGTTGTTTCTGTGGAACCAGACGCTGCCTCCCAGCAAAAACGAAGAAGAGTGTCAAGGTCATTTACGAAGAAAAAGGAGCTGAGTGCTTCTCTGTGTACCTCTCAAGGAACGAAATTGCTAATCACACGTGACACGAGATCGCAAGAACGGGCTATTTCTGATTCCGAGTTGCAGTGAGTGAAAAGCGGGTCTCTTTCAACTTACGACAGCGAAAGTTTTTGAGTAAGGGTCGTGGTCCCCTCTTATATCTTGCTTTTGTATTGTGCTTATTTTCCTGGTTTGTAGTATAGCAGTGGGCAACTTTTTTTGTTATATATTTGGTTTCTTTCTACAACGGCGTACGTCCGGGTTCTTTAAGTAAGTACTTTTTTGTATATTTTTCTTGTTGAATGTGAGTATGCCATTGGTAAACTCTTTCACCCTTCCTACGCTAAATAATAATCGCATTAGTTCCGTGCAAAATATAGCGCTACTGAAGCAATTTATCGAGGGGCGTCGCCCAGATGTATGTTGTTTAACGGAACTGTTTTTCCTTCATTTGAATTTCTTACTGATTTTAATGCTATTATTAATTGTGAATCTTCTACTAGTGTTGCTATTTTACTGAGCAAAGGCTTAGCCCACGATAGAATAATGTTGTCACCTGATGGTAGGGCAATTCGCTGCTACATTCAAGATATCTGCTTTATCTGTTTATATACTTCTTCTGGATATCTCAAGATACCAGAAATTGAAGAGTTTTTCGCCACAAGTATTCCGTCTTTGTTTCCTCCTGGCATTCACCAATGTATTGTGGTGGGAGACTTTAATGCGGTGATTGATCCTCGTGACTCTCTCACCCCTTCCCCTCCGTGTCATGCTTTAGTTGAGTTGGTGCGCGCTCTCATGTTACATGATGCGCTGATTACCTCTAATTTGAAGCGCGCAACGAAATTTACCTGTTCTACCACTCACAGTCGCCTCGACAGGGCATACGGAACGGACCATTTATGTAAAGGAGTGCTCCACTTTTTTACTATACCTGTCCCGCTGTCTAATCATGCAGCGGTCGAAGTAGCCTTTAAGTTATCGTTATCTCTTCCTGTTGCACCTGGCCCTTCTTTTTGGAAGATCAACCGTGATGTGATGTCACGAGAGGAAGTGGTAGAAGCTTTTACTTGGCGTTTTGAATACTGGTGTAAAATCCAACAATATTATCCAACGGTAGGAGCATGGTGGTCTCAATGTTGCAAAACCAAAATACGTAGCTTTTTTCAATGGCGTGGTAAACTTGCACGTCAAAAGGATCGTCAGTTATATGATTTTTTTATACAGTGCGCTGTCTGAACTTTGGGCGACACTACCGTCTCTTGTCAATCAGGCCACTATCAATGATCTTAAACACCGGATGCGACAGATAGATTCTCACGCCTATTTTTCAGAGGACGTATATCATTTTTTTCATATATGGACGTATATGGAACATCCTCTTTGTATCATGTCAATCTTTTGTTGCGTCAAAGGCGTGCCAATTTCATCGAGTCCCTTGTCTTTGTGGTTGGCAATATCACGACTGATTCGCTCCACATGTTACAAGAACTTACTTGGTACTATACCGAGTTTCCGAGCGCGCAGACTATTGATTACACTTCAGCACCTGAATTTTTGTCAGCCCTCCCTCACAAGCTGTCAGAGAGTGATCATTATGACTTGATGCGTCCCATCACAGAGGAAGAGATCTCTTCTGTTCTCAGGCGTGCCAAAGGCAGCAGTTCCCCAGGGGTCGACGGTTTGAATTTTTCCTTTTATAGGCGATATTGGCCTTTTCTCAGAGTGACTCTTGTTTCGCTGTTTAACTCGTGACTCTCGGGTGACACGTTTGATCACAATACAGCTATAGTGCTGCTTCTCCCGAAATCGCCTACTGCACGTGTGCTTCCGATTACCGGCCAATTTCCTTATTATGTGATCCAAAGAAAGTACCTTCTTACAGTCCCTGCTAAAGATATTTGCGGTGATTTTGTGAGTTTTTGAAGCTGGAATATAGCCCATTACCAGTAACTGGGGCATGGAAGGCGCATCAGGGCATTAATTCTGTGACACTTGTGATTAAAGTGACGCTTACTAGAGTTCCCAAATACAATTTGGGATTTGGTGAGTCTCCACCAACCAAAACAGAACGACCATTCCCAACCAAAACAGAAGCCATACAAAAATATTGTTCGAGACGACTATACTATCATTTCGGATGAATGTTATTGTATTTTAAAACAAATAATACTGATGTGCTTCAAAATCCTTATCAATGATCGTTAGGGAAAACTGCTTCAAAAATGTGCATTGAATCTCCAATAAGGAAAATGAAGTTTTGTGTTTACGTCCTCAAGCAGAGGGTAGGCTATGACTTTCTCTCATTTACTGTTGAAATTTGAAAAAATCATACATTTTTCAATAGGAATGCCGAATTCCATATTAATAGTGTGAATTTTCTTTCAGCGTTGTAGAAAATTATAAGAATTTTGATACATCCTATATACACATACATGCATATATATATATATATATATATATATATATATATATATATATATATATATGTGTGTGTGTGTGTGTGTGTGTGTGTGTGTGTGCGTGTTTGGAAATAGGGGATTCTAGTGACCAAATTTGCACTACATAATGACAGTTGATTTCACTATAGTCTACCTAATAGACGAGTTCCAAAACCCGATTAACTGTTTCAGTTCCGTTCAAACAGAATGTGTCGCCTTATTTCACAAAACTGAATTGTAATATGGATTCTTTTTGTTTGAAAACAAACATTATATTGCCGCTTTTTGGTATATTCAAGCATATTTTGAAAAGGTTTCAAATGATATGTAGTGCTTTCGTTTTAATTTAAAGTATTGTGAATCTGCTTTTTCACTTTTGAATGGAATTACGATTTCACAAGTATTTTTCTCTACATATTTTTGTAAAACCACGTTAATAAGCAATGGAAAACAAAACTGTTTTTCGTGTCGGTTTGGTTCCAGTTAAACGTTTGAAAATGAAATGAATATTTTTTGCGTTTAATGTTCCACGATTATTAATGTTAGGTTAAGTGGGACCTTTATAAAAACAAATGAATTATGATGGACGAATTGGTGGAATGAAACTGGGAGGAAACGAGAGTAATGCAGTGTACCAAGAATACCCACGTGAAGATGTTGTCCACCTCCAGCTTACTTGCCTTGGGAACGAACCAGGTATCCACCCATCAGGTAGTTCATTAGTATTTTATCATGACCGGAATCAGTGTTCCCTCCTTACTAAAATCTTTGAATCATAAACGTGTGCAATTTGATACATACAGGAGTGCTTTGTTCCTGTTATGTAACAGATGTGTCTTAGGGTATTGCATTCAGCATTGGTTTCGTAATGAAAAGATCCTGGTTTCAATACCGCATAGGTCATTAAGGAAATTTCTATAATTCACAAAATTAATATTTCTGATGTTTAATAACATGAAAAATATTTCATTTCTCTCGGTCTTAGAGTTGAAAGACTTTCTGGTAGAGGAAATAATAACCACATGACGAGATATGTCTATAACCTTGATTTGTACTGTCTGAAAACGTAATGTAACTTGTTTAGCAAACAATTCATGAATACATCACCCTCATTCTTAGGGATTAGACACACATACTTCTAAAGTATTTCTTATAAGACAGTTCATCCCCAGACCTTCTAAAGAAACAAATTCTTTTCCTTTTTTCTATCATTTTCTCTATGCTAATTTGCACTTATCTCACAAGTAAACCTTACGTTTGGGTGAATCGAGTTGCTGACTGGGACACATATGAAAAAGTAGTACTAAATGTGGTCAGTATTTCAGTGAAGTTGTAGGTGCGAAGCTCCAGGGGTTTAGGAGATACAGCTACCAGAACATCACATGGAAATACAGAATAGTCTTCATACAGTTGGAGGTAAAAGCTCTGTAAGACCTCTTGTAACGACAAAATGTGAATAACGAATATATAGGTACATATTAGGACTAGAGTGAAGTCATATAGTAAGGGTATACCTGACGGCGGCTATCTTGAAATCCGCCATTTTGAATTAAGGTTAAGTTTTTAAAATAGGAATAGGGTCATGTGATACATGAGTTAAGGCGCAAATTTAATCAGAAGAACAATGGTGTCGTTAATTTTGATTTACGCGCAATTGGTAAAAAGTTACAGGGAAATTAAATATTGTTGCAGTATGTATTCGTCCTTTACCCCATCTTGTAAATTTTGTGTTAATGATAATAATTAAATAAAAAGTAGGTTGATAAATATTAGGTCTATGGTAAGAGTTGCCTTGATGGCGGCCATGTTCAAATCCGCCATTTTGAATCAGACAAAAGTTTTAAACAAAACGCATTCAGTGACACCTTATTAATAGCAAATTTTACCATAAATCCAACGGTATAACCATTTTTGTTTTATCATTAACCAGCATTTGTTATCGCATAAACAAGTTGCTAATTTAAGGAAAAATGACCAAAGTGGAATTGAGTCATAATTGAACTTGGGTCTTTCTTCCAGAAAAGCCCTCAATTAGTACAATCAACAAAAGTGTGTGTGACTTGCACAAATGCTCTGCTCACAGTGAGCACACCTGACAAATGCAATCGAGTTACACTTGACACATTTGTCGTAAACGATTCCGTTATACCGTTAGATTTATGGTAAAATTTGCTATTAATAAGCTGTCACTGTTATGCGTTTTGTTTAAAACTTTTGTCTGATTCAAAATGGCGGATTTGAATATGGCCGCCATCAAGGCAACACTTGCCATAGACCTAATATTTATCCACCTACTTTTTATTTAATTATTATCATTAACACAAAATTTAAAAGGTGAGGTAAAGGACGAATACATATGCTGCAACAATATTTAATTTCCCTGTAACTTTTTACCAATTGCGCGTAATTCAAAATTAACGTCACCATTGTTCTTCTGATTAAATTTGCGCCTTAAATCATGTATCACATGACCCTATTCCTATTTTAAAAACCTTAATTCAAAATTGCGGATTTCAAGATGGCCACCGTCAGGTATGCTCTTACTATATGACTTCCCTCTAGTCCTAATATGTACCCATATATTTGTTATTCACATTTTGTCGTTACAAGAGGTCTTACAGAGCTTTTACCTCCAACTGTATGAAGACTATTCTGTACTTCCATGTAATGTTCTGGTAGCTGTATCTCCTAAACCCCTGGAGCTTCGCACCTACAACTTCTCTGAAATACTGACCACATTTAGTACTACTTTCTCATATGTGTCTCAGTCAGCAACTCGATTCACCCAAACGTAAGGTTTACTTGTCAGTCTAATTTCACCCATCAAAAAGTTACTGATTATTCTAGAAACGTTAAACAGAGAAGTATTATAAGTATTATTTTTTAACTAATTGTAAACAAACATGCAGTATAGGCACTAAACACTAAATTTTAATATCATATCGTTTAATTTGCAATTTACAAATGTAAAAAGTATTACACTCTTAATTATTTCATTATATCTTCATATTAAGAAGTGAGTGAAACATCTCGGGCCGAGTTTCGAACACTCCATCTTCAAATTCACAAGTTCTCTACAGACTGAAAGGCTCAAGATACTTGTCTACCTGCTGTATATTTACGCCTTGCCGCTAGCCCTTATATACAGAAAAGAGGAAAATGAAATTACCTCTGTATAAATCTGCGGGATTTGACGGACCTAACCTTACTTATTGGGCTTAGTGTCTGAACAAGTTTCCAAGTTTATGTCAACAGGAGTGTAGCACTGAAACAGCCCCAAAATATCATCAACCATGTTGAAATAAGAGGCAATATTAACACATTGACTGCCACTGTGTTACTGAAAATATACCTCATCTGGGCCAATACGATTTTCTCCTTTCAGACCAAATGTAAAGTAATTATATATACATAACATTTCAAAACAATGAACGTTAAGCTCATTGTTGACGTTTTTGTATGTGTATGCGTTCTTATACACGCGGCGCAGGGTTGAAATTTTACCTTGTACGCCACGTGTATTCGATTTCATACACGCAAAAGTTTGTATTATTTTTAGCATATTTTCACTGTTTTGTTTGTAATTATCCAATTAATTTGAAATTGTGGTGAAATAAATGTTGTCCGCACCCACTCCTTGTGCTTTGTCACAAAAACGTTTTAAAAAATTCCATCTCTGACAATTATTATAGAAAGATTTATTATTTTCCAACAATGAGAACTATTTATGACATGGCTTTGCAACAGTGATAAAAACAACTGAATGCTATGTTTATGCTGCAATTTTGTTGTGTCGTGAATATTATTGTTCTATATTTCCTGTGAGAAATGGATGAGGACCAGATTAGACTTTACCTTCACGACGATGAAGAATTGAGTGATAGGAGTGGTGAAAATCTAAATTACGATTCTGATCAGGACCCTGAGTATCTTCCAAGCGAGGATTGTGATGACTGTTCAACTTCCTACAATCAGAGACTAGAAATCACATCATCTTCGAGTCAATGGCCTTGTGATGATCATCCAGACAGTGATAATAATGACGAAGAAGCTACAGTCCAGCAAGCGGATACTTCTCAGAACACTCACCGTGATTTCAGTAACTTATTCTGGGACATTCCAAGGGGTAAGCAACCCAATATTCAATTCAATGGAAGACCAAGAATAGATCCAGATTTGGCGGCAACGTTATCATTAGGTGAACCTCAAGATTTTTTTCAGTTCTTCATAAATGATGACATAATACAAGT
The DNA here is from genome assembly GCF_964235325.1 of Thermobia domestica. NCBI lineage: Eukaryota > Metazoa > Arthropoda > Insecta > Zygentoma > Lepismatidae > Thermobia > Thermobia domestica. Next base: position 154,418,586 of record NC_137457.1, read on the forward strand.
AATGGTCGATCAAACAAACCTTTATGCAATACAAGTTATGTTGGAGACTGATGTGAGCCCGCATTGTAGACTTCACAATTGGGAGCCTACCACCAGTGAAGAATTGAAAAATTTCCTTGGTCTTTTAGGGTGGATGGGCATGGTACAAGTACCAAAATTGTCCAACTACTGGAGCACTAGTGCTTTGTACGATTTTCCTCTTCCTCGACGAGCAATGAGTAGAAACAGATTCGAATTACTAATACGACTGTGGCACTTCACAGACAATTCACGCGCTGTTCCAAATGATAGGTTACACAAAATTAGGGACATCATTGGAAAACTAATTTCACGATTCCAGGAAATATATACACCAGGAGAAAACAATTGTGTTGACGAAACGATGGTACCATGGCGAGGAAGACTTTCGTTTAGGCAGTACATTCCTTCAAAAAAGAATAAATATGGTGTGAAATATTTCAAAGTGTGTGCCAGCAAGGGCCATACGTGGAACATTTCGCTGTATGTTGGAAATATAAATACGTCCAATTACATGTCAGTTCCGGAAACAGTTGTTTTCGATCTTGTAAAAAAATCTTTTTGGTGAAGGACGGCGACTATTCACCGACAATTATTGCACTAGTGTTCCTCTTGCTTACCTTGCAATTGACAATAATACACACCTAATCGGTACAATTAGGTCTAACCGTAAATATTTGCCACCCGATGTTGTTCAAGAGAAACTGAAGAAGGGTGATATTGTGGGTAAGGAAACCCAGAAAGGTGTGACGGTTTTGAAGTGGAAAGACAGTAGAGATGTATTAGTGTTATCTACAGCTCATTCTGCTGAAGAAGTAACTGTGATGGAAAAACGTGGATTAGAAATTAGAAAGCCTACTGCAATTGTGGATTACAATAATGGCAAGTCCTTTATTGATGTAAGTGATCAGTTAGCTTAGTATGGCAAATTTCTACGAAAGACTACAAAATGGTATAAGAAAGTTATTCTAGAATTGATATAAGGAACGTCGCTTATATTCTCTATACTGAGTGTATCCATCTCGATAATCTACATATAAACGAGTTCCGGGAACGTATAATTCTAAGTCTATTATCAGGTCAACTACCTCCAGCACAAGGCCTTTCTTCACCTGTGCAACAAGGAAGAAAAACTCAAACTCATTATTTGGTAGACAAAGTAGGGGATAATGGAAAAAAGAAGCAAGGACGCTGTGTTCATTGCTACAAAATATATGGAAGACGTAGGAAATCTGACTCGATAGGGAGAAAATTTGCTAAGTGGGTAAAGACAGTATGTGACAATTGCCCCAAGAATCCTTTCATGTGCCGAGAGTGTTTTAATAAAAATCATTGAAGTTTCATAAGTACTCAGCCAATAAATCATAAATCTTTATAGGTTATTTAGAAAAAAAAACCTAAGACTAAAACAATGTAGCAAAATGATTATATATTGAAGAGTTTTCTAAGAGTTTAGATGTATGATTGATGAGGTACATAATGTATAAACTTGTGAAATCGAACTTGAAACACGTTCTATTTTGCGACCAAACTATCTCTTTCAATTGTCAATAGTAAATACAAAAATTCGAAATAGTAAATAAAGCTTTCAACATTTTTTATCTTTTGGGAAATGAAAGAATTTAAAATTCTTAGCTGTACGCCATAACTGTTTAACGATCATATAGTTTTGCTTGAACTGTGTATACATTTTATACACAAGGCCTAGAATGAAGATATTTCTTGTGTATGTAATAGCATACACGCGGCGCAGAAGCAAGACGCCATGTGTATGAAAAAGCATACACATGGCAGTCATTGTGTTAAGGACTCAAATCTTCAGTAATAATAATAATAATAATAATAATAATAATAATAATAATAATAATAATAATAATAATAATAATAATAATAGTAATAATAATAATAATAATAGTAATAATAATAATAATAATAATAGTAATAATAATAATAATAATAATAATAAAGAGAAGAAGAAGAAGAAGGGTACTGTATATAATATAATTCCGTATGATTACAGACTATGAAATATTGTAATATCGACCCCATCATTAGGCAAGAGTTACAAAATAGTCGGGATTGGAGAGAATTGTCAGTAGCACCAGGTCGTACCCCCTGAGTACGTCCCTACAAGTAGCTAAATGGAAATCGAAAGGTTTCCACTAAACTTTTACGTACAAAGTAAGGCTACTGAACTCACATTAACCATACCAAAACTTATGTTTTTAAGCTAAAGGAGACGTCGATTATGAGAATAAATGAAATCTTTGAATGAAGAAAATGGTAATAAACAGAACCGCGAGGAAACTTCCACACACTACGTTTGTACATAATAACTTACACTTTAGGGAGCTGGGATAGATCGAGGGACGCAAGCTCCACAGCAAAGTGGGCTACGACTGAAACAACCATAAAGAAAGCGCCTATCGTTTTTGGTACAGGGTGAACCACAAAATTTACAAAACTTCAGTAATAATAATGATAATGGACCACCAATGAGTAACTAGTGACATTTAGCCAAAATTGCAGCTACTCCACACGGTTTCCACTTCCATTTTGAAAATATACCTGCATTGGCCAGACAGCTTCAGAGATGCAACGGACGTCAATGAATCACAATTTATTCCCCAAAATTTTCATTATGCGTGATTTGATTACATTAAGGTTTGTCTACAAAAGCACTTTTTTAAAAAAAATTTAAAAATATGTGATTATTACCTCCAACCTTGTGATTATTACTCCAGTTCTCTTTAGACTTCCTCATGGGGACGATAAAACAATATATGTATAGAAATATAATAAAATATCCATATGAATTACAATCCTTTAAGCGTAATCAAAAGACATTAGGAAATTTAAAGGAACTAAACGGTATATTGAGTTTGATTTTGATGTATGAGATGGTTTTAATCATCCTTACTTTGCTGATATGTTGGCTATGTAACTTTTAAGAGAAAGTACATGATGGAAAGGACATAGATTGGGAATACAGCGGTAAAGCAAATATTAAGCTCATTAATAACTTCTATCGATATCTCTTCTCTCAAATAAAAATCAGTACGCAAAATCAGATACTAGATACTACAGACTACCCTGGTTTAACTTCCACTGCAATAAATACGTGTACACTTTCAAAAAAAATGATGAAAATCATTATCATGAAAGTGGATGGGCAGGAATCAAATGGTAGAGAACAAATGGAGAAATGGTATTTCTCTTAAGACTTTTACCAGGATCTTCACTGATTATAAAGGTATTATATGAAAAGGAAGATTAGCCTAAAATATTTGTTTATAAGAAATGGATCTGATGATACTGTACTTTTCATTTGGAAAGCGAATAAACAAGAGAAGACATTCAAGAATGATGAACCACACCCAGGTAAGGTAAAGATTACAAATATGAAGTTGAGAATGCATCTTTTTGTTCAGGAATCAAGTTACGCAACCTTACTAAGATGCAACATGTTGAAAGTAGGTAAGATTCCTATTTCCTTCAACTCATATCTATGTTTAAAAAGGGACTAACAGGCAAATATTTCGAATTTGATTTAACCAAATAATTTAACTCTAGTGAATTTGATATGACTTAATTCCCATTGACTTTTTTCAAACAGATTGAAATGATAACTAAGAAAAATACTCAAGCAAGTCCGATCACTGTAAAGTTCTCAATATCCATTTGAAAAATGTTCGTAGCGAAACTTTTTCTTTAGAATCTGTGAATTTAGATTTCGGATAAGATAAATACCTTAATGTAAATGCAATGAATACCGCATATAGGACAGCTACCATTGAAAACACTGAAATGTATTACTATCCAATGGAGTTCTTAGAGAAGAGACCAATGTTTTTAATTAATATAAACAAACATCAATCAGTAACTTCAAGGGATAGAATTAATTTGAAACTGACTTGATTTTGAGAGTGATGTTATAGATAGAACAATTTGTTATTTTGTTATGATTTCTAAGAAGAACTAGAGGAAATGTAATAAATTGTATGTTTCTTAGATTTGTTTAGTTTTTAAGTGTTCATATAATAATATCATAAAAATAAATATACGAGATAACATTCCACGCAAGAATTTTATTGCGTTAACTCAGGATACTATATTAAATCTTGAGAAATTATTAACAAAAGTCAAAAGGATGTTCATGAGAATAAAATACGTCTATATTAATCATATTACTTTAAGTATCCTATATCAGCTTCTGCTTCTTTATTAATCTGTTTATTATTGTTACAGTGTATTGAATTATTACAATGCACTTGCTTGTACTTCGGCCGGAATCTGCGGCATTTTCAACATCATTAACTTTAGCTTTGAAGAAAGAGTATTATAAAAATATTGTGAATCAAATTGAGTTGTTTAAAGATGAGCTTAAGGTAATTAAGTTAATGAATATTGAACTAACACGTGAAAATATGAGGGCTATTTTTAAGAGAATCAATGATATACTTAACATAAGTCGAGACTATTAGAAAAAAATTAAGTTCATATGAATTTTCTAGAGAGGTAGGACGGTATTCCTATAAACACATAGAGACTGTTAGAAACAAAAATGAAGTTCAATAGAATTTAGCAGAGACAAAAGAGATCGCTAATATGGAACCTTAAAGAAGTTTAATCTTACCAACACATTCAACGTAATCACAAAAATCGTTCAGGATCATACTGAAATGTTTTTTTAGATGAATGGCTGTATATTTGCTTTAAATCATGACCAATGGACTAAGTTTAAGAAGTCATCTTTCCCTAGGAGAATGAGATAACCAGAAGATTTTACTATCATTACCCAAACCTGCAATCATGTAACATATAACACAAAAATTACACGGAATTTTGGATGTAAGTTTATATGGCAATATCATAAAAGCTACCCTCGTATATAAGTGTCTAGACACCTCATCAAATACTGCTGTAATATATATATATATATATATATATATATATATATATATATATATATATATATATATATATATATATATTGCTATGTTTCTCGACTTTTTAAAAATATATTTAAAAAATACTTATTAACATGGCGCCGTATATACTTAAATTCAATCTTTAAATTTAGTTCCAATATAAATATACTTTGTTATGCTTCAAGTGGAAGTGGAAGAAAGATAATTATAATCATATGAATACGTAACCCTACACACATTATTTCAGCCATAACTTACTGTCATCTGTTGAAGATTACTACAACAGCGAGTTGAATACATATATGTGAATGAAATGAGAGAGCATATCTCTGAAGCGATTTGAATGAAAAACTGTTTCTTCAATCAAAGGGAGCACAACATTAAGATAAATTTAATTAGTAGTTATAGGTACGATATATTTGTCTTTAAGTTGTGTTCTAAAGGATGGCATAAAAATTCTATTGTGGGTAAATTATAAAATACAATAGTTGTAGTTATAGGTCTTAGATATGTTAGGTATAAGTAAGTTGTAGATTTAGATAAATAAATATACTTTATGGATGAAAATAATATTTATTTATTTCAGAAAACAACAGCCGAATGTCTAATTACAATTTTTCCATAATGATAATAGTTTGAAATACACATAATAACATAATAATAATATAATAATGATAATAATACGATTGAAAAATTATTTAAAATACATACAACATGATATACAACTTATTTGTTTAGAATAAAACTCTGTCTATAACTACAAATGTTTAACTGTGGGAGCTTTTGTGAGTAGCGGAGAAACTTATGTTGTAGAACACATACTCTGCACCACTCCTGACTGCCTATAGTAACCGTATAACTTTTAGCTCCACCTCCTACTGCTTATAACTTCTAGTACACCCGTCACCACAGTATTTTAAGGAATACTATATAGCACAGCAGGCCACCTGTCACTTGCTAATACTATTTACCGTAGTACTTTAGCACCAGTGATATTGCTCAATACGACCCTGATATCCTTACGGTGAACATACTTTTATAAAGTACGTCACTGCATTGCTAATGTCCTTTTACTAAGTACACCAATATGCATAAGTTTGTAGCATTTTAGAGAAAGAATAGAAATAGTTAGAACTTTGTCGAATCTAAAATAATACAGATGGTAAAATATAATTGTGAAATAGTTTTTATTTCATTTAAATCTGTTCAAATTTGTCGGAGTAAGGAAATTTTAAAATCCTGCATATAAGCATTATCGAATACACACAAAAAGTCAGCTTCTCACAAACACACAATCCAAGTAGGAAACGACAGACACATATTTCTCAGATTTATAGCCTCTTTCTTTTTCTTTCTTAGAATGTGGCAGAGAACGTGACTTGCAATCCAGTCGCTCTCTTTTTTTTCTGAAGTATCAGAAAGTGACATGTATAATCTTCTCACACCAAAATATTTTCTTTTCTCTTCCTTCACTAGAGAGCTTCTAGGTGTCTATTAGTATTTTCTCCGGAGACAATATCATCAACGTCGATGACGTGAGCCGCTTTCGTAATATTTCAGATAGTCTTCTACATTGCTGGCAACCCACTTGACTAAAATTATCATTTTAAAATACAAAATCCTTAATAAAATTGGTTCTATTTGATCAATTTTCAAAATTAAAAGACAAAGGGACCAAAATATTTTTGGAATGAGTATCAAATTACATAATCCAAACGGTAACTATAATATCTCTAAAACCTTACTATTAGGAAAATAAAAAAAAATACTATCATAAACTACATACAATTCTAAGTCATTATTAATTTTTTTTTTCGATTTCTCAAAAATTTCTCAAAAATTTTTGATTCGATATAACATTTCTTATTATTACCTTAGAACAAAATTTCATAAGCTATTGAATGAAGCATTTTCTTATGCATTAACAGGTAGTCTATGACTGATTACAGTAACTTATATTTATATCCATAAAGTTTTCTTATATCTAACTTATATCTAGAACTAACTTATATCTAACTTAAACCTAACTTATATCTAAAACTTCTATCTTATAATGACTCAATGATATGGCATATATTCCATCACTTGAAACACATATCTTATCATGTATACAACACTCTTCCTTACACCTTTGGCTTTCTTACATCACTTCTCGTTGTCACTCGTCCTTAGTACTGAATTATTCATCAACTTGTAGAAGTCCTCTTGAAAACCATTTTTTGCTCAAGTTCTCATTTGTGTGTTTAAATCTATATATTTTTTTTAACAAACCTGACTGTTCGAACTCTCTTACCGTACCTTCATAAGGTTCAATCCAAGTTATAGACATTGTTTTAGGTTCCGATAGATAATCACATATTTTTCTTTATCATATTGGATTGTTAGCAGTTTTGATTGTTTTGAACCCTGTGAACACATATTTTTAGAATATAATGAATAGTCTTTGTGATAGTCAAGAATTAATTTTGGATACTCAAGATCTACTTTTAATATTAAATATATAACCTGTATCGAATTATCAGTTATAGTTGTGAAATACATTTCTCTTATCTAGTCTTCACTTAACAATCTAATTAACTTATATTTAGATATTAATTCATAGCCCAGCCGTAGAGGTTATTGACATCTAGGTATATAATATAAGATTCTTCGTTATTATCATCGTAACCTTCCATATACTTATCGATTGCTTTTACATATTTTGTCAAGTATTGTGAGATTCCATTTCTTATGCCATTCTGTATCATCAAGACCATAAGGTAATCCGTTAGTAACTGTCATCTTTAACTTTGCATCCCAAGCTCAACATGGCACTGTCATGTACCATGCTGGATCAAGACCATAACTTTTAAGACATGTGTTTCTAAAATTCTCAAACACATCTGCTAATAATAACACGTCAGTTTTTCGATATAGGTTATGGTATTCCCGGAGATTATTAACTTCAAATGCTTCCCATACTTTCTTTGCCTGCTCATAGTTACATACTTATATGCGTGCTCATAAGCTTGTTGAAGAATACTTCCAGTGGTGGTAATTGTCTCTGTCTAAACTTATCCCAGTCACTAACATAATAATATGGTTAAACACCTTTCCTTATTAAAACTCTTTTCATCAGGATAAAGGTGTTGTTTTTGATTCATTTGTTCTCACATTAGATTTGATGATAATATGTTAAACTACATGACATAAATCTAAACGTATCTATGAATTTTCATTTAATAGCTCCAACGTTTTTTTTTTGAATTACATGTATTGTTCTTTGTTATTAGGTATTAATTCCATTTGCTCTCTATGACATCCTAGCTCTCTTATATACAAGCTCGCGTCATACCCTGATAACTTATGAATAATGACGGGTCCAAACTTAGGTATTCTAACGTTTAGATTACAATTGTTACATAATGCAGTTACAAACTCTCCAGCTATATGATCATATTGTTTTAGTTTCTGGTACTCTTGAGTATATTCTATTTTACAGTAAGAAGATTCAGATTGTCGAAATCTTCTATCTGCTCATGTGTTAAAAGTAACTCGTTGTTTTGTCTACATATGTTTCATATTTGTTTGTTTTGTTTCTTTAACATTTTTATGAACTTCTTATCTGCATCTTTACCTCTATACGCAACAGAATCAGTTGTACTTTCATCCTTTCTTACAATATAGTAACATAATACAGATGGCTTATGCTGTTGATATTTCTTGGTATATGACTCGTCTTCTGGATAGAATTCTTCACATCCCGTAACCTTATGCAGTAAACATCGAAATCAGCGTAAATCACAAATACTACCGCCGTATATTGGTAGTTCTGAAATTCAACATATGTATCTTCCGGCCTCATTTCTATTTTAACAGCTTCGTTAGTAAAACAATTTATTTCATGTTTATATAATGGATCGTGTGAGTAAAATATAACAATCATCTATTACATATTTGTTTCATGCTAACCATTTAGTTTTTTGACTAGTTACTACTCTACTTAGGCCTTTAATCCAAAAATAGATTTAGTTTCCTCCTTTACATAAAACAGGTTTACAGGAGTGTCTTCCTTGATTTTAGTATAATGTAAAACGTACAAAAAATATTTTTCGTTCGATGTATAAACGTTAAACTATATATCGAGTACTCTTTCAAGTATTGGGATGTTAGTTAGTTTTACAGGACAATCAACACCTTCAATTTTTCTTCTAAGTCATTAACAACATTCTTGTACTTTGATGGTCACCGCTAATTCTTTTCGACTGGTTGTAATCCAGAAGCAATTAAATATAAGCCACATTTTTCATTTTTGTTCTTTACATTGATAACAGTATCTTTCCTTTTAATTTTATTTGGCAGTTCTATGTATGTGGACCCTCTATGAGGAGCATATTTATTAAGAGCTAACTTTATGAAGTTTTCATGCATGAGAGCCCATCCAGAACTTCTAGCATGGAACTCATCCATTCTTGTTCTTTATATTTCTTTGGTATCAATTGTGGTCTCTTGTAGATTGGTTGATTGGAATATCTCTTTATTATCAGAGTTGAAGTAAAAGATTTGAATTTCTTTACCTTTCTTGTATTGACACTCTGATATGAGATTAGCCTTTAACGAACCATGTTTCAATTAGCTGATGTTCAGTCTATTTATTAAAGCCTTTGATGTCGAAGTAACATATTGCTCTAGAGGATCATGTTCTTTATAATCTGTTCTCAATCTCCATGTCTCTAATCTTGATTTACACCGATGCTTTACATCAATCGGTATTGAATCGGAGTTTTTGAGCTTTATATCAATCGATAGTGATTCGGGTTTTTCTCTTGGTTCTTCAATTACTTATTTTTTAAAAGGGAGTAGTGCTAAAGCTATCTCTGTTTCTAGTCTTTTAGGTTTCAGTTCTACAATGATGTCTTCCTCAAATGGGAAGAACTTCTGTTTTCTTATTATTTCTCTGAATGTTTTAGGATCATCTTTCTCTAGTGAGTAAATAAGTTGTTCTTTCCGCAGTCGGTAGTAACCTCTAAGACCCCTTTCTCTGCAGAACTGTTTCAACTGAACGACAGTGCGTCTATTATAGCTCATCTGATTTCTTAGAACAAGTACTTTTGTCTGAAAATTCAAATTTGTGATCCATCTACCATGCTATTTTTCCAAAACAACTTATTCAGTATATTCCATGCCGTCTGTTCGCGACTGCCGATTCACTATATTCCCTGCTAATCCCTTATCTAGAGAAAAAATAAAATGAAATGAAATTTTTGAGTTTTACGTCCCACGGTTATGCCAGTTAGGCTAAAGGAGACGGTGATGATGAGTAATGAATGAAATGGTGGAATGAAGAAGGTGGGAGGAAACGGGAGAACCCCGAGAAAACCCACGCACACGGTGTTTGCCCACCACAAAGTTCACTTGGCGGGAGCAGTGTTTGAACCCGAGACCCCGAGCACCAGAAGTGAACGCTCTACCACTGAGCCACCGCGCCCCCCCTTATCTAGAGGTCTTCCATCTATCCGCAACCTGAGGACGCGCCATGCTGTGCTGACAGGAAATTAAATTATAGATGTTATTATCATAAAAGTGTTACTACTCTAATAATGTTTGATGAGCGACACACTGTTACTCCGTTGAATCTAGCTCTAATAATGTTTGATGAGCTACATACTTAATATGGTTTGTAGGTTTTTATTCGAAGACAAGTACATGTTTTTTAAATCTATCACTAAATTTCTTTAAGCTTGCAATAACATTATCATCTTCAAATAAATCTGTATTCGTTGCATGTATCTTGTAAAATAGTTTTAAGAGTATCATCTAAAATACTAATACGTTTGAACCATTGTTCGTTTGGATAAGAATTCAAGCTGTGATTTCATAAAACTTACAATTATCTAGTTTTTCAAGTTTAACAGGTTGCATTTTTTGTGTTGAAGTTTTACAGTTGGGTAATAGGTCAACTGGTTTTAACAAGATACTACATCTCTTATAAGATCTATTTTTCACAATTCCATTTTTTTCATATCATTCCTTTCTTCGCCTAGGTCGTCTATTTGTATTTGCATTCTGATTCTCTACTGACTCACTTCCAGTTTCAGTTTCATCTTCACCCATTTCTATGATGTTACACATTGCGATAAAAGTTTTAACTTCATTATATAACTATAAATCATGGAAAGTATATTACTGCGTTCAATGGTTTTATGATAAGTTCTGAAACATCTTCTACATAATGAACAGTGAACATTTAAACGCAACCTCTTTTTTCAAATATCTCTTACAAAAATATGATTGCACATGGTTTTAACTTTGTAAATACTATTCCGAAGAAACATAGAACAATTGCTGTCATAAGCTAGCTCTATCTCATCATATAATTCGTTGATGAGTTTAATTTTAAAACCAGGAATGACTTTTCATACCTTACAATCTAACGTTAATAGACTTGATACCGAAACTATAGAATTAAATATTCAGATAACACTTGGTCATATCATATGATGAACCAAGAAATGTTGTCTTTGAAATCTCTAATGAACTGTTCACTCAACTTACGTCTAACTGCCAAGATGTTGCAACAAACACTTCTTTAAATTTACCATAAAAATCTAATGAAACTCGATAACTTCTGAAAAACCATCAACCGTATCGAAAGATCATAATTGAACTTATACTCAAATTCTCTTATAAAGTCTTCTGATTATTTTTCTTTACTTGCAGTGTAACGCCAATGTACGTTGTTCCTAAATTGTCTTCTAAATTCTTCTGATAAATTTTGTCTAGAATAAACTTCTATTCAATCAATTGTATTTTCAAACTCTCCCATGAAGGCTTCTGATATTTTTTATTACATGAGATATTCTCCAATTCACCTTATCTGTGAATTCTCTTATAAAGTCTTCTGATAAATTTTGGTATTTGCTTATATTATCCCATTTCACTTTCTTAGCATGCAAAAGTCTAGTGATATCTTGTCTCAAATCTTCATCTCCATACATTTTGATCAACTCATCCAATAGAACTTTCTGAAACAGCTTATTTACAAAACATATTTTTAGCTTCTGTGCATTTTCTTCCAGGTCATCTTTCCTTAAGCGTTTCAATTTTGATGTTTTTTCATGGTTTTCGAAAAAAAATCATTTTTATAGAGCTTTAAAAAATGAAGATACTCATATGCATATAAAGGAAATCGTTATCGAACTGTCACTTGCTAATGATTTATTATCTCTTACACCTATATATAATTGTGTTTGTTATTACTTAAATGATGAAGAAGAAGACGATCTTTTAATGAATGTGGAGTATGATATAGATGATATTTATTGTAACTCAGATGAATATGATAATCTAGATGATAATGATGATGAAAGAGTTAATCCGGATTTGAATAATTTTTGTGTTGTTGTTGCTGTGTAAGGTCATTTATTTAAAAAGGCTGTTAAGGATAATACCGAACGCCTTATACAAAATATTATTCAGAAGTATATTATTAACTTGTCAGATGAAACACTAGATACACTTACATTTAAGCAATGATCTTATATGTGTTTTAGTGAAAATGTTACAGAAATGTTACAGAAATGTTACCATACGTAAATATAACGATAAGATCAATTGGGAAGAGTTAACATGTGATGACTTATCCAAAAACTTAATAAGAGAGTTTGCAGATAGATTTCACTGGTTGACTATAGCATGTAATGACTTATCAGAAGATTTCATAACAGAGTTTGATGTTACGGTTGATTGGAAGATTACATCAAAGAAAACGGTATCTGAAGGTTTTATAAGAAAGTTAGCTGATAAGGACGATTCGGACCAATTTAGTTCATATTCGCGTTTATCAGAAAATTTTATTAGAGAGTTTGCTGATAGAGTATGTTGGATAATATTTCCATGAGTCAATGTTTAACAAAATCTTTTGTTTTAGAATTTAAAGATAAGATACCTAACGATCTTCAATTTCTACATAGACACAAGTTTGATGATAGGCTCACTATCATCATTTGCAACCTTTAAAAGCATTAATCGTCAACCTCTGATGGATAGAATTAAATCTCCTATATAAATACGGAAATTTAGTTGCTTATTCTGATTTTATTTCTAATTCATGTTTCTTCAAATATGTATCTTGTAACATTTGTAATATATCTTCAAACTTCTTTCGATCACTTTTCTAATTGAATAAGTATTGGCTCAAGTTGTCCCAAGGTGACTGCATCTTGTTGGTCAATAGCATTACCAACATTGACTAGTCTTTTGTTTGTTAAATCAACTCATCTTGTATTATTTGATGTAAAATGTTTATCTAGATCACTAAGGCTTCTAAGATTTTTCTCGCACTCAAATTCTTTAATATTTCTATTTGCTCTTCACTAATGTTAATATGTAAATTATTACTTCTAGTATTACCAAATATATCCATAATTATGATATATAAATATTTCAAATTATTTAACAACCAGAAGAACAGTGATAAGAGCTCCACATAAAATCAATTAAATTACCATTCTCATCTCGAATTGAAACTTTGATACTGTTAAAAATAAAGCGGTGTATTGACGAAAATAGATTTTCTTTTGCCTCATATATAATTGGTTCTCTAAACTCCGAAATTGTTCTAAATGTCGCGATTAAATATGTTTCGGTATACGTTGTGTCATCATGGTCTAAATTCATACCTTCTGCTAAAATCACTGTGAATATGTATACTATCCAATCGATGAAACTTTAATAGCTTATCTTCAACATATAAAGTTCTGGCAGTTAAATTCGTCACGCTAAAACATAATCTGGTACTAATAGTATCAAAAGTTATGTCATAATAACTTTCGCTTTATATTTTAACCCTATTTCTCTTTCCGACATCAGTAAATTTAATACCATCTCCTAATGAAGTTTTTAACTGCATTCGATTTGTAATGTAATCTTCTAATTAATTAAGACCATATTGACAAGGCGGAACTATAATTTGCTTTTCAAAGAATCTCTCTCTACTAACTGTTAATTTATTATTTTTCTGTAATGTTTGGATATAAGTATGTTGTGTAATATCTGCAAGAGCTATTTCTAAATTGTTTTCAAACAGATAGTGTAAAGGGATGCTTAGTACAGATGAGTAACCATTTAAGATAAATAAATTCATTTAATAGAGGGTCTGTCCTGCATGGAAATAGACTAGCTCTGATGTGGCGAATTCTCGCTTTACGTAGTGAAACTAGCTGCCGGGAGAGGTAGTGGACCGCCGCAGCAACAGCACGCACAAAAGTTCTGTATGTTGCCAGCAGTGGTTCACTGTGAATCTAGTGTTGAGTGAGACGTTGTGCGAGTGTTAATCGTTTTCCACGACTCCCAAGGCGTCTTCCACAAGGAATTCGTCCCACAAGGAATGACGGTGAAAACAACTTTCTACGCCCAGGTCCTCGAAAGACTCCGCAGACGGGTCACCCGCGTTTCAAGAGACATCGCTAACAACTGGACCCTACACCAAGACAACTGGACCCTGCCCAGTCACACATTAAGGATTGTGCTGGAGGTTTTGGTTTCCAGAACCTCCCTACAGCCCTGATCTCTCCCGGTGTGACTTTTTGCTCTTCCTCCGGCTAAAACGAGACCTCAAGGGGCGTCGATTCGAGTCTATCGAAGCTTTTGAAGCTGCCGTTACAAGGACCCTGAACTAGATTTCACAAGAGTAGTTCCACGGAGCTTACCGTCAATGGCACAATCGCTGGAAGCCCTGCGTAGACGCGCGTGGGAGTTATTTTTTATGATTATTAGTTGTAGTTTATGTTAATTTCCACACATCCAGTTCCACAGCCTTAGTGTGGTTTCATTCAGGAGAAACCCTGTATATAATAAAAATAAAATTGATACTTACGATATTAAAGTAAGGGTGACAGAACATACAGCGAAGAGAAAGGGGAACTGTATATTATTTCCTGATGATATAAGATGTTTAATAGTTGGACCTAGTAGTTGTGGTAGAACGACCTTAATGATTGATTAGTTTGTGTTTTCACTTAACTGGTTAAAATATGCAAATACAGTATTTATATATATTCTAAAAGTCTGAGTCAACCTATATAAAAACAATTAAACAGCTTTTTGGAGATATATAACGTGATATTAAAGATACAGTAGCAGTAGTAAGAGGAAATAACGAAGAGATTATCCCACTAGATGAATGTGAGGATGATTCCGTGGTAGTGTTTGATGATTTCATTTCAGAAGAACAAAAACACATAAAAGAATAGTTTATGCTAAATCGTCATAATGGCTTAAACTGCTTCTATCGCAGGCAAACCTATTCTTAAGTTCCGAAACAACTAATTAGGGATAACAAACTTTCTTTGTATCTTTAGAGAGGAACTTATGAATGTAAAACACATATATGATGAACTTGTTGGATATGATACGTCTTTCAAAACATTTTAATCTTTACGCAATAAGTGTTGGACTGAAGAGGATGGTGCTTAACAATATATATGACTAGGAAAGCCAATAATGATAAATGTAGAAATAAAATTAGAGAGTTTCTAAAAGTGTAAGTTAAATATAGATGAACGTATATGAAATTGGATGTTTTGTTACTTTGTATTGCGTTCTGGTATATTTTCATTATATAATAAATGGATATTAATAAAGCTAAGAAATTTATAAAGTTAAGGGAAGAACTGGTTAAAAGATTGAAGGAAATTGAACATACTAATCGGAGTAAATATGTAAAATATAAAGAACAAGATAAGCCGGTTAACGATACTATTAAATATTTAGGACATGATATATCAAAATCAGCAGAAGAAAGTAAAAATCTAACACAAGAATTAATTCCACTTGTACATAAAATCGTGAGAGTAGATTCAAGTTCATTAGTGACAACTCCAATGTATGACATTCCTATAAGTGAAAGTGATACATCTATAACAGAAGAAATAAAATAAATGAAAATGCAAATTAAGTATAAAATAGAAGGAATAGTCTTTAGCAACTATTCACTTTTGTAAGATTGCCTCAAGATATTATGCCACTAGAGGTGATAAAATTTTGGAATACAACCATATTATAAAGATGAGAAAATCATATATATGGTAAGGGATACAGAAGCTAAAATTCGTGGTAATAGTCATTAATATTTGGCATTACAAAGGAACAGAAAGATTATGGGAATTACTGAAAAAAAACATAATCAATCAAAGAAACTATAATGATGATGACCTCAAAATATACACAAATAGTCATCAATTCTAATGTTGCATTTCATTACAATGATCCAAAAACCAGAAACCAACGACCTGTTAAAAGCGAAAAATACAAAGAAAATATAAAACCTATCTGCGATAAACATATAACACTTTAGGATCAACAGCAACAAGAAAGAAAAAAGCAGAGCGAATCAAGATATACAACGAATTACCAAAAGAATAAATACGGATGGATGATATGAAAAAACTAATTGATTGATTGATTGTAAAAGATTGAGAAAAAGCTGGAAATAATAACTTTTATGATGAGAAAGAAGGTTTTATGGATGTGATTAATTCTAAACTCAGACATTTTATTCCTAATAATTCAAAGGGTATAGGTAATTTGATAAAGATATTGACTACGTTGCCACCAAAATATCGGAATAGTGGGAAATATAGAAAAGGATTTCTAAATGATTTTTTACTTCCATTTCAATTACTTATTCCTGGATATAATTACTGCAGTCAACTTTGAACCGCCATGTTTCAAAAGAGCATGGGAATATACACCTTGTTGCGGGAACATCCTTAGAGCCTAATCTAGCTCCTCCATTTCTACCCTTTTAGAGGAAACTCGGTTAATAACCGAACACAATGGTAAAAACGGTTAGGATTCCATAATTCGCATACTACCTCCTAAGTTAGCAAAAGTGGTCAATTTAATGTGGAGAATTCTCAGAGACAGAATGGGCGTGGCGGTAAGGAGTGTGGCCAACTGCAATGTTCCATCAAGATACATTCAAACCTTCAGGGAAACGTGACGAGTTAACTGCAAGGTACTAAGCTACAAGGAAATTTTAGAGAGAGTAGATAAATATATTAGCTCATTAGATGAAGATCATAGAGAACATGGTATCTACTACAGAGATAATAGAGATATAGCTCCTAGACATATTGCAGACAAAAAACTAGAAGGTAAATAATGGGAAAGAGTTTTTACTAAAGATGCACTCTTGATAACACAAAGGTTACCAGCTTTAGGTACTGCATTACCGATGAATACAAAAGTAAGGTTTTGGCCTATGTTTATAAATATGTAGTGTGTGTTTAGTTTCTAAGTATGTATTATGCTTAATTTTTATGGATTTTTCCTATTTTTATAATAAAAATAAGTATGAAGTAGAGTATTTTTATATTCGCAACTTCTAACGACGAACTTAAGAAATTAAATACTAATCACATTTTAGCCAAGAAATAACCAAACAGAAAGAAGCGATACTAAGTAAAGAGCAATGTATGTATTTAATTCTTTCTACACCACAAGTTAATAAAACAAGCAGAAAATGAGAAAAATAATACTAAAGTTCATTACGGAGGTTTAGTGTTTACTATTCCGACCCTTTTAGCTTTAATAGTTGCTCTTGGTTCTGCTGCTACTGGAACGACTGCTTAGCCAAAACGGTAGATGATGTAAAAATGAATAAAAGGGATTAAAATAACGACAAAGATATAACTTAGGAATGGAAGAGAAACAAGGTGGTGAGCTTCCGAAAAACTTAAAACCCAAAGAGTAAACAAACAGAAGAAATCTAACTTTTAAGTAATTTGGATCTATTTCATATTGTTAAACAACTTAAGATAAGAAACTTTGGAGATATATTTAGGAGTGACGAATTACCTAAAGAGTCAAAGAATAATGAGTGTGGTATTTTTAATTTTGATACTTCTAGAAATTGAGGAACCCATTGCATTTTTTATTGGAAAGAAGGAAACGGAAATTATGTGTTTGATCATCCTTAGGTAATCCAGCAAAAACACTCATAAAATATCTTTACGAGTCATAATAATATAGAGTACAGTAGCAATCGTATACATCAGTTTAGTGAGGTAATCTTCGAATATCCGTCTATTACAGCGTTATTTTTTTTACAGATTGATATAGTTTACCAGAAATTGTTAAGGAACTAAATAGAAATAATGATGTTTTTGGAAATTATATTTAATATATACTTTAATTCGTATTTTTTCTTGATAATAAATATGGATAAAATTGAGTCATATGAATAACAATCATTTAATTCTAATCGAAAGAAATTGACAATTTAAATAAACCAAACAGGTCTATTGAGTTTGATATTGATGGTGGAGATGATTTTGTTCATCCTTATTATGCTGACATGTATGTAACTTGTTAGATACTTGGAACTGACGCAGATGATGAGTACAGTGGTAAGCCAATAATTAGTTATTAATATTTTCTTTCGACATTTGTTTTCTCAAATGCAAGTTAGAAAGCATGGTCCGATATTGGATATTGTAGATTATCCTGGTTTAACTTCGACAGTTGTTAATACATGTACGATTTCAAAACCAGAAGCAAATCACGATTAAAGTGGAATTACTTGCCAAGGAACAGATGAAGAAATAGTGTTTTTGCTAAGACTTTTCCTGCATTTGTTTGATTATACAGATATCATGTGGAAAGGAGGATTAGAATATGCATTTAACAGAAGAGTTTCTGATGATAATGCGTTTGCTATTTGGAAAACAAGGAAACAGGATGGAACATATGAAAATGACTAGCCACATCCGGGTAAAGTTAAGATTACAAGTATGGAGTTGAGAATACCTGTTGTTAATTATGAACCTAACTATGTTACCTGGTTAAGACCTAGCAAGTTAAAAGAGGGTAAGATTGTTATTAGCTTCAAAACATACCAATGTTTACAGATGACAGTTACAAGTAAATAATTAGAATTCGATATAACCACATTATTTAGCTCAACTGTATTTGATATGCCTAATTTTGTAATTGCCTTCTTTCAAACTGATAGTAACGATAACCAAGAAAGAGATTCAAAATATTTTGATTATTGTAAAGTCCAGAATATCACTTTGTAATTCTAGAAATGAATCTTTTCCTTTAGAGTCTTTGAACTTGGATTTGGAAAATCATAAATACCTTAATGTTTACAAAATGTGTATCATATACAAGAGAGTGATCATTAGAAACACTGAGATGTATCACTCTCCAAAAGAGTTTTTATAATATAGACCAATGTTTGTAATTAATAAAACAAACATAAGTCAGTATGTGTAAGTAATAGAACTAATTTGAAATTGACGGTTAATTGTGAAAGCGATATTCCAGATAATATAATTAGCTGTGTTATTATGATTGGCAAGAAGAACTTTGAATATGATGTACAAAAAAAGAAAATATGATAGAGAAAATGTAAGCAATTATATGTTTCTTAGATTTATTCTGATTGTAAGTTGTTTTTATGAGAATATCCCAAAAATTCATTTAACTAAATGAGTATACCAGATAACATTCCCTAAGATATTCTAATTGGGTTAATTGAGGATACTATATTAATTCTTGAGAAACTATTCACGAAAAACAAAGGCGAGTTCAAGAGAATACATGGCGTCTATAATACCCTTATTTCGTTATCCATTCTACTATAACCCTCTACGGTTTTTAATAATGCATTTATTATTGTTGCTTTGTATTCACCTCTTGCTTTTGCTTCCGAGTCTTCCATTATTACCGGACTCTCAACACAATGCAATACTGTTAAAAAGAAAGAGTATTATAAATAATGGTGAATCAAATTGAGTAGTTGAAGATGAACTCAATGTAATTCAGTTAATAAAGTGTAAGAGCTATTTTAGTCTAATCAATGATGTCAATCAAGACTATTAGAATCAAAAGGGAAATTCATAAAAGTTGCTAGAAAAAAGTGAGACGTTAGTATAGAACCTCAGAAGTTTATCCTTACCAACACATTCAACGTATTCAACAACAACATTCAAGGTCATACTGAAACCGTGTTTGAGTTACATACCTGTCTATTCTCTTTAAACTATGACCAATGGACTGAGTTTAGGAAGTCATTGTACAAAGAGATAAGCAGGAGATTCCATTACCAGTATACCAACTTCTAATGAGCATGTAAATATAAAATATATAAACTCAGAATTTTCTAAATAAGTTTTAACGGTTATCATGAAAGGTACCTTTAGTAATATACAACCTAAGTATTGAGCAATTTTTTTACACTACCGATATCACTTTATACAACTTAACTAAAGTACTGCTCTATCCTGTGCTAAATAGTATTAGATAAAGTACTGCGGTGACGGATGTGCTAAAAGTTATAGGCTTTCAGGGCGGAGGAGGGGTGTGTGGCAGAATTTATGCGGATCCTATAGTCAGTCAGAGATTGTGGGGAGGGGTGTGCTAGAACTTAATTTTCTCTCCTACTCTTGTGACATCTTATTATACAATAAACACATTTTTCTGTTAGGCGATACATCCAATGCATTAATCCTTTTGTGTTGATAAATGGAATGTGCGATTATGGGGTCTCGTTTCTCTATGTGGGACGTGAACTTTGATTTCTGATAATAAATATTCTGAATCTACAGTACTATGATTTATTTGATGTAAAAAGACAAAATGAAATGAGTCCTCCAGTTTTCAAGTGATTGTAATGAATATAAGCTTCGAAGATCTTCTTATATCTCAAATTTTGGGTATATTCTTCTTTCTTTATACATTAAAAAGCGCACAAATTTATTTTGAATGTTTTCAATTTCGTTTATACATTAATTACTATCTGAACCCTTTATTGCTGCATATTCCCCCTTTGACATTACATAGGTAAAGTATAGTGTTTTGAAGACATTGGTGTTAGAAAAATCACTTCCTAATCTCATCAGAAATACAAGGTTAATAACTACTCTGTTGACGTGAAAATCGCATGATAAATTTGACTGCAGACTGACTCCAAGATCAGTAACACAATCCACTCTCTCAATCGGTGTTTGATTATTAGTATATATATTCTGCACATAGTTCCTTTCCTTGGTTTGCGAAGCAAGTACATATTCAACTAGTTTTAGAATATATGCGTTCCTTTCTCTGTTGAATCAAATGCTAACAGAACTTTCAACATGATTTCTGTTTTTATTTTTCCGTCAACTACTGTTGGTTCCAAATGACAGGTTAAAGGAGCAACAGAAAATTGTCCTTGAAATAACACGTTTAATACTGCAGGGATGCGATGACGAAAAGTTATGATTAAAAATGTCCACGCTGTTACACAACGGCAGTTATGCTTTAGAAAGCTTGAAATCTCCCTGACTAGTAGCAAATTTTCTGACTCTTTCAGAATAAATCGCTCACCTCGCCACCATATTGTAAGTAATACAAATCTCATAAGAAAGAGTAAACAAAAGCTTCCTGTAGTTTTCTTTTTAATTTTTAACGCTGATCCTTCCTTGTGTCATTTCATTTTGTTTTATCCTTCCTTAATTTTTTCATTTCTGGTCTCGAAGCGGGGAAGGGTCCGGATCCCCCTTGGCTACGTGCCTGAGTGTTGATTACAGAATTTTATTACACTAGGATTCCAGGAAGAATTTCATTACACTAGAGGTAAAAAGCAGTACTGCAAAAATACATGTAATTCATATTGAGCACGATAGGAGACAATGTTCATTCAGATTTTCCAGTGCGGGGGGATTGAATAAACGATGGGTGAATATAGTAATGTAAAAATTCTAATAACTCAGATTGAACACGCTCGGAAAATGCCCTAGAGGGAATTTCAAAATCTAGGCCCTAGAGCCGCCTCCATAATTATTACTGACAGACATTTCAATAATGTGTTTTATGGTCTTATGTCCGTGTTCCCATCCTTTCCCTCCCCGTCCAACAGTATACTTGATACTTTTTCTGTTCCACATTTTTGTGCTAGTTTTCTGCCGAAACCTTGAGTTTTGTACTCTCATCGATTTCGAGTTAATTGTTTAAGTTTAGGATTCTCTTTCTCCATCGAGGTTATATGAGACGTAGACTCAAAGATTATGATGAACGTATGACTACGTGCACGAAAGGAGCGCGTGCTAGCTACTAGAACAACGAAAATGGCGTCACCATTTTCGAGTCTCTTCAAAATTAAGTTGTATTTACATCTTAAAGTTTGTGTGTACTTGCAATATAAGAAACAAACATAAATTAAAATTATAAGAAAATCTTAACAAAATTTTTATAAACGTTTAAGAATATGTTGAAAAGGTCAGAAATATCTCACTCTCTGCCCCTCCCATGTTGTGGTGCTATTTAAAAAGTATACTTTAAAATAATAATAATAATAATAAAAAACTCTACAGTCGCACCTACAACTTTGGCTGGGAAATAGTCTAGTTTTTCTTAATGCAAAAGTTTACATTAATTAAATTGAAAAATTGCATTCTAACTTCTTTTTAAATTGTATCAAAGTACCACTATTCGTCTTAGCACTAATAGGGATGCACGCGAGACGAGACATGACGAGAAATTTAAAAGTCTTGTCTCGTATCGCAGCTTCGAATGTTGGTCTCATCTCGCGTCTCGTCTCGTCTCGCAAATGTGAAGTCCCGTCTCGCGTCTCGCATAAGATTTTGAGTGTCATCTTGCGTCTTGCGCGAGACTTTCTTGCATGGTCTCGCATATATTCTGGGTCAAATTTTGCAATGTGTTATTATATGGTTGTTAATGAATGATGATGTGATATTCTGTCCGAAGGCAGGCATTTGACCTAAAAGTCCCTTGGCAAGGTGAATTCATGATGGTTTGCCACTGCTTTCTACGGGATGAATGTTCATAACATCCTAACTAGACGCAACCTAGAGTTCAACATGGTATCCGAACTTGAGTTCCCTCCGCTCCAAATTAAAAGAAACGTTGGGCTGGAATTTGATTGCTGGACCATTAATATTCGTCAAATTAATAGCACAATTTACAGCAAAACAAGCATAAATTGTGGCTGGATCCAACATTGTTTTCCAGCTTAGAGGTCTCCAGCAATATTTGGCTTTTCTAAAATAGCGTCGCCACTATCAATATTCACACGTTTTGGTCATTTCCTTGAAGGGTGATATTCTATTATAAAGATGTTTTTATACCACCAAAAGCGCTTATAGACAACCAAAGAACTCCTCACAACACAATACGACCAAATTCTTTCGGTTCGTTCGCGCTTGTAACAATGTTGCATTATCGCATTTTATCAACTTTCGCTTTCATGTTATATAGTGTTGCCAGATCTAGAAAATAAAATTACTGACAGATATAGGGCCATTCCTACCATCTCCCACCAAACCTCTAGGGCCATCCAATTAAACTTCTGCACTAGAGTGGGATGTTTTTGATAAATGTATAGAAAGAAAATACTTGTTCCATGTAAAAATATCATGTTATTTCTGCGAGACGCGCCGGGGATAAACTTTGACGAGAGGGGACTTCCCCGCCATCCCCCAACATTAATCACTTTAATTAGTAGTAATGTGAACAAGACAGAAACAACAGAAATATCACATTTCGCAGCAATAGGGAGTCTTAGTTGCTTTTCCAACCAAAAACAGAAGTTCATGTATTCGCGTGTATGTGTTTGTGTCGCAAAATAAAGTTCTAAATCGATGTTGTAATAAATTTCCAATTTACAATCCTTTTCATTTTCAGAAACTAAAGAAGGCTTTAATTCTGAAAATCAATCTTGAATAATAATAAATCTCATAAAATGTCTACTGCCTCAATCACTTTTTTGTTCCTGGAGGCATTAACGCTCAACTTAGAAAATTCAATAAATGTAAAATCACAAACTATACAATTAAATGTAATTCATAAATTTTGCGAGACTGCGAGAAGTCTCGGGAGACTTTTCGTGCGAGACTTAACCGAGTCTAGTCTATCGTCGCGTCTCGCATAAAATTTTCACTCTTGTATCGTGTCTCGTCTCGCATTTGCGAGACGAGACGCGAGACGAGGCGAGACTTCTCGCATCTCGCGTGCATCCCTAAGGACTAATGAGAACTATGGATTCGCCTTTAATATCCGTCATTTTCGATTACATTTAAAATGTCACTCTGCCCGATTCTTCAGAGATGAACTTGAACGGCATGGATACAGTCATTATCCACATCAGCGACTGCCCCGAAAACTATGGATTCAACACGAATATCGATTATTACAATTATTTTTAAAATGTCAGCTCTCCCATCCCCACACCTTCTGATGCTAGGGGTTCCTTACCCTCCCGAGTATTTCTTTCCAGATTGTAAGACTTATGTAGGAAAAAATGTTTTAAAATTAATGGAGGTGACTCTTGAACTGGAAGTGGCAGAAATCAACGACTTCGGTTTAAGATTTATCACTGTAGAGTTAAAGACGTTAGTAGAAACCTAGAAGTGTTTCTGAAAAAATCGGTTAAGCGTCCTAAGAATGCATACTATCTCTGTTCTTAACCTACAACTAAAACAGGAAGTGGTAGCGATTAACTATTTCCTGTTTTTAACGTTAGTTGATATGGAAGAAAAACTGTAATAGATAACAAAACGCTGTCTTCCATAATCGATTAACCGTCCGTTCTCATCTCCATCCTTAACTCTATACTAAAACTGGAATTGGTAGATATCAACCTCTATACGGAAGTAGATATCAAGACGCAGTTTTCTGCCCCAAGAATATAATTGTGTCACCAATCCAATCCCTCCACTAACACCGGAAGTGGTATAAATCTACTATCACTTCCTATTTCATTATTAATAAAGAAAATATTGTGTGAGCCTCCTTAAAGTCTTCATCAGAGTTTATTCAATACAAGTCTTTGTCTCGCTGAAGGCTTTGCCCTCAGACCCGCAAATTTGTTCGGTATAACGCTTTGCATCTCAAACCTGCAATTATCAGTGTTTGCTCGTTTTACAGCCTCGCACCTCACATACCTGGATGTATACTGAATTTTAGTTTAAATACCTGGAGGCTCTTGCTCCCAGACCACCGTGTTTGTTCGGACTATGGCCTTGCACTTTATATATCTGAAAGCATACCAATTTCAGTTGAAATACCAAGTTTCGTGTCTTCAACTTTTCGGGATCCCGATATACAAACATCTTAATATAATAATAATTGTAGTATACACCTTTATTTTCTTCCAAACCCTTTTCTTCCCTTCTAGATCACAATCAAAAACGCTAAAATATGAATCTAATTATTGGAATTACAGAGTGAGATTTATCATAATATTGTACAATTAGTACTTTGGTCCATCCCGTCCGTTACTCTGCACGAAACGCTTGAACGAAACTGAATTTAACTTCTGTTTTTTGCAATTGATAGCTAGAGTAATTATCTCGAAAAAGTTCGTTAGTAGAGGCTCATGAACCAGGAGGTTGTGGATCAGAAACCAGGAGTGGTAGAAATCAACCATTTTCCTTTTAACGTTGATCCTGTAAACCGAAAAGGGTAATATATAGCAAGAAAAGGTTTCCGGCAGTCGATTTAGCATCCCAAGAATACTTTTCAACTCCATCATTAATACTGTATTGAAGTAGAAAGTGGCAGAAATAAACTAGTCCCCGCTTTAAAATTGAACGGGGACAAACGGAAATATATAGCAGTTTTGGAAAATCGACTCAAAGATACCAAGAACACTTTTCATTTCTATCCTTATAACTTTGATAAAACTATAAGCGGCAGAAATAAAGAATTTTCGTTTTACTTTTCATTACTGTGGAGCAAAAGCTGTTATAGAGAGCGAGAAGCTGTTTTGAACAATTGACTGAGCATCTCAGGAATACATTTTGTCTATCCATAACACTCTAATAGAATCAGAAATGACAGGGTGTCTACTAAAATTCCAAAATGAAATTTCTTGACCTTTTTTTTAACAAACTATTAAATTTAGTAACATTCTCAAAAGCGAATTTTAGTGTTACTTGGGCCAATTTTCATGCACGTGATAGAAGCGTGGTTTACTTGTGATTTTGTAGCGTCTAAAACCATAGACGTTTTTGGTGGTGAATTTTGACATTTTATAGAACATTTTCCAGTATGAGCATATATTTGTACAGATAAAATGAATCGTGACCCAAAAGCGAAATTTCGTGACTTTTTCTTGACTTTCATGACCGTTTTCTGATTTCCTGATTTTTTAAAAACCCTTTCGTAACCGATAGACACCCTGATAATCCAGTATGACTTCCAGGTTCAATGTAATATACATAGAACATGACCTATAAGAGACAGCGAGAAGAGGTTTTTTTTATATAAAAAGGGGGGTTAGCGTTCTTAAAACATGTTCCAACTCTTCTTTTACCCTGTAATCAAACGTAATTATTAGAAATCAACCACTTCCAATTTTAACATTCATCGTTGTACAGTCTTGTTCAAGAAATCTTGACCCTCAACCTTCTATGAAAGATGATATTCTCGGAACCGCAAAAGGAAATTATAATGCTGTGGTTCTAAATAAACTTCTCAATGTTTATTGTCTTTAAGAGATTTTGTTTTACATGAGAAGTCCTAAAGCCGAATTTCGTGTTTGTAACTTTCAGAGATTCTGAGATACCGATATGCTATTATATGAGAAATAATTCCTCTTCCCATCTTTTCCTTCCCCTTTATTACTAACTAGGGATGATTCCATTCCGGGACCAAGTAGCTGCAGAAAACCTATATATCTTATGAAAGCTCTTGCCATGAGAAGTACGAAATCGTTTTCAAATCACGGGCAAAAACGCAACTTGCCCCTATAAGGGGCCACATTGTTAGTGTTTTTGACCCTATGTATGGCATATTAAACGGAACTAAAAATGAATGTTACGATGCGCCACGCGTAAGCGCCTAGCCACATCTTACTCCTTTTGGGCTAGTTGCTTGAACGTGACTGGGGCAAGGGTTTGATAATATCACTTTGCACCCTAACGTACCCATTTTGTCAGTGTTGCCAACGAATTGTAAATATAATGTGGCAGATTGTTTCTGTACCACTGGATGTATATCCATGGAACGTGGCATAAACATCATTCGTTGCTTTAGAAAATTTCCTGGGGACGTATTCCTCTCCCAGTATAGTAGATTAATTCCTCCCTCCTTCTGATCAAAAGTAGAATTTCGAAAACTCTGAAAACTCAAAACCTTTCCATTCCATTCCTTTTAGTTCAGAGTTGGTATACCAAATTTCACATTTCGAATTTAAGCGAATTTCACATTTCATGACATTTTCTGAATAAATAGTGGTAAGTTTTAATATGATAGAATTCCATCTGTATTCTATTTTCCATCTTTAAGAGGGGAATTTCTGGAAACATACGTTCAATTACTTTTAGTTAAGAAACTAAAGCCAAATTTCACACCTCAAACGTAGGCAAATGCAGAAATTTTAATAGTTAGACACTATCCTCCATTCTCCTCTTAGGACAGAATCGGAAAAGCTAAACATGTATTGCTTCGTTTTTAATTGAGTTTAGTTTTGAAATTTCACGTTTCCAATATAAAGAATTCTTACATTTATCATTTTCTAAAAAGAAATGAAATAAAATACAGTTCAAAAAATTAATGTTATACGAATTACTACTTTCTTGTTTAGGTGCGGAATTTTCAGAAACTGTGAGAAACATGTTCAGTTATTTTTAATGGTTAGTTTATATGCCTAGTTTCATCTTGCTTACTTCAGGGATTAGCAAGATACACTATCTTAATTACACCGCTAAGGATACATATTTCCAAAAATCCTTCTTTATCCCTTGCTTTCGTCAAAAAGTGTATTCTTGTTAATTATAGTATTATCGCTTGGTCGATAATGAGTAACTAACTTATATTGTCTTATATATAGTATAGATTATTAATATTATTGTTATTATTTTTATTGATATTACTGATGATTTGAAAATACAATGCTGTAACTAAAATTGCAGAAACGGTCAAAGACATGCGCGACTGATGTGGGGGTGAAGTATGTAGGGTTTAAGAAAGTGGGCTCTTGTTAAAAATGTTGGTACAATTGTCCTAGAGGATCCCAAAACTTTAATTTATAAAACACAGCACCTTGTACCTTTTCCTACTTTATAACACTACATCGAATAATCTATAAGAACATTGTACTTCTGTTAAATTACCTCGCTGAACAATACTAAACGATCATCGAGGGCTAACATGAAATGTAGGCTCCACACAACTAGATCCACTTCTTCCTTAGTTAACTAAACATTAAGTATCATACCGAAGTACCATTATAGATAAAGTGAGACTAGAAAAAATGAACCTTTCCTCTAACAGTTAAAAGAATAACAGAACATGGACGCAATAATAATAATAATAATAATAATAATAATAATAATAATAATAATAATAATAATAATAATAATAATAATAATAATAATAATAATGTTTACTTGTTTATTAGGGACAAACAGCTACAGCCACAAAGTGCCCCCAAGAAGGATTATACAAATATAGGGCGCTTACATTTAAACATAACATAAAAATGAAACATGCAAAAAAATACATGCAATGGGTATTACAGATTAACATACAATGAAAATCATAATGAAAAAATAAATAAGCAGAAATATCATCTCAGGTACATCTCAAACAAAGTACACCCAGTCATGAGACTATAATAATAACATATTGATATGTGTATACAATAGGAAAATGTATATAACATAAAAAGGAACATACATATAGTCAAAATTACAAATGAAAATAAACGAAAATCACAAAAGAATATAAGAGTAATTTTAAAATCAAATGACACCTTAATTTATGTACACTCATTCAAAAGACAGAAATGAAAAATAATAAAATAAACTTACCAGAGTACAAAATAAGCATATGACATGTAAAACTCATAACCAAGATTAAAAAAAGAAGTGTAGTATCCAAAAAATGAAGCAAGGGTAAAAGAGAAAAAGATGATAGGAAAAGAAAAAGTTAAAAGTGAAAACAAGAAAAACAACCTAAAAACTAATTTTAAAAATTGTCAAATGGCACCTTACAAGTTAAAGAGGAAAAATATATATATCCTTTAGAATTTTAATTAATTGTGAACGAATTTTAATAAAATTACTTTGAAATATATCTATAGCATAGTAATACTTAGTGACTGTATCTATAGTTTTAAAATTGAATGTTTCAGGGTAGGAACATTCGAAACAAAAGGTACCAAATTTCTAACATTGCGATATGGAATTCTTATGGACCATAGACCATCAATAGAAAAGACACCTTGAAGTATATTATGAAAGAAACTCAAATCAAAAATACACCGCCTATCAGTTAGAGGTAACTAAAAAAGCTCTTTAGATATGCAAGAAAAACTCATATCTTTGGAGTTTTTAAACTTCCATTGTAACCAAGCCAAAAAGTTGTTTCGAACATATTCTATAGCATTTACAAAATACTTAGTTTCACTATTCCAAATAACAGTGCAGTACTCCAAATGGGATCGTACGTTGCAAATGTACAAAGTCTTACAGGTGTTGACATTCGAAAAATTACGACATAGACATTTTAACAGCTAATTTCTTCCTAGCCTTAGAAATTGTTACCTGCAAATGCTTATTGAATAATTACTTGTTATCCAAAATTATTCATAAATCCTTAGCATAGGCTCCAAAATCGATTCTCTGTTTACCGACTGTGTAATTATACAAACGAAGATCAGTTTTCCTTTAGAAAATTATACCTGTAGTTTGTGTAATATTCAAAGGCAAAAAATTGGTTTCAGACCACTTGACCACTAATTCGTTATTATCTTGTAAGGTTAGTTGATCTTGAAACGTTTTAATTTCTTTAAAAAAAATATGTCATCGGCATACATCAAATATCTACAATTTAACTTCTCAGGTAGATCATTTACATACAACAAAAACAACAACGGACCAAGATTAGAGCATTCAGGCACACCAGATGTTATATTATGAATAAAAGACATATAGCCGTTATACCTTTCTTTGAATTTCCTATTATTTAGATACAAATCTAGCAACTTTATTATTTGATTCGATAATTTGTACTTATAGAACTTACTTATTAATAAGTGATGAGGTAATTTCTCAAAAGCTCTGACAATATCAAAGTAAATAATATATGTTTGACCACCCGATCGAATAACAGAAAACAAACTATGTACAAAGCATACCAAATTTGTAATAACTTATTTACCATTTAAAAACCCATGTTGATTTATGTCCAACTGATCATGTACAGCATTATACAAGTAGTTGTACATTATTTTTTTCAAAAATTTTAGGAATAACATTCATTATAGAAATTGGTCTATAATCGTTAAATTTGTCACCTTTAGTCTTAGGTATTGGTGTAACGGTTACAATTTTCCAGGCTTCAGGATAAAAATTTTCATTTAAACTCCAATTAAACAAAGATGCTAACACTGGTGAGATTACCTCAGCTAAAACTTTTATAATAAAAACAGGTACTCCATCTATACCTGACGCAGATTTAGTCTTTAACGATTTAATAGCATCTCATATTTCTAGTTGTAGTAGGATGTAAATGTGATAGGATGTTGTAATAGGATGCAACATCGACGGATAATAATAATAATAATAATAATAATAATAATAATAATAATAATAATAATAGACCACGATAGCTGCTGCGACTAAGTTACTGCGCACGATAGCTCTTGAAAGAAAGCAAATTTTAATTTATTATTATTATTATTATTATTATTATTATTATTATTATTATTATTATTATTATTATTATTATTTGCAAACTATGGGTAGTGTAATAATTCGGAGGAGTTAGCTAACTGAAGTGGCCTATAAACGGAAAGTGGTAGAAATCAACTATTTCCAAGTTTTAACGTGACCACTATAAAACAAAAACGGTTTTCGGCAATCGATTAAGCATTCCAAGAATACCTTTCATCTCGTTTCGTTACCAACCGAAAGTGGTAAAAATAAGCCATTTCCGCTTTTACGTTGAACACTATAAAGCAAAATCGATAAATAGGGACGAGCGGCTTTCTGTAATGGCAAATCCTTTAGATTCGATCTGGCAAGAGATTACCGAGAAATAAATTACCACACGAAAATCAGGCCTAAAACTTGGCCAAGCTCGGCCAGCAAATATAGAGATCTTAATTAGGTAGAGAACTGCCAATCACCGAATTTTGTTCCGATTCGGCCAATAGTTATCAACAAAATGTTGCTGGCTAATTAAGTAGTTATCGAGAAATAAGGTATAAAATGCAACCCTTGTCCACCCTGTTCTTGGCCTAGTTTGACCACAGAATATACCAGTACTTAGAGAATGGGCCAGTAGCTTATAAAATTTAGTAAACATCCGGATAGTATTTAATTTAAAAATTAACTCTAGTAAAAACCGTAAAGAGGATGATATAATATATTCTCAAATAATACGGATACCGGATACCGCAATTTGTATCATATTTCAATCTCTTCTGGCATTATTAGAGAGATTACTGTCTAGATGGAATACACTCTTGGGGTACTTAATGAATTACATAAAATCCTTTCTAGCTCTTCAATCTATAACACTCAATTTATAACCAGAAGTGATTGATATCTACCACTTCTGCTTTTAGTATAAAGGTTAGAGTCGAGATAGAACATATTCTTGGGACACTAAATGATTATATAAAACCGCTTCTCCTTATCTGTTATATTTTCTTATCTATTGTGATCAACACTAAAACCGGAAGTGGTTGGGTTTTCATACTTCCGGTTTGGAGTTTAGGAGAGATAATAACTTTCCTGTTCCTACAACGTTAAATTGATTCCATAAAACTGCTTCTCCCTATATCTTATAGTTTATGCTCTATGTAAATTAAATTGAAACCGGAAGTTATAGGTGATTTCTACACTTCCTTTTTACTAGGGTGTTATGTACAAAGATGAAAGTTACTCCTGGAACGCTTTATCGATTGCCGAAAACTGCTTCTTACTATCTATTATCGTTTTCGCTCTAGAGTGATCAACGTTGAAACCGGAAATGGCTCAATTCTGTTATTTTCAGAATTTACTAGCTTGTTAAATGTGAAGAAGATTATCATTGAACAGTTTAATTGATTGCCGAAAACATCTCGTTATCTATTATCGGTTTTGCTCAATAGTAATGAATGCTACAACCGGAAATGGCTCGTTTCTACCATTTCCAGTTCTACTATAATGTTAAGAATAAGATGAGAGATTCCCTTGAAGCTAGTGTTGTAAAAAAAACGGCTTTTTTTCTGTGAACTATTTTTCAATAAAAAACATAGTTCTTTTTCATGTTTTTTTTTTCAAATGTCAATTTTTTTCTGGCAGCTATTATTGATTGATTTATGTTGCAGATTATTGAAATAATCAACAGAACTTGAGTCAACGCCCTCGTAACTTTCAAATCGTTTGTTTCTTTGTACTTATACGAGCAAAATTATGTGATTACTCCTTTCGGACCCAGGTCATTTTTGGCGTTTTCCTACATTTTCAGTGTCGCTTATTACTCAAAAACTATTTATTCGATTGATATGGTTAAGGCCTTGTTTCTTAAAAAAATGGATGTGGCTATTTTTTGGTGTTAATCCTATTGCATTGTTGCCAACCGGTGGGAAATTATTGAGGGAAATGTAGGGGTGAAACTTTACAAAAAAATCCCTAACCGAATTTCAATTTTTTTTTTGTATCTAGCACCACTGCTACCATATAAGTTCATGTCAACAAACAAAAATTCTTTGGTGTGTCGACAAGGTAAAGTGAAATCCTGAAGTCGCTGACTTCCATTCAAAGAGGGAAAGAGAAAATTCTCTGTCATCATACACATGAAATTTCGACACGTTTTACGCCTCAGAAGTAACAATCAACAGATATGCCAAGGCTACAACTTCTCTAATTATCCCTTTGAATTTTTTATGGTGTGTTCTGTAGGCCAAAAAGGAAGTTTCAGGTAATGGTACTTTTGTTTCAATCTAGACAGCAAGAGGGAAATAATGGAGGGTAAAAGGGAACTTTTCCGAATTTTTCACCTAAAATTGGGAATTAATTGTTTTGGCTGAAAACACTACCATCAGACAGACGAAAAATATCTGAAAATAAATCTAGGTACCACAAAAATATATTCTACAAGTATCATTGCGATATCTAACAAAGTAAGCATGAAATTAAAAAATAAATCTCATTCTACCTCAGAAACTCACCATTTTCTTACAATTTACAGAACATTTTTTATTATAAAAATCAACAGTACTTCCCTTAATTATTCTAGTGAAACTTCTTATGGTGCGCTATGTAGTCTAAGGACGAGGCTTTTAGACACTGGTACGTTTGTTCGAGTGTAGCCAACAAGAGGGAAATAATAGAGACAAAAATGGTTATTTTTCTAAAATTCCCCCTAAAATCTGGAATTAAAATTTTCTGTAGCTGGCAACACTGTTATCAGATACACACACACAAACTATCTTAAAATAAGGTTTGCT
Source organism: Thermobia domestica (assembly GCF_964235325.1). Classification (NCBI taxonomy): domain Eukaryota; kingdom Metazoa; phylum Arthropoda; class Insecta; order Zygentoma; family Lepismatidae; genus Thermobia; species Thermobia domestica. The sequence continues at coordinate 154,451,970 of NC_137457.1, forward strand.
ATCCCTCTAATATATCCTACAAGTATTGTGACGATATCTAATTAAGTAAGCATGTCGATAAAAAAAAATCATAGTTATCTTTCCACTTAGAGAACAAGGTCTACTGTAAACCTAAACAGTACCTCCCCTAATTATCCTATTGAAACTTTAGATAGTGCGTTGTGTAGGGAAGAGACGAGGCTTTCAGATACTGGTACGGTTGTTCCGATGTAGCCAAATAGATGGAAATAATAGAGACAAAACAGATAATTTTCAAAAAAATTCCCCCTAAAATTTGGAATTAAAATTTTCTGTGGCTGGCATCATTGCTACCAGACAGACTCAAACAATCCTTAATTAAAAATTGGTACACCACTAATATATCCTGCAAGTATCATGGCGATATTTAAGGAACAAAGCTTCTAATTACCAAAAATATATTACGGTGAACAGAAAGGTAGGGAAAAACTAAAAAAATCAAGAATCAGAACCTACATAAGAATTTTTCGTGCGCTCCCTAATTATTACATTTTAACGATCTGTACCCGGGTGAAATCAGTAAGGACAAACGTTTAACTGGCGTAAGTTGACTTGCACTCGGACGTATAGCTACTGATATATATTTATAAAATTCGAATTTTCGATCAAATTTTGGAAAATTTTAATTTCACTTACTGGCAACACTGCGCGCAGTCTCGTCCAATTGATGTCTGAAGTATGTTTCAACAAGAAATATTTAATTTAAGTAATATACTTATGACATATTTTGCCGAACCCTCCAAACTTGTCGCTCCATGCATATGCACGTGTTGCACATATGGTAGAGCCGGCTCTGCATATCATATATATATCTAGTCGACAAATTATTTATATATTACACTTAGAAAAATACTAGTAGGCAAATCAGTATTAGTTTTTACCTTTAGACAAGTTATTTGAATTTTATACTGTTCGTGACATTATTTTCGTGCTTCTTAAAGACCTGCTTTGAAGAAAAAACAAAATTACATTTCTACTTTTATTTCTTAGTTGATATTGATAAAAAATGCTGAAACTGGAATTCTTAGTAGGTATGCTTCTCATATAAATTGTAAAATATTTTAGCGTATCAGTATCTAGCGTTTAATTTATGTTGCATTCTAACGGTAATTATACCTACATAAAAATATTTCATACTTAAACAGACGTAAGATGCATTAAAAATGACTATTCGAAAAAAAATAGAAAAAAAAGAGAGGCAACCATTTTTTTCTAAAAAAACGTACATTTCTGAAAAAATACGAACGTTTTTTTTTATCTATTTACAACACTATTTGAAACGTATAATCGATTGCCGAGAACCACTTTTCGCTATCCATTATCGTTTTTGTGTTATATTCATCAACGTTAAAACCTGAAATAACTCATTTCTACCATTTTGTTTGTCGAATCACCTCTATTAATGAACTCTCTCGAGAAAATCACACTATCTACTTATTGCAGAAAAAAATGAAAATTCGCATCCTTTCAAATGTTATCGTTCGAAGTAACGGACGTATGTACGTACGTACGTACTAACATTACAATATTACAAGTTCCACTAGGTGATCCTAATAATAGTAAAATTTTAAAGAGGATCATGTTATATTTTCTGTAGTGGGTTGGGAACCAGAAGCTCTAGTATATTTCTTTCACTTCCGATTTGAGTAGAGGGATTACTGCCGAGATGGAATATACTCTTGGAGCACTTAATGAATTACCTAAAACGCCTTCTCGCTATCCATTCTATAACGCTCAATGTTATAACCGGAAGCGATTGATTTCTACCACTTCAAGTTTTAGTAGAAAGATTAATGTCGAGATAGAACATATTCTTAGGACACTTAATTGTTTTCAGAAAACGTGTTCTCGCTATTTAGTATCGTTTTAATCTGTTGTAATCAACACTAAAATGGAAAGTAGTTGAGTTTTGCTACTTCCGACTTGATTAGAATTTTAAGAGAGAAGACGATATTTATTCCCACAACGCTATATTAATTCCTAAAACAGCTTCTTCCTATCCCACTATGTTGATTAATTTGAAGCTAGAAATCATAGTTAGGTTAATTTCTATCTCTTCCGGTTTTACTAGGATGTTAACGTTGAAGCTGAAAGTTATCATTGATACCCTTTATCGATTGCCGAAAACTGCTTCTTACTATTTATTACCCTTTCCGCTCTATAGTGATCAACGTTAAAACCGGAAATGATCCATTTCTACCACTTCCAGTTGGCGAATTACCTCCATTAAGCAACTCTCTCGAGAGGAATCACCTACATATTTATTGCAGAAAGCAGAAATAAAAAAAATCGCATTCGCCCAAAGTTATCGTGTGAAGTAACTGCCGCACGTATGTACGTACTAATATCGATAAGTTCCACTACGCGATCCCAATTAATACTTCATATACCCCCGCCACACACACACACTAGCATATGTACACACGGAAGTATACCTGGTAGTATCCACACGCTTATCCCGGAAACTAGAAACACATACACACAGACAGAGCGAGAGAGAGAGAGAGAGGGAGAGGGAGATAAAATCTTGTACCTTTATACTCAATGAACCATTACACACATAATCAATTAAAAAAGAAAAAAGAAAAAAATATAAATGACACTTTCAAAGACTGGTACCACTGCTGCGTGTAACACATGAAATTGTTCCATAATGATTGATTCGTAATATGATGTATATTAGTTTCTTAATGGCAGTATAACAAATTGCCTTCAAATTGACCACAAAATAAAAAGTGAAATTTATTTCTCAAATTTTGTAAAAGTCGAAGTCGGTAGTCATTATGGGATCCGTCTACAATAACAATATATGCAAACAAATATTAATATACTTCACGTTTTCCAGTGGGTGCAAGAAAGCTTCGAATTGTGTTTGGTGTCCTAATCATTAACTGATATATATATATATATATATACACATCTGCTTACGATTATGACACCAAATATGATCCGAAGCTTTCTGGCATCCAGTGCAAAGCTTGGAGTATATTAATATTTGTTTGCATATATTGTTATTGTAGACTGCTCCCATAATGACCACCGAATTCGATTTTATAAAATTGGAGAGAGAAATTTAACTTTTTTATTTTGTGGTCAATTTGAAGGCATTTTATTACACTGTCATTAAGAAACCCATATACATCATATTACGAATCAATCATTATGGAAGAATTGGATGTGTATGTTGGAGCAGTGGTACCAATCTTTGAAAGTTTCATTTACAACTTTTCTTTTTTTTTTAATTGATGTTCTGAGTAATTAAGCGTTCTGTGTAAAGGTGCAATAAGATTCTCTCTCTCTCTCTCTCTCTCTGTGTTTCCAGCTACCGGCATAGGCATATGGGAACTACAAGATATAGTTTCGTGTGTACATAAGTTAGTGTGTGTGGGGGGGTGGTGGGGTCGAGGGTATGAAGTATTTATTACGATTACTTAGTGAAACTTACCGTAACATTCCGCACGATAACTTTTGAACGAATGCGAATGCGAATTTTTTAATTCTGTTTTTTGAAATAGATAAATAGAGTAATTATCTCGAGGGAGTTCGTTAACGGAGATGATTTAGTCAACAGAAAGTGGCACAAACGAGCCATTTCCGGTTTCAACGTTGATCACTGTAGAGCATATACTGTAATAGATAGCGACAAACGGTTTTCGGCAGTCGATTAAACGTTTCAAGGACAACTCCCATATTCATTCTTAACACTATAGTAAAACCGGAAGTAGTATAAATGAGACATTTCCGGTCTTATTGTTGATCACTATAGAGCAAAAACGGTAAAAGATAGCTAGAAAAAAATTTCCGCAATCGATAAAGCGTGTCAAGGATAACTTTCAACTTCATCATTAACATCCTAGTAAAACCGGAAGCAGTGGAAATTAACTATAGGCCTAATTTCCGACTTCAAATTAATCTACATAGGGAGATAGGGAGAAGCTGGTTTGGTGAATCAGTTTAGCGTTGTGGGAATATGTATCGTCTCCTCTCTTAAACTTCTAAATAAACCGGGAGTGGCAAAACCCAACTACTTCCGGTTTTAGTGTTGGTCACAATAGATTAGAAACCGTAATAAATAGCGAGAAGCGGTTTTCAGTAATCAATTAAGTGTTCCAAGAATTTTCTAATTCGACTTTAATCTTTCTATTCAAACCGGAAGTGACAGAAATCAATCACTTCCAGTTTAAGCATTGAGTGTTATAGAATATATAGCGAGAAGGGAATAGAATGGAAATTATATTAAGTGCCCAAGAGTGTGTTCCATCTCGACAGTAATCACTCTACTCAACTAGGAAGTGAAAAAAAAAACATACTACAACTTCTGGTTTCCAAACCAATTGAGAAAATATTACGTAAATCTTTACTGTTTTTACTATTAGGATTACGTAGTGAAACTTGTAACATCGTAATGTTTGTACATACGTCCGTCGATTAATCCGTACGATGACATTTGGATGGATGCGAATTTTTAAATTGTTTTTGCAATAGAAAGATACAATGATTATCTCGAGAGTTCTTTAATAGAGAAGATTCACCAACCGGAAGTGGTAGAAATAAGTCATTTCCGGTTTTAATGTTGATCATTATAGAACAAAAACCATAATAGATTGCCAAAAAAAGCGGTTTTTGGCAATCGATTACACGTTTCATAGCCAACTCTCGTCTTCATTCTCAATAATCTAATAAAACCGGAAGAGGTACGAATGAGCCATCGAGAATGGACAATCGAAAAATCGTTTCAAGATTAATCTACGTCTTCACCTTTAACGCTCTAGTAAAACATGAACTGGTACAAAAGAACCATTTCCGGTTTTAACGTTGATCAATATATAGAGAAAAGGGTAATAGATAGTAAGAGGTAGTTTTCGGCAATCGATAAATAGTTTCAAGAATAACTTTCTTTTTCATAATTAAGGCTGTTGCTACCTCTTTGTCAAGACGAGTTTTCCCCTATCTAATAACATTGGAACTTTTTTCGAATTTTTCTCAGTAAGCAATGAACAAATCCCTACAAAAATTTGCATGGAGTCAGGTCAATAATAAAGGATTCCTTATATGAGCTTATAATTTTTTAAAAGCCTCCAATTAAGTTATTCATTCCCCCCTTTTTTATCATGTGAAGATTTGCAACAACGCATTGACGACACTCAGTTCTCTCTTCTAGCAGGTTGCGGAGGGTTACTTTGAGGTTGAACATTGTCCACAGCTGCGAGGGGACCCTTTTCAAGAATGACATATTTATGGCATTTCAGTGAGGAGGCGTTGGAGTACGTTTTCTTTGCTGAAAGCAGAAAAAAAGAAATAAAAACAATGAGAACAAATCCATTCTTCTTTTACATTAGCTTTTCCCCCGTTCATGGATAGACAGTTGTATGCAATTAGAAGCGAACTGTCTCTATTGAATAAAGATACTTTTAGTGTATACGAAAGCGAATATCACTTTATTATTATTATTATAACTTTTTTGAATAAAGTGGCATACAAAACATATAAAAATAATACAAAGGCCATAATATGCGTGCCTTTGAAAAATGTGCAGAATTTGTGAAGTTCCCACATGAAAGTCGGAAAAATACATAAACCTTCCATTATTTCCATTTCCTCCCTTTTCTCTGTAACATCAAAACAAGAAACCCCTTTGCCATTTTCGTCTTCAGCACCCTTATCCAATAATGTCTGCTTATGTCTCCGTTACACAATACCTACTAAAGTTTGGAGAATAGTGTAATTTTTAGATTCACCCTTTTCTCTGCGACAATTCAAAACAATAACTAATCTCGCTTTTTCAGTGCTATTTTCGTGTTTAGCACTCTAAAATTGTCCAAAAATGGTTATTCATAACTCCATTAGAAAATCTATATTGAACAACGTTATTTATTAAAGCGTTTCTAGGAGCAGATTTTTTTATGTATAATCACTATATCTGTATCCGGTAACTGTTCTTTGTCTTTTCTTTCCACCTGAAACAAATTTTAAATACATTATCATCGTATTTCATGCATAATATAAGTTACTGCATATGTATAAATAACTGCCTTTGCAGTTATAGTCACAACTTCGTATACTATTTTAAAAGCAAAAAAAAAAAAAAAAAAAAAAAAGAAAATGTTCCGCACTTTTATACTAATTAAACTCCAAGAAACTTAATGGAAACTACCACAGATTTCATATTACAGAAATAAAACTGTTAATTTGCCCACATCTCTAAGTACGTTGGGTAAAGTTACCATACATTAGCATTTTTACAGACATGTCCGCATTTTGAGAGTTAAAATTTCCATCCACATACATTTCCTGACCAAATTGTTTCGTAGTCTTGAACATGGCTAAATCTAGTCACACCGGAACTCTACTTCTTACTATTGTGTTTAGTATAAGCTTTCCGCATATTACCCAGGTAAGGAGGGGAGTACACGTAGAAGTATGCTCACATTTTGACATTTCAGAATATGGTAACCCTAAAATTGCCCAACTTGACCTTAGTTTTGTGGAAGTTTCATTTTCTCATTGATCAAGACATGCATTACATGCTACCGTGTAAATTGATTGTTTATCTTGGAATTCGGCCGCATTGAAGCAGTCTCATTTTCGGGTGTTCCTTACCTTTGGGCTCCTATTTACGTTTATATTGGGCACACGGTATAATATTTTCTTCATCTCTTAAAAACGTTGTACGAGAAGAACATCTATTACTGTTGTTTTCAAAGGTCAATAAATCAAAGGTAGAAAGAGGGAAAAGCTGCTCATTAAAACTAATTCTCCCAAAAATACGAGAGACGCTAGTAGTGTTCCTTGGTTTCTATGTCAACTGTAAGTGATTTTTGAACATAACGTTACCAATATTATACGACATTGCAAATAATTTTGTATTGCAGTTGAAATGGATTTATTGAGCTTTAGATAATCTATTATTTTCTTATTGGAAGACAATTTCGTCTGGAAAACTCAGGAAATTTATAACAAATAAGGGCCAGTTCATATTGCAAAACGAAATAAAAAAATTAACAGCATAGCTCCTTGTTGGTTATCTATCAAAAGTTTAAATGTTTCACAGTAGGGATCGCTGCTTTCGTACTTTGCTACTTAGATGGTGTTTCGAATTTTCCTTGAGCCAGATATCTTATTTGCATGTAGCGTTATACACGGAAGAAATGAAACTTTGAAAAAAAGATGTACCATAGATGTGATTTCTGGGTAATAGCATGTTATATACTTGCGACGTTTAAATCATCCCCAACGGGCTTCCTTGTACTTAAGCAGAAAGTTTACCCTAACTGTATTCATAAATAACACTCGAAACAAGCTATAAACGGCACTAGATAGGGATGCGCACGAGTCGAGACACACTTTGTAAAATTCAAGACGAGTCGAGACAAACTTATTTCTCGACTCGAATTTTCGATTCGAGACACTAGTCGAGTCGAGACTGCTCGTAAAAATCTCGACGCGACTCTAATGTCTCGAAAATCTTTCTATAATTTGTAATATTATTTTGAAGAAAGTATTCACTCAGAAACAGTTTTGTAACCAATTTCTGGGAGCATCCATGTGTCTAGTGGAGCTCGAGCAAGGCACCACAACGGCCCAGGCGTCACACTGTTTGCAGCCTACGTACACCCCTTCATGACGACCATGTTTCCCAACGGTAGTGGCATTTTTCGACAAGATAATGCACCATACCACAAGGCCGGGAGTGGGATAGAGTGGTTCGAAGATCACAGGGGCGAGTTCCAAGTGATGTACTAGCCGCCCAACTCGCCGGATCTGAACACAATCGAACACATCTGGGATGCGATTGAACGTGACGTCAGAGCGCATCGCCCCTTCCCCAGAATTTACGGGAATCAGGTGACCTGTGTGCATATGTGGTACCAACTCTCTCCAGCGATCTACCAAGGATCATTGCGTCCATACCAAGACGTGTCACCGTTGTTATTCGTGCCAAAGGTGGACATACTGACAATTAGGTAGACAGTCATAATGTTCTCGCTGATGTGTGTGTATATTTTAACTTGTATATTTTTTGTCTCGACTCGAATTTCATTAATGTGGTAGCTTGATGAAACAGTATTCCATCACATATTTTGATACTCATGCGAAAATGTTTTAGTTGAATAAGTATGACATTGACAAACGGGTGTACTTCAATAAAAAGTAAGGCCTGTATTTTAAAATGAAGCATCAAAAGATAATGTATAAAATTAAAATTATTCTGTTAATAATATATGTTGTACTATTTGTATAATACTGTATGTGTTGTAGCCATATATGAAATTGCACTTCCACCGTTTGGAAATAAATATTCCATGTGTAGAATGCGTAAGTTTCAAGGTTATTATTATCAGGTTACACTATATCCTGTGAATTAGTCCCAGAAGCGACAGTCCTATTAGCGACCGGAACTGTTATCTGTCCTATGAGCGACCGATTCATTTACATTGAGATGATGGAAGATAATATGATCCCTTCTCCTAAAATATGTTTGCCTCTGGCGTTACTAGCGCCGGAACAACCTTGGTATGAAATATGTACGTGCCAGTGATAGTGTTCGTCAAATATATTTTTCCTCTACTGTGAGTGCAAATAAAACTTATTTTAATTTTGAGTTAGATTTGACATAGAACATATCAAATAACTTAACGAGACAACAGGGATATTTCCATGAAAAGCATATTCCTATGTAATTATTGAAAATCCAGTTGTAATATCCCCTTTCTTCAAAAGCTCTGTTTTCTGTACTTAATTTGATTCTAATCTAATTACTCACTAAGCACAGTAATATATTTTATTTTGAAAAACTTAAATGTGTAACAGTTTCGATAACTATCTACTTTTAGACTTTCTATAACTATCGTTTTAGACTTTCTAAGGCTCTATGAATAAACTGAAACAAAAATGTCAATGATACAAGACAGCTTTTGAGATCCCTTACATCTAATTGGCTATTCTCAAGCAATCCCACCAATTACAATGCAGTTCACTCTAAATAATCCAAAAGGGAAACAAACTCTTTAAATTACCTTCCCCCTATTGTAAGCTACTAAAACGTAAACTAATTGCTTAATTTGCCTTCCTCCCTTGTTTTGACTTATACATAAAATCTTGTCGTGTAGCAATCTGAAATAATTCCCTATAACTAGACGAACTGTTAAGTCCTGCGAGAGATTTGTAGCTTGTGTAATAATTTCTTCGAATACACCGTGTTTTTAGATTGCTTTGATATAATCAAATTGTGAACACCTTTTCTCCATGGGAAGGCAGGGATCGTCCCCCCTGGCTCACAAAAATGTACACGTAATATAGCAAACAACATATATTAAATATCAGATATACCAGATGTAATACAGCAACCATGGAGATGTCCTTCCCTAGAAAAATTTCTTCGGGCGCTCCTACATTTTTCTGATTTCTTTCTTAAGCCATACACATATTCAATCTAAACTTATGCTCCGTATAATTTTAACATATTTTTTTTAATTATATTAGAATCATAGACAAATGCGGAGCTACTCTAAGTATTTAGTTAGTTTTTCCCTTTATAAGACAATGTATTCATAGAAATTAATTCAAAAATATAATATTAGGAAAAACGTATAAAAGATTGTTAATGTAATGAGAGCATTCTCACGTATTAAATTCAGGTAGAGCGAAATTTTTCATAGCACATTTTGTTAGGTTCTAAATCACATTAGCATGAAACAAGTGAAAGAAGAGAGAACTTTATCTTCTTCCATTATCTTAGTATGAACGAATCGGTGACTCATAGGGCAGTTAACAGATCGAATCGGTCGCTCATATGACAGTTAACAGTTCCTGTTGCTAATACGACTGTCGCAAGTGGGAAGACACCATATCCTGTAACCAAGAAATAAATCCCTTTTCATATTTCGAAAAGTTATAATAATGGAAAATGATATTTGTAGCTACATTAAAAGTACCTATTTCATTATGTATAGAAGTCTTTCTTGTGTAATAAAAGAATCCCTGATACTACAGTTCACTTTCTTCTACAAATGCGCTGTGTAAGAAGGGTAATGTGTGGTCAGTTCCTCAATTCCCAATTGATTCGCGATACTGAATCAATACCGAAATTTGTGTAAGAAAAGAAGGTTTATTTCTAAATTTTCTTCGCATGTGGTAAAAAAAGATTACTATTTAGCATAAAAATTCAAAAGTAGTATTCAAAGTTGTTAAAGCGATACATATTATAATTATAATTATTAGTCCAAAATGCTACCTTAACTGGTTTACCTGTTTCCATGAGGTTACAAAAGTGAAAGAGCGCTAGTGTATTCAATGTGAAAACCCAGCTGGTGTCGGCACGGAAACACTGAATTGATTTTAACGTCCCTTTCATTAGCGAGGCTATATGAAACGAGACTACTGATTAACGTGGATTCCGAACCACATGAGCTCCCGCCGGGAATCGAATAAGGATCTCCCACGCTAAAGGCGGCAGGGAAACGTGCATTACCGGCAAGGGAGAACCGATGTGGTGACCTCACATTTTAACTAGGTTACTAGTGTCAAAGCCGCACCGAGATTCCCTGCTCCTTACAGGCTCTTGTTCCATGGATTCCCTATTATTATTATTATTATTATTATTATTATTATTATTATTATTATTATTATTATTATTATTATTATTATTTCACACAGGAGATTGATCTGGTATCACAGCCGTCTGTTAATTTATATTTGTATAACCAATCACTAAATCTAAGACTTTGAAATACACGAGATGCAAGAGGACCTTGGTAGGTTTGAAAGTAACCACAGAAACTTCCAATAAGACTGGACGAAGCAATAGGTTCAGCAAAGAAAATAAAGAGCGCCCACTCTTCCTGAGTGCCATAAATCTGTCCTCGAAAAAGGCGACAGGGCTAGAAACATTCATTCCGCAGATGCGTTATGGCCAGAGTTTTAAAACCTGTTTTAAATGGCTAGCCCGAATTTCTCGCACGCTGCTAACACAAACAGGAAGAAAGAGAGATCGCACTGTTGCAAATCTTCACATGATAAAAAAGGGGGGAATGAATAACTTAATTGGAGGATTTTAGTAAAATTATAAGCTCATATAAGGAATCCTCTATTATTGACCTGACTCCGTGCAAATTTTTGTAGGGATTTGTTCATTGCTTACTGAGAAAAATTCGAAAAAAAGTTCCAATGTTATTAGATAGGGGAAAACTCGACTTGACAAAGAGGTAGCAACAGCCTTAACACCTTAGTGAAAAAGATGTGGGAGAAATTACCTATAATTTCCGGTTTCAATTTAATCTATATAGTCCAAAAATATTAAGTTATAGAAACTGTTTTTGGGAACTAATTTAGCGTTGTAGGAACAGGTATCATCTCTATTAAACTTCTAATCGAACCGGAAGTAGCAAAACCCAACTACTACCGGTTTAGTGTTGATTGCTATAGATTGCTAGATAGAAACTAACTAGCGATAAGCTGTTTTCTGTAATCAATTACGTGTCCCAAGAATATGTTCTATCTCGACTCTAATCTTTCTACTAAAATTTGAAGTGGTAGAAATCAATCGCTTATGGTTTGTTGCAAAGCTACCACACCTATTTGGAATCCGCAATATTACGACTGTTTACCAATCTATAATGGGACAATTTAAACTGAAGTATTTCAGATCCAACACAGCGGGCGGCTTTGAGACCAAAGAAATACCAATTATACTTCTTACCTTTATCTCAATTGATATCAAATCGACTGATAACGTAACAAAACTATTCCAGTAATACTTAACAATTCTAGCATAAAACAGTCTTTATGGTTGAAAAATAGAAATGTAAACTCGCATAAACAATTGTATAAATTTATTTTCATTAACTTTAAATAGGAATCCAATAATAATTTTGAGTTTAATTAACGAATATAAATCCTAGATTCAACAAGCAACTTGAAATTTCTTTTTTTTAAAAAAAAAAAGTTCAATAAGTTAAATATTTTCTCATCCCAACACTTCTGATTAATTAAGTTCAACTCTAAACACAATAATCAAGTAATTGCAAATTGCCCTTTCACAATTGACAACGAACGTTCACGGTTGAATCAATCACAGGTTCCGTTTGACGCTCTAACTATCCCCTTCCCATTCTGGCTTGCAACTGAAGCTACACGAAACGCTCTTCAGTCACAAGGCAGAAGCGCACGGATACTCCATTAAGTGCTGACGTAATACATACAATCGTTCTTTCTTTCTCTTTGCCTTACGCTCTGACCAAAATACAAACAGCATTCAAGTTTTATTCTTTTTAAATAATTGAAATATTTATTATTTCAATTCTTCTCTTTTCTTTTCAAAAAAAAGAACAAAAAAAATACATAATGATTTAGAAGAAGAAACTTAACATTATTTAAAGAACTATTTCTCAACTCTCAACAAACAAAGAACTATTTCTTCCTCTTTTTTTTACATTTCACCCCCGTTCATGGGCGTCGGCAGGGTTTCCAGGAAATCTGCATGGATACAAACATTTCTTCTCCAAACTTCGTCCACAATTATTTTAACCTCTTGTGGCCACCAAGGCACGCCACAAACCTCCCTGGCCGAAGGAGAAAAATTCTCTGGAATTTTTTGGACAAATAACAAACCTCCATACTGTAAAACTCACAACAAACAATAAAAAAGGAAAACATTAAAATTTGTTTCAATTTTCATAACATTACAATACATTCATAACATTACAATCACTTAGTTCTATTATAGGCTAGCCTAAAAATTTTCATTAAAAATTTGTTTCATCCATTACCTTTCATACATTCTTTGAATACATAAGACCATGGTCTAAAATTCCATCAAATTATTTTTTACAATAATCAATTTCTAAAAGAAACTCAAAAATTACAATCTGTAAAAATATAAAAATTTAGTTTTTCAATTCACTAATAACAGATCAATTACACCCAACCTTACAAATTCAAATATTTCTTTATGAATGGATTCAAACTTAGATCGAACTTAGATTCAATTATTCTGACGCCTCGGAAAGAATTTCTTTAGATCGGTCACATGAACTCTTTTAAAAGAATTCTGATCATTATTCAGATTCGACACTAAAACAGTATTTGGACTTAAAAATCTTCGAATAATAAATGGCCCATCCCATTTATCACTCAAAGACTTTGTAATCTTCTCTGTCAACGATGACTTACCATGAGATCTTATGAGAACTTCATCACCAACTTGAACCACCACTGGGCTTCTTAATTTAGAGAGTACATTCCTTCTTTTAATCCATGCCATTTCCATAATTTTGAGAGCATTTCCCCAAGTTTTTGATTTATCAAATTTAAACAATTCTGGACTATTAAGCTGCCAGCGATTTTCTAAAGGGTGTTAATCGGACGTCCTAAAAAAGTTCCGCCGGTACGGCTTTTAGACCAGAATACTCACAGAGATTCAGAAAAAACTATATCTCCGGAATATATTTTGACCAGATGTTTTGGTTATTAGAACAATAAGCTCTCAAAGAATATTTTAGAGTCTTGATAAATCTCCCCGCAATATTAGCTTCTGTATGGTAAGGACTTATTCTAATATGTTTAATACCCAGACTAAACAAAAATAATTTGAAATTCTCCGAAACGAAAACAGAAGCATTGTCTGTAGACAAGGTCTCTGGACAACCTAGTCTGCTAAACACTTCTAGTAGCTTATTACAAATAATTTGCGAATTCAATACTCTCAATTTTTCTAGAAAAACAAATCGAGACGCGTTATCGACTCCTATAAGTACAAACTTATAGCCATTAGAGACAGGCATTGGTCCAATAATATCGATCATGTAGGTCTCACAAACTCTTTCAGAAAAATTTGATATCAAAGGACCCATTTTTCTTTTATTATGATCTTTAACTTTCTGACACTGAACACAAGATCTTACATATTCCTTTACATCTTCCACAATAGTATCCTACGTGTATTTTTTCATGATTTTCTTAAGAGTACCATATGTACCAGAATGTCCACCTGACAGAACTTGATCATGAAAATATTCTATTACCAACCGTTGTATGTCCTTCGGAATATATATTTTATATGGACAATTAAATGCCCTACTCTTCTTCATTAATATACCTTTGTTCAGGATGAAATTTCGCACATTTTCTCCATAATTTATCCTCTCTAAAATGTTCAATAATTTCGGATCTTTTCTCTGTAGAACATCGATAGGTTCTTTTACGAAAGGTAAATTCCAAGTATTTGCGATCTTCATATTTCTTTTAATTATAGTCATTCCTACTGGCCCATCAACCTGAACAAATTCACATGGGTCATATACTCTTGTTAAAAAATCGGCAACAATATTATTTTGCGACCTAACATGTTGAACTGTAAAAGAAAATTGACAGAGTGTCTCTACCAATGGTCCATATTTAAGCAATATTTTAGAGTTTCCCAATATCCAAGACAAAGCTTTATTGTCCGTGAAGACTACAAACTCCCTACTGAGATAATGTCTAAACCTATTTATTGACTTAACCAAGCTAAGAAATTCTATTTCGTATATACTCCGGTGTTTATCGGCTTCCGTTAGTTTTTTAGAATAAAACGATACGGGAACGAGTCGATTCTCACTATCTAATTGTGACAGGCAAGCTCCAATCGCTTTCCCACTTCCGTCACAATGCAAATAAAATGTTTTATTCAAATCCGGAGTTCTTAATATTACATTATTTATCAAAATTTCTTTTAATTTATCTAATGTTTTCTGGTGTTCTCTTGACCATACAATTCTTTTACGCTCCGAACGTAATTCACTAATGGGAGCCATGATTTCCTGCATCCCACTTACGAAATTGTAATAATAATTGAATAGCCCACAAATTTTCATAACACCTCTCCTATTTCTAGGAGGAGGTATGTTTTTAATGGCTGCTATTCTTGATGGATCTATTTCAATGGATTCACCATCCGCCACAAAACCTAAATACTTAATTTTCTTATAAAAAAAATATTTTATCCGGCGAAATTGTAATTCCATTTTCCCTCATTCTTTCCAATACCAAATGCAAAATTCTTTTATGTTCTTCCACATTTCTACTAGCTATAAGGAGATCATCAAAACAACATCTTACACCCTCAACTTTAAGATCTACAAAGACATTTTCCATCGCACGAGTTAACAAACTACTCCCAGTCTTAATTCCAACAGGAACTCTGGTATACTATTAACATCCTTTCGGAGTTACGATTGTGGTAATCTCTCGCGAATCCTCATGGAGGGCCAACTGAAAATATGCCTTACGGCAGTCTAAAACCCTGAACATTTTCTTCCCTGCAAGGCTCGTTAAACACTCCTCCATATTAGGAGACGGATACACATCGTCTATGATCAAAGAATTAGCTTTGCAGAAATTTCCTACAATACGATGCGTATTATTTTTGTTTTTTTACAAGAAAGCAACTACTTCCGAAATTAGAATGATCTACCTCAACCAGAATTCCTTGGGAAACTAGTCCCTTAATACATTCATCAAAAAATTTTTCCTTATTTTTTGGTACTGGAAACGGAGCTTCTTTAAAAGTTTTCTTTTCCTTTAGGTACAATTTGGCAACCAAATATTTTACACACCCTATATTGTTTGAAATTACATCACTAAATTACTTTCGAATATCATTCACGAATTCCTGAACGTCTTTATCCACACATTGTTCTTAACCATTCGAATTTTCCCTACTTTGTATTCTTTCATCTTTCTGTTCTAACTTCTTTAAGTTTTCCTCAAAATCAGAAGCAAATGACTTTTTATTTTTCTTAACAAGTTCTTAAAACTTGTTAGATTGTTCAAGGTTCATATCCGAAACTTCCGAATCACTTTCCACTTTTTGGATAACATTCACAAGATTGTTTCCTGAATTTCCCTGAACTGATTCACCATTTAATAACACTGCAGCTAAATGTTTATCCTTTTTCTCAGTTTCACTTCGATCTCGAGTTGGATTTGAATTATCCTTTTGATCGTTCCTAATTTTTGTCCTTTACTTTTTCTTATTCTTCTTTTTCTTATTCGAACAATGTCCATCCTTTCTTTCATATGAATCCTTCCTTTGCACTTCAATTCGATCCTCATTGCGCACATATCCTAAATTTAGACTAGACGCTGGATTTGGATTAACTAAATATTCAAAATCTCCATTCAAATCCGAAAATGTTTTCACAGAAGAAAATTCCAGTTTAGGAACACCCACTAAACTGTCCTTAACAAAGATCCATCTAAACGATGACCACCTGATTCACCTCTAAAAGAAGTCGACCCAAAGTCTTGTTTTTCGGTTTTGTCAAACATTGTCCGAAGTTTCCTCAACTGTTCTTCATTAGGAGCATTAATCTCCAATAATTGTTTTTCGATGTTGTTTATTTCAATATCGCATTGAATTGAACGATCACACTTACTAGACTTGTCAGGATTCCACTTCAAAAACAAAGAAGCCATCTTATGAGCCCATTTCGTATCTAATTCACGATGTTTACCAAACTGGCCAACACGGTCTCCGGAACTAAACCTTGAAACGCCACCATACTCCCTGTCTAAATGTTTTTCCATCTTATCATCATAAATAATCATAACTGATTTCCTGTTATTCCTTAACAAAAGTTTATTTCTAGAATAATCAATGACGGAAAACGTTGTTCTCAAAAATGGCACACCAAGTATGCATTGGCATGGTAGGTCGGCCACTACCTTAAATGTTACCAGTTCAAACCACCCTGAGAAATTCACTATAACACAAATTTCCTTGCTAGCATGATATTCTGATCCCAAAGGAGCACGAATCATTTCAGGCAAAGTTTCTACAAGTTGATGCTCCAACTCACATCTCCGAACAAATTCTTCGGTTATCAGGTTATTATAGGAGGACCCACTATCCAAACAGATCATCACCCTTCTATTATTAATTCTTCCATCCACAAAAGAAGCTATAGAGTCACTCGTCTTCGGAGGAACTACCCGCTTATTCGATCTATTAAGACGTTCAGGCATCGTCAATGGCATTCGACTTGTACTAATTTCTTTTCGATTTTCATTAACCCCCGTGCTAATTTTCTTTTTATTAAATCCCAAAGAACTATTATTTTCAGAGTTAAAGGATGGCCTTGTCATTACTGAGGCAGATGCACCAGATTTAGCCCCCACTTTCTTCATATACTCTAATTGTTCTTTAAACTGATTCGCATATGTGTTACAAACTTCTCTCAATTCACTCAAAGACTGAGGTAATCGATTAGAAAACAATTTAAACTTTATGGAGGGATTCATCCCATCCAATATAATTCGGATTATCTGCCCCTCACTACAACTGAAATTCAAAACCACTGAAGAGTAATAAACATCGTCTATAAACATATCAACCCCTTCATTTAATTTTTGCTTTCTAAAAATTCTCTCGGCCATTAATGAATGTCTAGCAGTACTTGATATAAACTTATCTACTATTCTATTCCGAAAATCCTCCCAAGAAATATTTGCACTAATTGCATGTTGAACTTCGATTTGAAATTCACCTTCACTTTTCGATAAAAAACTCCATACAAAAGTCCAACCGGATAACTACACTGTTCCATTAATTTTTCCAAAACCCTCAAAATTTCAAATATTAAGTTACTGTTTCTTCCATCTATTTTGGTAAATCCCTTAATCTTGTTCTCCAATGATTCTAATAATTTCTGAAAAGTATATTTATCCATATACTTCAACTCTACTCCAGAACTCGCAACGTTCCCTTGACAATTCCTAGTATCTGAATTATTTATCGGAATTGAACTAAAATAATTATAATCTTGAGGTAAATGCCTTCCAGTTCTATACCTTCCTATAGGTGTTGAGTTCTTAATGGCCGAAACCCTCTTATAATAATCCGAAAGGCGATAAAAATTTGGCCTAGTTCTATTTTGTGAAACTATTTCAGGATTTTCATCAGATAACTGAAACTCGAACTGCCTTGTTACGTTAGGAACACAGTTACCAACTCTAAATCTATCTCTATTCATAATTTCATTATGATATTCCGAAGGTCCCGGAGTTGGAGCTTGAGCAACACGACTAAGGTTGGGAAAACATGAATTTTCTGAAGGTCTTGAAGTTGAAGGTTGAGAAACACGACTAAAATTGGGAAAAGCTGGATTTTCTAAACTGCTTCTATTACTATTAGAATAAGAATTCAATGTATCCAATACTAAATTCTCTTCTCTATTATTTATCTGAAAAAATGAATTATGGGGAGGGGTCAAACTCATAGGTATGCTCGCAAAACTGTTTCCAGATACGAATCCCGTTTGATCTAAGGTATATACACCATCTTCTATGTCATCCACATCTATTCGCACCGTTTTGTCTCGTTCCGCCATATTTATTTTTTGCGCCAAATTATTTAAAACACAACTGTACCAGAACACTATAATTATTAATTTCACCGAAACATACATTCATAAATAAATTAAAAATTTAATAAATTTCTACATTTATAAATATTAATTATGACAATTACTCCACCACTACTCCACTACGTTCTACTACAAAAAGAGAAAAGGTAACAACCCACCAAGAATCGCAATATACCAAATCTAAATTTGAATCCTTCACAAAAAAAAATTACAGAAACGCTGTCTTTTGGTTAATTCAGATTTAAACTAATTTAAATTTTTAACAAACAAAATTTTCTCAATGGATCTATTCGACTTTCAACGAAATTCCAATAGTTTATAATTACTGATTCTTTCCAAATGACAACCCGGAAGTAACAACGTGAACAAGCAAAAACTTGACTCAATACAAGCAACGTTGAAAACTTTAATAACCAATTTTTCTTTCTTTCTTTTTTTTTACAAATGCAAAAATAGTGAGTCGCTGTGTTACCTCAGTTAAAAATCTACAGTCAAGAATAAGTTTAATGTGGTTAAGTTGCAATTTAATAGAATTGAGTTGAATGAGATGGACTTGAGTTGCAAGCCAGTATCTTGTAGCAACGCTACCACACCTATTTGGAATCCGCAATATTACGACTGTTTACCAATCTATAATGGGACAATTTAAACTGAAGTATTTCAGATCCAACACAGCGGGCGGCTTTGAGACCAAAGAAATACCAATTATACTTCTTACCTTTATCTCAATTGATATCAAATCGACTGATAACGTAACAAAACTATTCCAGTAATACTTAACAATTCTAGCATAAAACAGTCTTTATGGTTGAAAAATAGAAATGTAAACTCGCATAAACAATTGTATAAATTTATTTTCATTAACTTTAAATAGGAATCCAATAATAATTTTGAGTTTAATTAACGAATATAAATCCTAGATTCAACAAGCAACTTGAAATTTCTTTTTTTTTAAAAAAGGAAAGTTCAATAAGTTAAATATTTTCTCATCCCAACACTTCTGATTAATTAAGTTCAACTCTAAACACAATAATCAAGTAATTGCAAATTGCCCTTTCACAATTTTATTTTAATTTATCAACCAATATATCAAAAAGCAACCAAAAGTCAGCAATCAATGGTTACCCAAGTTTACTTTAGAATCAACATTCTATGCAAAATTACTCAGTAAATTAGGTAAGAAGTAATTTTTTATTTTATTTTAATCACGTTTAGTAAATTCAACGTCAGAGAGGCTTCAAAGATATCAAATTTGATCTTTAATCTTTAACTATTATGATTAAAATACTAGTTTTAAGTAAATTATTCAATTCAACGAATAACGAGATCAAAATTCTAACCATTCAATATCAATGCACAAAGTTGGGACGTTAAATAGCCAATCAATATCAATGCACAAAATTGGGACGTTAAATAGCAATTCAATTTCAATGCACAAAATTTGGACGTTAAATAGCAATTCAATTTCAATGCACAAAAATAGGGACGTTAAATAGCAATTCAATATCAATGCTTTAAATATGCTGAAACTTCATTCAAAGGAGAAAACCGCTAAACAAATCGGTCTGCAAATTATATCAAACTGAGAATTCAAACGGACGACCTCACAAACGTGAATTGGACAAGGACAAAGGAATATTATACGGGTTTTACTACTTTACACTTACCGTAATCAGCTCCCAATGGTTTCCCTTTCTCTGGCTTCAACTGTAATATTCAGCTAAAGGGTACTTCGAACAGACGAAGACTAACAACACCTCAACAGCAATGAAAGTTTCGTCCTTTTATGCAGCTCACACAGATTACGAATAACAACTCCGACATCGTCTTTGAATACCTCCTCTATCAAATCAACGCTTCTCAGCTCGACTCGGCAGCAACCTAAGTCCAGACAGTGACAACGAACGTTCACGGTTGAATCAATCACAGGTTCCGTTTACGCTCTAACTATCCCCTTCCCATTCTGGCTTGCAACTGAAGCTACACGAAACGACCTTCAGTCACAAGGCAGAAGCGCACGGATACTCCATTGAGTGCTGACGTAATACAAACAATCGTTCTTTCTTTCTCTTTGCCTTACGCTCTGAACAAAATACAAACAGCATTCAATTTTATTCTTTTTAAACATTTAAATATTTATTATTTCAATTCTCCTCTTTTCTTTCCAAAAAAAAAAAAAAAGAACAAAAAATTACATAATGATTTAGAAGAAGAAAATTAACATTATTTAAAGGTCTCTCTCAACAAGCAAAAAACTATTTCTTCCTCTTTTTATTTTTACATTTCACCCCCGTTCATGGGCGTCGGCAGGGTTTCCAGGAAATCTGCATGGATACAAACATTTCTTCTCCAAACTTCGTCCACAATTATTTTAACCTCTTGTGGCCACCAAGGCAGGCTACAGGTTATAACATTGAGCGTTATAGAATGGATAGCGAGAAGGCTTTTCTTGGTAATTCATTAAGTGCTCCAAGAGTATATTTCATCTCGGCAGTAATCCCTCTACTCAAATCGGAAGTGAAATAAGTATACTAGAGCTTCTAGTTCCCAAACGACTACAGAAAATATAACATGATATTTTATATTTTATTTAATATTTTATTATTATTAGGATCACGTAGTGGAACTTGTAATATCGTAATGTTAGTAGGTATGTACATACATACGTCCGTTACTTCGAAAGATAACATTTGAAAGTATGCGAATTTTCTATTATTATTATTATTATTATTATTATTATTATTATTATTATTATTATTATTATTATCATTATTATTATTATCATTAAGTGGATAGTGTGATTTACTCGAGAGAGTAAATTAATAGAGGTGATTCGACAAACAAAATGGTAGAAATGACATTTTTCAGGTTTTAACGTTGATCAATAAAAAACAAGAAAGATAATGGATAGCGAAAAGCGGTTCTGGGCAATCGATTATACGTTTCAAGGGAATCTCTATTCTTATTCTTAACATTCTAGTAGAACTGGAAATGGTAGAAATGACCCATTTCCAGTTTTAACACTCATTACTATAGAGCAAAAACGATAATAGATAACGAGAAGATGTTTTTGTCAATCAATTAAACTTTTCAATTATAACCTTCTTCACATTTAACAAGTTAGTAAATTCTGAAAGTAAGAGAATTGAGCCTTTACGTGTTTCAACGTTGATCACTATAGAGCGAAAACGATAATATATAGTAAGAAGCAGTTTTCGGCAATCTATAAAGCGTTCCAGGAGTAACTTTCATTTTCGTACTTAACACCCTAGTAAAAAGGAAGTGTAGAAATCACATATAACTTCCGGTTTCAATTTAATTTACATAGAGCATAAACTATAAGATATAGGGAGAAACAGTTTTATGGAATCAATTTAATGTTGTAGGAACAGGTAAGTTATTATCTCTCTTAAACTCCAAATCGGAAGTAGCAAAATCTAATTACTTCCGGTTTTAGTGTTGATCATAATGGATTAGAAAAGATAACAGATAAGGAGAAGCGGTTTTCTATAATCATTTAGTGTCCCAAGAATATGTTCTGTCTCGACTCTAACCTTTCTAAAAGCAGAAGTAACATATATCAATCACTCCCGGTTATAAATTGAGTGTTATAGATTGGAGAGCTAGAAGGGATTTTATGTAATTCATTAAGTACCGCAAGAGTGTATTCCATCTCGACAGTAATCTCTGTATTAATACCAGAAGTGAAAGACATACGATACAATTTCCGGTATCCATATTAATTGAGAACATATTACGTCATCCTCTTTACGATTTTTACTAGAGTTTATTTTTAAATTAAATACTAGCCGGATATTTACTAAATTTTGTGAGCTACTAGCCCAATCCCTAAGGAATAAGTACTGGCATATTCTGTGGTCAAACTAGGCCAAGAACAGGGTGGACGGGAGTTGCATTTCATACCTTATTTCTCGATAAATACTTAATTAGCCAGCAACATGTTTTTGATAACTATTGGCCGAATCGGAATAAAATTCTGTGGTGGGCAGCCCTCAACCTAATTAAGATCTCTACATTTGCTGGTCGAGTTTGGCTAAGTTTTGGGCTTGATTTGCGTGTGGTAATTTATTTATCGGTAATCTCTTGCCAGATCAAATCTGAATGATTTGCCATTACCGAAAGCCGCTGGTAGCTATTTATCGATTTTGCTTTATAGTGTTCAACGTAAAACCGGAAATGATTTATTTCTACAACTTTCGGTTGGTAACGAAAGGAGATGAAAAATGTTCTTGGAATGCTTAATCCATTGCCGAAAACCGTTTTGGTTTTATAGTGGTCAACGTTAATACTTGGAAATAGTTGATTTCTACCACTTTTGGTTTATGGATCACTTCAATTAACTAGCTCCTCCAAACTTATTACTCTACCCATAGTTTGCAAATAAATAAATAAATAAATAAATAAAATAAAAATTTTCTTTCTTTCAAGAGCTATCGTGCGCAGTAACTTAGTCGCAGAAGTTATTGTGGTCTATTATTATTATTATTATTATTATTATTATTATTATTATTATTATTATTATTATTATTATTATTATTATTATTATTATTATTATTATTATTAAATATTCTATCTGTTGGCAGGTACTGAGACTAATGGGAGATGTGAGTGTTATTGCGTGTTTTCTTAGGTTCTGGTCTAGAAATTCTTCTTTCACATTTCTTGATCTTCAGCTTCCTCTTTTTATTCCCAATATTTGATACCATATTTCAAATCTTTGATCAGCTGCATTCTTCTTCTTACTATTCCTTTCTTAACTTTCATCTCTTATTTTCAAGTTTTCTCTTGCTCAGTGGGTTGAGAAAAGCTAACACGTTTTAATCTGGTTTCTTATAATTATTACCAGACTGCAGTTTCCTCTATCTATTTTTAAATACTATTTTTAAGAAATTGAATTATTTTTATTATTATTATTATTATTATTATTATTATTATTATTATTATTATTATTATTATTATTATTATTATTATTATTATTATCGCGTCTATTATCTGTTATTCTTTTAACTGTTGGAGGAAAGGTTCACTTTTTCTACAGTCTCACTTTATCTATAATGCTACTTAAGTATTATACTTAATGTTTAGTTAACTCAAGAAAAAGCGGTTCTAGTTGTGTGAATCCTCCATTTCATGTTAGAATTCGGTGATCATTTAGTACTGTTCAGCGAGGTAATTTAACAGAAGTACAATATTCTTATAGAGTATTCGTTGTAGTGTTATAAAGTAGCAAATGATACAAGACGATGTGTTTTCTAAATTAAAGTTTTGGGTATGTTATCTATTCCGGTTGCTTTTTTATTTCTAATCTCGCATATAGCGTTTTCAAACTCATCCCTAAGAATACTCAATCCTTTATCATCCTCGCCTACTTCATTTTCTACTTCAACATTTAGGCTAGACGGTCTATCCCTACTCTCATATAAGTCTTCAACGTATTCTTTCCACCTTCCTATGACATCATTTCTCTCGCTGACTACCTTCCCATTCCTATTTTCTACTGCCATCATAATACCCTCTTGATAAATGTAAGAATTATTTATATTGGAGACGCGAAACTTCAAAATTAAACTCAATTAGAAACGAACCAATACATATTTAGGTTTTCCGAATATTCTGTCCTAAGATGAGAATGGAGGATAGTGTCTACTTGTTAAAATTTCTGCATTTGCTTACGTTTGATGTGTGAAATTTGGCTTTGATTTCTTAACTATAAATAATTGAACGTATGTTTCCGGAAATTCCCCTCTTATAGATGGAGAAAAGAGACAATTTCTACAATATTAAAATTTACCACAATTTATTCAGAAAATGTCATGAAATGTGAAGTTTGCTTAAATTCGTAATGTGAAATTTCGTAAACCAACTCTGAAGAAAAAGAATGGAATACGTACGGTATTTCAGAGTTTTCGAAATTCTCCTTTTAAGCAGAAGGAGGGAGGAATTAAGTTACCTCGTTCTCGACATTGAAGTCAGCGTTTTCTTTCTCATCATCATAGAATTTTCGAGGAGAATTACTGAACATATTTAGAACAACTAGCATGGTTTCATCATATCACTTTCACTGAAATGCGTATCCTAAGGGGAGGGGTCAAGGTCTAAAATATGTGTTAAAAATACAGTATCTTACAAATCTCTCATGTATGAACATGAAATTTAATATAATAACCAAGTAGACACACAACCCAGCGCTCTATGAAATTACACTTCCGTCTTATCTCATGAAAAATGATTGAGAATTTTAGAACTTAGTTAGCACTTGGCTAAAGCCATTTTTTAACCATGTCAGTTTCATTAAAATTCGTATCCTAAGAGGGTGGAGGAGTTAATATATACGGCGAAAATTAAATATCTTCCACGCCAAAGAGATGAAACTAGGTATATAAACTTTTTAGTTAACGAGGTCACCATGTGGACATGCCCCAGCGTTTTCGAAACTTCTACTTCCAAAACAGGTTACAGGGTGGCAAAATGTTTTAAACGTCTGAAATGAATTTTTAAACATATTTAGCACGTGGGACATTTCTATTTTATCAACTCACTTTGAAATAAAATCGTAAAAGCAGAAGAGAATTTAGGTTTCTTGCAGAGAGTAAATACTGCATCGTATGAAACACATTTTTGAACATGGTCGAGCTGGGGGTTTTATTTCACTTTTGTTCAAATAAGTTACGTAACGGGGAAAGGGTGATCAAATGTAACTTTCAAATATTTCCCATAAACCTATTCTACTCGTGCGAAGAATGGGCTTGCATATAATAATAGTAAATAATAATAGCCATATTCTCACAAATTTATATTTATTTCCAGAAAGACTCCTGCATAGCATTGTAGTGCAGTGGAGTATTATATTTTACCAGTTTTGTCAATGAAACCACTGTTCTTACACAATAGTTATTTCGTGTTTAAATGATATTTAATTTAATGTTTGTTACAACATTCGTAATATTTGTAATTTTAGATTTAGTTCTGTCAGAGATTCGCACCCTTAGATTAGGAGCCAC
Organism: Thermobia domestica; assembly: GCF_964235325.1. Lineage (NCBI taxonomy): Eukaryota > Metazoa > Arthropoda > Insecta > Zygentoma > Lepismatidae > Thermobia > Thermobia domestica. The sequence goes on from NC_137457.1 coordinate 154,477,414, forward strand.
TCCTCTACGGACTACTTAAAAACTTTGAATTTACACCTACATAGGATTTGTGATGTTGGGTACCACTAAGAAAAATTTTTGAAAATTCACGAAAAGAGGAGGGATTGGGGTGAGAGTTATTTTAATAAGATACCCTTATCTCCGATAGGATTTTGAACTTGAAATTTGGTATTTGGATTTCCAATTTAAAATAATTTAACACATGTTTCAGCATTTCTTTTATATCTTAGTAATAAAGGGGAAGGAAAAAGTAAGAATAGGAATTATTACTCGTATAATATCATATCGGTATCTCAGAATCTCTGAAAGTTATAAACATGAAGTTTGGCTTTAGAACGTCTCATTTAAAACAACATCTCTTAAAGACAGTAAACAGAACCACCCAATATTTTTCAATTAAAATTGAAACCAGAAGTTGTAGTAGATATCTACTACTTAGTGTTATTTACTAGTGATTAGAGTGGAGATGGAATATATTCTAGGGACGCTAAATCGAATACAAACCGTGCCTATCTATTGCCGTTTGTCATATACAGTCTTGTTCAAGAAAACTCGCCTCTTTTGAAAAGGCCTGTGGTCCTACCTACAGTTAGAATTAAATCAAATAAATGTGAATTTTGTTTGGTCAATTAAGAAGTTAAATTAGAGCCACAGCATTATAATTTCCTTTTGCGGTTGCAAGAATATCATCTTTCATAGCAGGGTGAGTGGTCAAGACTTCTTCAACAAAACTGAACAACGATGAACGTTAACACAGGAAGTGGTTGATTTCTAATAATTACGTTTGATTACAGGGAAAAAGAAGAAATGGTACCTATTTTAAGAACGCTAACTCCTTTAAAAAAAACTCTTCTCGCTGTCTCTCATAGGTCATGTTCTATGTATATTACATTGAACCTGGAAGTCATACTGGATTACCAGGGTGTCTATCGGTCACGAAAAGGATTAAAGAAAGTCACGAAATCAGAAAATGGTCATGAAAGTCAAGAAAAAGTCACGAAATTTTGCTTTTGGGTCACGATTCATTTTATCTGTACAAATATAAGTACATACTTGTAAATGTTGTTCTATAAAATGTAAAAATTCACCACCAAACACGCCTATGGTTTTAGACGCTATCAAATCAAAAGTAAAGCACGCATTTATCACGTGCGTGAAAATAGGCCCAAGTCGCACTCAAATTCGCTTTTGAGAATGTTACTAAATTTAATGGTTTGTTAAAGGAAAGGTCATGAAATTTCATTTTGGAATTTTAGTAGACACCCTGTCACTTCTGATTTTATTAGAGTGTTATGGATAGACAAAATGCATTCTTGAGATGCTCCGTCGATTGTCGAAAACAGCTTTTCGCTATCTATTACAGCTTTTGCTCCACAGTAATAAAAAGTAAACCGAAAATTCTTGATTTCTGCCGCTTATAGTTTTATCAAAGTTATAAGGATAGAAATGAAAAGTGTTCTTGGTATCTTTGAGTCGAATTCCCAAAACTGCTATATATTTCCGTTTGTCCCCGTTCAATGTTAAAGCGGAGATTAGTTTATTTTTGCCGCTTTCTATTTCAATACAGTATTAATGATGGAGTTGAAAGGTATTCTTGGGATGCTAAATCGACTGCCGGAAACCGTTTCTCGCTATACATTACCCTTTTCGGTTTACAGGATCAACATTAAAAGCCAAAATGGTTGATTTCTACCACTCCTGTTTTCTGATCCACAACCTCCTGGTTTATGAGCCTCTACTAATGAACTCTTTCGAGATAATTACTCTAGCTATCAATTGCAAAAAAGAAGTTAAATTCAGTTTCGTTCAAGAGTTTCGTGCGGAGTAACGGACGAGATGGACCAAAGCACTAACGGTACAATATTATTATAAATCTTACTCTGTAATCCCAATAATTAGATACATATTTCAACTTTTTTGATTGTGATCTAGAAGGGAAGAAATGGTTTGGAAGAGAATAGATGTGCATATTACAATTATTATTATACTAAGATGTTTATATCTCGGGATCCCGTGAAGTTGAAGACATGAAACGCGGTATTTGAACTGAAATTGGTATGCTTCCAGATATATATAAAGTGCAAGGCCATAGTCCGAACGAACACGGTGGCCTGGGTGCAAAGCCCTCAGGTATTTCAACTGAAATTCAGTATACTTGCAGGTATATGAGGTGCGAGGCCGTAAGCCGAGCAAACACTGATGATTGCAGGTTTGAGATGCAAAGCGTTATACCGAACAAATTTGCGGGTCTGAGGGCAAAGCCTTCAGCGAGACAAAGACTTGTATTGAATAAACTCTGATGAAGACTTTAAGGAGGCTCACACAATATTTTCTTTATTAATAATGAAATAGGAAGTGATAGTAGATTTATACCACTTCCGGTGTTAGTGGAGGGATTGGATTGGTGACACAATTATATTCTTGGGGCAGAAAACTGCGTCTACCCGTTCCAGTTTTAGTAGAGGGTAAAGGATGGAGATGAAGTGTATTCTTAGTCGATTGTATAAAACCGGGTAACGATTTCTGCTCTCCAGTTATCAACGTTAAAACCGGAAAGGGTTGATGTCTACCACCTCCGGTTTTAGTATAGGGTTAAGAATGGAGATGAGAACGGACGGTTAATCGATTATGGAAGACAGCGTTTTGTTATCTATTACAGTTTTTCTTCCATAGTAATCGACGTTAAAAACCGGAAATAGTTAATCGCTACCACTTCTTGTTTTAGTTGTAGGTTTAGAACAGAGATAATATGCATTCTTAGGACGCTTAATCCATTTTCAGAGACAGTTTCTAGATTTCTACTAACGTCTTTTTTTTCCACAGTGATCAATCTTAATCGTCGATAACTGCCACTTCCAGTTCAAGAGTCACCTTCATTAGTTCTAAAACATTTTTTCCTAGATAATTATGTAACACTTGGTTTAATTCCAACTAAACTTGATACATATATGTCTTACAATCTGGAACGAAATACTCGAGAGTGTAAGGAACTCCTAGCATCCCAAGAAGTGGGGATGGGAGAGCTGAAATTTTAAAAATAATTGTAATGATCGATATTCGCGTTGAATCCATAGTTTTCGGGTAAGTCGCTAATATGGATAATGACTATTTCCAGGCCGTTCAAGTTCATCCCTGAAGAATCGGGACGAGTGACATTTTAAAAGTAATCGAAAATGAAGGATATTAAAGGCGAATCCATAGTACTCATTAGTGTTAAGACGAATAGTGGTACTTTTGATAAAATTTAAAAAGAAGATAGAATGCAACTTTTGAATTTAATTAATGTAAACTTCTGCATTAATAAAAACTAGACTATTTGCCATCCAAAGTTGTAGGTGCGACTGTAGAGTTTATTATTATTATTATTAGTTTTAAAGTATACCTTTTAAAAAACACCACGACATGGAAGGGAGAGAGAGGGAGAGATTTCTGGTCTTTTCATCGTATTCTGAAGCGTTTATAAAGATTTTATTAAGATTTTTCTTATAATTTTAATTTATGTTTTTTTCTTATATTGCAAGTACACAACACTTGTAAGATGTAAATACAATTTAATTTTTAAGAGACTAAAAATCGTGACGTTTTTTCCGGTGTTCTAGTAGCTAGCACGCGCGTCTTTCGTACACGTAGTCACACGTTCGATTTCCAGTGGGAGTCTCTTACAAAATTTGGACGATTACTGTGTTTGAGTTTCATCATAATCTTTGAGTCTACGTCTCATATAACCTCGATGCGGAATCCTAAACTTAAATAATTAACTAACTCGAAACCGATGAGAGTACAAAACTCAAGGTTTCGACAGAAAACTAGCACAAAAATTTGGAATAGAAAAAGTATCAAGTATCCAGTGATCCCATCAGGGAAAGGACGGGAACACGGACATAAGACCATAAAACACATTATTGAAATGGCAGTCAGTGATGATTATAGAGGTGGCTCTTGGGTCTAGAGCTTCGAAATACCCTCTAGGGCATTTCCCGAGCGTGCTCAATCTGAGTTACCAGAATTTTCACAGTACTATATTCACCCATCGTTTATTCAATCTCCCCGTAGTGGCAAATCTGAAATGAACATTGTCTCCTATCGTGCTCAATATGAATTACGTGTACTTTTGCAATACTGCTTTTTACGTATAGTGTAATGAAATTCTTCCACGAGAAAATCTGTAATCAACACTCAGGTAGTGGTGGGCAGTGGGAATATTCCCGGTGGGAAGGAATTTAAAAAATGGAAATATTACCGGGTTTTTTCCCTGGGCTATAAATTCCCGGGAAACAATTTATTTCCATTTCTTTACTTTTTCTTCCAAATTATAAGAACCATGTGACTAATTACTTTATTTTAATATATTATGATTTAATTCTATGTTTTAAAGAATTTGGAGGTTAAAAAATTTAGAATTATTCGACGGTACTTTTTATAACTAATATATGATTTTTTTTAGTTCCATTTCCATTCGCATTAAAAAGTAAGATAATTGTTTAGAATTGGGGGGCCAAAACAAGCAAAAGGTAGGATGATTTATGGAAGAAATGAATTGATAGTGATGTTCAAGTAGTCAAGAAAGTATAGAACACATTTTTTAGGGCAGTAGGGTATTTATACAAAACGGAAAGTTAAGTGGAAGTGATTTATGTGAGAAAAGAAAGTGAATTGTCGGTAACAAAGATAGAAAGCAACGTGCCATGCGGGGCTCTAACCCGCCTTCATTCGCTAACGCTCGCTCTGCAACGATGTCTGAATTTATTGTTGGTAACGTAATTTAACACATGAAACCATAAAACAAACTCATCGGAATAGAATACCGCAAAAAAGTAGGTACAAAAGCTGTCCTAAAGAATAGCCAAAATTAGCAAAGTACTAATTTACAAATGATGAAAAAGAACAATTTTGTTAAGTAATTTAGAATTATGTAGAAATAGAGACGAAGTACTATTAATAAACCCTGAATCACCATTAGTGATAGACGTCGGTCTGTCTCCTCTCTCTTACTCGAATTTCTGAAGAGGTACTCGGACTTCTTTTACATGTGAATTAACGTATGGAATTTCGAGATATAGGTAGAATGAAAGGTCGTGTATGGCAATGGTACATTCTAAAATATAAGGATAAGTAAGTATCTTGCAAATTTTGTGAACATAAATATGCATGCACAAATGTTGATAAATTGGTGAGACATGTATCTTCTAGCATTTACCCAATGTAATTGGTTTATAACATTTATAAATTTAATGTGTTTATAATATCAGTAATAGAGTCAAGTTGAGAAAATCCACTTACATATAAATTTGAACTGTTACTATATAATTTTTTCACACATATTTAGTTGATAGAACATATTGTAAATAAATATACATTTATGCGTACTTTCTAAATATAATAAAGTGTTAATAAAGTAACATGGTACGGTTCAGAATATACATTTTAAAGAATCCCCTGTGGACAACAGTAATAATACGCTGTGATATAAAAATTAATTCAACTTTGAAATCATAATATAGTAATAGAATGCAATTTTCTTTAAGATTGGACATAAATTCCCGGATAAATTCCCATTTTGGGAAGCTTCCCGGGTATATTCCCAGGGAATATTCCCGAAAAATATCTTCCCGGGAATTTACCCATCACTACACTCAGGCACGTAGCCAACGGGGGATCTGGGGGATCCGGACCCCCCTTCGAGACCAGAAATGAAAAAATTAAGGAAGGATAAAACAAAATGAAATGGCAAATAGAAGGATCAGCGTTAAAAATTAAAAAGAAAACTACAGGAAGCTTTAGCTTACTCTTTCGTATGAGGAGATTTGTATTACTTGTAATATGGTGGCGAGGTAAGCGAGGTATTCTGGAAGAGTAAGGTAATTTGAAAAATCAAGAAAAGTTATGGAATTCACAGAATTCCTGCTACTAGTCAGGGAGATTTCAAGCTTTCGAAAGCGTAAGTGCCGTTGTGTGACAGCGTGGACATTTTTAATCATAACTTTTCTTCATCACATCCTTGCAATATCAAACATGTTATTTCAAGGACAATTTTCTGTTGCTCCTTTAACCTGTCATTTGGAACCGACAGTAGTTGACGGAATAATAATAATAATAATAAAATGTTGAAAGAAAGTTCTGTTAGCGTTTGATTCAAAAGAGAAAGGAACGCATATATTGTAAAACTAGTTGAATATACACATACTTCGCACAGGGGCTGTATTTGGAAGTCAACGCCTGTGGGAGTACCACCATTGATCTTAGCGACCGCGAATACTATGGATTTGATACTAATATCGGTCATTTTGGATTACTTTTATATGTCTTGGTATCTCAGCCCCCCTCCTCCGGTGAACCCGGCCCGGAGCCGAATAGCGTTAATTTGGAAGTTAATGCTACTGGAGTTTCACCATTGATTTCAGCGACCGCGAAAATATGAATTCGACACTAATAGCTCAAGTGGTAGAGCGTTGGCTTCGCATTCGGGAAGTCGTGGATTCGAATGCCGCTGCCTACCATCCTGACTGAAGTTTTCCAGGATTTCCCTCAGTCCTACCAGGCAAATGCCGGGATGGCACCTACTAAACAGGCCCTGGGCGATACCTTTCCAAATCCTTTCCATTGTTAATGTTGTTGTATATTCAATGTAAAATGGCCTCTGAGCTGCATCTGGTGATTGTTAAATAAATACATAAATAAATATCGGTCATTTACTACTACTTTTACATGTCCCGGTAAACGCCCCTTTGAGACCCCCTGGTTCGAATTTTGACAAAAATGTTTAAGTCTGGTCTGGAGCCTGGACCAAGGTATTCGTGACTAAAATTTGGTAATGCTCGGTCAATTTGTTTGGTTCCCAAGCCGGTTCCGGTAAACGCCCCCTGAGACCTCACTGTTTCGAAATTTAAAAAAAAACGCTTCGTCTTGATCTGGGGCCTGGGCGAAGGTACCCCTGACCAAAATTTGGTAACTCTCGGTCCACTCGTCTGATCCCCAGGCCGCACACAGACAGACAAACACACAAACAAATTCTTTATTTTATTTATATTAGAAGATAGTTTACAAGACAGTATTCAGTATGTACTTTTTATAATAATTGAGGTCATAACGAAAGGAAATTGTTATATTTGAATAAACAGGAGAAGAACGTAAATATTGCAAAATCTATTTCATTACATTTTTATTATTCTTCATAGTTGGTTATTAAAATACTTGCCAATATATCCTCATTTTATTGTCCTAACAAACCAGTATATGTTGATACTAAAGTAGTTTAGATTGATCGAGGTAATGGGCTTTCAGAATTTCATGTCACTCCCCCCCCCCCAGCGTTACGAAATCCTGGCTAAACGAACCAAAATATGTTCCAGTAAAATAGTTTAGAGTGATCGAGCTCCTTTTGTGATGACCACAGTATTTCATGTCACAGACCCCCCCTTCACGAAATCCTGGCTACGTGCCTGCAACACTGTCAGTAGCTACGTCTTCAACTAATATATATTTACAAGTACAACTTTATTTTCGTGTTTTTTTTCAACAGTTAACCAATTTAAAACCATATTATAATTCAAAGTACTTATCATATTTCTATTCCTAAACAAGAATATGTATTTAACTTCTTAAATACTTCGCTCCGCAGGAACCCGTTCAGCGCGTGCAACAAGCAAAAACAACATGCTTGGCGTCTCACAAATGACAAAGGACAAAAAAGTAAAGCTAAAGCAGCACAGCAGGGCCTTATCGCAGTCAGAGCTGACAACATAGTTTCGGTCGTCACTTACGCCAATAGACCTACAAACGGTGTACAAGAGTTATACAGTTACAATATACGTTGTGCCACAGTAGCGCTACAGGCGGAATGTGCACGAACTACAAATGAATATGGTTCTTACAAGTATCAGTCAATGTTGCACCCTCTTTACATTCTACAAATCCTTTTTTCTACCACCTTATGACCTTGACAAGCAGAAGTACCAGGCTTTCCGAGTTCACAACCATAAACTGTTTGTGTACAGAGTACGTTTTCAGTTCTTCGAATGACTCTCCGCGCGAAGAACAAGGGTGATGATCGGGCAACCGAATACGGGAGCGAGAAACACCCTGTTGCAACTTTGAATGTAAAATACAAATATAGAGCCTTGACAATGCCGTGAGGATATATATATATATATATATATATATATATATATATATATATATATATAAAATTTACTAACCGTTTCTACAGAAACTTTTACTGTAATACAATCAACACCAGGAATGTTTGAGGTATGAATTTTTTGCACACGATATATTCTATTTACGGCTAATACAATACCACTACCCAATGTTTTACCAGAAGTAACAATATTTCTGTCAGCTCTTAACACGACATACCGCGGATCAAATAGTTCAAAGTCATTATGACTGAAGGTAAGCGAAGAATCAGTTAACTCTTATTAGGGCAACCTTGGCCTCCCAGGCACAGTAGCTTCATTTTTCTAAAATTTCTCAATAACCATACATATTTCGAAGACATAAAACACTGAATTCTTCTATCTTTCGTCAAGTCAAAATCATGAATATATCGAGTTGGTAAAGCTAATGTTTTTTTTTTTAAATTGAAAATCTTTTCCCGACGTAACCGGGCAACCGGGGCCTAGGAGGCCCCGTATAACTTTAGTGAAATTCCTGTCAAATATTAGATCAAATTGTCACATAATTATATATTTAACACGTGACTATTGTAACCTTTAGTCGGAACAGTATGCGGCAACAGACATTGAATTTTGAGTGTTCTGCACTTAAAATATATACTGGGTCTGACAGACCCCGGTTGCCCGTTTACATTACATAAATGTCTGGACCGGATTTGCTGTTCTGCTTGGCTTACAAAAGCGTGACACGAAGTTTCGCAAATTGACAAAAATATATACCGGTACATTCTAGACTACATTCTAGACTTGTCTAAATAGTAAGTGACAATAGGCATTGATTTTGTGTATTCTGCACTTAAAATATATACTGGACCTCACAGGCCCCGGTTGCCCGTTTACGTTACAAAAATGTCTTGCCCGGATAAGGGTTAATGCATTTGCCTAATAGGTGTTACTTATTACATTTTCGGTCAGTCTTCTTAGCTTGGTACGAGTTCCTCTTACGGTCTGAACAAAAAATGAATAAAATAAGCATCTTTCCAATTAACTATATTGTCACTTTGAATGTTTTTGTACTTACGGAAGTGTCCTTGGCGCAACTTCTCATGCTGATAACTTTCTTCGTGCCTTGGATTGCCCAAATGGAGGGGCTAGAGAGGGAGCGGATGCTTCGTTTCCTTTTAGCAGATGCTGTAGAGATTTTCCGTGTCCTTGACTGCATGATTGTTTAGGAGATTAAATGGTGGCTGATTGTAAACTCCATCGGCCTTAGAGACGTCCTGGTTATTTCTCTGCAGTTCAGTAGGCTTGTATTGATCCTTTTCAATATACAAATATCGGGAATTGATATTCGCATATTTTCCTTGTTTGCGCGCTTTCATTAAGTAATATTGTAACTGCCTACGTTCTTGTTTTACTGAGGCAGAGTAATTTTGATCCATTTAAATGTTTGTTCGTTGAGTTTTATTTCTACTTTCTAATACCTGTTCCTTTTTCTTACAACTCAAAAGTGTACACAATATAGGTTTTGTTCTGCCCTGAACTTTCTTCCAATACGGTGAGTCTTGTCTATAAGTAGGTCAGCAGTTTCCATTTGCAGTCCGTCGTTTAACAAATAACATACTTTTTATCTGTACTTGCCCAGTCTTCATTCTCTTCTTCCTTCATCCAATACAACACTAAGTTTTGTCTTCGTGATCTGTTCTCGAGATCATCAATTTCTTGCTCTAAGAACATAGTATACAGATATAGTTCACTTACTTCACTTGTCACTTCCAACAAATTTGTGTCGATAGTATCTCGTCTATTAACCAGTTTCGTTATTGTTTCCATAATTGATTTGATTTCGGTTGCTAAGCGTTCATTAGCTGCACAAAGGGATGCCATTTCAGCCGCCACTTTTTCGTTGGATACACGAAGGGAAGATAATATAACTTTGCTTTTTGCAGTCATTGCGTTGAGTGCTTGGAAGACGAAGATGGTGCTCTACAGCCCCGATGATTGACAAATTAAATATTATTAATCCGTAGGCAAAACATACTTTCGTATAGCCTGGTGTATTCACTAACACAGAACATGATGATTTTTTTCACAGCAATTCTGAATAAGTTTATTCTGGCCCTGCAATTTCGAAGCTTAAAACCCATCACGCATCACTGCACCAAGGAGCAAGGTAAAAACACGTCCACTTACTCACACGTGAGAAGTGTGCTAGAACGTATAGGCAGTCAGGGGTGGTGGGGTAAGGTGGCTCCGTACTTACGTCTGTATTGTACTGTTAAAAGAACAATCTCATTGGCTAAATGGAAACAACGGAACCATTCATCTTTCTGCAAACGAGATTTTCTTCATTGTACCGGTTGAGAAATCTGAAGAATACGCGCCTAATAAAGGTTGGTGATTCGCGTGCACCACGGGTAACTTTTTTGGTGTTTTTGTTAAAGTAAACAAATCATTCACATAAGCGATTAAACATATTTTGTGGGGAATATTTTATGGTTCATTGGCGTTTCGTTTCGTCAATGCCTCTGGTGGTGCAATTTTCAAAACGGGAATCGTTGCGGAGCCGCCATCTTCGTTGCGGGGCGACCATTTGGTGAGATATAGCTAATTTCCCATTGGTGCTCCAATGATTTTAATAGCAAGAGAATGCTACAACAACTAGGTCTAAAAGTGAACAAATTTTATAAAAGAGGGCCCTAGGCAACAAGAATGGTTTTAGTTTATCAACATATTGATTAATTTTACTTTGCTAGTCATTTTCAGCACAAATATTGCATGAGAGGAGACCTATTACTTATAAGTGAGGTACTTACCAAAACTTGACTTGCATTCGAGACAAGTACTTATACTAATAATTGAATCAGTGTTAAGTGAACCACGTATCGGATCCTCTCTGCTGGGCTAATTGCTAGAACGTTTTATTTCGTGCGCGTAATTGAGAGTTACATTCTTGGTGATAGAACAATAGTAATAATAAACTTTCGCAATCATTCACTATCATGAAATATCCGTTTCCTTCAGCGTGATAGTATAGCCGTGCAACATTAGTAGCTTAAAGAACATTTTTAGCTAATAGTGCAGAAAGTTATAATATGCAAAAAGATTCCACGGTCGTTAAATGCTTAAATGTTGAACTCTGATACTAGAGATGCGAGTGATTACTATTGTGATTGATAGCATTACATCTCTGGCAGTGGTGTCTTTTGTGCTTGCCAAGGGGTGGTAATTCTCTCCCATGAGTTATTTTACTGTGAGCAATATATTACGTTCGTCCTGTGTTCTGTGGATTTCTTCGAATAAAGTTTCCAGCGACTCGAAGTCTCGAATGAAATGCAAACACATCGTATGAGAATCTTACCGAAAGTCATGAACCTTCCCTCACTTTTCTTTACGTCAAATATCATAGAAAATTAAACTTTGTATTAATTGTTTCACAAGGAAAATCAAAAATCAAATTAGGTCTCCAACCTGAAGGAATTCTAAGATACGGACATCTGAATCTAAATAACGTATCTTGCTTCACTTTCCTTTATAATTCCTTTCACCTCTTCTACGACAACTATCAAAACATAATCAATAATTTAAATTCAGGACACAGATACCTAATTTAATTTCTCTAATATAAACATATTTCGACATATATTAATCTTATCATGATAATTGCAAGTCCGTTTTCCCACATCTTTTCTTTATCCATATAATATCAATACAAAATGAAATACTATTTATATTATTTTTAATAAAAAGCCAAAATAATAAATTTCGTGTTTCTAACATTAAGGGATTAACATTTCGTGTGTCTAACATTAGACGTGTGTCTAAGGATGCTATCATATTATATTAACTACATCCCCAGCTATTTTTAGCTGCCCATTTCATTCTCTTCACTTGTAAGCCAAACATGAGAAAATCCTGGAACATACCCCTTATTATTTTAAATGGGAAGTCCAAACCCTAAATTGTATACACCTACCATTAAAAATTTCATTGTTATGGACTCACATTGTAATAATTATAATCTGCTCCCATTACATATCCCGATGTTTTCTTGTCGATATTTTATTTCTCTTTTATTTTTGGTTTATTGTTCATTTGTGGGTATAATATTAATTTTGTAAGCCTGTAGTATCTTGGATAAACACCTGAGATAGGCAGCAATAATAAATAAATAAATTACTGCACACCGTCTTTTCTTTTCTTCTAAATAAAAGGGAAAAACAACGGTTCATTCGTATCTAATTAATTTACATGGAAGTTCAAATACTGAATTTCATATAACTAACCTAAAGATACTCATAGATATACATAACTTGTTACGTTAGTTGGAAAATAGGTTGGCTGAACGTTGGGAAACTGTAGCCATGCTACACATCAATTGTGGCACAACGTCAAGTTTGGCCAGTTTAGAACCATTTCCCAACCAAGGGAATGTTGGGCCTGCGTTTGCACTGACATTAATAGTAGGGGAATTTATACAACACTTAAATTCAATTGAAATAATGGCATGTCTGGATAGAAAATTTAGATTGAAACAACCACAATCTATTAAAAAGTGAGAAAATACATAATTCAGAAACAGTTGAGACCAATGGGGGTGGAAGTGCAATACCAGAGGATTATATTATAGTTTATTTCACGTTTTACCGAAGAAGTATATATATATATATATATATATATATATATATATATATATATATATATATATATGTGTGTGTGTGTGTGTGTGTGTGTGTGTGTATGTATGTGTGTAATGTATAGCGAATCCCCCATAAGAAATTATCATCTTTTTAAGAGCAAATTATATTTTTATTTATAAATGGTATAACAATGATAATATATGATTTAACTTGCTTTTCAAAGTGCTTCTGCCTAAGTAAGAAAGTAGAAAAGAGCAAAAGAGAAGAACAGAACAGAAAAAAGGAAGATAATGCGATATGACTCTACACATTACCAATTATAACTCAAGATGTTTCAAAATGAGTATGATACACACGAATGTAAACTATTAACAAACACACAAGTTCCAAAGTACTTTAGACATCAGCACAAGGTCAACAATACACACGCTTAAGAATCATCGCAACGCATTCTCCACAAATTGGTTTCTAGTGTCCCTCACAACTAGCAGAAGTCTTATTCTGTCCGTTGCATAGTTGAAAAGCACACTTCTTCTGTTTTGAGTGAGCATTGGAACAAATGGAGGGAATTTCTCGCTCAAAGAATCAGCACGTAATACTTCTGCCAGAACAAGAAAAAACTCTCGGCGTGAAATTCTGAAGCCCGACGATTTCTTGAAAAGTATTCAACTATTGAGTGCGGCAATGTCAGGTACGTTGTAAACTACCTGAAGAGGCTACCTGCGAGTTCCATATCATGTAGTGCATTTCCTCACAATCTGGTCCCCTACATCTACTCCGCATTTTGTGCCATTGTAGTAAGTGACAGAGTTCGGTTTCTTCTTTAGGCTGTAGTCCGTGGACACATTAGTATGCATGGTGCTAAGAATTACCGCATTCTTTTCGCTATTGCACATATATACTATTAGTGTCTTGTCTCTATTTCTCAGTGCAAAAGTCGAAAATCTTATTGTTGACGTGTCACGTGCAATAGAAGGTAATTTTCGCTTCTTCAAACGCGTCGCTCCAACAATTGTGGTTTTCTGCATAGAAAGCTCATCTGAAAAGTTTCACAGAAGAAAAACCGTCAGTAGTGACGTTGTGTCAGACATTTAGATGCTGCTGCAGCCATTTTAGTAACACACTCTCCCCAAGTTGTACATCATTTGGTCGGCCTTCAACTTTACTAACAAGCATGACAGCCGAAACTTGTTCGACTTATTTGCCATGTATTGGATAAATCTGCACCTTGATTTTCATGGCAACAACTGTTCATCGACGGTTATTTCTGGTCCGAGATTGCAACACAAATAACAGTTTTCCATGAGTTTGTTTCAAGTTTCAGACGCGAGAGCAAATTTTTAGTTGCCAGGCGTTCAGCTCTGCTGCTTAGCACATCAAATCTAAGGTGCAGCATGATTTCACGGAAACGATTGCGAGACATTGTTTCTTTGAACACGGGTGGTCCCCAATTCTTGTTCCAAAAATCATCAGCACAAAGTGTTGAATAAACTTGTGCATCATGGGCATAAAGCAGGGCGAAAATGCATCGAGTTCTTCCAGCGTTATATTTCAGATTTGTCACCTCCAAAATTACGTCGTGCTTCGGCAACAGTACATGCTCGAATTTGTTTCACCATTGACTCATTCACCATCAAACGCCATGCTGAAGCAGGTTTTGATAAAATGTTACGATGATCAAAAGGTTTTATTCTACTTGCAATTAGCCCAATATTACAAAATGGCGTGCAACTTGTAGTGGAAGCGGTGCTGCTAAGATTTATAAGGGTCCACACAATACCTCTAGATGATGTGTACTTCTTGTCAGCGCTACTTGTAGTCTGAGTAAGCGCATTGTTACCTTGTTCTTGCTCACGGCCACGACCACGTCTGCTTGAAAGTCCTTGTCTGCACATACCAAACGAAGTCGCACTGCCAGACACCATATTTCCTTCGGTATCACTGTCACTACTTTGAGAGGTTTACACATTCTGCAAATTCACATTAGAAAAACGAAAGTCTTCATTGTTGCAGTCGTCACCACGGTCATATGAATCTAACTGTTCCAGTAGGGCATTCCTTTATACTCAATTCTTTCTGCAACTTCTGTTCGAAAAGATGCACACTGGTCGAAAGCTGCACGAAGACTGTTGTTTAAATTGCTGGCGCTGTGAGTCGTCAAACAATGTCACACGACTTGTTGAAGACGGGACGTGTGCAGGTATGTCACTAAGTGTTTTATTTACTGAATAGCTTTATTGTTACTGCGAACTGTTATTAATCACCATTGATAAGCATCAGTCCTACATTCCAACAGTTTAGATTAACTTCATCTCCTTATTTACTTTATGTCTACCCTTTTAGCTGCAACTAATACAGGCTCAAGTCTTCGGAAAAAAAGTTTATGTCAAAACAGGTGTTCCTTGGTATAACAGTCAGATGTATACATTAGCAGAACAAAATTAATAACTCTGCTCAACGGGCAATTCATCTTCATATTCACAAATATATGATTTAAAAACAAGAATGATTTAGAAACAAGAATGTATGATTCTGTTGTACAAAGTAGTGATAACTTTCAGCCAGTAGTGTTTAAAAAATCATCTGTGTTCGCCCGTTCTCATGAGATATTTTCCGGGAATTTGCGGATCACTTCCAGTTAAAAGAGAACTATAAACTTCATGAGGTTAAGAGGTAAATCTGAGCTCTTGGAATGTAGCACTCCCGACGTCGACCTCCACGAAGGAACTCACAATGGTAATTAAGAACAGCTGTGAGTAACAGCAAAGTTTCTACAATAACCAAAACACTTACCTGCACAGACATACCTGCACAGAATGTGTTTTCAGAGAATTTCACCTACGGTTATGATTCTTCCGTGAACAATTTCAGCTTGACGATCAGGTACATTTTGTGGTACCTGATTGTATGAAATCCACTTTTTGAATCTGTACCTATCGTGATCCATTTTGCTTTCGAATAGGATCTCCTTTAATGTAACGTTCAACAATTCTAATGAAACATTTCACAGCAGATTACCTTGAAATATCCTTCCCCTTTTTCGTGATCCGATCCTTATCTCTATTAATTTCAAAATACTCATTGCTCCTTGTTTAACAGTATGTCTGCCATATTGTCGTGTAGTAGTAAGTTACAAATATAGTGATATACCTAAAAAGATTTTACAATTCTCCGCAACAAACGATTCAGCATACAAACTTGGCAAACTCGGTTATATTGTAGAACAAGTGTAGTGCCAGCGATAGACCATGTTTGTATTTGTCTTATTATGCAGCAATTTTAAAGCACAATTTTATTAGTCGGTGCAGTTTCCCAGTGGCACATTCTTGCCGCAGTTCCTTCACCCGAAAGATAATATGGAACCATTCAAAGGTGAAATTTCTCGTCCTCATGTCAGTTTCTTTTCACGTGTAATATATTACACATATTTTTTTCATTTTTCACCACAGCAATCCCCTTTTCTTGTTGCAATTCTCGTTTTTCTGACTGGCTTCTATTTGTTCGCTGTTCTTCTTCTGAATAACTGAGAATATACGGATTTCAAGGCGAATGTGCTGCTATTATCAACTTACAAACAGACGGGAACACAAAGAATAAATAAGTACAGATCAGGCAGTATGGCCATTTTTGACCTTTTTTATGTTAGGCCACGTCCTACAACAATGTGCTGCTGAGTGGTAGGACACGCCCATTGTCTTGGATACCTTTCTACATATTTATAAATAAGATGAAACATAATGTTCCTCTTCTTCTTTTTCTTCTCGTGCAAATTGCTTCTTGCTATGTGCAATTGTCACTTGTCACGTCCTGAGTGACTACTCTGCCCATCGTTGGCTATAAACTGAGGCTGAGATATTCACTGCGCGAAGCTCCCATACAAAAAATGGGTAAGTGGTTTCTTGGTACTCTGAGACCCCTGTTACCTGCAAAAGACCGGAAGTTAATTTGTGAACTGGACCTGCTCGCTAATAGAGCAGTTGCTATGTGTATTGTATACTTATATATATTGATTGGCCTTGGGTTTCATGTACTGTAGCATATGTTAGATGAATGAGATGGTCATTGATCGAAGCTCCTAATGTCGAATCACTTTAATGTTTTCAAGTGTTCAATGCTCTCTCAGCGAGAGGAAAACCTGGACACCATGTAAGTTCCAAAGGAGCATCTGGTAGTCAGTATAGCACTGGGGTTCATTGTCACTTTTCGGTACCGTTTATAAATTATAGAAAACTCCTTGTTTAAATGGTATTTGAATGATTATTCTAGTTTCCTCCAAGGTTTGATACACCCAATGAGGATTAAATCTCACGAAAAAATACCTGCCTTTGACGTGAAAAACTCAGATGTGTATATGCTAAGATACATTCTGGCATTTTTGTGGTTGAAATGAAGAAAATTCATTCTGGATTATAGCTTTGAAATTGAAGTGACGTCTACGAAAATACGTTCGTCATCTTCCCGCAATTCATCGGTTTTACTTATTGAATAACAGAAAAATGCATCTGAAAATATATCTACAAACTCTCTTCCGATGGATACTGTGGTTAGCTTGGACGTTAACATTGTGACTTCTTTTGAATGAATAGAATGAATGAATGAAGGATGATAAAAGGAACAAATTATCTTCCTTATTTTGATTTCACAAAGTATGTATGAAAATGAATTTGAAGAATTCAGCGACATGGTAGCTCAGTAGTAGAGTGCTCCCCTTTCCTATTAGAGAGCTGTAAATGTATTTTATTCTAGGATTAGTAATAAAGAGAAAAGAAATTTCTCGTCTCCTTTGAATTGTAGAAAGCATTTCAGCTCAGTTAGATTATAGTGTAGAGAGAGATTCTTGTTCCTTGCTTTTTAAATTTATAAAAACAAACTGTCTTCTTTAGTGTAAATTCACAAAGCATGTATGTGAAAGGGAAACGTTAGCTGTAGGAGTAGGCATAGCGGTTAGATTTCTGCTTTTTCGGGATCTATGGACATATTAGGCCGTAGCGTATGAGGGATGACAGCCCTCAGCTATCCCACTATCGAGGGAATTGGGGTGAAAGAAATGAATTGGAAAGGAAGTTAATCATTATGTTAAGTACCATTCCGATATTTGACTGATGTAACGAGTAAAACCCCAGAAAAATTCAATCAGGATGCTTGATTTGAGAATAGTTTTATAACTTTTGTATCCAGTGTCCTCACCGAAATCCAGCCATGCACTATTCCAAGATAGAAGGACAATATTAAGATGGATTTTGCAAAAGCAGAAACACAAAGTAGACACTGGATCGAGGTGACTAAGGACAGAAGTCAATGGAGATCCTTTGTGAACTACGAATTGTACTTTCGAGTTCCACAGGTCATTGATTTGGTTAATTAATATTCAATATCACGTTTTAATTTGCTCCATACATATGTCGCACGTACTCAAATTTAGAGATTACTCAACTACAGAAGTACCTAATGCATAATGTACGCATATAGCTCGGAACGTTCTGGAAACTGTAATGGAGTGGCGACCCTTATCACTTCTTGCAGCATAGTCCTTTCCAGCTGCTCTTGTGGTTAGCGCATGTGACATATGCATAAAGTTATACCCACGATTCCCGTTGATTGTAACATTGAAATTTGAAAGTATATTTCCTTTACGTTTTAATACCACTTCGTTCAGCTCAATAAGATCTATCGATTCATAAGCCTTTGGTTTACGCAAGGAACAATACGTGTGTTAACAAATTAATAAATTGCATATCACTTTAAAACGCAACGCAATCGAACTTGAGATAAGTTTCCCGATGATGTATCAGTGTATCAAGTTTTGTAGTTCACAGGCTCGGAGGAATCAAAATAGAAAAACACATATTTTCTCTCTACATCTGAGTATTATTTTATTCAAGTACACTCAAATGGTTAAAGTAAAACATTTTTCAATGTAAGATGTACTGTAATTTCAGAAAATCTCACAAGGTACATTCGCGAAGTGTCCCCTCGGGATTCGGGTAAAATATATTTAAATGCAAAGTTCTCCGCAGCCCAATGTGTATTGCAGTCATTTTAGCGACCCATGAGGGTAGTTTGCATATTTATGCGCCTTCATATATTCGGAATTTAGTCAACCACTACTATAAAGCTCAGTCACAAATTTGCTTTTAATTTCTTTAGATATAATTGGACATGAATGTGGTTATATGCAAAAACAAAAGAGAAGCAAGTGCTGCTTCTCTGACACGTGTTATCCATCCCGGCTGCCATCTTGGATCATAATAAGCACAATATTGAGTTCAACTTTTGGTTTTTCAAATGGCAATAGGTGCATGTGATATATCAAATTAATATAATTTTTTCATGGCAATTCATTGGTGTAGTTAATTTTAACGTAGCTTGTACCGTTTGCAAGGAATTGCATGTTAAATATCAGGAACTTCACGGATGTTGAAAAGAATAGAAAATTTTGCACTTTCCTGTGTATATATATAATCTTTTAAACGATTTATTGTTGACGAAATATTCGCTGAACGTAAATGCATAAGTGCACACATACCTAAACGTGAATACGGAAACTGTAGGGCTTCTGGTCCTATTTTCATTTACATTAGGTATTTTGACCATAATGGAACACTTCTTTGTTATAGTAGAACATGAAAGTAATAACATTCACTCACATAAATGTAATAAGATTATAACATCAATGTTGTCAAGAGTTTGTTTATACCTATAGTCAGTGGCATATTTAAGATTTTTTTTCGGAGGCTTTGCTAACTTTATTTCTGGAAGTGTAAAAATTCATCAATATATTTCATTTACTTTAAGATAGTAAATACAATTTAGGAAGGTGGTTTAAGCCCGGTAGTCCCCTCTTAAATAAGCCACTGCCTACAGTCTTTTTGCAGTTAGAAATTATTTTTATTTGTCAACATCGTTACCATAATTGATATTACTCTAAAAGGTTTGTTCACGAGTTTTCTGGAGGGATTTATTGTGCAAAATCTTAAAAATGGCATAAGCTATGGTAACATTAACTACGCCAGTGTATTTCCGAGAAAATTCTGCATGAATTTGATATATCACTTGCACCTATTCCCATGTAGAAAAAAACGAAATTAAATCCAATATGGCGGATTCAAGATAGCAGTCGGGGTGAGTAACATGTATCGAAGAAGCCTTACGTGATGCAATTTGTGTTGCATATACTCACATTCATGTCCATTAACATCTACCGAAACTAAAAGCAATTTGTTCCGAGCGTTATCGTAGTGTATTAACTACGAATGTATGAAGACCCATAAATATGCAAATTACATATATGGGCCGCTAAAATTAGCACAATACACATTGGGCCGCTGAGAACGTTGGATTTAAATCAATTTTACACGAATAAGACAACGCATGATTTTCGAATAACACGTTATCTAAAAGATATGCAATCAACCTTGATTTGAAATGTTTCTGAATCTCTCTGTACACTTCACCATTCTCCTTCTCTTCAAAGTGAACTGCAGTTTGCATGTATGTATGAATGTGTGGCTGTGTATGTGTTTATTTTTAAATATTCATCTGACATTACATTTATCTCTAGTCTACAGAGCTTTGTACCTATTTTAATCAACTTCAACAACAGCCCGTATAATCATCCTTCGTTTCATTTTCAAGTTAAGTTAACAACATGAACATGGGTTTTCAGAACAAACGTCTCATTCCCATTTTCCCTCTACTTGGTTCAGTTTTGATTCTTGGTGAGAAAACATTAAAAATTACAAGGCATTATAATGGTTCGTGTTTCATCTCTCTCTTAGACTGTGGAATTGGCACTGGAAAGGACAGTAAATTGCAATCTAACGAACATGATCTTCGGTAGATTATTGTCCCTAGGATCATGGGTTTGAATTTGTTGGAGTAGCACTCAGTGGAAATTGTATATTTCAAATCAACTTGAAGATGAAAAATCTTCCATTTGAACTCCACACACTTATGTCCCGAGAAAGAAACTCTTAACACGAAGACTGTACACCACAAATTTAATTCCACTCTCATTCGTGTACTCCCAGATTCGATTTCTGGTCCTACTAAATGGATTTTGTGCATATAATCTTAAATCGTAAGATATCGTAGCTACAATCAATCTTAGTTGTCTGCTTGAATCTCCAAAAAAATAATGTGATCCTCTATTATTTATTTTTATGTTTGTTATTTTTGTAAAGCAGCTATGTCAGGTTAGGGAAACCTGTATCTGTGTATGCTAACTAAACCAGATTATATTGTCACTTGTATTGCTCTCTACTAACAAATTGAATGACTTTCAGGATGTATAGTGGCTCACTTGTAGGATGCTCAATTCTAATGTATACTGTCCCTTGATCGATCCCTGGACATGAGAGTTTCTGGTTGACAACAGTATGTCCGTATGTTTTCATAGAGTTCTCTCGTTTCCTCTCATATTCTCATTTCACTGTAGGTCTAACATAATTTATTTAATATGAAAAACCAGCGTATAAAATCTTTACTTTAGCCTCAAGAGAAAACGGATTCCACGTTAAACTATAGATCAACGTCTCATATAGCATCGGAGATATTCTGAGTTATTTTGATTTTTCTAGAATAGAGTAACTCTCTTTTTTATATACTTGATGTGATATTTACTTGAACATCCTGTTTAGCATTGTAATAAGTGTTTTTTTTATTATTATTATTATCATATGTATTTTCATAAACCTAGTTCTCGATGCTTTTGTGTACGAGAAAGAATGTTCTCTCCTAAGAAAAAATACTTAGAGGCTCTCATTAGAGAACCGTATTATTATATTTCAGATTCCATCTTAAACTGTAAATCTATTTTTTGGGAAGAGATAGTTAACCCCAGTACTGTTCTCGTTAGAGCATATGTCTTTGGTATTTATAGGAGTCCTGATTCGATTGTATGTGAATTGAAAAATTGAATGCATTATGAAGATTCGGTTTCGTCTTAATCTGTAATTCAGTCTGTCGTAAAAACTCCTGATGTGTTATTATTTTACTTCAATGCCAAAACTATAATCGAGAATGAGTTTTCTTCTTCATTTCAATCACACAAATGCAAGAGTGTGTCCTAGCATATAATCATCTGAATTTCTCAGGTCAAAGACTCGTATTTGTTTAATCCCCATTGGGTGCATTAAGCCTTGAGTAGAGAGGTGACACTCGACGCACTTTTTGACCTGCTGCACTTGCCCAAACTGTTCCGGTTCCTGTTTCAGACCTGGTTTCTGTTCCAGTTCTCATTCCTTTCCGACTCAGGTTCCAGTACCTGTTTAGGTTCCCCGTCTGCAGACTACGTAACGACTAGCGTTTTACAACTATGACCTATTTTAGAGATTACACAAGCATGAACACCACTGGACCACGCACGCGCAGAAATATTACAGTTTGAATTATGCACAACAGCAAGACTATGAGTATAGAGAACGACCATGACGCTGCCGGTAATGTTTTTCAACCATTATAGCATCGGAGATGTACTTGTTCTCTGTTAAGAGCACTTTCTTGATATGAAAAAAGACTATTGCAATTAAGTAGAGCAAAGATTAAAAATAACACCATTTAACAATATAGAAAACTCTGGTTATTCACACACACTAGGTGGAGAAATGCTCATATCCAATTTATTAGAAATTTCACTAAAGCGCAGAAAATTGTAGTTCCAACTCCTGTTCCAGTACCACTTCCAGTTCCGATTGAACACAGCAGGACCAGCAGACTACGGAGTCCCTATTTAACAGCAGAGTTTGAACACATCACATATTCGAACCCTATGTAACATAGCAGGGTAGTATTTTTTCTCTTTGACAAAGGCCAAGATCTATGGCTCAAAGTCCTATTTGCAACGAGTGACAGGTATGGGGACCTCATATTCGTGATTAGCGAAATATGGCTTAGTAGAATTCGAAATCTTTAAAAAAATGTGATCGGAAGTGCGGTTTTGTGGGTCAAGATGACATCGTAGCGACTTGGTTGTTGCAGATTGGTGATCAGCGTATATGACATCTATACTAATCTGGCGGGGCCGAATTCGAAATCTCAAAAGTCGTGACGGAAAAGGGGTTTTATGGGTGAAGATGACCTCGTAGCGACTCGGCGATTTGAGATTCGTGATCAGCGTATACGACTTTGTTATTGGTCTGGTGGTGTCGAATTCAAGATATCAGAAAATCGTGACCGAAAGTGTCATTTATGGGCAAACGTGACCTCGTAGCGATTCTTGGGTTTTAAGATTCGTAATCGGCGCACCGAGGTATATAGAAAGGAATTATTTTTCGAAATTGTCAAGATTTAGGGGTCAAAGTCCTATTTCGCAACGAGTGACAGATGTGGAGCCCTGCTGTATATGGAGAAGATGACCCGTAGCCACTCGGCGGTTTCTTAAAATTTTGGCAGAAAAGGCTCGTCACTGGTCACAGGATAATAAACGGTATACGGCTTGTCAAGACAATGTCAAATTTGAAACCCTAGCTCTAACTGTTCTCGAAAGAATTACGATTATTTGATATTTTCTCAACAGTTGGCACCAATGGTTATAGATAGTGAATGGTATGCGCCTTTTTCTGGCAATGTCAAATTTGAAAACCGTGTGCCTCTAGCTCTAACCGTTCTCGAGAAATTTAAGATTATTTGAAATTTTGGCAAAACGAATTGCCCACCCTTGTTCATAGGCCAATGAGACTCTCAGAATATATACTGCTTGTCGCGGCAGTGTCAAATTTGGAAATGTCGAAATATTTACGATTATTCCTGTGGCCCTATGGCAATGTCCAACACTCTGGGAGTATATGAATGTATTTTCAACCAAATTTACAATAAGTTTTATAATGGGAAAATGTTAGTAATTTTTAAAATATCACGTTTCGTTTTAAAGTGCTGCTCATATGCCTGACCAAATGAGGTCATCGGAAGTGTTGAGAAGGGAGGCCACAACAGCCAGATCTTCATTTAGAGACGAGACGAAAACCAATCCGTCTCCTTCTTCCTCGGGACAATTCCGCGATATAAGCTGTTCTCAGGGTGCTGAGGACGAAGAGTTATTGGGTACCGTGATCCAAGGGTGATTTTGTTTGTAAAAGTCTAAGAGGAAATTGTCTTATGTTGGATCCCAGGTTAACCACTTTATTTAAGCATAAACTATAGAGCGGTGACACGCCACCACAAGAGTTCCTGTTCATTTTCCTGTTCCAGCACCAGTTCGACTTCTTGCTCCTCTTCACGTCCGATTCGGAACTCTGTTCCGATTCAATATAAATGCCAAAAGCGTTGTTTTCGATATAGCGTGAAAGCAATGAGCGTTAAGAATAATAAGTTATTAGAAAATCACTACCAATTACAGGAAAATAACAACCATTAACGATCATGCACTATTACAAAAAATACTTCTTGGTTTTCTATAGTGAACTGATTGTTGAACGTTGTAAAACAGTGAGCGTTGAGAATAATATGTTATCTAAAAAAAACACTGCTTGAGGTTCCATAGTGGAAAGAGATCCCGTTATAGTAAAACTACAAACATTAACGATAACATACTATTACAAAAAGCACTTCTTGATATTCATAGTGGGAAGAGACCCAATTATTGTAAAACAGCAAACGTTATCGGTAATACATTTTTCAAAATTAGGAGATTTAGTATCTATATTACATCAATATTATAAGCACTTTAAGGATAATGATAATTTAATGTCGGTCGAATTAACTCCTCCAACAGAGGGGGAAAAACTCTTGCGTAGCTAGAAAATGGAATAAATGATTTGGTAGAGTATATAATGAGAGGTTTGCTTCCTCATCATCGTGTAATACTTAGGTTTATTAACCAAAGCCACCCAGGTATACCATTTTGTTTGTCTTTTAGAGTAATATGAATGCTGAGAATGTATGGACATGCTTTAGAAATAATAATACAATCAAAGATGTTTTTCCTACATCAGTACCGTTTCGTTGTGTATTGTCAACCTGTTGAGCTGAATATTTGTATGGGACGGGTGAAACAGAATTTCACTATTGTAAATGAGTATATAAAAAAACAGAATTATTGTTGTTATTAAAAATCTCGATTATTATTGTATGTGCCAGGCCCTGGTAGGGGCTATAGGAATTCTTGAAAATAAGGATAACAGAAAAGAGAAAGGTAGGTATTTGCATCAAAGCTCAACAAATATGTTTAATAAGGTCTCTCAATTGTATGAAAAGGCTGGTGTTAGTTTAGGGAATGGTGGTAGAATACTGAAAATTTAAAAATTTCAGGCATATTTAGCAGCGTATTTAATTACTCTGAATGGCGGATTGTCTGGAGAAAAATTATTTTTTGATGATCACGGTCACGGTACGCATATTAATTTACTGAATGTTAACAGCCTTTACAATGTAATCACTAACCTAAGTGCGACATTTTTATGTCCATATATTGCGAAGATTGTCATAAAAAATTCACATTAAAGACAGGCATGTGGGGAAGTGTAAAGTATTGTGTAATAAATGCCAGAATAATCCATCATGCACCATTACAAAAACTGCCATATTTTAAGAAATGTAATAGATGCTTATACTGAGCTCAACTCTACAATAATTATGTTTTCATTATGCGATATTTTGAAAGTGTGCCCTCAATGTATTAAAACATACGTGGATATGAAGAGCGGTATCCGCATGTCTGTGGGATAGTATTATGCACGGGATCTAATAATATGATGCCATGAGGACATTTATGTTATATTCAACCGAACAGAATACGTATTCCACAAAATTGTTTACTAGTGTTTTATCACATTCAGTGCGGACAAAATAAG
This sequence comes from Thermobia domestica, assembly GCF_964235325.1. NCBI lineage: Eukaryota > Metazoa > Arthropoda > Insecta > Zygentoma > Lepismatidae > Thermobia > Thermobia domestica. The sequence goes on from NC_137457.1 coordinate 154,502,956, forward strand.
GAAATAGCCGGTGGTATTTTAGAGCACGAGCCCGGCATGTTAATAAGGCAGCAGACATGCTACAACTGTAAAAATAATATGTGTGAACTGTGTGGTATATATGGTGTTAAAGAACATGTATTTTATGGAGTCAAATGTATTGTAGAGTTTCTAGATAATTTGTCACAAAGGCGTTCTTGTATTAACATAATAGTATACCATAGCTCATAACGCAAATGGATACGACGCTATTTTTTTGAGAAAGTGAGATACTTGAGAAAGAGTGGACTCCTCGAATAGTTGTGGGTGGGTGTAAGATTTTAGCAATGTAATAGTTATATTTAAAATTTATTGATAGCCTAAATTTTCTATCAATGCCTTTATCAAAATTAAGCGAAGCGTTCGATTTGCCCGTTTCGAGCGGTCATTTCCCTCATTTATTTAACACGAAGGCCAATCAAGATTATCGTAGAGCTTTACCCGGACTCGAGTATTATGATGTGCGCAACTTAAAAAGAGAAAGAAACAGGGTTTGTCAAGTGGTATGATGAAAAAATGATAAACTTGAGGATAAGGCTTTTACTTTAAAAGAATAATTAATTAAATGCTGTGTAAATGAAGTGGCGGCGCTGCGCAATGGATGTATAAAATTTATGAATGGATTTTAGCTTATATCGGTCGTTTACCCGTTTCTAGAAACTATATGCATTGCCAGTGCGTGTATCTTAATGTATAGGAAATACTGCTTGCAATCAGACACCATTATTGTTATCCCACATAGCTGGTACAGCTGGCGAGATAATCAACCGCTCGGCGCCGTTCAGTGGCTCATACAGAAGGCGGACTCATTAGGAACAAATTCAGCATTCTGGTAACGTACGAGAGTTTGGGGTGCTTGGTGGATGTAAAGTGGATGATCATGAGAGCTCTAAAAGCGCAGGACATATTGGGGAGCACCAAGGTTGCCCATTTCATGATTGCCAGCTTTGTTACCACACAGGCCGTGATAACACCACATATAACGAAACATATACTACTTTTAATTGCGCTATGAGAATACTATAAACAAATAAATAGATTAAAATAACTTGAGTATATAGTGAATGAAATTTTGTAAGAGGGAGAGCAAACCATGAATACCGTCATAATCTCCCTCTATCCTTATTGTTGTAAAGTGAGGAAATATCCTGTGTGTCATAAGAAATTTTATGGTGCAGATAGAGACTGTCCCGATGTTTCGGGATTCGAGGGAATAATAAAATATACGATAATAGCGACAGACAATCTGTACCAACCCATGTTGCCCCATCGGAGTGGTGAAATTTATTCCCTCTATCCTGAGCATGTGCAGACACGATGAATCAAGTTGATTGAATAGATTCTGATGCGGAGAGAGCTTTGACCGGTGTATCGGTTGTAGATGACTGATCAGAAAGGATACAGAGTGACCGAAAAACACGAGGTATGGAGCTATGGGTTGTATTGTATGACGCTGGAAAAAAAGACGGCTGTGGAGTACATTAACCTTTTCATGAAGATCAAGACTGAATGTAATGGCTTTCATGCAGGATGAGCCACCGAGCAGCAAAAAGACCAGTTCATACGCGAATATTTCGAAAAATAGATAATCCACTTACTCCGAAAAAAGATTATGTTTACAAACCTAAGAAGTGTATGTCGAAGCTGAATGTAAACTTCCGGTGGGGTAAATCCGCATAGCTAGAAATTATGGGGCAAATCGTGTGTTCCAATTGGCGATAAAATCCGTGTGCTCAACAGGAGAGTTAATCAAGGCGTTGTTGCTCCTGAAAAAAAAAATATGAACGTAGTAATTGCCGCATACACCACGAAACACGATCGGAACGAGTTATTCCGTTACTTGGATTTATTCGGCAAGCGTGTGTTATATTGTGGTTCCGAGAATGTTATTTACAGCCAATCTCCGGCTGAGCCTCAGTTAAAAATGGGATTGTATTTAGGAGATTGGAAAAATAAGTTAGCAGAATATGGACCGTATACATATATCAAAGAATTTTGTGCTGGTGGACCAAAATGTTATTTGTAAACAGTTGTCAACACTTTTACTGGTAAAACAAAGGAAATATGTTGAATTAAGGGAATCATACTGCATAATAAAGTGTTAAAATATGTTAACTTGATCAAATGAAAGATATGGTTTTAAATAATTTATCATCTATGAACGTTCCTGAATGTATCATTGAAGCTGGGTTAACGTATTTTGGTAGAACTCAGTTTTATATCAAAGTGCTTCGTGTTACAGGCAAGGTATGCACATCAGATGCCATTATGTGACCTGTTTATGTTGTCAAAACTAGCTTACACTCAATATATTAATAGTCATGAAGAAATGCCTGGTACTGTTGAGCCTCTTCCGTTTAATAAAAAGTGAAAAGACAATTGTGAAAGGATTCCAAATTTCGCATATTGGAGTACAGTGACGGAAGTAGAGAATTCGCTAGTGGAACGACTTATATCAATCTAAAGCTCAAATTTTGAGATCTATGAGAACTCAATGGCAAGATGTGCTCCTTGGTTATTTTTATTTAACCAGCAAAACTATGCCAGGTGTCTTTGAGTATATTAGCGTGACATGAAAAATCTGTCAGATATACATCTAAGAATTAATGAGGAATTTTTATCTGGGAAGTTAACATTAGTGGGAAATTATTTTCTGCAATGGCGTTGGACCAGGCGCATGAACAGTGCAATGCTTTCGTTAAGAAGGATGGACGTGCAGTGGGACTAACAAAAAACTCAGATGATTTGAGGAGATGGGTTGTAGCTGATCCTGAAGTAACAAGATTGATACAAAAACTTGAATAGGGGTTTAAAAAGCCTAACACACCCTCAACGGAACGCCATGAATACTCATCAAAAACCTCGTCTTTATTTTTCAACCACATAAAAACATTGAAAAAAAACTAATGAAGATTTAGAAAATCAGTTTGAAGACAGCAGCCAAGAGTTACGAAATGCACATATAAATGTCTTTGTTTCTCAAAACAGAATTGTGGATTTAAGGGGAATAAGAGATCTTGGTATGCATCAATTTAAAGCATTTGTGAAATACAGACTTCAGCAGCAAGTAGTATCAACTGAGAAACTGATCAAATGCAATCAAGTTAAGTTACTCAAAACAGAACCTTCAACCGAGAGCAAACCCCAATTGCTGATGAGAAGAACAAGACGTGATGCATGCCTCTCTTCAAAATTAATATATCGTGTGACAGCGGCGAGGTTTTGATCTTGACGAATCTTCTAGCGATGAAAGCCAACCATTTCCACCTTCTTTCCAAACTGTGGGCGTATTCGAAAATCTAAAAAATCTGATCTTCTTCAGTGTTCCAGAAATGTTTGTGTTTATCCCAGCGATAAACCTTCAGCATCATGTGCCATACTGGATAGCCCAGCTTTAGTCCATATGATACATACAGGGTGTACACAGAGATTTGCTAGCGTAGTTCATCACGAATTGGACAGTATAAACATAATTGATATTGTCTGGGATGACAAAAAATCTAACAGTTTGAAAGCTAAGACCACGTTATTTAGAGGTACTAGCATAAGACGAAAACTTCGTAGTAATACGCCTTTGCCTAGAACTTAAAATAACGTTTTGTTCAATGGTGATAAGAAGAAACTCTTTGATCTACTTGCAACGTAACTCGTATCTAGAGTGAGGAAAGAAGTGGTAACTACGAAAGGAGAACCGATATTATGCAATACACCATTATTAACCCATGAAGATCTTCAACTATGCAGTCAACAGGAGGCGGATACAAGAATTTTGTTTTATACTAAGGGGGCGCGTCAAGCTGGACACAAATCTATGATCATTCGGACAGTGGACACTGACGTTGTAGCTATTTCTTTGTCAAAATTTAATCAACTACAAGTAGACGTCTTACGGATTGCATTTGGCACTAGAAAGACTTCAGAGTATATCCCAATTCATCTACTATTTACCAACCTTGGTGTCGAAAAAGCTACATCCCTTCTATTTTTCCATACATTATTGGGTTGAGACACCATATCCTCGTTTACCGTTATGGAAAAACGCTTTGGGAACATCCAAAAATCGCCCGAGGATCACACAGACATTCCAAGTTTTGTCCTAGCTACATTAAGATACGGAGATTTTTATGGACGAAGTTGATAAATTGGTGTTTTGAAGTATAATAAGTCATCATGTACAGTCATCATAGCACAGTTAATGAGATTAAGAAAGAACCTTTACATAGATAGGACGTTGTATGGAAAGAATACCTCCAACATATCAGTTTTACTTTTAACACGTCTAGAGGAATGCTTATCGAACTGGCTATTGTTGGAGATAGTGTTTTGTTAAACAACCTACCTTACCTGATCCAGGCCTTTGTGGTTGGCACAGAAATGAAATTTGGATGCTTGGAGCCAACATAGATAACTCTTCCTGAAGCAGCTCGTACAAGTAGTGAATTATTTAGTTGTTCTTGCAAAAAGTGCAACACTCCTCGTTGCATGTACAAAATGCAGTGTACAATGCTCACAAATGCAGTGTACAATGCTTTACAAGTACACTGACTGTAAAAATGAAAGTGAACAATTCGAGCTAACTACTTTTGTCGACAGTAGTGATGATGATTTTGACGGCGTTCTGATTGAAATTTAATGTGGTTTGTTACACGATTGCATAAAACTTCAGCACAGAATAAGAGCAAAAGTTAATGAATGTATTGTACAACGCTTTGCAAGTGTACTGACTGTGACCTAACAATTCGGACTTGCTACTTGTGATGACACAAGCGATGAGATTTTTGATGATGTTGAGACTGACGTTTAATGTGGTTTATTACATGATACTCGTTTTACCTTTATTTTAAAAGCTTTTAATCCCTAATGCTTCTTCCTGTTTTCTTTCTCATGCGTCAGATACGAGCGATAAGTTTTTGTTGTGTGAAAGTAAAAAAAAGAATGATGAACTACAATAAATCAAAATTAAGTGAAACACAAACAATTTGAATGTTATAAATAATTTTCCTTTATATCTCCAGGTTTGAAAATAAAGTGTGTCCAAAGAACTACCCTAAAGTAGAATTGCATAATTAAGAAGATTGCGAAATTATTTCTTACTACGTTACTCTGTATGATATCGGAATGTTATTTGAGAGAAACATTACCAATTCTCCAGTGTATTTTTCAGGGTTCATCATGATCACATGCTTTCACGCGGGATCTTTTCAGGAGCAAGAAACCTTTTTTTAAATAGTGTTCAGTTATATTTTCTGATTACCCCAAATACCCCATAGGGACATGCACAATATTGCAATTGAGAAATTGTATCATTTTAAAGAAAATGAAGCCATAGCCATGAAATTCGTTGGAATATTAATTTATCCAGAAATTGTACACCGCAAATTACCCTCTTAGTGTAAATTTTCTACTTTAAAAACAGGATTATGAAATATTTTTTCCTCATGTCGTTATGTAAGATATTCTAACCTTATTTCGCAAAGAAACACCATAACCCTTTTGTATTATTTAAGCGTACATTAACGTCGCGTACTATTACCTGGGGCGGCTCTAGGGGGCCTCAAACTTCCAAAAATTATATTTTCAAAGAAAAATTATCGATTTCCTCCAAGTATTTTTTCTTGTACGTTAAACGGACATGCATCATTTAATTCATGGATTGCTGTATCGCATTTAAAGTGTGTTAGCGACAACAATAATATTACATTATTAAAAAATAATAATATATTTGAGGATATAGCAAAATGAACTACCCTTATTTTCAATATTATTCTCATCAAGATGGTAGTGGTTATAAAGTATATTTTGTTGCACTCTTCAAAGAAGGGTATGGTATTTGTAATCTAGGTGATTAATTTCGAAGTGTATTCCCATCGTAAAAAAGGTGCAACTAATTTTGGTAAAGAGATTTCACGTATAAGTATTAATGTTATCTCTGATGTACTGGGTGATAGGATATCTATTTGGAAAGCTTTACAATCACGGTGTGAGGTAGCAAAGTGATCTAAAAACAAAAGCTCAAAATTAATTATGTCAAATATTAGAGGGGTCAGGTAAGAGAAAAAGAAAAATTCAATTTGCTCAGACAGGTGGTAAGGAGAGGAAGAAGAAAAGAAAAACAGATATTTTTAATTAAATAAGGAGCAATCAAGATTTTGCCTCACATTTCCCAGTAACAGTTCTATGGAATACTTTCCACAAAATAACAAAATACTTTATCATATTATACGACCAAATTATATCATCCTCTTGTGTTACAGAAAGGTGTATGGAAGACAGCAGTTATCGAAGTACATTATATAGCTTCAGTACAAAATGTTTCCTAATATACTAATAACATTTATTATCGTTTAACGGATAAAGGTGGCTGGCGCATAAGAACAATTTTGCTAGGTCATTATTATCTGGTTGACAATATTCTCTCGCAAATTAATTAGAATTGCAATATATTGAACTTACGTTTGAAGGTTAAAGCATCGGTGAAACGAATTGAGTTCAGGAGGTAAGAAAATATTCGAATGAAAATATAAAAGTACTGCTATCTCCCGAACTATCCGAACTACTAGGTTTTGGTCATGTACAAAAACAAATAATTACATTTGTCCATCACGCTTGTTACACACTTAATTTACAAAAATTACTATCCATATACATGTATATATCTAACAATATAGTAGAACCATAACTGGTAGGCGATACTGTTGTTCCACTGTTACGTATTAGAACTACAAATATTAAAGAATACGGTGCTAGTTATGTGCATATCTTTGAAAATTCTCATTGCCGTAATAAATAAACCGGATTACCATAATGTATCACAGGCAGTGTGGCGGATACATTAATAATTGACACTTCATACAATATAATAGTATACGGAAATTAACTTAAGAATCTCTTGCATTGCTTAAAGCCAGAGTTCCGTGTAATGAAATCTGTATATGCATATTACTCCATAGACCTCCCAATCAAGGAAATATCAAAAATACATTGGTAAAAATCTAGAGTCAGATATAAGGTAGTCTTACTACACGGAAGACAATCGAGTCACCCGCGAATTAATTTTACCGGTAGGAATTTAAAGTATTGCAATTAACACGGAAGGTAGCTTTCAACCTTTATGTAGAATATTAGGAGGAAAGTCTCAATTAAATTTTCGTTTCGGAAAGATCCCGCGATTCGGCACCTAAGTTTCTATATCTCTAGTGATAGTAATTTCAACAATGCTATACCAGGACTGGAGTAAACCTTCAACTAAACCCAGTTAAATTGAGTTGAAATTGTAAATTGAAGACTTTATTAAATACATAGGAAAGTAGCTAGTAGCCACACTGCCCATGCAAGGCCCTAATTCATTATTAATTTAATTGTTATGAGAATTAAGAATAAACTATTTAATAATATATGTTCAATTCAGTTATTAAGTTGGTTTTCTGGTTCACTATCATCGAACCTAGATTGACCAGCTTATGATAATATTATCATCCAACGATTAACTTTGACTATAAATCATCAACACCGAACCAGACACCGCATTATTATTAATAAGTAGTATAGTAGCTGCAGTAGTACTAACAGATTTTGTTGTACAAAGTACTCATTTACTGTGTGAAGTCGAATATGTTGAAGTCTCCAGAATAGAAATCCTACATACATTCATGTTTATCCCATCACTTCTGCGATCAAGCAATAATATCATACTTCGTGTCTTATGTGCAACGTCCATTTTTTTCTAACGTTCTGAGGAAGATGTGAAGAGTGCCTTCAAATAGTTAGCTAACTTGATGTTGCATGATGTTTTAATGTTTTAGAATATTATTTAACAACGTATTTCATGTCGAAATTCTCATATTGCTTACTTACATTAACATTTTTTTGTTCTTAAATTACCCTAAGTAACTATATCATATAACTTTATTATGAACATTTTCTTAATATCATTATATAGAATCGAATAATCGTTAACTTCTGTTTTCAGTTTATTGTTAAGGAACGAGTAATTTTTTTCAGTAGTTTTTCTGAAACAGTTTTAACATTTATTTTTCCTTTTGCTCTTGTGTGCGAATGTTCTCTGGGTTGAAACGTGGCCTTGTGAATTTCATGTGAGAACATTGTGTTTGTAGGCTTTTCAAAAATGTCTCGTTTCCTTCCACATTAACCCATTCGTGTTCACAAGAAAGTTGTATCATTTTATGTATCAATTATGTAAAATGTGGCCATTCAAGAAATCGTTATTGTTTGAATCTATTAGTGCATTAGTTTTACAGATGCTTGGTGTTGCGAAAAGGCATCACCGGGCATTTAAGGTTACATTTTGGTGAAATGCATCTGGTGCGAAAACGCAGAACCGAACACATACATCATACAAAATTTACATTAGAGAAACAATATTATACGGAAGAAGTTAAATCATATATGTAATACTTATTGAGGAAAAATCAAGCACATTATTTGTGAGTTCTTACAATAATCAAGTGGTTAATTTCCATGTAATTCCAAGTGCTATTTGATACTTTGCTATTAACCGACATGAAACTTATCAAAATACTTGTCATATATGGACAAATTGAACTTAAAACACTTTCTTGTTGTATGGGAACGACACTCTGAACACCATCGTCTCTTTTCCTGCAGTACAATTAAGTGTCCTGTGTTGTAGAAACGTACATTATCTGATGTCTGATTTTGGACGGGAATTACTGTTGGCCCTGGTTTTGCTCTTCTTTGACCATATTTCTGAATGTAATTCAAGCTGATTGTTCTTCGGAACCCAAGATCAGGTACAGTGTCCTGTGTTACTGAAATTGGACGCCGATGCAAGAACCATGCATTCTGCACTGCCATATTAATACCCCAGAATAATATTGGCCACCACCACTTTTTAGATCAATTTACATCGTATTCACTCACGTTTTGGTATATGCGATCCATGCCTATCTGTTATACTTTCCAACAAGGTATGGCTACTTGATAGATTTTTTTCTCTCAACCTGAATACCTAGAAGCATTAACACCGTCACAGTTCGAAGCTAACGTAACAACCGCATTTTCGTTCCATCGGCACATAACCTCGGAATTGTTTGAACACTACTTATCGTAACTACACATTTTCTCCTTTTGTATATATATGCAGTTGCTTTTATTGTCCAGTCCTAAATTCCATTTTTGCCTGGTGGTACCAGTAAAACCTACTCCCATCGCAGTAAACTTATCCATAATTTTCAAGGAGATTAAGTAGTGGTTAGCAAAAATTTGATGAGAGAGAATATTACTTTCAACGCTTGGCAAAATTTCTGAAAAATTCATGAGCACTACGCCACCAAGTCCAAACTGTTCTTCATGCGTGCCTCTACGTACTTTAGCCCCTTGGTATACTTCAAAATCAACTAAATAGCCCAATGGCAAATTTAAACAAAATCCTTTTAACCGAATCGAATAGGTTTAATTCGAATAAAATGTTTCGAATTATGCCTTCCAAAATAAGGGATCATTGCTTCATTGACTGACGTCATTGTTTCACAAATAGCATTTTCGAGACAATTGTGGCGAAGCATATCTAAATACGGTCTTACCTAGGATAACGTATCGTTTTCGTCTAAATTTGTGTTATTATTCACGTGTAGATACCTCATTATATTATCAAATCTATTTCTGCGAATTGCACTTAAAACTGTCTCGTTTAGGGTGTTTGGACTTTTCTCCCATAACATGCATTTTCTTTAAATTGGCAGGTAACCACATAGAAAAGTACACCTATCATTACTTTCAGATATTCCATAAAAAATGAAAGTAATTTTTACCTTTTTGTACATAAAATGTAACACTTTACTAGACTATGTGTGCACAATTCCTCGGCAGAAAACAAAAACAACTTAAACACATTTTTTGGGTCCATAGGTCTGTCTACATGAGTAGACACAAAGCAGACATTTTCCACATATTCAATTTTTTACGTAATTCCTTGCGGTGCTGCAAAACATTCTGCAACATTTTCTACAAGTTTTCTTCATCTTGGTGTTATGACGTAGCTTTTTAGAATTATTTATGCTTCCAGTAGCAGAAACATCTTCTCTAACAATTACATTTTCATCACAAACACTGTCACCATTCCCAATTACCTTGTCTTACGAACCATATTTCAAAACGAATTAAGCTTCAGCTGGAAGTTGAATACCGCTTAGTCAGAGTACGCTAAGATCCCTGAAAATAAGCATGATGAACTTCCATAGTAACAAATTAGATAAAGTACATCTCATTCATCAATACACGGTGACACAATTTAAAACTGTTGCTTCTTGAATACAAGATTTCGTGTTCAACATTATGCCTATCGTAACTATATTTTAGCAAATCCTGTCGAAAGTAACAATGGTACCCTATCCGTAAGATTAGGTTAGGCTCTTACCTTAGCTGTGCTAATTTTGCAGGATACAAAACCATATACGAAGAATGCAATGTAAAGACTGACACAATAGTGTGTCACGAAAGCTGTTTACATCGTCAATTCAAATCATACTGTTGTATCTTTGAGCTTATTATTACTTGATTTTCAATAGTACCGGTGCACTAGGTATGTGGGTCACCGGATACCTTGAGTCCCACACTAACATATGTTTATTCTTAGACCATAATATAAGTTTCAGAAAATGTCAGTGAAATGGAACACGAACTATAAACTTCAAGAAAGAAAATAACATTCATTCTACACATTAGATTTCGTACGTGCCCGCTGATTCCAAAACGCAACACATATAATTGGGAAACGAAAATATTAAGCAAATGTGTCTCAATAGGCAATGTATTCTTTGTGAAGCTAATATGAACATTTTTTTTTATTATCATGAAATTTAAAATAGCATTGTAAAGTATACTAATTACAATAACCTTTCGCTCGACAAATCACTTGGGGCCGCGGTGGCTCAGTGGTAAAACGTTCACCTCTGGTGCTTGGGGTTCAAACCCTGCTCCCGCCAAGTGAACTTTGTGGTGGACAAACACCGTGTGCGTGGGTTTTCTCGGGGTTCTCCCGTTTCCTCCCACTTCGTTCCTTCCACCATTTCATTCATTTCTCATAATCACCGTCTCCTTTAGCCTAATCGGCATAATCGTGGGACGTATAACTTAAAGATTTCATTTCGACAAACCAGTTGCCATTTTTTGCCAATTTAATCTTGTTGTTCTACACGCTACATTCAGATTGTTCTCACAAACGCAAGCGGTCAATGGTAAGAGAACAAACAGAAATGAATTACTTTTTGGTTTGTCTTCAAACAGCAAAGTACACAATATATGCATTTCCGGAAACAGAAGCGAAATTATTAGCAAACGTTATGAACAATAGGAAGTGGTGCAAAAACGCATCACCAAGCACAAACGAGTTAATATCCGAGGTGTTTTTTCATTACCATCACATCATTACCAACCATAGATTTTATTTTGCTCATAGGGCATAATCATAAGGTATTTTACTTTTTATTCCAATTTTTGTATTAGTACATTTTGTGGGAGTTACTTATGGCTTCTTCCAATCTTAAACATATTTTCTTATATTTTCATTTGGATTTCTAAGGAAAATTAAATGTTTCCATCCTCCCTCATTTCACAAATCACATTTTTTCCATCCTCTCCAAATTTTAATCCACCGGTTTCCACCTCCGTAAGCTAAACATTGCAAGAATACTCATTTCCTCACAGTATTTCATAATATTTAATGCGAAATATTCCAATACTGCAATAAAAATGATTTAGAATATATTAACCATTTTTATTTCAGAGTTCGACGAAAAGTTTCTGCATTTGAAATTGCAAAAATGTCCCAGCTATCGCCAAATGATCTCAGTTGTAAGTACAGTTTTGTTCATCATTTTTAAAAGGTGTTTCATATGACGCACCGCAATAGATTGAGTATATTTTCTTGCGTTTCAAATGTGATAAATGATTTTAAAATGAAGAGTATATTGAGTACATTATTAATTAAATGAAAGATTGGGTGCAAGAACCAGGTAGGTCCATCGTCTAGCGAATTTGAGATTCCCACATGTCCCAGTAGGAAAAATCGCTCTTCACTGAGTGCAAGAATCATGTGGATCCGATAATTACATTTATTGGTTTAATGCAAATTTGGTACCTACTTACACTGTTCATGGTAAACTTAGAGCAAGAAGTATCAAGCTTTGGAATATTTTTTTAAAAGCGTAGTTACCTTGTTTTCGCATCCAACCCTTCAGCTATTAACTTCTGAGTATTGTAATTTAACTTCTAAAGAAATTGATTTTTTTAAGAATTTAAAAAAGTATGTTCAATGATTATGTTTTTCTCAACATAAATATGGTTTCCTTTCTGCTAATACATAACATATTTTAAATTCTATAAAAACAATATATAATTTTATTATCTTCATTGATGAAAAGTTAAATCCAAACAAATGCTCGGAAATTTCCTTACTTGTCAATACAGAGTCCACACGCGAACGAATTTCTTCACTGCCGTTCGAACGAAAACAAATAAACCTAGTGATATCTCTTAGAGCAGTCTAAATGATATTTTCATATATATGAAACATGCAATATATGTGGTTTGTAGCCTTGCAGACTTCAAATTTAGAAATTGTGCGTCAGCGGTGCGAGGAAAAGGAGAGAAGTTAGAATTGAAAGGAAAATAAAGCAGATAAAAGTAGTCAATCAGAATTGCTCGTCGAATCATTCCTGAACGTTCTCATAATTTTCATAAATCACACAAAAGGAAATATAAGTATAAGGAAAATAACTTTGCGCTACCATATCACCACCAAAAAAGCAAGAAAACATATAAAAATGTATAAAAGTTTATATTGACACTATTTTATCGGATTGATCTTACAAGGGAGAGTCACAAAGAGGCTCCGCTAAGATCCGACGAAGATAACTGTGTTTGCACTTGATATATTATTACTAGAAAAGTTCCAAAGTTATGTGTGCCACGGGGCAGGATATCGTGATAATGCAAATGATACAAAAAGATCCTATCAGAATAACTTTGAACAGAGTCGTTTGTTTTGAAATGGTTGTGTAAATGTCAAACTCGGCGAACACGTGTCTCATCATTTTAGAGGGTACACTTTTGTAGGTTAAAAACTATGTTTGTCCCAGAGTAGCCTGCAAGGTCCCGGATGAGTTCCAACTCAAAAGAAAAGTGTACCCTCATTACATCGCTTGAAGAGTGTTGTAAAATTAAAGAAAATTGGTGGCGATTCAAAATGTAAACGAAACCTTTATTAAAATGTCCATGGCAACCCGTATAATTCGTAGAAGTCGAGACAAATGTGATAAAAGGAAAGGGCGTGTGTTATTATTTTCAGAGTACAAGATTTAAGTTAAAACGTCTTGCCCATGGCCCTGTTAGTTCCAACCGAAAGGTTTCAAATGACAAGATTGTTAAATAGCCCATCGTTTGAAAGTTTTGTTAAACGAAAGAAGATGGAGCAAGTGTCAACTCTGTACGACAGCAAAATCATGACGGGTCAAAATGTAAAATTTACCTAAAAATTTAGTAAATTAAATAGATTTACACGATGAATTAAAAATAGCAGAATAAATTACTCTAGGTCTGATAAATCCTTGGACATCCACGAAACAGAAGCAGAAGCTTTCGAAAATAGATCTACTAAAACACAACTGTAAGTAATAAAGAGGGAATAAAATCTGCACGTGAGCCTGCAAGCTCTACAGCAATAAACTTTTCCGTTTAGTGTGAAATATTCGAAGTTTCGAACAGTTTGAGCTTGAATCCCTCTATGCGAATATAGAATTAAACATTCTTATGCTCATATGGGGGCTTAAAGTTAATGTAAGTATAGTGATCCTCCTTCTACAAATCCGAACAAGGTTGAAAAATATTCGGTCTTATTAGGAACTCGTTAAAAGTGTTATTTCGCCAGGTGTAGACATTTGAGTGCAACCCATCGGAAGAAAAATGGAGAATAAATGTACGGGCTAAGTTGCCTGACGAATGGATGGCTTCATGAAAGAATTAACTATTGTATTACAGGCTGAGAAAAATACTCAAGAGGACCTGTTACTTACAATCTGATGATTCTCCGACAAAGACAGATTTGCTTTTGCAAACAGATTTTAGATTTCCAAAAATGATACGTATTGAAACCGACTCTGGTTCGGAGGTGTTAAGGTCTGCTGCTACGCATATGCTCTTCCATGATGTCCAATGAAAAGTTTACATTAGAAGGTAAATTAGCACCGGTAGAAGGAATTAATTTTTTACTTATTGTAGTTAATCGTATAAGATGGTCAAATGATGAGATAAACATTTCGCATTCTGAACACAACGAGTTTCTTCAAAACGAATCACTGGAGAATGAACTGCACAAATCGGATGAAATAAGTTCTTATCCAGGGGAGAGGTATAGCACTTACAACTTAGCATTTCGGACTTAACTCCTACGTCACCACTTAATGAAAGTACGCAGATGCCTCATTTTTCTCAGAAATAGAATATAATTTCACCTAACTAGTTCCCCACTATTATATCTAAACTCTGAAAAGCAACAAGAAACCTTCTACCCGAAGAAATCGAAGATGACAGTGAAGATGCCGTTATCCACCCTGATAGTCAAGGATAACCCGAAGACTATGGAAGGGATTCGTGGTCGGAATACAGTGTCACGGAACTGTAAGAAGAATCTTCGAAAATGCGTAATGGAGTGATTCTATAATATGTGTAAAAGAAATTGAAAAAAAAGTGTTTCGTCAATACATTTTTTGATTAACAGGATGCAGGTAACAAACAAGACGTGAGTTTAACTTGTAGAAATTTACAGTCTGTAGAAATACTACTTAAAAATTTTAGTTAGAATAAACCACCAGCGACAAAAGAAATGAAAAAAGAAGATATAGGAGAATATCTGCAAACACAAACTCTGTTTATCTCTTAGTTAAGTAGTGTTAGTTCACCCACTGAAGTATTGCACGATCACATAGTAAATGTAGAACTAGTTTAAGATCAAGAAGTAAAAAAAAAACAATAAATCACATTTTTAACAACCTAAGAGTAGACTGAAATTTTGCCGGTTCTAGAAAAGTTTGTAGTGACAAAAATGAATTTATTTCACTTTAAGTTACTACAGATGAAAACTACGGTATATCGGAACCAGTTTCAACAAATTGGAGAAAAACATTTTTACAGTGACAAGAATTATATACCTCTAAAGTCGGAAACACACTTAATTGTTTGCATACTTCCACAAAACATACAAACACCAAATTTTGCATACTTGTTCGTCATGGGATGTGAGTAATGGGAAAATTCCGATATCACGAAAAAGGCGACATTTTCCATGTAAATGAAGTGTCGAAATTTTTCGTCGTTTCGAAATGCTGGTTTTTAGAGTAGTTCCGCACACCATAGAAACGTCATATTTTGTCAGGCAGTGAAGCTAGGAACATAGTTTATGATAGAAAAAAGAGCATTAAAATTCGTTTTCGTTTCGCGGCGCAAATCGAAAAAATGTGAAATTTGTAATGGCTGTATCTAGGATGTTGAAATTTCGAGGTGATGTTTATTCTGATGCGTAGTTTGCGAATCCGCCCTTAAACTTGAAAAAAATAGTCATGTTTGGTGTCAGAAAGTGCTAGGAATGTTATAAGGGGGCGTCTAATTCTACACAACTTGTAGATATGGTGGAATCACGAAATTGCGTTCAAGTGTGTAGAGTACAGCTCATGTGAGGGGAAAAATCCGACATGTTGGAAAAGTCATCATCTTCGATTCAAAATGGCGTCTCAAAAATTTGTAACCATGAAAATTGTAAGTTGTGCTTTTGGTAGGTAAGTCAGGTTTCGCTATGTTATTAAGGACGTAGTTCAGTTTAAGAGAAGAAACAAATCATTGGAGAAGTCGCCATCTTGAATTCAAAATTGCCATATTTTTGAATTGCCTTCATTTGGCCTCTTATGTGGTATATTGAGTAGAATAGAACAAACAGAATTCAACGTAGTAAGTTAGCTCCGCGGTAAAGAGTCTGCTTTCTGAATAGTAGGTCTGGGTTCGAATCCCCGCAGACCATGTTTTATCTTGCATTTTTTTTCTTATCACGTTGCTTCATTTTACCAAATAGTTTCTGTTGGCATTGCGTGAACAAAATATTTTCGTTATTACAGACAGACGGAAAGGATATATTTATACGCTAACTGTTGAGATGGTCTCGAAACTAGGCAGTATGTTCGTGTAAAGTTTTCAGACGATACTGAAGTATTTAAAATCAAACATATGTAGCTTTGGAAATGGAGCATCACCAGTGTCTCTATCGGAAGCAATGTTCGGGGGGGCGGGAGTATTACCCCGGGGGCA
Source organism: Thermobia domestica (assembly GCF_964235325.1). Lineage (NCBI taxonomy): Eukaryota > Metazoa > Arthropoda > Insecta > Zygentoma > Lepismatidae > Thermobia > Thermobia domestica. Next base: position 154,519,306 of record NC_137457.1, read on the forward strand.
CTGCTGATAACATTCTAAATGTTATTGTATTATAAACGTATTATTTTGATCTCGCCAGGGGCGCTCTGAGAAGGCAGTGTCCCCCAAAAAGAGTCTGAAAGAAACATTGGGCATCATTTTCACGATATAGTGTCCAAACAAGACAACAATACATTTTGTCTCGCGACAACAGTGTCTGCTTCAAACCGGAAACGATTGCAAAATATCTCTCTCCCCTTTTATGTTCCTCGTTAAGATACATGCGTATACCAAATTTGAAATGAATACCACAAATGGAAAATATAAAATATTAATTTTAAGGAAATACACACACACACACACAGGGACGTACGCAGGGGGTGGGTCCTGGGGGTCCGGACCACCAACGAAATTCCAACTTTTGAGTAAATCTAGCCTAATTTTTGGGACAAGTTTAGGAATTTCAATAAAAAATACACTAATATTGAGTTTGGCCTTTCCCGAAATAAATTCCTGCGTACGCAACTGCGCACACACGCTCATACACGCACACACACACCCACAAATGGGCACCTTTGAAAATTGTCTCGTCGGCAGCGTACATAATATATAAGATACGTGGGAAAGTGCCCCTTTCGATTTAATAGTTTTAGTTGCGGGTCCGGTTGGAATGAAATGCCGTATATAATAAAGTCAAGCTTATTTTCAATCACCTATGTTATAAAAATAAACTTTCAAAGAAAGAAAATTGCGAGAAAAACTTGTTGGAGATCGAACCCAGGTATTTTGCACAGTAGGCTCACGTCGTTCCCCTACACTACTCAATTCCTTTTATTTTGGATTTCCTACTTACTGCTCACATAGTACTGGTACGTAGCGGGCCCGCGTCCGTGGAATTATATACCTCTAAAGTCGGAAACACACTTAATTGTTTGCATACTTCCACAAAACATACAAACACCAAATTTTGCATACTTGTTCGTCATGGGATGTGAGTAATGGGAAAATTCCGATATCACGAAAAAGGCGACATTTTCCATGTAAATGAAGTGTCGAAATTTTTCGTCGTTTCGAAATGCTGGTTTTTAGTGTAGTTCCGCACACCATAGAAACGTCATATTTTGTCAGGCAGTGAAGCTAGGAACATAGTTTATGATAGAAAAAGGAGCATTAAAATTCGTTTTCGTTTCGCGGCGCAAATCGAAAAAATGTGAAATTTGTAATGGCTGTATCTAGGATGTTGAAATTTCGAGGTGATGTTTATTCTGATGCGTAGTTTGCGAATCCGCCCTTAAACTTGAAAAAAATAGTCATGTTTGGTGTCAGAAAGTGCTAGGAATGTTATAAGGGGGCGTCTAATTCTACACAACTTGTAGATATGGTGGAATCACGAAATTGCGTTCAAGTGTGTAGAGTACAGCTCATGTGAGGGGAAAAATCCGACATGTTGGAAAAGTCATCATCTTCGATTCAAAATGGCGTCTCAAAAATTTGTAACCATGAAAATTGTAAGTTGTGCTCTTGGTAGGTAAGCCAGGTTTCGCTATGTTATTAAGGACGTAGTTCAGTTTAAGTGAAGAAACAAATCATTGGAGAAGTCGCCATCTTGAATTCAAAATTGCCATATTTTTGAATTGCCTTCATTTGGCCTCTTATGTGGTATATTGAGTAGAATAGAACAAACAGAATTCAACGTAGTAAGTTTGCTCCGCGGTAAAGAGTCTGCTTTTTGAATAGCAGGTCTGGGTTCGAATCCCCGCAGACCATGTTTTATCTTGCATTTTTTTTCTTATCACGTTGCTTCATTTTACCAAATAGTTTATGTTGGCATTGCGTGAACAAAATATTTTCGTTATTACAGACAGACGGAAAGGATATATTTATACGCTAACTGTTGAGATGGTCTCGAAACTAGGCAGTATGTTCGTGTAAAGTTTCGAGACGATACTGAAGTATTTAAAATCAAACATATGTAGCTTTGGAAATGGAGCATCACCAGTGTCTCTATCGGAAGCAATGTTCGGGGGGGGGCGGGAGTATTACCCCGGGGGCACTGCTGATAACATTCTAACTGTTATTGTATTATAAACGTATTATTTTGATCTCGCCAGGGGCGCTCTGAGGAGGCAGTGTCCCCCAAAAAGAGTCTGAAAGAAACATTGGGCATCATTTTCACGATATAGTGTCCAAAATAGACAACAATACATTTTGTCTCGCGACAACAGTGTCTGCTTCAAACCGGAAACGATTGCAAAATATCTCTCTCCCCTTTTATGTTCCTCGTTAAGATACATGCGTATACCAAATTTGAAATGAATACCACAAATGGAAAGTATAAAATATTAATTTTAAGGAAATACACACACACACACACAGGGACGTACGCAGGGGATGGGTCCTGGGGGTCCGGACCACCAACGAAATTCCAACTTTTGAGTAAATTTAGCCTAATTTTTGGGACAAGTTTAGGAATTTCAATAAAAAATACACTAATATTGAGTTTGGCCTTTCCCGAAATAAATTCCTGCGTACGCAACTGCGCACACACGCTCATACACGCACACACACACCCACAAATGGGCACCTTTGAAAATTGTCTCGTCGGCAGCGTACATAATATATAAGATACGTGGGAAAGTGCCCCTTTCGATTTAATAGTTTTAGTTGCGGGTCCGGTTGGAATGAAATGCCGTATATAATAAAGTCAAGCTTATTTTCAATCACCTATGTTATAAAAATAAACTTTCAAAGAAAGAAAAATGAGAGAAAAACTTGTTGGAGATCGAACCCAGGTATTTTGCACAGTAGGCTCACGTCGTTCCCCTACACTACTCAATTCCTTTTATTTTGGATTTCCTACTTACTGATCACATAGTACTGGTACGTAGCGGGCCCGCGTCCGTGGAATTATATACCTCTAAAGTCGGAAACACACTTAATTGTTTGCATACTTCCACAAAACATACAAACACCAAATTTTGCATACTTGTTCGTCATGGGATGTGAGTAATGGGAAAATTCCGATATCACGAAAAAGGCGACATTTTCCATGTAAATGAAGTGTCGAAATTTTTCGTCGTTTCGAAATGCTGGTTTTTAGAGTAGTTCCGCACACCATAGAAACGTCATATTTTGTCAGGCAGTGAAGCTAGGAACATAGTTTATGATAGAAAAAAGAGCATTAAAATTCGTTTTCGTTTCGCGGCGCAAATCGAAAAAATGTGAAATTTGTAATGGCTGTATCTAGGATGTTGAAATTTCGAGGTGATGTTTATTCTGATGCGTAGTTTGCGAATCCGCCCTTAAACTTGAAAAAAATAGTCATGTTTGGTGTCAGAAAGTGCTAGGAATGTTATAAGGGGGCGTCTAATTCTACACAACTTGTAGATATGGTGGAATCACGAAATTGCGTTCAAGTGTGTAGAGTACAGCTCATGTGAGGGGAAAAATCCGACATGTTGGAAAAGTCATCATCTTCGATTCAAAATGGCGTCTCAAAAATTTGTAACCATGAAAATTGTAAGTTGTGCTCTTGGTAGGTAAGCCAGGTTTCGCTATGTTATTAAGGACGTAGTTCAGTTTAAGTGAAGAAACAAATCATTGGAGAAGTCGCCATCTTGGATTCAAAATTGCCATATTTTTGAATTGCCTTCATTTGGCCTCTTATGTGGTATATTGAGTAGAATAGAACAAACAGAATTCAACGTAGTAAGTTTGCTCCGCGGTAAAGAGTCTGCTTTTTGAATAGCAGGTCTGGGTTCGAATCCCCGCAGACCATGTTTTATCTTGCATTTTTTTTCTTATCACGTTGCTTCATTTTACCAAATAGTTTATGTTGGCATTGCGTGAACAAAATATTTTCGTTATTACAGACAGACGGAAAGGATATATTTATACGCTAACTGTTGAGATGGTCTCGAAACTAGGCAGTATGTTCGTGTAAAGTTTCGAGACGATACTGAAGTATTTAAAATCAAACATATGTAGCTTTGGAAATGGAGCATCACCAGTGTCTCTATCGGAAGCAATGTTCGGGGGGGCGGGAGTATTACCCCGGGGGCACTGCTGATAACATTCTAACTGTTATTGTATTATAAACGTATTATTTTGATCTCGCCAGGGGCGCTCTGAGGAGGCAGTGTCCCCCAAAAAGAGTCTGAAAGAAACATTGGGCATCATTTTCACGATATAGTGTCCAAACAAGACAACAATACATTTTGTCTCGCGACAACAGTGTCTACTTCAAACCGGAAACGATTGCAAAATATCTCTCTCCCCTTTTATGTTCCTCGTTAAGATACATGCGTATACCAAATTTGAAATGAATACCACAAATGGAAAGTATAAAATATTAATTTTAAGGAAATACACACACACACACACAGGGACGTACGCAGGGGATGGGTCCTGGGTTCCGGACCACCAACGAAATTCCAACTTTTGAGTAAATTTAGCCTAATTTTTGGGACAAGTTTAGGAATTTCAATATAAAATACACTGATATTGATTTTGGCCCTTCCCGAAATAAATTCCTGCGTACGCAACTGCGCACACACGCTCATACACGCACACACACACCCACAAATGGGCACCTTTGAAAATTGTCTCGTCGGCAGCGTACATAATATATAAGATACGTGGGAAAGTGCCCCTTTCGATTTAATAGTTTTAGTTGCGGGTCCGGTTGGAATGAAATGCCGTATATAATAAAGTCAAGCTTATTTTCAATCACCTATGTTATAAAAATAAACTTTCAAAGAAAGAAAAATGAGAGAAAAACTTGTTGGAGATCGAACCCAGGTATTTTGCACAGTAGGCTCACGTCGTTCCCCTACACTACTCAATTCCTTTTATTTTGGATTTCCTACTTACTGCTCACATAGTACTGGTACGTAGCGGGCCCGCGTCCGTGGAATTATATACCTCTAAAGTCGGAAACACACTTAATTTTTGCATACTTCCACAAAACATACAAACACCAAATTTTGCATACTTGTTCGTCATGGGATGTGAGTAATGGGAAAATTCCGATATCACGAAAAAGGCGACATTTTCCATGTAAATGAAGTGTCGAAATTTTTCGTCGTTTCGAAATGCTGGTTTTTAGAGTAGTTCCGCACACCATAGAAACGTCATATTTTGTCAGGCAGTGAAGCTAGGAACATAGTTTATGATAGAAAAAAGAGCATTAAAATTCGTTTTCGTTTCGCGGCGCAAATCGAAAAAATGTGAAATTTGTAATGGCTGTATCTAGGATGTTGAAATTTCGAGGTGATGTTTATTCTGATGCGTAGTTTGCGAATCCGCCCTTAAACTTGAAAAAAATAGTCATGTTTGGTGTCAGAAAGTGCTAGGAATGTTATAAGGGGGCGTCTAATTCTACACAACTTGTAGATATGGTGGAATCACGAAATTGCGTTCAAGTGTGTAGAGTACAGCTCATGTGAGGGGAAAAATCCGACATGTTGGAAAAGTCATCATCTTCGATTCAAAATGGCGTCTCAAAAATTTGTAACCATGAAAATTGTAAGTTGTGCTCTTGGTAGGTAAGCCAGGTTTCGCTATGTTATTAAGGACGTAGTTCAGTTTAAGTGAAGAAACAAATCATTGGAGAAGTCGCCATCTTGAATTCAAAATTGCCATATTTTTGAATTGCCTTCATTTGGCCTCTTATGTGGTATATTGAGTAGAATAGAACAAACAGAATTCAACGTAGTAAGTTTGCTCCGCGGTAAAGAGTCTGCTTTTTGAATAGCAGGTCTGGGTTCGAATCCCCGCAGACCATGTTTTATCTTGCATTTTTTTTCTTATCACGTTGCTTCATTTTACCAAATAGTTTATGTTGGCATTGCGTGAACAAAATATATTCGTTATTACAGACAGACGGAAAGGATATATTTATACGCTAACTGTTGAGATGGTCTCGAAACTAGGCAGTATGTTCGTGTAAAGTTTCGAGACGATACTGAAGTATTTAAAATCAAACATATGTAGCTTTGGAAATTGAGCATCACCAGTGTCTCTATCGGAAGCAATGTTCGGGGGGGCGGGAGTATTACCCCGGGGGCACTGCTGATAACATTCTAACTGTTATTGTATTATAAACGTATTATTTTGATCTCGCCAGGGGCGCTCTGAGGAGGCAGTGTCCCCCAAAAAGAGTCTGAAAGAAACATTGGGCATCATTTTCACGATATAGTGTCCAAACAAGACAACAATACATTTTGTCTCGCGACAACAGTGTCTGCTTCAAACCGGAAACGATTGCAAAATATCTCTCTCCCCTTTTATGTTCCTCGTTAAGATACATGCGTATACCAAATTTGAAATGAATACCACAAATGGAAAGTATAAAATATTAATTTTAAGGAAATACACACACACACACACAGGGACGTACGCAGGGGGTGGGTCCTGGGGGTCCGGACCACCACCGAAATTCCAACTTTTGAGTAAATTTAGCCTAATTTTTGGGACAAGTTTAGGAATTTCAATATAAAATACACTGATATTGAGTTTGGCCCTTCCCGAAATAAATCCTGCGTACGCAACTGCGCACACACGCTCATTCACGCACACACACACACCCACAAATGGGCACCTTTGAAAATTGTCTCGTCGGCAACGTACATAATTTTAATATATAAGATACGTGGAAAAGTGCCCCTTTCGATTTAATAGTTTTAGTTGCGGGTCCGGTTGGAATGAAATGCCGTATATAATAAAGTCAAGCTTATTTTCAATCACCTATGTTATAAAAATAAACTTTCAAAGAAAGAAAAATGAGAGAAAAACTTGTTGAGGATCGAACCCAGGTATTTTGCACAGTAGGCTCACGTTGTTCCCTTACACTACTCAATTCCTTTTATTTTGGATTTCCTACTTACTGCTCACAAAGTGCTGGTACGTAGCGGGCCCGCGTCCGTGGAATTATATACCTCTAAAGTCGGAAACAAACTTAATTGTTTGCATACTTCCACAAAACATACAAACACCAAATTTTGCATACTTGTTCGTCATGGGATGTGAGTAATGGGAAAATTCCGATATCACGAAAAAGGCGACATTTTCCATGTAAATGAAGTGTCGAAATTTTTCGTCGTTTCGAAATGCTGGTTTTTAGAGTAGTTCCGCACACCATAGAAACGTCATATTTTGTCAGGCAGTGAAGCTAGGAACATAGTTTATGATAGAAAAAAGAGCATTAAAATTCGTTTTCGTTTCGCGGCGCAAATCGAAAAAATGTGAAATTTGTAATGGCTGTATCTAGGATGTTGAAATTTCGAGGTGATGTTTATTCTGATGCGTAGTTTGCGGATCCGCCCTTAAACTTGAAAAAAATAGTCATGTTCGGTGTCAGAATGTTATAAGGGGGCGTCTAATTCTACACAACTTGTAGATATGGTGGAATCACGAAATTGCGTTCAAGTGTGTAGAGTACAGCTCATGTGAGGGGAAAAATCCGACATGTTGGAAAAGTCATCATCTTCGATTCAAAATGGCGTCTCAAAAATTTGTAACTATGAAAATTGTAAGTTGTGCTCTTGGTAGGTAAGCCAGGTTTCGCTATGTTATTAAGGACGTAGTTCAGTTTAAGTGAAGAAACAAATCATTGGAGAAGTCGCCATCTTGAATTCAAAATTGCCATATTTTTGAATTGCCTCATTTGGCCTCTTATGTGGTATATTGAGTAGAATAGAACAAACAGAATTCAACGTAGTAAGTTAGCTCCGCGGTAAAGAGTCTGCTTTCTGAATAGCAGGTCTGGGTTTGAATCCCCGCAAACCATGTTTTATCTTGCATTTTTTTTCTTATCACGTTGCTTCATTTTACCAAATAGTTTCTGTTGGCATTGCGTGAACAAAATATTTTCGTTATTACAGACATAGACGGAAAGGATATATTTATACGCTAACTGTTGAGATGGTCTCGAAACTAGGCAGTATGTTCGTGTAAAGTTTCGAGACGATACTGAAGTATTTAAAATCAAACATATGTAGCTTTGGAAATGGAGCATCACCAGTGTCTCTATCGGAAGCAATGTTCGGGGGGCGGGAGTATTACCCCGGGGGCACTGCTGATAACATTCTAACTGTTATTGTATTATAAACGTATTTTGATCTCGCCAGGGGCGCTCTGAGGAGGCAGTGTCCCCCAAAAAGAGTCTGAAAGAAACATTGGGCATCATTTTCACGATATAGTGTCCAAACAAGACAACAATACATTTTGTCTCGCGACAACAGTGTCTGCTTCAAACCGGAAACGATTGCAAAATATCTCTCTCCCCTTTTATGTTCCTCGTTAAGATACATGCGTATACCAAATTTGAAATGAATACCACAAATGGAAAGTATAAAATATTAATTTTAAGGAAATACTCACACACACACACAGGGACGTACGCAGGGGATGGGTCCTGGGGGTCCGGACCACCAACGAAATTCCAACTTTTGAGTAAATTTAGCCTAATTTTTGGGACAAGTTTAGGAATTTCAATATAAAATACACTGATATTGAGTTTGGCCCTTCCCGATATAAATTCCTGCGTACGCAACTGCGCACACACGCTCATACACGCACACACACACCCACAAATGGGCACCTTTGAAAATTGTCTCGTCGGCAGCGTACATAATATATAAGATACGTGGGAAAGTGCCCCTTTCGATTTAATAGTTTTAGTTGCGGGTCCGGTTGGAATGAAATGCCGTATATAATAAAGTCAAGCTTATTTTCAATCACCTATGATATAAAAATAAACTTTCAAAGAAAGAAAAAGTGAGAGAAAATCTTTTTGGGGATCGAACCCAGGTCTTTTGCACAGTAGGCTCACGTCGTTCCCCTGCACTACTCAATTCCTTTGATTTTGGATTTCCTACTTACTGCTCACATAGTACTGGTACGTAGCGGGCCCGCGTCCGTGGAATTATATACCTCGAAAGTCGGAAACATACTTAATTGTTTGCATACTTCCACAAAACATACAAACACCAAATTTTGCATACTTGTTCGTCATGGGATGTGAGTAATGGGAAAATTCCGATATCACGAAAAAGGCGACATTTTCCATGTAAATGAAGTGTCGAAATTTTTCGTCGTTTCGAAATGCTGGTTTTTAGTGTAGTTCCGCACACCATAGAAACGTCATATTTTGTCAGGCAGTGAAGCTAGGAACATAGTTTATGATAGAAAAAAGAGCATTAAAATTCGTTTTCGTTTCGCGGCGCAAATCGAAAAAATGTGAAATTTGTAATGGCTGTATCTAGGATGTTGAAATTTCGAGGTGATGTTTATTCTGATGCGTAGTTTGCGAATCCGCCCTTAAACTTGAAAAAAATAGTCATGTTCGGTGACAGAAAGTGCTAGGAATGTTATAAGGGGGCGTCTAATTCTACACAACTTGTAGATATGGTGGAATCACGAAATTGCGTTCAAGTGTGTAGAGTACAGCTCATGTGAGGGGAAAAATCCGACATGTTGGAAAAGTCATCATCTTCGATTCAAAATGGCGTCTCAAAAATTTGTAACCATGAAAATTGTAAGTTGTGCTCTTGGTAGGTAAGCCAGGTTTCGCTATGTTATTAAGGACGTAGTTCAGTTTAAGTGAAGAAACAAATCATTGGAGAAGTCGCCATCTTGAATTCAAAATTGCCATATTTTTGAATTGCCTTCATTTGGCCTCTTATGTGGTATATTGAGTAGAATAGAACAAACAGAATCCGGTTGGAATTAAATGCCGTATATAATAAAGTCAAGCTTATTTTCAATCACCTATGCTATAAAAATAAACTTTCAAAGAAAGAAAAAGTGAGAGAAAATCTTGTTGGGGATCGAACCCAGGTATTTTGCACAGTAGGCTCACGTCGTTCCCTTACAGTACTCAATTCTTTTTATTTTGGATTTCCTACTTACTGCTCACATAGTACTGGTACGTAGCGGGCCCGCGTCCGTGGATTTACACCTCTAAAATCGGAATAGTAATCGTGTTATATATGTGTTTTTTAGGATGATTAAGGAAATGATCTTTTGTTATTTGATTGTAATAAGAAATTTGAAAGACACGATTCTAGTACAATTTTTTACTGCAGTGTAGAAAGTGGTGTTGTTTAAGTTGCTATAAACCATTTTTTTATAAGCCTCCAATAAGATTCATATTTTAAATTACCTAGTAAATAAACGTCTTCATTGAAAATATAAGAGTAAAGATACAGGAAGACTGTATGTAATTGTCCAGTATAAATAATGATTTCAGCAAGTCCTAATGCCCAATAATTACTTTTGTATCAAAGGACAGCATTGTAATACAGTATACTACGTTACTGTGCAAAATCTGGTGTTCAATCAAATGTTATGAACTAATGTTTAAAAAGCCTTAACAAAATTCATATTTGTAATTTACGAACAAATTTAGTCTTCATTGAAATACGAGACGAGAGATAGAGGTAGACTGTAAGAAATTGTCCAGTAAATATGAAATATTTCAAAAAGTCTTGCTGCAGGTAATATGTACTACTATGCCGAAGGGTTCTTTTATAAGGGACTTTTCTATATTACAGTGCAAAATAGTGTTTTCTCAAATGATACCAACAAATGTTTAAAAAGCCTCCAACAATAATCATATTTGTAAATCACCTACAAGTTGTAGTCTTCATTGAAAATACATGAATAAATATACAAGGAGACTGCAAGAATTTGTGCAGTATATATGAAACTTTTCAAGAAATCTTGCTGAGGTAATATGTACAACTATGCCCAAGGTTTCCATTATAATCCACTGTACTACATTATAGTACAAAAGTAGTGTTCACTCAAATGCTATGAAAAAATTTAAACAATCTCCAACAATATTCATATTTGTAAATTATCTAGTAAATTGTAGTCTTCATTGTAAATACAAGAATAAATGTGCAGGAAGACTGACTTTTCCTGCAGGTAATATGTACTATTAACTACAAGGATACTAATATATTACATTGTACTAAATTACACTGCAAAACATAATATTAAAAAATGCTACGAATAAATATTTGAAAGGTTGCAAAAATCACATTTGTAAACAGTGAGTGTTTTCGCAAAATGCAAGGTTTAATGGGTAGGCTATTGGAAGACAGTGTCCGCTGTTTATGTTTGAGAAAATAAATTCTGTTATTGTCTCTAACATGTATAGGTGTGCGCAAAGTGTACATAATAAGCCATGCACATGATTGCCAGAGTAGAAGTAGTAATAGAGTTCTTTCTAATAAATTGTGTGTTTGCTTTTCAAAGTTACATGGAAGGAATAATACCGGTTGAATTGAAGTATGTGTTGGTAACAGGTGTGTGCTGTAAAGGGAAGTGAATTCCTGAAGGAATAGTTTTCTAGAACATGACACCTCATGGCAAAGGCCTGACCGGGGGCCTGGGGGCGGAGCCCCCAGCGAGCTTTAGCGAGTATGTGTATAAATTCTGAAAGATAAGGTAAATCTAATCCACTTATTGAGCCGCAGTCGCAACGAAGTCTAGAAGAACCTCAACTTCCAATTTGGCCATTAACAAGTCAGTTACCTTATCCTTCGCAACAAGTTGCTAAAAACGTTCTAGTGTTTTTTTATACCTGGATATATCCATATTTGCCTGAACGATAAAATTTCTTTGTTATCGATCTGAAAATAAGCCACTAGAAAATTTCATATACAGATATAGAATGTTAAGTAAAATGTCCGATTGGACTGATACAGAAGTGTCATAGTTCTTTCTGAGTTGTTTAAAGCTAAACTACATAAGGGTTTATATAGTTTATCGAGGTAATTTAGCTAATCGAGGTATAGTTTGGAACACGACTTGGAACATAGACAACAGAAAGTCTGTAAAAGTGGTATTACATTTGTCTGTAAGTTATTGAATGATCTTAAGTATGCACATTATGGTGGCTCGAAAAAACAAACTTTTAAAAAATTGATAATGGGTAGTGCGTAGAAGTTGCTACCAATTGCAAGATTTTTTTGTAAAACGGGAAAACGTTCAACTCTACAGAATTGTCGAGTGTGGCGGCTTCTTGCTGTCTTTCATAGAAGGCAAGAAATGTTCAGAGCATAAACTTAGTCTCATTGGCAATACGAACTGTTTTTAGAATACCGTAAATATGATGCTCTCTGCTTGTTTTGCATTCGGAACTAACGAAAAACAACCAAGAGCTCAGGGCGAGGACGTTACTGCAGTCGAGTTACATCCACCCACCCATCTACAGTAAGTAGTTGTCTCAGTCTATCAATTCAGCTTTTGGTTGTAATTTTTAGAGAATTGTGTTTTTCTTCGATTCAAATTTGGCATTCGTTTTTCCGATCCTAGTTTTGCCTTAATTATCGTCTTTCTATTTTGAAACTAATCGCACAGGATCGAATATTGTCCTCTATTTATACGTGTGATAACATCCTGGTATGGGAGGCTGTGTTACATCGGTTGCAAACCAGTCGATCACTTCGTATAAGAAGTCCACTTCAAATCTTAACAGACAAACTAAAAATTGACGAATATTTTTCTGGCTTTTCTTCATCTTTGCCCTTGTTTCGTTGACCCGTCTCCAAGCTAAGGTCACAGTGACAGTGTGGACTATTTTGCTTAAATTCATGTGTAGAAACTTTGAGAAGGAGATTATATTCTGTACATATCTGTATCCTTCTGTGCATGAAGGCTGTTGGAGAATTCCAATCTATACCAGTGCTCACATACGTATGACATAATCTGCTAGAAGTTTAAGATGGTTGCTTAGGTTGACGGCGCCGACGTAAAGTCGTAGTAATCTGCTGCCAAATCTTAGCCACCGTGATTGCACTACGGGACCTGGTTGCTTATTCGCATATTCCTGTTGACACAGCATGGCAAATTTGGAAATACTGAGGTCGGATGTTTCTCAATCTCCGTTACCCATGCAACTGTAATTAAGAGAAAGTCAATAGATTTCTCTTTTCGAAGTCTCTAACTTGCCACCTATAGGTCCCGAGAAGGTGTTTAGTCCTGTTATTACACCATCCAAGATATTCGTTAGATGTTTTAAAGGTAATTCGTCTGTATGCAACACGCAAAAAGTGCTAAGCTTCTTTATTTAAGGTTTTCTCTGACACGCTACACTATTCCTTCTTCCAGTATTTATTTAAATCCCGTCTTTCGCCCTTGAAAATTGTCTTCATCTTGCAAACATTTGCCTAATTTCCTTTATCTCTGGTAATTTTGCATTTGTCTGCAACAAGCGTGCTGCTGTAACCAGTGTCCAATATATGTTACAAAAAGATGAAGCTGTTAATTGTACTTCACATATTGAGGATCTAGTTTGATAAGATGCGGAAACGGTCAAGGGAAAGATATTCGTGTCTGATGTTGACCTTCATTTAAAGATTGGGGCTCACAATTTGACACAGATGTACTGTCATATTTGGCCCGTTGACTGGACAAATTGTCAAAAGATTATAGAACTTTCAATGCTTGTGTCGGAATTGCTTGATGGGACAGCTCCCTGGATGTTTGCGAGAAAGTCACTGATTTTATTATATACTTTGGTCGGTGATCATTTGGTTCATACTTCTCTCATATTCGACAAAAACCAATACCTGCTTCAGAGCCTTCCTCTTAATTGGATGTCTGCAGTTCTCAAAAGAAGCACACTTTCAGACCGCAATGTCTAATAAGGTGATATATCATTGTGCATATATTTTTCGAACATCCTCTTGAACTCCTTTACGATGAAGTTGTTTTTTTCTTTCTATCAACATTTCTGGTAGTAGAAAATGATTCTCACGACGATAGTTCTATCCGAAACAACCGGTTAGATACTTTGGTCTATTAAACTATGAGCCTATTAGCTATTTGTTTTGCTATCTCATCCACCCTTAACGATGCTTTACTTCGTACTTCGTCCATCTCTATGTGCAACGAGTAATAATAACACATGACGTAACACAAAAAACGCAGAACATCATCTTTTAATTCACAGGGTACACCCAATAAAGTACTTTTCGCTTTCAATCGCGTTTTTCGACAACACGAAATTTCAGAATCCACTAACCTTAAGCTTTGGAAAATGAAAAAATGAACTAAATGCAAAACACAAATAATAAATTCTAATGAAAGGACACTCATAAACACTGTCATAAATCTACTCTCATCTGCTAATCACTAAACAATAGAAAACAGTAAATGATTGCTAAATAAAACACACGCAATTACCAACGGAAACGGACAAAGTTGTTTCAATAGGATTGAAACGGGCAACTCTCTCCTCTTCCTCTCTCTCTCGCTCTCTTCCCCCACTTGGTTTGTTCTTTATTTCACCACCATTTATCAAAAGAGTGGAGTTGATTCGATTGTCAGTTTAATGTTCCTTTCAGCAATGAGGCTATATGAGACGGTACCTACTGGATTATAAAATAATTTCGTTTCGGTGAGTGTGGCAGGCAGAAGCCAGGATTGCGAGAAGGGGGATCCGTCACATGAAATACTGTGGTCATCACACCAGGGTTCGATCATTCTAAACAATCTTACTGGATCATATATTATTTCATTTAGCCAGGATTTCGTAACAGAGGGAACGTGACAAAAGAAATTCTGAAGGCCCAGGAGCTCGATCAATTTCAACGACTTTACTATCAACATATATTGGTTTGTGAGAATATGTTGGTAAGTATTTTAATAAACTATGAAAAAATATCGAGTAAAATAATTAGAAAAAACGTATTGAAAAAGATTATACAATATTTACATCTGTCCTCTGTTTATTCAAAATAAAAAAATTTCCTTTCATTATGACCTCAACTATTATATAAGGTACATATTCAGTATTATAAAGAAAAGTACATACTCAATAATATCTTGTAAAATATTTTGCAATATCTACGTACCTCTTTCTGTTGTACCAAATGTTAACAGGACTTTCTTACCACATATATTTTTGTTTTTATTATTCCGTCAAGTACTGTCTGTTTCAAATCACAGGTTAAAGGAGTAGTAGAAAATTGTTTTTGAAATAACATGTGGGATATTGCAAGTATGCAATGACGAAAAATTATGATAAACAATGTCCACGCTTTACACCACGGCACTATGCTTTCGGAAGCTTGAAATCTCCGACTAGTAGCAGAAATACTGAGAATTCCGCAACTTTGCTAGAAATATCATATTCCTTGCCTCATCCAGCATACATCGCTCACCTCCCAACCATGTATTGCAAGTAATATAAATTTCCTCATAAAAAGGAGTAACAAAAGCCTCCTGTATTTTATGTTTAACGCTGATCCTTCTTTTTCTCATTTCACTTTGTTTCATCTTTCCTTAATTTTTTCACTTCTAGTCTTGAAGGAGGGGTCCGGACCCCCGTAACCCCTTGGCTACTTGCCTGAGTGTGATCTCCGTAGTACGTATGACTCATTGCTCCTCAATGTGACTAAGTTTATGCTCTAACCAATTCTTGCTTTCTATTAATAACAGCCAGAAGCCGCGACAGTAGACGTTTCTGTATACTTGAGCGGGTTGGCGTTTTACCAAAATCTTAAATTTTCAAGGTGGATGGGGACATCCGAAAAATTTCAAGTTTTTTGTGCGAAGTTTCTGTCACGGGGTAGTACTTTTGCGCACTACCCATTATTCGATTTCAAAAAAGGCGATCCATCCTAATGTACATAATAGATTAGAATAAACTTAGAAACGGTCTTTTATCGAACGTGTTACATCACTGTATGCCCAATGCCGAATACGTGTACGATTTCTATCACTGTATTGAATACTTCAGAAAATGTGAATTAAAATTAAGAACCGTACACCTAACAAGGAAGGAGAGGGTTATTATATATCGAAGTGGAAGATGGTTTATACACCAATCGAAAGCACTAATGACACCTATTACGAAACTGTAATAAAAATTTTCCGAATGCATATACTGTACGAGTTATATTAATATACAGGATGTCTAGAAAATCTGGTGCCAGCCCCTAAAAATCGCAAACGCTACGACAGATGCCGAAACAGGAAAACACGTGTGTGATCATTTTAAAAGTACAATGTATCAAAGCAAAAATTCTTGTCCCAGGGCCACCCACAGGGTCCCAGGCGGAGTCCAACTCAAAATTTGCAAATGGTGACGAGATCAAGTTGCGTATCATTGGAAACTGTTCGGAAATGAACGAAGACGAAACAAGTCTCTACTTTCTAAAATTACCCTGTGCAAAATGGTGGCCGGTCAAAATGTCAGCAAAGCCACCATTGTAAAGTCGATGGCCACACTCATAAATCTGAAATGGTGCGACAAATGTCAAAACAGGAAAACACGTGAGTCATCATTTCGAAAATAGTATGATTTAAAGTAAAAATATTTTTTCCAGTGTCCTCCACAGAGTCCCAGACGGGGTCCTACTCAAAATTTTCAAATTTCAAGGGAGGTTAAATAGAATATTACTTCAAAGCTGTTGTTAAATGAAACAGCTACATGTGTATGGAAGGAGTTATTCACTGTGCATGTAAAATGAACTACAATGTAGCACTTTTGTCAAACACAAATGTCTGGAAAATCAGTTTCAGAGTTTATTCAAACGATTTCCGATGCTATCTGATACAATATTCAGTAAAAATGGGAAAACGTACAATTAAACATGCATATGACTCGCACCGTACATTCATTCGGACCAATAATAATGTTACAGTTTCTTAATGAGCATAGTCAGTGCTTTCGATAAGTGTATAAGCCATCTCCCACTTCAATATAATAATCTCGTCTTTTTTCGTTTTTTGTTCATGTCGTTTCTTTTCTTTTTCTTCCTTTCGTTCTTTCTTTCTTTACACATTAATAGGTCCCGAAGAGCAAAATCTCATAGTAGGCGTATTTCCTTTCTTTACGTTGCGCACACGAATTAAAATGAAAACAAACGAACACCCGACTACAGACAAAAGAAATAAAACGCAAACTATTCGCAAAGAGTTATCGTAAAACATCCAGACTTCTGCCATGCATTTTCATTTAACAACAGTTTTCAAACAATATGCTACTTCACCCCCCCTTCAAGTTTGAAAGTTTTCAGTTGGGAGTCCTCATCTGGTACCCTGTGGAGGACCCTGAGACAAAGATTTTTACTTTCCATCATTCAACTTTCGAAATGATGACTCACGTGCTTTCCTGTTTTGACATCTGTCGCACCATTTCATTTTTATGAGAGTAGCCTTAGACTTAAAATGACGTTTCTGCTCACATTTTGACCGGCTACCATTTGCACTTGGCAATTGTAGAGAGTAGAGACTTGTTTCGTCTTCGTTCATTTCCCAACACCTTTCAAATGATACGCAAATTGATCTCGTCACCATTTGCAAATTTTGAGTTGGACTCCGCCTGGTACCCTGTAAGTAGGCCTGAGACAATAATTTTTGCTTTGATACATTGTACTTTTAGAATGATCAAACACGTGTTTGTTTGTTTTGGTATCTGTCGTATCGTTTGCAATTTCTATGGGTGGCAACGGATTTTCTAGACACCCTGTATATTAATATAACTCGCAATATGTTTGCATTCGGAAAATTTTTATTACAGTTTCGTAATGGGTGTCATTAGTGCTATCGATTGGTGCATAAACCATCTTCCACTTCGATATATAATCTCTTTCTCTTCGCTTGTAAGAAACAATTCAGATATTGTGTGAAAAGTAACAACTTAAATTGGTAGTACTCTTAGTAATTCATGCAGCCTGATTTTGTCAATATTTATTCCTACTCTTCAGATTATTCTATCACGAAAAAAAAAATCTTACCAGAACACGCACACCAAGAATTACGGATCTGTATAAAACAGATTAGTACAATTGAAATTAAAATAAGGACCTCAGGTCATCAGTGTTATAGGAAGTTGCTGGGCAGTTTTCCCCATCTCTAGTCGCTATATTTCAAATAAATTTTCTATCGGTGACCGATTGTACGGTTATGTAAAAATTAAAGGTGTGGAATCACAGCCAACTATCTATTTTCCCGTATTCGGAAAGGGCTATCTTACCTAGGTTACCGTATTCGGTTACCTAAAAATACGCTAAAAGTACCAGTAGAAAATATCTTGATGTAGCTATTACTGATTCGAAGCATTGGTCCTTTAACATGATCATACGAGTTTATTTCTTACATAAATCATCCACCCATGATATGCTAGTGCAGATCAACTGCCTTCATAACACATTTTTCCCCGTACCCACTATCACAAAATTACGGATCATCAGTATACGAAGCTTTACATTTGAACGTAAACCTTTACTTTCAACGTATAATTGCTGAAGTGACTATTGAAAATTATTCGTCCGCAGGTTTTCTTTAGGGCAACGCTACCAAGCTGGACGGGTATCCATCCTGTTTCATCTTCTATCAATAGGGTGGCTGAATACTCCTATTTGTAGTCTCTTAAAATAAAAATAGTCGAAAGTGAAATTGTATCTTAAATTAGAACAGTTGTACTTTCCTAAATCAGTCATGCTGAGTGCGAAAACGACCATTGAACCTCCGTTTGGCCTATAATCCAGGATATATGTACATAAAATTTAATAATAAAGCATTCATCCGACCTACGGATAATAATCTGACCTTTGAAACTTCGTGGCTGATAAATTACGCGTGATGTTATCGCCTTCTTAAAATATGCTGAATATATTGTCGTTTGTGTAGAAAATCGTAAGTCGACCAGTACGAAATTTATACTTACTTTTGGTATACCTTGTATAATCACCTTATGAAAGCCACTTTGTAGATCTAACTTTTTAATTAGTTTAGTCCTATTTACAACACCAATACTTCATCTATGGGCGAAATTATTTACCAAATTCGACTCATTATTTTGTTCAATATGTGTAGTAAACGCAGAATCGATGTATTCCGTTTTGTAGCAAATATAACAAGTATTCTGGAATAAAGTCTGGATTTGTTCCTATTAATCTGACTGTCTAACATATTATTGATCCCTAATAACACTGTTATTCTTTAATTCGTCGCATCACGGTAAAAGAAGAAACAATTAGCGGTGTTCATTGTAACCTCTAAGGTTCACATAAATAAGTAATGGTCGTGAGAAAATATTTAACTCAGTCTATGACAATACTACATTCCATGAGAAAGTCCAAAAATTGCTCCCCTATCTGTGCTTGTAGGTTTCTATCAATATTTAAGGCTTTGTTTTACCGAAGCGCGTCAATCACTTCTTCATAATCCTTTTCTTCATTATTCGAAGAACAATTTTCTGGTTTACTAGGTGACTTTCCTCGTAAAGAGATCCTACCAGAACCTCTGCATGGGAAACATGTTTTCCCAGGCAAAGATCCTTGAGGAAAGTGTTGGTTCAATGCGAACCAGTAAAAGTGAATAAGGAATTCTTCCAATTCTCGTTGAACGCTGGCCACCGAAGAATCATGCAGGAGAATAAGTAATATACCCTTTCGAAGCACGTAAATTCTCAAGCTTGAAGGTTCTTTCCTTTAATAGTAATTGCAATGTCGCATCATGCCTTAGCCAGTACTTGTATGTTAGCTCTAAGATGCATTTTATATATTGTGATAAACAACGTTCCTGAGGGTAGTCTGAAGGGTTTTCAGCTGAAGAGAAAACAGCGGAACTAGTTTCATCTCCATCAGGCCTTCGACTTCTTGTCTTCACCCAATGTTGTGTTTTATAGAGGCCACTATTTTCAGTTTCTTGGCGCTACTGAATGTCCACTGGAAATTTCTTATAGCAGAGATTCGTAATAACTTTGTTGTATCTCTGTAGTAAACAAAAAACGTTTAAATTTTCGAGGGTGTTCAACACAAATATTGTCATCAAAATGTAGAATTAACTACACACTCTCAGATATTTTAAATATTCAAAATTGAATTAAACATTTGAATTAAGGTGTAGTTTTGATTGGATACCTTTGATTAGAGAAGTAGTCTCAGAAAAACAAATGGTAAATGACTGATATTTTGTTCGATTCGTCTGTAACCGTGGTTTTGTGTTCCGTAATATTTGAAGTCATATCAGGACCCTCAGGAAAGAAGTATTGAAAAAGTAGGAAAGAATTTCTTATTTTTTACAACAAAAGGATTCTTTAAAATATGGCTTTTAACACTGTTGCGATTATGTACAAAACATACGGAAAAATGTGTGTAGGGTCATTGTCAACATATCATGTGAATATTGGAAAAGATCTAATCAACATGCGGCAAGGAAAATATTTGCAGAACTTTAACTCGGGAATTTCCAAAACCGAAGTCATGTAGAAATGCTATTTAAAAAAAATACATGCTATTTAAAAAAATAATAAAGTATGTTTTTTTGTTGATTAATGAACGTAGTTTTGTTTCGATAAATTTGATATTGGAATATTTGCGACATTTTTGAAAGTAACTATTTTTGAGTTATAAAGATAGAAACTAAGTTTATATATAAATGTTATAAATATAAAAACTAAGTACAACAGCATTATATGTACATGAGAAACGCATGCCAGGAACAGTAGATTATTTTATGATACACAGGAAAATTGCCAGGTCATATATCGTAGATATCTGCAGTTACAAATCATATCTGTCTTTCTGTGAAATAAAGGGAAACATTCCGGAAAGAAAGTCTAACATTACAATCTGCGCAATAATACCTGTTGTCCTTTTTTATTACCCGTCCCTCTGTTTTTCTTTTTGCAGTGCACCTTATGAATCTTCGTTGTCAGCCGTCTGGGGTTCGCTGACGGTACCTTTTCCGCAAAGTGTCGATCAACCAGGCGGCCAATTTTCGCCGGTCCAGTATACTCCGTAGCGGTCGCACTTGTTGGTCCCACTGATTGTGAGCATAAGCACGAATAAAACGCCAAACAGATTTTTTGTGATTTCACTGTGTAGTGCACAAGTACCACATTGACCACTGGCGTCAAAATTATGTGTATAACAAGCTGTCTTCAACATTCCATGCTTCTGAGTTTGAGAAGAACATTTATAATTTTTGATCGAAGATATCAACTCCTTGCTTGTTTTAATTACAATCCAATATGGATATTTGTTTCTAATCCTCCTTTATTCATTACAATCCCCATGTTTGCTGTGTACCTGGGAGATAACATCCATACGTCTATATCGATTCCGAATATAAAACGAAGAATTGTTCATCGAAATATTCACCTACATTTGATATGTCAGCTATATCACTTTCTTCAGATGGTAAATGTTCGTCACTTCTACAGTAAGGCGACAATTCATCAATCCACGCTTGAATTTCATAGTCTGAAACAACTTCGCTACAACATCCTACCATACAACAACAATAAAAACAACCCAAAATGACTGTGGCACATAACTTACTTCCCCCTACGTTTCATGCAATCACACTGCTATCTTACTGCAAAAACCAGAAAAACAAACTCCATAGACCATATTCGTACAACAAAATCCTCTTTCTTATAGATTTGAGAGCACTACGTAACACAATTCTTTGGTCCGTATAAATACGTTCGACACGTCTCTGGAAGGAACATGCAGTCCTTATACATACGGACTTCGCGCCCTAAGTGTTAAATACAGTAGAAATCTAAATCTCTATTTTTCTCTATTATGTATTTAGAAGCACCACTAGAGAACAATTGAATTTTGGTTCACTTCTACTATTATTTCACTGCGTAACAACACATATATTGTTTGTTCCTAATGCAAGTTCGTCACAGTTCTCTCGATATCTCATCGATTTACCTGAATATAACGAATATGCAATAAACAAACAATTCTGTCTTCCTATTCATACTGCTAAAAAAATGTTGAATAGTTATAAATACCTTAGGGTATTTTTCTAATTTGGTCATACTTAGAAGATACACAAAGAAGTTGGAGCACCAGTCAGGTTTGGGACTTTATTGTAACGTATTCGTGATAGTTACATTTGTATGCCATTCGTTGGTTTGATTGCAATATTTCAAGCAATACCAAATAAACAAAAAATATCCATTTACAAGATTCACTACCAGTACCAAACTACATATAAATCATTTCAGTACATCAAACTGCGCAAACTTTGTTGGTTTTGTTACAATATTACAAGAAATAGCATATTTAAATACAAACTCATTCTTTACACTGGCGCCCATATTGGGTTACAGATGGTACTTTTTATATTTTGTGGTTTTAACCATATACTTAAATACCACATTTAGCTTCTCAAATACTATTTCTTTGAGCTAGACATGCATTCGATATATAGTGCGGCATTTTGAACTCAAGATATCGCGTTTTTCAACATTTCACATCTTTTCGTCACCTACTGATCAAGATTAATGCAAAATTTGGTTTTCTTAGCTTCAGCAGTTTGGTATGCTTTAGATATAGGTTTTAATTGGCCATCTCAGATTCAAGGTGGACATAGATTTTCCATTAAGCTTTTGTTTATATTTTAACCCGAATTCCTTTTGCACAGGTAGACACTTGCTACACGTTCTTAAATTTAACAACAGGATTCAATGAATGTGCTACTTAACCATCGTTGCCATTTGAAAATTTTGAGTCGGACCGCGACTGGGACCTTGCGGGGGACCCTGGGCTCAAAGCTTTTGAACTCAAAAGTTTGTCCTTGAAAATGATGGGATACGTGCTTTCCACTTACTCAACCGTTTCCGAACAAATGACTCGGTTGAAACTATTCTGGAAGGTAATTTTTTCTACCTTTTGCAATACAAGATATGTTGTAAGTAACGATATTCCGCGCGGTGGCACGTATAACTTAGTGATTCGTATAGTTGTAACATTTCAAACACAGACACAGTTGTCTCGTTCGAATTTCAGCGCAGCAATTTCGTGACCCTCGCTTGTAAGATTAAGTAAGATTAGTGAGCTTATACAGAAAGAGGAAGATAACTCTATTTGCATGATCTGAAACACTATATCTTAATAGGCGAAGTTTTACATCTGGTGATAAAGACGATCAAGGAATTAATAGTACCAAGGCAAATCAATTTCTGATACTTTGCAAGATGTACATGTATAACTTCTCTTTGTTTTTCTGCATTTTCGAGTACGTATTTTAATTTAAATGAGCGATACTATATACCAAATAATGAGAGAACAATAGAGGAATATATAAGCTGTGTTGAGCAGTCAAAGAGTGAATACTCTCCCGGAGAACAAGAAATATTTCTTCATCCCCTTCCGATAGGATTCATATTATTTCACAACTCAAGTTTAGATTTTTTCTACTAACTCAACACTATGCATGCAGTACCTATATATTAATTATGTTGAAAAGAATTTACTCATTTCATAGCGGTAATTCCATTGCGATATATGAAGGTCTACAGTTGTTAGATTAATAACTCGACATGGCTCTCCAACAACAAATTCCACAGATCAAGGTAAAAATTCTATTCTTAATATTCTTCAAGGTAATGTTTGAATCTAATGATCGGATTGACATAAAACATGCTCGAACGAATCATCCTAGCCGTCAGCGAATAGATTTGACGAGTAATTTAATTCTATCATACTGAATTTCTTTCTAAATATACGACTTGGAAAAGAATGTACGGTTACGTGCATATGCATATCGAATATCTACTTAACTTTAACAAATTAATTTAAAGGTAACAAAGAACGTTCTGTTGTTTTTTCTGGAGATATGTGTTCATTTGGCTCTCACACCATGAGTTGAATTCAAATGGAGAATGGTGAAGGTCAGTTCTTGTTGTTGGTATATTCAACATCCTACTTGATTATGGCAGTTCAGTTATGCCGTGAATTTGCGTAAGGGCAGAGTGAACATGGGACCTCAACAGAGAGTCATAAGGGCGTTTTTGATGCAGAGTTCAAACTGGGGTCATACGCCACTGCAGTATTCCGGAAGATATCTTTCGTGAGAGAATCGTGATTACTGGGACAGAGAAGCAGTGGTTTAACAAGTTTAAGAAAGGTGTCAAAACAGTCTAACACAAACCACGTGGAGGAAGACCAACAAGTGTACGAAAAGATATTCACGCTGCAATTGAGGCAACAGTGGACAGGCATATGAAGATCTGGCACTATAATTCAGAAACAATTCGGAAGCACTTTATCAACTTGGGAAGCACTACAAGTTGGGTTGGTGATTCCCACATGATTAACTCCGGGCTAAAAGGCAACGCGAGCAGACACTTCTCGTTTTAGGAAAAACTTATTTCTGGACAGGGTGTTGATATGTGATTAAAAGAAGGTCCTGTGCAAAGCTCTGTAGAGCTGTCATTATTGGGTAGTATCCCACAAACCTATTCCTAATAGGCGAAACAAGACCTGCAATAGAACTATATTCTTATGTGTGTTTAGTGGACTGCTCGAGATATCATGCATGAGGAATTGCTACCAGCTGACCAGAGTATCAATGCAACTATGTACTATCAGCAGTTGAGCCATGTGAAACAAAAATTCAAAACTCTGGAAGCAGCACTCCTGAATCGCAAAAGGGTCCTTCTGTTAAAGAAAACCCTAAGCTCCACATTGTTAGGGTGTCCCTAGACACCATTCTACAGCTTTAATGGGAAGCATTATTTTATCCACCATACTTCCCGGACATTGCTTTGCCCGATTATCGACTATTCCATTAATTGGACCTTTTCCTAAGAGTACGCCAGTTCAAATCCTAGTAGTGGTGAAAAATCAACTTCATAACCTCTTCGCTTCACGGCCAACCAAGTTCTACCGCAATGGAACACATGGCCTTCTTGAATGTTCACAGAAAGCCATCGATGGTGGGGGGAATATTTTTGATCTTCTAAACATATCAATGTTCGAATGTGGTGTGTGAAAAAAACGGCAGAAAATTCTTTTTTTACCTTTATGTTATGAAATTTCATATGGCCAAGTAGAACAATATGCAAATCAACGTGATTATTTCCAGTCTATGAAGATACAGGAAGATAAAAAATAACTATGTTTAACACGTTAACTATCTCGGCAGACTATGACGCAAGCACTGCAAAGTAAAAATGATTTACAGATAAAACCAGAAAACAAATCAAATTAAAGGTTAGCAATTTGGTTCTATACGGAGATTATTAAGATAAGAAACTATTTTGCAACTAGCACTAAAATACGTCGGACTACTACATGCGGAGTATTTTTTGTACGGACACCTGTACGATTAAACTTTATCCAAACCGAGCAAAGCACAAGCAGTAAATATGGGAAGGTTAAAGTAATAATATTCCCCAAATTCGCCACCCAAGTGTAGAGTGAGAAGTGATAGTGCCGAGAATTCAGTAAAGATCATACTTATTATCAAAATTTACTGACGCTTTAAGTATTATAAACGAGCCCGTTTCCTAAGCATGGTCAAAGCCAGTTACGCAAGGAATAATATTAAGCATATCGCAACGTTTCGGTTTAAACGTTCAACTGGTAAACTCCACTTTCCCATCAAAATTTATCACTCTTTTTCTTACATTTTTGATGTCCAGGGCTACGTCACCTAACGAGTAGGCATTCGCCAAGACACAAAATTAGTAAAGAAATGAGACAGGTATAAATGTGATCAGATTTGATTGAGATTATATTCAGTCTAACGTTCCTTTCACCAGCAAGGCTATATGAGACGTTGACGTGTTAATTAACGTTGAATCCGAACCACGTGAGCTCCAGCCGAGAAACGAGCCCGGGTAATCCGTACGTTAACCGCTTAGCCATGAAGGAGCTCTCTCTCTCTCTCTCTCTCTATATATATATATATATATATATATATATATATATATATATATAAACCGGGTGTCTGACTTAACCTGCGACCTGAAATCTATTCGAAATGACAAATATAGTTACGCAAAAAAAAAAAATAACCATGCCAGAGGCCTCTAAAAGTTTGTACACACAAGTGCCGTCAGGGTCCCATCCCCCGACCCCAGGGACAAACTAGAAAATTTCAAGTAACAATCTCCTGTTTCAAAAACCGTTTATAATTTTTAGATAAGAGATAAGCAACTTTTACTTGAAACACTTTCTTGTTATCCAACTAGATGGCGCTATAATTAAAAACAAAATAATAATAATAATAATAATAATAATAATAATAATAATAATAATAATAATAATAATAATAATAATAATATCATCATACGCAAGTTCGTCACCTAAGGCTGATGATAAATTAAATACCTCGAAAAATACACTTGGAATTTAAGTACTTGTCCATTCATTTTAAAAGATGTATTCAACTAACATAAAATGAAGTTGCCTTATTCTTCCCAAAATTCAAAATAAAAATCCTCTACGTTAATGCAATTTCTGATACTGCGACCGAAAATGCGCAACTTTAACTTTATGTATTTTTTCGTTGTCCATCTAGATAACACATAAATCACAATCATAGTAATAACTTTATTGAATATACCTGAGGTTGATAAATGAAAAGCTGGTTCAAAAACGTTACATGCTGTGAATGTTGGTACAAAGTCTTGCAAGCAATTGAAGTTATAACATGTTTATAATAATATTCTTAAAGAATCGAGGTTTTCTCTCATCCTGTTGACACTATGAAAGTTGATTAGCTCTGCGTTGGAACATGAAGTTCCAATTAATAATAGGACATACTGTCAATAGAGAATTAACTGAGTCATTTTTGTCATGCTTATGTAATGACGGTTTAAATTTAATATTGCAATACGCTGTTTTTGTTAAATAAATAAAAAAAAACAGTTGCATAAAGAGCATCATTATCTTTGGCCAAAGATTTAATTTCATTACTTATTATTATCTTTTAATATAGTTTTTTTTGTATTTATCTATGTTGATTAGTTAGCATAGCTAACATGTAACTTCTTTCGTTCTTTTTCTGTCCACAGGAGCAACAAAAGACAAATATACTATGTAAATATCATCAGGTGTCTCGCCGATCGCTCAACCCTTTCTGCTAGATGATATTTTTCTTAATTTTCTCCCACGCAGCGGCGACACTATTTTGTTCCGGCTTTCTGCTTTCCTCCCCTTTTTAAGGGAAGCGGTTGCCCCATCTCATCAGAGCTTAAATTGATTTTTCTTGTTTCGGTGCTCTCAAGCTGCCTTAGCAGTATTCCTACGCCTTCCGCTGGCTTAAGTGATAGCCGGGTAGGTGATTCTGCGGGATCGACAAAAATGATTGTCTCCCCAAGATTTTCTGATAGTTAGTGACAGTCGAAGTGACGACTGAAGCCTGAATGGTGCTAAGATAATAAATAAAAATAATAATAAATAATAAATAGATAATAAAAGCTAGAGACAGCTAGAATGATAGCTGGGCTAGAATGATAGCCAGATATTTAAACATTTAGTTAGTGACTTCCAGAGTGGTGGAAGGAGTCTTAGTAAAATTCATTATTTTTAACTATTTAACTATCAAAACACCAAGATATAGTAAACCAGATATTTTGTTAAGAAAGAGTTATTGGAGATTATTAAAATTAAATATATCTTTATTTTAGCAACATGTAGATCGGAATTATTAGAAGATATACCCCTAGACTTAAATACTTCACTGAGCCAACTAGCAGTAATAGCAAGCCTATTATTATTATTATTATTATTATTATTATTATTATTATTATTATTATTATTATTATTATACCTTTTTTTCCGACTACATATAGACTATGTGATTTTACCTGAGATGTGAAAGTGAAAATGAACACACAACCTTGATCGGTGGATCAATTAAAATTTAAAAGAATATTTTCATTTTGTTGTTATGTTCATGTAGATGTGCATAACTACGATTTGACTTGAAACTGCATGTAATTCCATATGAGAAATGAAAGCAAATATGAAGATACCGGTATAAAGTTGATCGGCAGATCTAAAAGAGCAAATCTGGTCTTATAAATTTAATAGAACAATTCCTGTTTGAACAGAAGACATGAGTAACCCCTATGTCATTTTCGGTAAATACTTATGGTTGATTTGCTAATTGTGGGCCAGAAACGAGAAGCCATTAGATACTTGTAGCCGTAAGCATGATTTCAGAGAACCTCTAAATACTCAAGCTGTATTACAACTGTATTACAACTGGTTTGTATTAGAGCTCTCAAAGCAAAGTCCTAACGCTCTCGATGATACGGTTATAGGGCAATCACCAAAGGTCATGTGCTGAATTAAGGGTAATGTTTAAAGAAAAAATCGCGTCCCACACAATACCATTTCGAGATAGACTGTCGAATGCATCTTAAGACGCATCGAAGAACGGTAAATATAAAGGATTGTAACATTTGCGTTCTACGGAACTCGGGAAAACAGCTTGATGTTTGAATCATTCGTTGAAAATTCTCAACCATAAAGATGCTGAACAACACAACATTAGTCACAAGTCTGCGAAATGATTATTGAAGATTATGAATTTGCACCCATACAAAATTTATCTGATTCATAAGCTAAATGAATATGTCTTAGATTGCCGTGTAGAATTTTGTGAAGACATGAAGGAACAAATCAATAATGATCCTATTTTTCTTACCACCATTGTTGTCTCTGATGAAGGCACGTTCCACCTAACATGTTCCATTAATAGACATAATTACCAGTTTTGATTTGGCAGCAATCTCGTTGTTCCTTTCAAGCACACTCTACATCCTGAAAAGTTGAATATCTGGGCGGCAGTGCTAAATATGCAACAATTGGTCCCGTTTTTACTAATACCAATTTGAATTCTGAACTGTGTGAGATGATGCATTGAAATCAAGTATTTCCAGCAATGGGAGACATTACAGAAAACAATTTTGCCCACAGATGGTTTCAACAGGGCTTGTAAGACAGCAAAACAGTGTGTATATGCGGCATTTTTTTAAATGCAATTTCCTAAATAACAAATTGTCAGAGAAAGTGAGGTTGTGTCACCTCGTTTTCTGTTCACCTGATTTATCCTCACTACAATATTTTTCTGGGTTTATCTAAAAATCCGAGTATATCAAACAATGAAAACCATTTTGAATGATCTTCTTCAAAGGGTTATTGCTGAAGTTGGTATAATTGAACTGGACGTCATTACGACTACAGTATTTGAGTTTTAGCATCGAATTACTCACTGTCAGACCAAAAAAGGTGCGCAGTTTGAGCACATGTTGTGAAACATTACTTACACTTTGTTCATCTGGAAATTTTAGAGAACCAAGTCGTGAGAGTCAAAAGTTTATGATCATGTTTATAGTCATGATAATCAAGTTTAAAAGAAACGAAAGGAACGACGTTTGGTGGTAAAGCTGATTTGTAGTTACGCATTCCGTAACTATTGTAACAGTAAATATAGATAGCAAGAAACGAAGATAGGAAACTTTTCTTTATTTTCTACTTTCATGTGAAACGGAATATTCAACGAAGCTAGTGTTATGCAGTCTTCGGAAGTAACTTAACGGAAGTAACTCGTTACCTTTAAGTAATGTTTCCTAGTAACGCAGTACATTTTTCCAAAGTATCTGTAAGGATAAATTGTTACATATTTCTAAGTAACATACCATGTTTATGTTACTTTTTTGCGTTACATTTCGGCTGAGTAAATACAACATATTTATATATTTTTTCGGAAACAAATGTTTCTTTCCTGTAAGTGAATTTCTCAGAATGGGGCAATGGAGCATGAACTATATCAGTGACCGGCAATCAGTTACTAACACACAGAGAAATAGATAAGATCTTTTGCTGTTTTTGGAAGATGAGTACAACTTCAGAGTAATCACTTAGAAGACATTGTAATAGATTTTCACAGTTCGAAAACTTTGCATTTATTAAGTGAACTAGGAGTGCAATGGTAGTATACTTTACTTTGATCGGTGTTGTTTTTACAAAAATTGAGAACGAAAACATTTTATCATTCAAACATTAAAAACAAATACTTTTCTTTTAAAAGCTGAGTATGATGGTGGACAGAATTTAAAAGTAACGTGTCTGAAGTGAAGCGGGAAAAATTTATTAACAGCTTGGGTGCCAGAATAAACAATATACAGTAAGCAGTTAAAGTAAATAAACTGTGACTAGTGAGCAGGCCTACCTTATTACTAGAAAATAGTTTGTTGATGGTATGTAATATCTGAATTCCTTTAGATCAGTTTGGTTATCCTTGAGTATCGTTGGTTGTAGTAATTAGAACAACCAGCTTTAAAAAAACATATATTTGTTTCAGAGTTGCTGACAAATCTTGATTCACCCCTAGTTCATTGTTCTCATTTTAATACTTGTAGTGCAGTGTTTCTCTATACTCTGTAAGTTTAATATTACATTACTATTATTATTATTGTTATTATTGTTATTATTATTATTATTATTATTATTATTATTATTATTATTATTATATAACCAGTTTAGTAGAAAATAATAAGCAGCCATTTTTCTAACGTGGTATGGCATTTTAGTCCTTGTTACATTATATGAGAATATTTATATAGCTGCAAGAATTTTATCCTACATCTACATAAAGTGATTTAAATCTTGCAATATTGCGTTTATAGAGTCAGCTAAGCATATAAATTTCTAATAAAGCAACTGTCCGCATGAAGAATATGGCTGTGCTACCATTATCAAACCACAGTTCTAAATATTTAGGTTGATTGGCAAAAATCTGAATGTACAATAATAATAATAATAATAATAATAATAATAATAATAATAATAATAATAATAATAATAATAATAATAATAATACGGAAAGTTGGTGTAATATTTTTGAAAAACATATTTGAAGTTTTGGACCTAAAATTAACGCGTTACTTTCGAAGTATCGTAACAGTTACTTTTTGTGTTTAATAACGCGTTACATTTTACGGGGCATATAGTAACCTGTAACGCGTTACATATTTACAAGTAACTTACCAAACACTGGGTTTACATTAAATCTAAATGTATCAGTCACCCCTTCATAACAATTTAACTGAAATTTGAGAAAGGATTTAACCCTCGGGAAGTCGCGCTGAAAAAGTAACGCGAGTAGTCGCGCGCGGTCAAAAGGACCGCACGAACATAATGTGATGCAAATATCGTTTTAAACAATTTTCTTGTATTAGAAACGTAATTTTGTACATTTTCTGATTAAGAGGGAATAACATTATTTTTAATAATAAGTTTTACAGTAATAACTATTAGAGAAACCTACAATTAGACATGTCCTTTTCTTATTTCTCCTTTGGAATGAAATGTTTTTTTTTTCGTTACATATTTCTTTAGATAGATAGCTACGCACTGGTTTTATTGAAAATTCTAAATCTGATGACGATCTTTTATTTTTTTCAACTCTAGTTCCTCTAAAATTGGAAATGCAATAGTAAATTAGTTAAAAATATACTATATAAACATAACACTAAAACAAAGCTTCACAGCGCATTTTACATTGAATTAGAGCTCACTTATAGCTAAGTGATTAGCATACACGCCTTTGGCGTGGGACTTCCGTCTTCGATTCCCGGTGGGACCTCATGTGGTTCGGATCCCTCGTTAAGCAGTAGGTCCACGTCTTACATAGCCTTGATGCTGAAAAGGGCGCTAAATTGAAATCAAATCAAATTTACATTGAATTATTTTACGGTCCTGTTATTTTGAAAGTTCACCTATAGAGCACTACATTGAATTATTTTAGGTTATCTTCAAATTTACACTGTTCTATACTTGGTCGTCGCTTATTTCGTCCTCTCCTGCTCTAACTACATTCGGGGAATCGCTGGTCATTTCTGGGTTTAAGATCTTCAGATTATATTCAGATATATATTTGTTATGATTTTCCTCAGACAAAGCTTCCACGAGATCATCTTGGCTGATTTATCCAAATAGTCAATTCCTAACATTTCCCTCCGTATTTTAAGCTGTCATACTTGGTATCAGTTTGTTAACTCTGTCGACCTCTCTTCCGTCCATTAAAATAATATTTATGTTTATAAAGTTTAAAACATCTCCAACGCAAAGGTCACGTGCAGAGCGAAACACTGAGAAAAAACATTACACGGTTAGTCGCGCGCGGTGGAAAGCACCGCAGAATCACTAAACAATCACTAATAGTTAAACTAAACAACGGATAACGGAGTGATTGAGCAGGAATGTTCGGGAAGGTGAGGGGGAAGATTAGCTAGACGGAGAAGTCTGTCGGACAAACAGAATGGATACACGATCGAAAATAATTTCCCTGCGGTGCTTTTGACCGCGGCGCGACTACTCGAGGGTTAAGAAACAGATGTATGTTATGTAAAACGAGAGTGTGCCAATAATCACACGATCAAACTGATGTATGTTGAATTACAAACGACTCTCATCTTGAACAACTTTGACGAGGAAGACACACGTCTTTGACTCATGTCTTAAAAAAACAAAAAAATGATTTTTCTCTCTTTAACATAAGCTGCATGTCAATGTGGCTGCACAAACGTGAGTTATTAACCTTTGAAATCGAGGAGTTCACTTACAATAGCCCCGTATATCAATTAAGTGTCTTTCCGCTTTATCCAGGTTTATTAATTTGTTCCCCTGTGAGATCTCCTTTGTCATTCCGTAGCATGGGAACCAGGGAAACGTATCTCGAAAAGTATGGTTTTCGTATCTTCAATTTGGACATAATTTTGAAAGCCCCATTTGGTATAAATGGAACGTAACACTATTTGTTCTCTTTGTCGATCATCAGTTGCAATGTAACTTAACTATCATCTTATGAAAAACTCATGCTTCTAAGAAAATAATATTTGTGTCGTCTGTAAACCTACTAAAATGGACGTACGTTCCTCTGCTTCTCAAGCGAGGATTTGTGCATCAGTTACTAGTGTGAAATAATGATTTTACTTAATCTGTCCGTCTAAAGTGATATTTAACAAAATAGTTTTTCTATTTGACCTTTACAATTCTAGGGAAAATTTGTGTAGATCCAAAGCACAAAAACTTTCCTTTCATTATGGTAATGGTATACCATGGTCGTATAAATTAAGACCGTTTATGAATTGTAGAACCAACATTTTCGAACTATTTTAAGAAGAAATTAAAGAGATTGCAGAAGAGATAAGTCAAGGACAGGAGAATGGCAGAGTAAAAAACACAGAGGAGGTAAACCGTGCCCTAGAACGAGTGAGAGAAAGAAGAGATTCATTATTTAGTATTGATGTAAACACAGGGTTTCCGAGCATCAAGAGGGAGTACGTTATAAAAACAATAGAAGAAGAAATGGAAAATAAGATTATAAGATAATGGTAAAACGAGAAAGTGTCGAAGGCCCTAAAGCTGATGTGGGAGTTAGTGTATGGATTTTTGGTGAAAAACTTGTAAGAATAAAACAGTGGCTAAACATTGGTTCGAGACAGAGTCCGGTGCTAGCAGAGATTGTAATGACAGGCTTGAACAGAAAATAAAAGAAGTAGGATAAAACTTATACTGTTCTGTAGATATATAAATGATTGCCTTTTAATTTGGAAAGGAACTATGAGACTGTTGGAGAATTTTGTTAAAATAATTGATGACAAGGGAAAAGGGATTAGGCTAGAAATGGAGATAGAAAAAGAGAGGAAAATAAACTTAATGAACATGACTATAGAAAATATAGCGGGAAGATCTGAAACGAGGTGGTACAGGAATGAATACGATTACGGGATACACTGCCACTAGAAGAGTGACGAATACAGGTGATCGAAGAAGAATTTTATACAGAACATGAAAAAGAGAATAGAAATGATAGATAGTAACGAAGAAAGAAGGAAAGAAGACATAGAAATACTGTGTTAGTTATTAAAGGAAATCGAATACTTGAGAGACGATTTAGAAGAAACAAAATAAAAAGAAGCAGAGAATAAGGAAAGATATGGATTGGTATTGTAAGTTTAGCGAGAAAACGGAGATACTGAAGAAGAAGAGCAAGAAGTAGTGTGCCAGGTTAATTGTAAGTTTTGGGATAAGAAGTACATCAGGGAGAAGGGAAAGAGATTAGAGAAAGTGATAAAACAACATAAGGACGATGCCAGACTAAAAAGGCAGAAGAACGCAACATATAAACACATTCAAGAAAAGGAAATGATCCTACACGCTTCTTTAATCGAAAAATAATTTTTAATTATGATGTATTAACATTAAATTGTGTCTCAGACAACTGGAACTACGCTGTTAGCATTAAAACGCAATCTGTAGCTCGCACAAGCTGTTTCCTCTTAATTTAATATATGAAGAATTTTAAATTGTGATCCTACTAAAAAGTCTTAATTAATTACTTGCTACTAAAATCACATTTTAATATTACTTGGTTCGCTTCCTCACAACCTCTTTCTTAAATAATTTCTTCTTAACAGAACACTCATTGAGTGAGAACTTAGAAAAATTCATATGAAAAATTCATATGATAAAATAGTTCAGAAAATATCAAAAATGTGCCAACACGAATAGGATGTGCATGAAATGAAGGAAGTTAGGAAGGAATGGTTATTTATTTTTCATTTTTTTCGCTGCAAAACCAACTTTCTTTCGCTGAAAAAAAATACAGTCACCCTTCCACTACATGCGCTTTCAACGAACTTAAACCCAACAGCAAATGCTCTCTCGTAGATGCATAGCCGAACATCTGGGAGACTTCCTTAGCCACGCCTGTACCATGCGATAAACAGAACGATTTATCTACACAGTTGTTAATCACATTTTTTAGATGGGAGTGAACGGAATATTCCAATTTTCCTACATCTTCAAACCTCAAAAGTCAGTGTTAATGTTGTGAACAGGTAAACGCCTTTTTCTATTCTCTTTTCCCGTCAATTGACCACAGTTGCCGCTATGCGTATGGATGATTGTATTATCCTTTTTCTCGTTGTTCCACTGACTGACCAGCTACATCTCTTTCTCTATATATATATATCTTTCTTGTAATTATTCGGACAGGTAGACAGGGCCACACCTTCCCCCTCCTTCTCCCGCTGACCGGCTTTGTCTCTATGGGGACAAATTTTTGTGCAAGATTTTCCCCGCCCTTCCCTCGTACGTGAACAGGGTTGAATGAGTTTTCCGAGAGCTGGGAGGACAAGGAAATGTTGAATTTATTGGCTCCTTTGTCTCTCTCTGATGCCAATGACGTGGATAAATGCTTGGCCACTCAGCACCTACCTCTCGGGAGGGTCAATTTTCACTCATAAAACAGTATGTGGAACAGCTTTATTGGTTTCTGTGTGTTGAGAGACAAAAATGTTTACTTTCTTACTGCAAGAATTAAAAATTTATTGAGACATACGTCGAAACGAAAGCGAGAAATGTAAATTAGCATAAAAACTGACTATGGCTTCCATTTTTCATTAAAATGCATGGTTTATTAAATTTAAATTAGTACCAAACCGCTGTTGTATACTGGACTAAAAAAATGTTATTACAGCCCGCGCTAACGAATTTTGTAGAAGGGAATTTTTACTAGTTCATTGTAATTTCAGTTTGAATATTTCGTGGTTCGACATGTATCAAAAAACCCGACAAAATGCCTTTTGCTGATAGCGTTGTTCGCCACTATTTTAGACAATAGAAATAAAACTTGGATACTAGAGTTTTTACACACAGTATGAAACTGTCTGATAACTTATTGTTATTTTGAGGAAATTTTCATTTAATGACCATCTACATCCAAAATTATATTGGAGAAGCCTCTGTGAAACAATCAAAAAAGAAAGAAATTTGATAAATTGTGTTATGGGAGTTAACGTTGGTTATCTATGAATGTATTCTGTCAGATTATTGATCACTATAGACTTGACAAGATGTTTGAATAGTAACCCCTTCTAATTTTTTTTGTACAATTGCATTTATTACTACCTAAGCGACATCACAAACCAAAAATTATATACCCTATATCCAACTATAACCTTATTAAATAAATATACTATACAAATCAACTGCACGTAAATTTTGTAAAAAATATTGTATTGTCACTGTGTAGTTCTCTCCCGTGGTGTAAGAAGTTGTGTTTAAAAGTGTTTCTCTTCTGCTTTTTGTCTGTGTTCTCCAAATAATGACATCAAATCAAGGTAAGTTTTTAACATTATTATTATTATTATTCTTATTCTTATTCTTATTATTATTATTATTATTATTATTATTATTATTATTATTATTATTATTGCTTTGATATATTTGTAACAAGAGCAAACGGGTTAACCCCCTAGGAAGTTCACAGACATTGTGTTTGTTCACCACAAACTTATTTCCCAAGGATCGAACTCTGGATCTTATGCAGGAGAGATATGTACTCTGCCACTCCGCAATCGTTTTTACCAAACCTGAGATGACTAGCACTGAGCTAGCGTTCTCAAACGCACCAGAGATATATGCGTTTTTAAAAGATTGATTGAGGGTGCTAGCGGGCCAGCGTTATCCCCGAATTTTGTGAATATTTTGCTTGTTTATGACTTGAAGTAATATACTAAGACACTATAGAGTTTGAAAGTGAAAAAGTAATTTAAATGGAAAAGGGAATTATGAAATGTTTAGCGGCCAAACCAACTTTTGTTTGAAGTGCGTGCGTGTTCGTCTCATCTTGTGGACGACTTAAGCAGGGCACTGTTGTTGGAAGCGCAGGTGTGTTTGCTTCGTTTCGTTGGCACTTCAGAAACAAACTGTTGTTTGAAAACTATGTGCTAGTATCGATACGCAAGCCTGATATTAAAGATAGGAGGACAAAACTATTATTATTATTATTATTATTATTATTATTACTATTATTATTATTATTATTATTATTATTATTATTCTTATTATTATTATTATTATTATTATTATTATTACTGGTGTACGCATCTTTATGTGTATATTTCTAGAGAATTGAAACATTTAGTTTGGGAAGAGGATAATGATGTGAGGTATTATTAATAAGGATATGAGTGATCCAAAGTATATCGGGTGATTCCGTTAGTCGTAGCAGGCCTTTAAATCGAAAACGGTCCAACATATGTACAAACTGAAAAACACGTATGTCATTTGTTGCAAATTACAACAGAGCGAAGTAAAACGTTTCGTCCCAGGGTCCCCAGCAGTGTCCCAGACGGGGTCCAACTCAAAATTGTCAAATGGAAAGAGGGGTCAAGTCATATATCGCTTGAAAGCTCTTGCAAAAAGAAAGAAGCTACATTAAGTCCCGATTCGCTACGATAACCCTATGCAACATTTCGGCGGGTCAAAATGTCATCAAAAGGTGCATTGAAATGAATGTGAAAAACACATATTCCAGTAGAATTGGCTTTAAAATATCTGGACAGTGCCCGGTAGTCCTGGAGAGTTGTGGTGTTCATCATAAAAACACATCAGTGAGTGCTGCACACAGCCGAAATATTGTATCAATAACACTAGTCGGTCGGAAGAAAACAACTAGTTTAACTTTGCTTGCACAGAATTTTTCGAGATGTGGAACGAACCAAGCCTGCTCTACCAATGTTTCCTGCACCTGTTTTGTAAGAGGTCTGGGGCTCTTCCCAGATCTTGTCCTTGGTGTCCGCACAGGATGTGTGTTTGAAAACCCTTTGTCGCTAATTGTGAAGTTGCTTCTTAAGGTGGCCTTTCTCCTCCCAAACCTCCGACACTATGGGATCTAGGATATTGAACACTGTATCCTCCCGACTGGCTAATGCCACGGACGAAATATTTTGGTTGTGTGCACTACGCGATGATTTTTTTCCATGATGCACACCATAACTCTCCAGGGTACAGCAATTATAGGGAATATTCCCCTGGGACATGTTGTTTTGCACCAATTGACCGCATTCAACCCAGAACCCAAAACGGCGGTATAAATAGACCTGTATTCTGGACATGCCGTGTGCAATCCAATGGCGTATAAATCTTGCCAATCCCCGAGTTTCACGTTGCGACCCTCTCCGCGTTATTGTGTTTTTCCGTTCGAGAATGCATTTTCCCCCAATTCCCAAACTAGGTTTGAATGATGTCACAGCCTGGTTCGTCTGTATACCTATCTTAAGCTCAGAGTTCCTCAGTAACAACAGGCGAATAATGTGATTGACGCAAGGTTCCAGCCCTGTCCTTACCTACCCTTTTCTTCCTTATGAGTCTTGTAAAAGAAAAATTCATGAGACATCAATGTCGTGAAACGTATAGCTTCAAACGAAATACCGAAATGAATAAACATACACATCTTTATTAACGATTACTGCAACTGGATTGTGCTGTTTGCATGGTCTATGTTTGTTGTAAAAACGTACGCCTTATGAGAAAAACAGTCGGAGACAACTTTGAATTGAAAGGCACGAACGTCTGGTACGCTGGAACACAGTTTGTTCCACAATAAGTTGATCAGGCTTAGCTGAAGGGTCCTTAGTACGAATTGTAGTGTAGTACTTGTGCTGTGCAAAAGTAATACAGGCTACGAATTGAAGTGTGTGTGTGTGTGTGTCAGAAGGCTTGCATTTCATTGTAGAACTTGAGTTGAGTTGATTTTGAGTTTAACGTCCCGTTCAGCAGCGAGGTTATATGAGACGTAGACCTACTGATTAACGTGGAATCCAAACCACATGAGCTCCCGCCGGGAATTGAACCCGGGTCTCCCGCGCCAGAGGCGCGTACGCTAACCGCTTAGCCACGGAGGAGCTCTTCATTTAGAAGGTGGCACGTATTACCCTAATATCGTGTGTTAGTGCAGTGTCGGCTAAATATGGCATTGTATTGGAACAATGCCATATACGAACGGGGAGGCATTTGACATGTTGATGGTGTTAGGGGAATGTAGGCAAAACTATAGAGCTGCAGCCCGAATCTATAACGCAAGGTCCCCACAGCGACAATCAATTTCCCATAATGAACTTCGACGGTTAGCAAATCGTCTGAGACAAACAGGACGCATACCTCATCAATATGGGGGTCACAAAATGCTCCAATTTTAGATTACAACAATGTCGTTATTGATGTTTTGACTGCTGTAGAAGTACGTCCTAATACATCCTCAAGATAATTCGCCCGGGATCGCAGAATTAGTCAAACAGGTGTACTGCTTATACTGTGGAAGCATAAACGCCACCTGTATCTTATCTCCTTGTGCCAGGTGCTAACAGATACCGACCGTAATAAGCGCCGCCAGTTTTGTTATTGGGCCCGTCAAACCCGTTTTTCAGTATGTACGTGCTGTGGACAGACGAAGCAACATTTACAAGTGATGGTCATGTCAACCTACACAGTGCGCATTATTGGGCTGCGGAGAATCCGCACTTGACACTACAGATCGACCGACAAAGACGTTGGGGCATCAATGTGTGGGGTGGTATAATTGGAAAACATGTAATTGCTCCCTGATTTATTGATGGAAATTTAACATCGGCTCTGTTCCATCAATTCTTGACAGAACATCTACCGCAATTGTTGGAAAACATCCCACTTCATGTGCGGCTAATATGTGGATGCAATTGGATGGTTGTCCAGCACATGCTGCTCGTATATCCAGAGATGCATTAAATACTTTATTTCCGCACCGTTGGTTAGGAAGAGGGTCCAAAACTCATTTCCTTCCTCGCTCTCCAGAGCTTACATTCATGGACTATTATTTCTGGACTCGACTCAAGGAGTTTGTGTATACGAATAAACCAAATACACCAGAAGATGTGAGGCAACGTAAAATGTCCGCATTTCAAATCATAGGAGAGGCAGAGCTTGAAGATGTGAGCTATAATTATTATCGCCGTCTGGACCGTTGTCTTGCTGTACATGGACGACAATTTCGGTAAAACGTGATGTAAAACGTGCTGTGTGAAGTGCATATGTGTTACATAACGGACATCAGCCGTCTCCAAGGTAAATATGATATATCGTTTGTAAGTTATGCGGTGGTAAATTAATTCTTAGAACAACGTTAGGCGTTTCAATGTAATATGCTTATCTGTCCACCATAACGCTTCCATTTCCATAGTGTGTATGTTACCAGTGTTGACTACGAGACGAGACAAGACAACATTTTTCTGTAGTGTCACGAAACATTACTGAACAGTATCTGTAGTATTGTACCTGGAAAACGTATGTTACCAAGGAAATACAGCTGTTGAAAATTTTCAGCGTCTTAACTCCAAGCACAATCAAACAACTGGTGAACCCCCCTATATATTTAGAAGTGGTTACCGTGATATGCTGTACTGTTGAAATAATGAGACACTTGTTTTTTTTATATTTTACGTCCGGCTGCCCGTTTCAGATTTGTAAGGGTGGCCATATTGGTTTCAATGCAACGTTTGATGACATTTTGACCCGCCGAAATGTTGCATAGGCGTAGAGAATAGGGACTTCTTGTAGCTTCTTTCGGGTCTAGGTCAAAACCCCACAGCCAAAACTCCCACACTCAAGAAATGTCAAAACGCCCACACGATCGGTCATAACTCCCACACAAATGGACAAATCTCCCAAACGCACGAACGGTCAAAACCCCCACACTCAAGAAATGTTAAAACGCCCACACGATCGGTCATAAATCCCACACAAATGGACACAACTCCCACACATAGCAACGGTCACAATCCCCACATAAACGGAAAAAACCCCCACACAAATGGACAAAACTCCCACATGCAGAAATTGTCACAACTGCCGCACAGATGGACAAAACCCCCACACAATCGGACAAATCCCTTACACTCTGAAATGATCGTGATTGCACGTCTTTGTTGCGGCTGTTTACGACGCCCACTTTAGTGTTTCTGTCATTACTAAACAGTGCAAGAAGAATAGTTGCAACATCAGTTTAAGTGGAATAAAAATGTTATTAAAAAGTACAAGGGCAAGACATACAACCAGGATCATTTCAGAGTGTGGGAGATTTGACCGATTGTGTGGGGGGTTTAGTCCATTTGTGTGGCAGTTGTGACAATTTCTGCATGTGGGAGTTTTGTCCATTTGTGTGGGGATTGTGACCGTTGCTATGTGTGGCTGTTTGTCCATTTGTGTGGGAGTTATGACCGTGGGATGTTATGAGCGATTACCAGTGTGGGGGGGTTTGGCTGTGGGGGTTATGTCCGTTCGTGTATTTGGGAGTTTTGTCCATTTGTGTGGGGGTTATGACCGATAGTGTGGGCGTTTTGATTTCTTGAGTGTGGGGGTTGTGGCTGTGGGGGTTATGACCGTTCGTGTGTTTGGGAGATTTGTCTATTTGTGTGGGGGTTATGACATTTCTTGAATGTGAGTGTTTTGACTGTTTCGGTTTTGACCGGTTCCCCTTCTTTCTATTTACAAGAGCTTTCAAGCGATATACCACTTGGCCCCTTTTTCCATTTGACAATTTTGAGTTGGACCCCGTCTGGACACCGTTGGATCTTGGGACGAAACTTTTTACTTCGCTATATTGTCCTTTACAAATAATGGGATACCTGTTTTTCAGTTTGTACATATTGTAAAGGCCTGGTACGGGCTAACGGAATCGCCCGATATATGATACTTCTTAAACAAGTTACAGTATTATTTATACGGAAACATCTAACTACCTACGAAAAAAAAATAGTCTTTTTAGAAATGTATAGGGACGTCCATCAGATACCCCAATAAACTAAAACTGATAAAGTGGAGTTCATAGTTCATAGTTTACTGCAAAACCAATTGAGCAATTTTTTCGAATCTTTATAACTGATGCTTTTACGTAACCCTAAACCGAGATTAAACAGAATAATGACCAACATTTTTTATTGTTTGTAGATACTTTGTTGATAAAATATAATGTAGATACAATGTTGTAACATTGTCTGAACTATCAGATAAGTACCCGCGATCATATTGCGATGTGCTCCCGGAAAAATGAACACTTTACATGTGGAAAATGAACAAGGATGAATGGAAAGAAAAATTATAATAGAGGTATATAGCGAGGTATTTGAAAAATCAATCAGTATTAAATGTTTAAA
This sequence comes from Thermobia domestica, assembly GCF_964235325.1. Classification (NCBI taxonomy): domain Eukaryota; kingdom Metazoa; phylum Arthropoda; class Insecta; order Zygentoma; family Lepismatidae; genus Thermobia; species Thermobia domestica. The sequence continues at coordinate 154,561,034 of NC_137457.1, forward strand.
AGAGTCTTAAATTTGTTCGAAAAAGTGTTCCTATTGTGATGTATATATATATATATATATATATATATATATATATATATATATATATATATATATACGTAATAAGGCAGATATATATATGGCATTCCAGACTTAAATCTGAACATCGCAGAAATTGCGTTCGCTTATTTTTTCAACGTGGATGCGCATGGGTTTCCTATAATTTGTGGCACTTTTCTAAAGTGAAAGACGAAAGTAAGAATGTTTTTATTTCGATCATGGAAGTCCCCGGGTGCCTGTGGACTTGCGGGGGAACATTATTGCTATTGAAAATTTTGCGAAAAAGGGAATGGACGGGGACCTGTTCAATGACGCAAGAATTATTGATCTGCATTTTGGTGAGAAAAAGTATGGTAGATGTTGTTTTGTAGTTATTCCGTCTCCGGACATACACCCACGAGAACATCCTCAGAAAATATAGGAAATCTTGTTACGGTTGGTTTTAGGATTTGGAAGAAAAACGCTGGATTCTACAGCATACATACATACGGTTATGTTATGGGAGTGCTCATACCCGTGTATTAATACTAAATATCCCCTAAAATTTCTCCATTACCGAACGCTATTTACGTTTTTTACTGGGTTTTCCCAAAGCGAACACTTTTTTCCGCTGAGAAAAGGAGGGAGCTATGCCCGCATGTGTTGATAGGTAGTCGCCGCTACTTTTTTGCCCCACTGAAGACCATTCACTTCGTGTTTTTGGTAATAGGATTCGAAATTAATAGTTTACGGCAATACTGCGAGAAGTGAGGTTTCCCTGCGTCTGATGCTAGTAGGGTCTCCAACTAAATAGTTTTGCTTTGGTGCGAGAAGGGGTTTATGCTAATATTCACCTCAATAGTACAATTTTATGTTAACTTTACTCATACATGTACTGGTCGTCAATAGTTTAACTTAATGATAATATTCCCAGAGCATACATGCATATTTATCACAGTATCGAAAATAGCTCAATATTGCGATGGTGACAAACCTAGCGCAAGGAAGACATGTTTTACATCTCTTAGTAATAACTACTGGCTCACATAAAGATTGAAATAGCAAAACAGTGCTTGGGCTTTATCACACAATGGAGACATATGTAATACAAATTTACTATTTATTGAAATAAAAAGTATTATACCCACCTTAAAATATAGAATTATACTTAACAATCACGCATATTCGCGTGCACTGAAAAACATCCACGGCCTAACTCATCTTTAATTCAGAATTCTGCAGCTAGGTATTATGTACTAATTGCTATTGTTAGTTTAATGGAACTGATAATCTCCTTGGAAACAAATGTTTTCTGTATTTTGACTATCTATTGAAATAGTTACTCAGAACTGACTTAATTTTCTTTTTACTAAGGAGACTATATTTTATTCTTTAATAGATAAATAAAATAAAATAGTTTTGGTTCACTTTTATAGCTGAGAAGTCCAAGGAGACAGTGATGGTTTTATGTAGTATTTTTCCTAAATAAAAGCTCTTGAAAAAAGTGCATGAAGAAAATATAAGGAAACCACAGACATAGTGTTTGTCCAGTTGGCAAGACTCGGGATCGAACTACAGAACCCTGACATATGAAGTGAACGCTTTTCCTCTTTTTAATGAATACTTTTTGTGAACTTTGTTTTTTATAGCATCAAACCTTTGTTTCCTAGGGAGAATCCGAATCATATGATTTATCAGTAGGATTGAAATATAGGATTTTTCACAAGAGCGAAAGTTTTTGTGAGCGTTCCTGTTAGGATATAAATTTAGATTGTATACACCGGGAAAAGTTTTCCCGAAGATTAACTTTAGTTTTTCAGTTTAACATGGCGTTCAACAGGAAGGCTATTTCAGCACTAACGTTATTTCTTGTGTAATGTTTGTGAGGATCATTTCGAACCTAATGAAGTACTGTTGGGAATCAAATTTAGGTTTCACACAACGTTGAAACTTTCTTGTGAACTCTCATCGAGAATCCAATCTGGGCCTCACACAGAAGGGATAGTTTGTTAGTGCAGATTTGTCGAGAATCCGAACTGTATGAAGTACAACCAGGAATCAAATTTACCTCCCGCTTATCAAGGAAATTTAGCTGTGACGCTCCTCCCAGAATCATATATTCATTTCAGATATTAACAAAACATTCTTGTGGTGCTTTTACCAACAATCCGAACTCGATGAAGTACCGCCCAGAATCCCACACGGTCCCATAAATTAAAGATATTTCATAGGTTCTGTACGGTAAAGAAACTGATATTTTAATCTCGTACGTAGTTAGAATAACAGAAGTTTGAGACTGATGTTTATTACGAAGTATTATTGCTGTTAGTTCCATATTGTGTTCATTAAAACAATAATTATAATTTGTACTAATTGGTGAAAATATGTTGCACTAATAACTCTTTTATTTTTATTTATTTTTGCAGGAAAAATAGAGCAGGAAGCAGCAATACAATAAGAATTTGAAGATTATACACCAAGTGATTTCTATTACGATCATTCCCAGTTTAAAAAATTGAATGACCCCCCATTTTGCACATGAATGTCCAAATAACAAAACGTTTGAAAGACGGCATGTCTGTAACAGATGTCTGAATCCGGAACTATCAGCGTTAATAATAAAACAAATAGTGGAAGAAGAACTGAGGGAAAAAGGAATTTTAGGGATACCAAGGCAAAGGTGTACAAATAAACGAAAATGACAAAGGAAAAATACGAACAAGAAACTGAATTGGTGAAGAAAGAGGAAGAGGGGCTAAAGTAATTTTAGGGTTGTAAATGAAAATAAAAAATGTGTATATATTTTGTAAATAAATTGTTTACTGGTGATGTGTACGGGAAAATTTATTTTCTTTTTGGTTTTACCTCTTTTTAAAACCTGTCGTAATAATGCTATTCAGTTGTATTACTTCGAGTTACTTACCAGTGAAGAAGTATTCTGATAATAGCTTCAAATAATATGTGATGAAAATTCATTCTAGGCAGAACGTGTAAGGATATATTTCATATACCGTATAGACTTACTTAAAATTATGGTAAGCATTATTAAAGGAAACATGGAGGGATTTTGATTTTATTGTCCGTTTCAGCAATGAGGCTACAAGAGACGTGCACCTGTATGCAAACGTTGAATCCGTACCCCATTTGTTCATGTGGGGAACCGAAACCCTCAATGAATGTGAACAATGGATAGTGTCATTAGAAAATATGTTTTGTATGAATAAAAATATATACCAAAGGCGTAGGCACTAGACACTTAGCCATAAAAAAAAACTTGCTAAATATTTTTGAATATGGAATCGTTTTATTTTCTTTGTTTTACATTATTTACACATTTTCACAGATGAAAACAAACTATTACAACAATCGACACCATATAAAACATGTAGTTACAGGCTGGATCTGTGCCACACATACATTCAATGAGAACGGAAGTAGTATTTTCTTAATGCTAACTGCTTAATTGATTTTTTTTAGCAGGATTACTATTTTTAACAAAATCTCTTGAAAGAGTGTATGAGGAAACTCGGAGAAGGATCAAACGGGAAAACACCCAAAGAAACAATCCACGAACATAATGATTTTCCAGCACAAAATTCATACGTTGCGAGCTGCTATCAAACTTTGGATTCAAAGTACCTAACTTGAAGTATATTTAAACAACTACTTTAATATATGTTTTCCCGGAAAACGAAGGAAGAAAAGTTGGCTATAAGTAGTATGTTAAGTCTCATTCTAACATTTACTGAAGAAAACGTTGCTTGCTTTTCTGTACTTGCGACCACTTGCAGGAAAGATGAAAATGATGTTATTTATTTAAAATACTAAATATCTATTTGACATGGAATTTGCGTGGTAGGATTGAGGAAAACTTCAGTTAAGATTTTTAATGATGGTGCTAGTAGTGATTGGAATTGAGTTTCACGACCTGTTTAGCAACGAGGCAAAACGAGACGTGGACGTAATGATTAACCTGGAATCCGAACCACAGAAATTCCCGAAGGGAATCGAAAAATGAATGAGTATGAACATTGGAAAGTGGGATTAGAAATTATTTCTTACGAATACAAATTACACGCCATAGATGTGTAGGGTAACCGGTTAGCTACGGAGGAACTTTGATGGCGTTTGGAATTATCCTGAATGTAGGCTATTCAGTTTTCTACCACCTAACCCACATTTCTCATTCAGTTTAACTTGCCATGATTTTGTTCTTTAAGCAGACAGAGATGAACAAATGAATGTCATTCAAAACCAAAAGCGCAAGAGGTGAACATTTTACCCTGAGCCATTGCAGGCTGCGAAAAATGACCATTACTTTATGTACTAGAAGATAGTTTACATCATTTATTTCTTTTCCAACATTTTGGTCTTGAAATCCAATAGGAATTGAATTCCTCAAACCAATACTCAATTTTGGTTAACGTGCTGATAAATTTGTCAAAAATTCTTTGGAAAACTCCAACTTTCAGGATCAATTCCAAATTTTGTATAGCTTCTCTGTTTTGAACACTAAGTAAGTGATTAGTAAGCGCTTCAAAAGTTAAAAATGATAGACATTTTGTCATATAGCTAAAATTAATTAAAACCATAAAGATTAATGGTCTAACTCAGAAGGTATACTTGAACTGAAATCTTTGTTTATAGCGGGTATGAAAAACTTCTTTTAAGATGAAGTGGATGAATGAAATGTAATGAAGGAGGACATGAGTGTAGGAATCGAACCAGAAACCATCGCATCAGAGATGTGTAACGTATTAAGTATACATATAAAGATATTTGAGTAAGGAATTCTTCCTTTGAATGCACAGCATATATGCTCCGGAAAAGAAAACAGGTAATAGGAGATATACCACACTTTTTCCGAAAAAATAAATTCCAATTTTATGTAACAATTATTCTGACGTGAGAGGGAAGAGCACGGAGTTGTTGGAAACTAACCAAATACTGAACTGATACATTAGTTTTTAATTTGTATGAATAAAAATCTATGTTATCACACAGTATGTTTAATAAGACCGTTTGTATGGTTAATGTGATTTTTAAATTAGAATATTTAATCAGAATAAAAAAGCGATGTTATTCCGACGGCTAGATTATTTCTTGTATTTAAAATACATGGAATGTAATTCAATACATAAACAAGTATTGTGCTGGAAATATTTTTATATATTTCTTTCTATTTTCTGCTTCTTTGCTTTCGCACAATAAATTCTGTGCATGGGTGAGCTTGTACTAGTAAAAAATAAAATGGTTGACATGGTGTTAAGATGTACAGTAAAAGCTAGCTGTTTCATTGGCTGCAAAATGAAAAATAAACATGTTAATAATGCTAAACATGTAAAAACATATTCTCCTTCTCATAATAAAAAAAGGAAAGGTGGAATTCAAAATAATCTTTTCTTACCGCAAAATAAATGTGTAAGGTCTAAATATATTTCACCACGTGGAAAACACTTTCAAATGATCCTGACATTCCTGAAAAAGATGAAGTTTTTAAGATTATTTACCCCAAAGAAAGATATAATACGTGATGCTGTGTATAGACGAGATTTCAGATATTGCAATGAAATACCCTTTGAAGAGGAAGTAGTAGATCTTAATACAATTTCCAACGAAATTGCCATATTGAATGATGTGAAGTGTAATCGTACTCCTAATGAAGTGAGAGAAGTTTGTATATAACAATTACTAGAAAATTATAAACTTTCCGAACCATTACTTTTTGAAAGTTGTGCAATTCGTAGTGAGGTAGAATCTGTGCATAAAGTTTAAGTGAAATTGATAAAGAGCTAAATATTATTGTGTGAAATTTTATAATTAAGAAACCAACACCTGACGAAATATTAAAACAATATCTAAAACGCATGTGAAATATATAGATGCAAACATTATTCCATATCTTATAAACAAATTTAACTATCCATATCAAGAGATTGCATTTAGTGTGTACCATACTTCTGATTTAAGAGAATCGAATCTTGAACAGAATAAGTATGTATATGCTTATACAGGCTGTCTGGAAATATACAACATTAATAAAAAGTTTTTATTCTGTTTGAATTACAGAGTTCGTGATTCTGTTGTGGATAAATGTAATTTAATGAAATAATTGAATTTCGTGAATTAGGTTAAAAATTTACACAGTAATCTCACAGTCACATCACTATAGCTTCACAAACACTTCACAGTAGTCTCCATATATTTAATGATAATCTATCACGGTACATGCTCTCTCTCTCTCTGAGACATATCGTTTCCCCAATATTTAGTCTATTTGCACATTTCTCATCATCTTCAAACTAGTAGAGATTAGTAGAGCTAAAGGTGTATTAAATACCGACGCTTAAATGAAGTTGGTACATTAGAACCAACTTTGACATACTAGGTCAAGGACAGAAGGAATAGTCCCAAAAACACGAAAAACTTTTACCAAAAACGCAAAGTTTCATATATCATTTTTATGGTTGAAGTCTCGTATGAGTAATAAACTGCGTTCTTGAATCTATGAAGTAAATCCCTAGTGCTCGATAACATTGCGAGTGAAGTAAAAATCTCAATTCTGTTTTTGGACAAGTCGCCAGTGAAACGCATCAAAGTTTTTGATGAAGTGCTAGTGTTCTTTTGCGAAGCTAAAGTGAATAAAACACGTGAAGTTTTTCTTTTTATTAGACAGGCAATGAATCAGTACTATGTAAAGTCATTTAGTTTAGAAGCGTAGTTCTACCCCGGCGGTGCTCGGCTTAAAACTCTTATATACGAGTATAGCAGTGCTGCAGTAAGTAGTGTGTCACCCATGCAGTGATATGTGGACAAAATATTGAATCTCAACTTCTCTCGCTTTATTTTTTAATAAGTAAGTGAAATTTTGGCGTTGTTTTTGCAGGGTGAGACTTAATCTGTCTCACGGCGTTTATTTTTCGTACTGAAATGAATATAGACTGAGACGTGACTGATAAGATATAATTCAACATTATCTCATGTTCTTGCAAACCAAAAAAATACCTTCTGCTTCTGCTAGAGTTTTGGGGAGCAAAACATATATCTTATCTGTAGTGCAGCCGGTCCTTCCTATAATTGGAGTGCAAGTCCGCCGAACTGCCCGGATATAACTAATCCCTAAAATCCCTACAGGGTTGGTTTTGGGGGGATCAAAGATATCTTACCTCTGGTGCAACAGAACCCTCCTGTAATTGTAGTGAAAGTAAGGCGGACTACCCGGAAATAACTTCCTAAAATCCCTATCTGCTAGCTGAAAGAGGTCACATGTATCTTAACCATGGTGCAACAAGTCTCTCCTATATATTTAGTGCAACTACAGTGAGCTGCTGAGGAATAACTCCCTAAAACCTCTTCTTGTGCTAATGCTATTAAAGACACTTGCAGTTACATGACACAAAGTTTCAGTCTCAATTGTATACTGTCTGCAAAAGGAAAACGGAAAGAAATAAAAATCAAAAACAAATAAGCAAACATTTTATTTAAGTAAATAGAAATCTAGTCACCTTCCAGATAATCAAAGAACATTTAAAGAGTAGCCGCAAATAATAATGATAATATAACTTTTTACATGAACAGTTGAGAAACATTAACCAGATCACAAAGATATACAAGTTCCTTTCGGTTTCATGTTCCTTATGCTTACATGAGAATGTTCTCAAGAAGCTCCACTGAGAACGTTTCCAAGAATCACAGAGACCTCAGAAAGACTCATTTCCATTCCCACGTTACATCTTATGCTTCTTTCCTGGTTGACTGCAAATCTTAAATTACATTTAGTTTGAGATTTGACAGTGATGTGAACAGACAGACAAAGTTGACGCTGCATTTTCCTAGAGCTTTTTGTACAGGTATGGTATTAGTACTTACAATTATTTCAAAACTAAAACTAGTCTATCAGTTATTTTTCTTAACGTTTCATATTTTTTTGTTCCTCACTGTTTCATGAGAATATTCCAGCAAAGTTGATTTCTTTCATGAAAAATTTACACGTTAATCCTTTCATGAGAATATTCCAACTAATTTTTCGTCACAATATAACGTCAGACAACACATGATGTCAGTGACATCAAGGTTAAAATCTCGTTTTCAGCAGTTTTTTTCCTTTATGTTTCATAATGTTTCGTTTCTCACACTTGCATGACAATATCTATACGGTCGTGAGAAATTTCTCACAGTCTTAAGAAAATTCCAATGTAACAGTTTCAATCTTCTCAAGTTCATGAAATATGTTTCCACGATCGTGAAACGTGATACGTTGATCCTGTACGTTGTATGAAATGTGTTGCTTATAACCATGTGGCCTAAGAGGAGGAACGTGGTTCAAGATTATATCAGCTAATGAACTTAGAAGACGGAGCTAATAAAAGTGTTGTGATCATCCAATCATCCTAATTAGGAAGGCGAAGCTATTGCAAGTGTTGTTACTATCAAGCGATTAGAAACAGGGAATTTAATAAGAAACAATTAATTTAATACCTGACCTCTATCAACCAATCAATAACATAATCGTGAGATGTGATACGCTCTTGCAGTATATTAGGTATATATGAAAGATATTTCCTGAACCATGTGACCCTTAAAGCGGGACGGGGTTCAAGGTGTTGTCTTCCAACCGACCTAGAAGGGAAGAGCTAATGAACGTGTTGTGATCATTCAATCAACCTAGGGAGGTGTTGCTATTGCATGTGCTGTTATTATCAGCCAATCGGAAACAAGAAATTTAATAAGTAATGTGAAACGTGAATCTAGCAACCAATTAACTTAAAGGGTGGAGCTAAGAAGCAAGGGTAGAAGAGAAAAAGTTTAAGGGGTGGTGATAGTGGGAGGGCGGAGCTATGATACCACGTAACTGGGGGCGGGCCTAAATAAAGGCGGTTTAATTTTTGCTGACTTGGCGCACTATATCAATCCATCTCTACTACTGTCGCTTGCTATGCCTTTTTCAGCGAATGGAAACAGCGTTTAAGTGAAAACATTGGCCTATCTCCAATAAACCATTGAAGATACACAGCAAGAAAATAGGGCAAAAAATTAAAGAGAAACGATTTGAAATGTGCGCTGAAAGGTTTGAACAAGATAGCTTTTTTTACTGGACAAAATCCACGTTTGCATATATTATCGCTGGCTAGACATTTGTTTGTCTTGGACCGAATATCCACGAAGTCTGGTCACTATTTTCCGACAATCGCCATTAAAATTTGTGGAAAATTTAAAACAAGCCTTTCACATTATATAAGCAGAGGCCGACTGGTTTCGGAAATCTGTTTATGTTAGTTCAACAGCTAAGCCTTTCAGAGGCAAACGCCATTGTTGAATTTGAAGATGGCTACACAGGGAAGTGGCATTCGAATGACCATACAGTCGAATCAGGGTGGTAAATACATTTTATCAGGCTACCGATCCGCTGTGCCAATCAAAGGGCTATTCGTAAGTTGTGAAACATCATTATCCTTCAACTCATCCCTCATATCGTCCCTTTCCGGCATTAATGCAGTAAGCGACAATTTGAAAATTTACAGGAGAGCCGAAAAACTAAAATTTTAATGTTTTTTCTTATATAACTTTTTTCTTTTCTGAACTATTTTCGTAAGAAAAATACAGCTAATATAATTAAACAAGCTTCGTCTAATAAGACAGTGACGTACATAATAGCTTCAATATATTCACTTATTTTGGCGCTTAATTCATTTTTGCTTACAAACGTTTTTAACAAATCAATGCTTCAAACAACATTCATTCAAATGTATTAATGCATTAAGGCATACGGTGTCATAGAGAGATTGCGTTAAGCGACATTTAGGAGGAAAAATAAATGGTAATAAATTGCTGATTCGTTAACTGAAGAATGTTCATTGTATACTGATCGGTAAAATACTGAATGCTTCTTGAAATAATGCTGCTTAAAATCAATTAGCCAACAAAAATGCTTTGGGTTACCTCTCCTCTATATGTAAAAATTAATCTAATATTCTGAATGCTTATTAAGTTAATAATAACTGACACCATTATTTAGTTTTCTCATTTATTTTTAGCGTTATTTTTTTAATTTCTTAAAACTTAGAATATTGCAAATTATTACTGATTTGCTAAGCTTACTGATCAATGAAAATTTGCATCATACATTAACTAAATAAGTTCAAATTGTCGAAACTGCAGAAAACTGTAACTTTATCAGACAACATAGTTCAATTTTGAATTTCTTCTTCGGTGTTCTCTTCATCTGTTTCAGGGAGGGTATCTTGTGCTTCTCTCGTGTGTGCAACAGCTGGTAGAACCCGTGTAGATGCTTTGGTAGAATATTCTGATTACACAATTTGACAAGATCCTGGTCTTACTGATAGGGATGCCTGCCGCATAAAATTTGCTTGGCTGCTTTAATCTTGGTGGGCGAAGTTTCAGTGTAAGATACACTGCGTTCTTAGTCACTGAATACATAACGTTGGCAAGTTCACTATTTTTCGAAAAAGCGACAACTCTCATTTTTGACAGCAAGAAAGGTTCCCCTGACTCATGTTTCTTAACACTGAAGATTTGACCAATTTCTTAGCACTGCCAAAGTTGACCAATTTCTAACAGAACCATGCTTCAATAATTCAATATATGAATGTGGTGTTTTTTTCTCGCCATTCTCATGACGGTAATCCATTCGGAAGGACTTTCAATTTTTTGATTATGAGATGTGATTTGACTATGCACACTGTCCACAGTCATATATGTGTGACCCGGTACCAAATAATTGATCTTGACTCGTTGCAAGTTTTTGGATTTTTGCAGTTCATATTTCAACATGGCCTTAATATTTCTATTTTTGTTTTGACCGGCACAGTTATCGCAACACAGGATTAAAGTTGAAATATTACCTCGTTCGTCCATATCTCGAAAGAATGGAATCGATTTCATTCGATCCTCGTTTACCTCCGCTCTAACTCCATACATGATTCTATGCATTTCTGCTTTATGATTCATATATCGAGAGATTGTCTACTAAATACTTTTGTGTGTAGTATAAAAGCATGGAATCGCCATATGGTACGCTCAAAACTTTCTGCAAACCGAAACTTGCGACAAGTATTCCTTCCTGGCTACCACTCAAACTCTGCTGTTTTTTGAAACGAGCCTTAGTTGCTTCTTTACCTTCAATATGTCGGGTGTAATCAGCCTTCTCTTCTTGGGTCATGTCTGTCTTGTTGGTAAATGCAATACATTTCTGGCACTTGTCCTTTTTGGGTCTGTGAAACCCAAGTTTTAATTTTGAGTTAAATATACCCGGAAAAACTCTTTCACTCACATGAATATTTCCTTCATCGTTCATTGCGTGAGTAAATCGTATAGGGATAAGAGACGTTTTTGAAATCCTCGGGAAGATACAGTCGTGTTGTTTTATTTGTACAGTAGTGGTAACTCACTGCAGGAAGTCTTTCAATGAATTCAACAACGAGCTTCACATCATTGACCATCAGGTTTTGCTGAGCCTTCAGTGGATTGGTTTTAAAGACCAAAAATGTCTAAATAAGTATTGGCACCTCTCTTCCGGAATATCAGAACATTTTTTGGGCAAGACTTGCATTTATTTGGTTACATTTGTTTCTTGGCAACTCTTTCTTGTCTGTTTTTTTCTCTCTTTTTGAGGAGTTTTCTTTTTAATTCTCAAGCCCTTTTCCCCTATGATGTCCTTTTCTAGTGTAAAAGTAATGTTCCTATTTAAAATTTCCATCCATTTCCTAGCACCGCTTTCCTCTAGTAACTATCACCTACATTCAACTTTGCAGCTGAATTTTCTGAAACTCTTTTACTCTTAACATATAATATATCTTCATGTGATATGGTTGGTGTTGTGCCCGACCAATCCGTTGAGTTTCGGAAGGGCAAGCCTGATATCATCGTCAGAGGAATAGTTTAAATAGTTCAGTCCCAAATTTGTTCTGTTTCTCAAGATCCGTTTCTCAGCGAAATAACGTTAATCTTTTTCTCGATTCCTTTCTAGAGTTCCCTCTTCATTCGGGTTTAAGGTCTCTTCCTCTACGACTGTCTCCTGGTGCTTGTTTGAGTTTTTCCTCCTTTCTTCGGTCTTCTTCTCATCTTAGTTTAGGGTCCCTTCCACTGCTACTGTCTCCTGATGCTTCTTTGGTTTCTTCGTCCCTTCTCCAGTCTTTTTCTCATTGTGGTTTAAAGTGTTTTCCCCTGCTACAGTCTACTAAAGTTTTTTTGGGTTTTTCTTCCCTTCTTCAGTCTTCTCATCCTGGTTTAGGGTCTCTTCAACTGCTACTGTCCCCTGAATCATGTTTGGGTTTTCCTTCCCTTCTTCAGTCTTTTCCTGATTGCGGTTTAATGTCTCTTCCACTGCTACTGTATCCTGATGCTTGCTTGGTTTTTTTTCCCTTATTCAGCCTTCTTCTCATTCGGGTTTAGGGTATCTTCTACTACTATTCTCTTCTGATGCTTGTTTGGGCTTTTCTGACCTTCTTCAGTCTTCTTCTCATCCGGGTATAGATCATCTACTCCTTCTCAATTCTGATGCTTGTTTCTTTTTCTCTTCCCTCTTTCTCCCTTCTTTTTATTCGGGTTTAGGTTATTTTCTACTGCTGCTCTCTTCTGAAGCTGGTTTTGGTTTTCTTCTCTTCTTCAGCCTTTTTCTCATCCTGGTCTAGGTCATCTTCCATTGCTGTGAGTAAGGCCCCAATTTTCATTATCTCACTCTTCGAACAGTTAACTATATTGGAATATGTCTCGTTTGGTACCCTCGGCTTCATGACTTGTTCTTCAACTTGCTGTTTGGTTAAATTTAAATTCTTCCTCCAACAGGAAAAGTGGAAGCGGAAAATTAAAAAAATAACCCGACCTAAAAATGTGATAAAAGTAATATTTTTTGTAAGTGGAGTGCAAAGTAATAGTTTTAATAGATTTGACTAATAGTACCTCCTGCCTGCTAACTAAAGCTTACTTTTGAATTTGGCAGAAATAACATCCATTAAATAAATTAGGCAGTTTTGATTTCTATTGACTTGAAACTTCAGCTATAAGTAGTATGCAAATGGTAGTGAAAGTCGAAGATTTAGGTGATTATTACTCTGCTATTTTTATCACCATCTTTGAAATCGGTTTTGTTTTTATATAATAAACATTGACAATTTGTTACCTGGCCGGTGGGATAGGGTCAACTTGCCTGCCTGTCTGCCAAACAGCATTGGATAGGTCGAACGTGAGCACGAACCTTGTTCTAGCCGGTCATCCAAACTGAAGAGTTCCTTGATATTCCTCAGTCTTAACAGGTGAATGTCGGGACGGCACCTTCTGTAAGGCCAGAGCCGCCGGCTATCCACATTCTTGTCCTCCATTCTTCTCCGGTATGATCCTTAGTTTCCTAAAGGCCACAACTAATTCACATTGCTAATTAGTTACTAAAAGAAATCTTTCTTAACAGCTAGATTTTATATGGGCAGAACGATCATTACAATTGGAATAACCGCCATCAAATATTGATAACACATAAGTTCCACGTCATGAGCAGGTAACATAGAAGACGCGCACGGCTACCGAACATAATAGCACGCAGCTGATGCCCGGTAAGGGCAAACAAAATTATGTGAGTAAATTTTGACTAGAGCAAACTGTTGGGGCACAAATAACTGCTGCCACTACACCTGAGACAGTCGCATTTGTGGGATGTTCAAGCGCTACAGTGTCAAGGTTTCACCAACAGTGCTCATGACGGTCATTGGCCGCCAAGCGATCACACTTGGATCAGGTACGTGCGGTGGGCAGAAAATGAACAACGAATAGCACTATCGTATCTCACCACAGGCGTATGACAATGGAGGAATTGACGCACCAGTACAATGTGGGCCAAGAAATCCAACAACAAATTTCAACCATGACCATGTGACATACCTTACATCTGTTAGGGTATCATAGCCGTAGACCAACACTATTACAACAACACAGAAATAAAATAAGGCTGACACGGACAAAAGAAAAGGGATCATTGGACTATGGATCAATGAAAGATTATCTGCAGTGGTAAGTCCCGCTTTTCACTGAAGCATGTAGATGAGACTGCTCCAAACAGCATGAGTATATGTCTCTGGGTTGCAGCATGGCAATTCAATACCACGGTGGCGGTGCTGTTTATTGTATGGGTCTGAGAAGCGACGCACAGGTATTTCTTACTCGATTGCACTTTTCATGGCGCAAGATATTGCAACCCATATTTCCAAGTCCAAGAGAACAGCGCCATATTCTATTTAACCCATACTTCTGTACCGAAATATGAAACCTTAAAATGGATTATACGACGTTACGCACTGTTATTGCAAGTAAAACAACAGTAAGTGGCTATAACAATATTACCATTTACTTCAGAAGTGAGGCTGAGAGCTTCATATGTATATTTATAAAATAGCAAAATTGCTGCAAGGAAAAGTATTTGTTCTTATCAGGTAAAGAGAACTGCAACAAGTACTGAAAATCATTGATATCATTACATCAAAATTGTTTCAAGCGACTCAGAACCAACTACAAGCTGGCGCTTACTACACTTTTGCCGTGAAATATTGTAATAATCATGTTCATACCACATTTATTGTTCCAAGTACAAGAATAATTTGGTGTTTGAAACAATCTAGGCTAGAAGTCAGTTTCTTTGTTTCACCAGAAACATTTATACAGTAAATACAAACGACTGAGTGTTACATACCACATTTTTTCTTTCAGTAAGTCCAAGTACACCCGTGTAAGCGACATAGCTATCTCGGTAACGGTTAAAGATAGAAACATGGCGATTAGACCATTCGATGCACCTTAAACTTCTAGCCCAAAACTGCAAAAACTCAATTTCGAAAAAACTGTCGCTTAATGCGTTAATGCCGGAAAGGGATGATATGTACGTTTAACTTTCAAAAGTAGTATGTTTTGACATCACCAACATGCTGGGTGCCCAAGAAACCCGCAATAAAAAATGAAGCTTGCATCTCAAAAATAGTTACTTTAAAATTTTTGCAAAATCTGTTCAAGTTTGAACCTTTAAATGTAGTAATTCAAACACGCCTACGATTGAAGATTACACAATTGTTTCATAGGCAAAAATTAATCAGAGTATTGATATGAATTCAGAATAACACCTTGCAATCTTCCCAATAAAAGAGTACATTATATAATTTTTAACTATATTGGTTTGACGATGTTGACAACTCTTCAGTGGCATAGACAAATACAAGTACAATTATTAACTGATTCGTTTTCTCAAACTTGAAAACTGTTTAGAAAGTTATAAACAATAAAGTGACATTTTTCTGATATTGCAAGTTTAGTAAATTAAAATTATATTATAATTGTATAATCGGAGTTCATTAAAAAGACAATAAAATGTCATGTTCATATTAATTATTATTACGAGAAATGATGAATATGTTTTATAATATGAATAAATAATATGTTGCATTCTATTGGTGTAATATATTTAAAATTCAATTCATCGTGATAATAATAAAGAATATCTTTTGTCTGAACAATATCAAGACCGGAGATTTAAGATATAAACCACTTTCGGTTTTAGTTTTTTAGCTATAGCATTAAAATCTCTAATAGATTGCAAGAAGCGTTTTACTGTGGCACAAGACAGTCCACTTTCAATTTTAACAGTCATCTCTATAGAGGAAAAGCTTTCAAAGGTAAGAGAAGTAATCTCCTGCAATCAGTGAATTATATCAAAATATATTCCGCTTTCAATTTAATCTTTCTCTACTACAATCGGAATGGCAAAGATTCAATACTACTATAATTCTACTACTTCTTATAGATTCTACTACTATTTAAGGTTTCAATATTAATTGAGAAAATTGTCAACACTCAACTACTTGTTTAAGTGATGTACTCTTGTCTCTTTCCTGTGAAATTCAGTACAATTGTACGATACAAAGCTGTATTTACGAGCGTACACACGAATGAGTGGTTTCTTATGGCATAAATATAATTTGGAAATATATATAAAATTGCAAAGAGTAGGCGTATTTGGTTGAATTCATGCTCAATGGGTATAATATTCAATTCACACACTGATTCTCCCTTTTTTAATTACTCGAACCTTATGCCAATTGGTTGAATTTCAAAGAGTTCTTCATCACTATTCGTCCTTTTTCACCTTTCAGTCCAATAGTTATAGTTGCTGCTTTGGTTCAGTTTAGATTACTAGAACTTGAACTTGGTGCGACCATTCCCTGACTTCTCGATACGTGTCAATAGGCTAATAGAAATATTTAATTATGCAATTATAAAGAAATAGTTAATATTTTTAAACGAGAACTATTATCTACAACAACTTTTTCGATAGTTTTATAATTTAAAAGAAACCAACCAATGCTATACATTGGTAGACCTATGTTCTGACTTTCGCGTAATGGTGGAAACTTAATGCATTTGTCAAGGATGCGTATGTAAACTTGATTCTTGATACAGTGGCCAAGGACTGTATAGAAATATCTAATAGGCTAAAACGACTATCTTAATTTGTAGGTTGGTGCCATACGACATCATTTGGATCTTTGACGGATATCTTTTTGATCTATGATGTCGAACATTAAATAAGTTGCTTCTGTTGATGGCGTTTTGCAGACTCTTAAAGATTTTAATTTGACTAGGCAAAGCCGTACGTGCATGTATCAAAATAAATTTATTTGGAGATAAATTGGAAATATATTATTCTTGGAAATAAACTATTTGGAGAAGAACTATCTCTTTCTAAGATACGTTTACAAGTTCTATTACTAATATCGGGAAACTTACTCATAAAGTTAGCATATGCTATGTTAAATATAACATGTGATTCATGTCAAATTTTAACTTTAACAGTGTGGAAATTTCATGTACACTAGATAAGAAATTTTCACCCATTGAGCTGTAAATCTGGAGTTGATATTTAAATAAATGTTAACACACTCTGTATAAGAGGGTTTCCCAATATCATTTCACTGATAACTTGTTACTTTACTTTAAGACTGGAGAGATAGGTAACATTTTGTGGCACCAAACGTTACAGGGGTGATTACATATCTTATGTGACTCTACATTAATATCACGTAAGAGATGGCTGTTATATTCTCTTATAACTTATAATACTGCTGCCTCTAGGGAATGCAGGTTTTTAAAGAAATAATATAATTACAACTACCTGACAAAAACACAAAGTAACATGAACATGAATGGATTCAAAGTGGAATTTCAAAGAAATCCATGAATATGAATCAATGTACTAAGACAATGATGACAAATTAGTTTACTTTGAAGTTAAATTGTCTTTGACAAATAAGCAATACAATGTGATTATAAAAGTAGTGCTAGAGGCATTGGGAACTATTATTTGATTTTTTGGAAATCTATTATATATTTATAAACAATATATTATCAAGTTCTGTTGGTTCTGTTAACTGGAAAATCATGTTCGATTACAATTTTTTTCTTTTACTGAACAAGCAAATTACGTTTGGCCTTGTACAACAACGGTAGATTTGCAAAAATATGGGTTTCAATATTAGAATTTTAAGTGCTAGATCTATAACTAAGGTTGCAAGGAAGGAGACATAAGGTGGAAGATTGAACTTCTTCTTCGTACGCTTAATCGATACGAAATAACTTTTTTAGTATATTATAGTTTTTGTTCCAAGAATATCAAAACTGATATTCTAAGTTATATAGCATTCTAAAGCTTCCAGTTTGTTTATACTAACAACGTAAATAAATCTTTTAATACAATATTAAGTCCATGTATTGATTAGGTTATAATAAATGTAATTGATTTAGTCCCGTGCAGTAAGTAGTGAATCATGTTTAACATATATCAAGCACTATGTTACAATGTTATTGAGTCGATGTTACTATTATTACTGTGCCTTTGTGTTAAATGCTTAGTTAAATAAAAGGTAATGAATACTGATAATCCAAGTTAGCACAAAAATTCATGATGTATACATAGTTCTCATGTATCTACATCATTGGATTTAGAATTTAATTTTGCTGTAAGCCACGCAAATAGTTATAATGGCTTTAAAAATAGACATGCACAAGAAACAGCTGGCGAAAACCGCGATATTATTGGGTATCTCTGCAACGATATGAGCTCAAAAACCCATCTTGATATATGTCAATCTTTTGAAAGTGATAAGTTCTAATGCCTCTGTCAGAAATTGAGTTGCAGATTACGGAAAGACCTTGATGACGAACACTGCCCCTTGAACAGTTCTGAATGAAAAAATGACTTAATCCCTGACATAGTATTGCAGAATCTAATAGATAATTTTGGTGTCATATAAATTATAGGTTTTTCACGTAAGAAATTACAACACCCTCTGATAAAGTACTCGATATACAAATTAAGCTGAGACGAAAATGTCGGCGAGAGAGATTTCGTTTATAAATTGGATACAAGTAGGTTTCAGTAAACTTTGTAATTAAAGTTATATCTTTTACTCACCACTTTGAACCTAACGAAAGTTTGAATGCAACTGAGGACACCTCATCCATGCTTCCAAAATACTCATTTGTCTGCTCAGGGTAAGATGATGAAAATTGATAATAGAACTCTCAGAGGAGAGGGTGATAAGTGGAAAGGCAAATTTGAGTTTGACTTAAAAAAGGGTGTAAGATGGTTCTAATTCATGTACGCAATATAAAGATCATAGATGTAATAACAAACTGCGATGGAACAAAATGTTGTGGCACCAAAGGGTAAAGCCTGATAAGGCGGTGAAAAGTGTCTTACAAAAATAACTATGAAATTTTGCTAACCGAAACATAAAGAAAAGTGTTTTCATTTGAATATTTTCGACTCATTTTTCGCTAGAAATCTGGCGTGCAAAGTATATTGTTTCTTGTTTTCATAAGGTATTTGAAGCTTACTGTGTTAATATTATATTTCATCCTCATAACAAATCATTTCAGAGATATGGAAACATTTTTGTTTAGAGTTTTCAACAATAATATGGCAATACGGAAGAATTTGAAGTTGACTTTTTGGCAAAGTTATCCTTACGTATGAGGTAAATTTGGTAAAAGTTCTATCAAAGCAATCTGTTTAAGGTCAATTTTCACCGCCTTATCCGGCTATAACTTTTAGTGCCAACAAACCTTATTTTCTGTTCCCTTCTTAATAATAATAATAATAATAATAATAATAATAATAATAATAATAATAATAATAATAATAATAATAATAATAATTATTATTATTATTATTATTATTATTATTATTATTATTATTATTATTTCCTATTGTAATATTTGTTATTGTACAATCATTTCTTATTTAGATTTAAATCTAAACTACTATCTAAACTACTACTAGATTTAAATCTAGGTTTATCGGGAAAATTATTAATGTGTAACACTTTCGCCAACTATCCACTTGGCGTCAAGGGGCGCTTTATCTTACTATCATCAGATATAGTGTTTTCTGAACTATAGTGTCAAATATACTAACACCAGACATAATGTTGAATGAAACCAAATGGTATCCGCGGAACAGTGAAAGTTAAAAATTTTTGCAATAAATGTATTGTTTTGCTTCGCCAGTAGTTTAATTTAAATAACAATAATAATAATAAACATTTAGTAGTGCCACACGAAACTATTAACTAGAAATGTGAAGCGTTTACTGTGAATAACTTCTTGAAATAACAAAACTCGTTACATTTGTTATAACACTGCCTACCAGTTTCTGTTTGTCTGCGGATTTGTTCTGTCTTGACAAGAATATATGTTTCTTGCATTTCCTTTATGCATTTTCCTTCTGTTTATAGATAGAAACACAGAAAAAATATGTTTTCTCCTACTTTCTTACGATACTAAACTCTTACAGAAACGAAAACAGTTTTTCGTTTCAAAGTTGCATGCAAGAAAGTTGTATAGGACAGAACAAATGTTACTGGGGAATATCGTAGTGTTTACAAATATTATTGTTTTTACGCACTGGATTGAGTAGGTTTTAGGAAACTACTTTTTGCGATTGGCAGTAAGGAATATTACGGCAGAAAGTATGCCACAGAGACTCGAGTTGTGATTCAAACAGAAAGAAATCCTGTGATATAGTCATGTTTCTTTTGATTCAAATATTAAAGGATATTTTGGTTTAAAACCGTAACATTGAAAATGTGTGCGTTAGATTAGAACAGTTTGTTGTATATCATATGTCGCTCTAAACATTTACAAGATTTCACATATTCTATACTTTGCTAAGATTTATCGTTCTAAAGAGATTTTTAGCAAAATTTTGGGTTCTCGGTTTCCTCACTCCAAAGTAGAACCTACATAATGATGAATATTGAAGGTTGCATATATCGTGACCTCAATGAACCTTGTAATGTTATATAAAGGCTATATATAATATATAATTTTGAATATTTCGGTATTATCATCATATTGTACGATATAACATTTTGTATAAACTACTCCAAAACTGCATTACCACCTGCAATTCTTATTTTCCTGTAATAGTAGACAACCCAAACATCAAGGACGTTGGATTGGTTGAGAATACGAAAGGCATTGGACCACATCTGAATTTTGTTACAAATATATCAGTGTGGTAAACTGCAGAGAAGATAATAAAATAAATAGTTAAGAATTCCGGATTTATTATTGTGAGGGGAAATGGATGAAACAAATAGTTACAAAATTATGTTACTTAAGCAGTTGCAGCAAGATGAATGGTAAGAAACACATATCAAAAGAAAACGATTTCCTTTTTTTTTCAAAACAAATTCAAAAAAGAAAAAAATACATAATGTAAAGGTTTAATATAAACGCCTCCAACAAAAATCCACATGAAACGGAAAGAGAGAAAAACGCAGACTAAGGGACTAAGTAGACTTCGGGGCCTCCTCCAATTGCTGTAATAATGATAATAACAATAATAATAATAATAATAATAATAATAATAATAATTATTATTATTATTATTATTATTATTATTTTTATTATTATTATTATTATTATTATTATTATTATTATTATTATTATTATTATTATTATTATTATTATTATTATTATTATAGAAAAATAATTTCCTTAACAAATCTCTGATTTTGTCTAACAGAATGTCTGTATATAGCGATCATAGGTGCAGTTTTTGTCAATGAGCATTCTTAAAGGCGAAATGGGATGGAAATCTCACAGAAAAAGTAACAAAAAGATCTTTTGATAAATTTTTGGTCAAAGTTCGAAGCAACTGTTTTTGACAGATGCTTTTTTCTTTCTTTTCTCGATAAGAGAAAAGTCTTGGCGTCTGCGAAAATACAGTACATAATGCAAACTGACAGTGCTATTTGTGGTAATAAAGAAATTGTCATTGAAGACATTATTGTAAAAATTAAATTTTCGTTTTCGGTTTCGGTTTCGTCACCCATCGCAAGAATTAGAGGCCCCTATCCCTCATCCAGAAGATCGATATCGAAAATTTAATATATGGATATATCCATGTTCATATATTTGCGATATCGAATTTTGATATGTCAATATGGATATCGACGATATCGAAATATCAACATTTCGCACTGGCCTAGATCAACAAATGATGCTTCAAATATACTGGAATCAATAAAATTTAAATGTGTTCTTGTATTCCGTATCCAAGGTTGAAGGGGAAGAGGGGGAACCCGAACAAACAATTTAAGCCAAATATTTGTTAAAATAACAATAGTAATACTTCACCATTAGTAGAAAACTATTACTGTAATTTATCTTTTACCTCTGTTTCTGATTGTCATCAGAAATCAGCGACAGTACACACACTTTACATAGTATTGCAATATACTCTATAGGTTTTCACAACTAACCAAATCGGAAGATGAAATTCTTGTGATAATAAAGTGGAATGTTCTACATAATAATCATACTTTATTCAGTAAATCTAGAAGTGATTTTGACACATACTCAGAACTAAAAGGTTAATAGAACTAGAAGTTTGAGATTTAATTCCCTTTTTCCCTCACACTAACAGACGTCTGCATTTTGCTGAGATTGTAATTGTTAATATAAAATTCCCCTATTCTTGATTAATTCTTTCTAATGTGATATCGAGGTAATCCTTACCAGAAAGAGTAAAGTTTGTCGACTCTCTGATCCCGATAGTTTGTTAAAAGAGATATCACAATTCATGTTTTTATTTCTTCGTTCCAAAACACTTCTAACGGACTAAATTCATGGCGAATTACTGAACTTATACACTCCGCATAATAAAGAGACCGCAAACAACTTGCAGCTACACCATTCAATATATATTTTTTTATCCCACAATCATGGCTAGTTGGGTAGACTCACCTCTCTCCTCCTTTACTCTCTCCCATATTAAAATCAGTAACAACATATGCACAATTTTAATTTCAAAATATATATGCTAGTGTCAACAAAGTGATTTAATGAAAATGAGAGGAAACGAGGTTCATAAGTTGATGTAGAGAGAAATTTAAACATATCTGAATTAAAAATTGAAAGCAAGAGATATCTGTTACAGGTACGAAAGCAAGAGAGAGAGAAAAAAGAAGATAGAAGAACAAAAAAGGGGAACACACATAAAAATATTAGATTTAAACATAAAAACAAAAGAATCTAACCTTATAAAGTTCCGTTACCCGAAATCTAATGGCAATATGAAAATAACGTTTTCTTCGAAATGAAACTCTCAGAATTATTCGAATAAATACGTAGAGAATGTTTCAAAAGTTCATTAAGACACTCTCAAAATGAATAACAAACTTGCTGAACAAATTAACCTCCTAAAGTCCTTGTTTGGAGTGTACACATAAGGTCCTCCTTTCCATTTGGACCCATTATGCTTTGTTCATGTATATACTTAAATGGTGGAGCAGTAAAGTGATTTCACTTGTTTACGTATCTACGCTAAAGCATCTTGACTTGTGTACTAAGGCTTTGTTCATTGTACAAGGGCGTAGAAATGAAGTATATGCACATTTCACTCTATGGCCTTGTACACTCCGCATCAAAAAATTGCGACAGCTAACGCCGTGCAGCTAGACCACCCAACATACACCCTCTTATCCCATTATCGTGTCATGTAAAAAGACCCTTTCTCTCTCTCCTCCTTTCTTCTCTCCTATAGTAAAATTAGCTAACAGCATCAGCGCAATTCTTATTTCAAACTACACATGTATTAGTTTTGATAAAATGAAATAACACCGAGACGAAACAAGATTCATATGTTGATGTAGGGAAAACCTGGAACACGCACAATGAAAAATAGAAATCAATGGGAATCTATTACACAGAGATTTATAAATTAGGCAAAGAGAGAGAAAGGAGAGGAGAAGAAAAATAAAAGGGAGAACGATTAAAACTGTGGAATTCAAATGTATTAAAAAAAAGTAACCTAACATTATAAAGTTCCGATTCCAGAAATCCAACAGTAATATAGAAATAACATGTGCTTTTACATATTTTTTGAGACCTACTCGAATATACAGAGGATGCTTTAAACATTCATTACGTCACTTTCATAATGTATAGCATACTCAATTTCAAGTAGAACTGTAGATCTCCGAGACACATCTGAGATAATGTCAAAAGTTTAGCACACATGCTTTGTTTCCGCGTGCTTTGATTGCAAATTCGGTAGTGTTCATTGGACGTACTGTTCCAAAATGCATTCTAATAAACCCTGTAGATAGCGTTGGTCATATCCTCCATTTCAGACTACAAATACAAAACTGAACAAAACAGCAAGAAAAGAACGAAACGAAAAGAAAAGAGAAAGAAAGAAAGAGAAAATAGTAGACAATTCTATTTTGCTGTTAAATTTCTATCAGAAATACCCATATTAAAAGTCCGAACTGTATCGTAACGAAAAGTTATAAATGTGGGAGAGGAAAAGTTTATATTCCTCATAGATGTTGCATGTTTGAAATTTCAACGTAAAAACATTGAATTATAGGATGGGAAAAAATTTTGTGTCGAACTAGTATAAATAAGATTTATTTTCAAATAACCAAAGAGTTACCATTTTCTAGTTTTTTTTTGAAGAGTTATCTGTTCCGAGCATCCAGCATTGATTTAATGTGTTCCGGATATAACGTAATTTTCACAGATAGAATGAAAACGCTAAGAACTCAAACGGATCATCATGTCAGTCGGGTGTTGTTAGTTAGGATATAGACCACACATTCAAATTCTTAGTGACCCGGTAATTCGACTTAGACTCGGTAACCCAGAGGATAAAAAGATATTTTCTTTTTCTCTTGCGTTTAAACAGTATTTCTGTCAGAGATGAACAGCACTAGAGATGTTATCCCCAGAACAGGAAAAACATGACGCCGAAGTTAACAGTTAATTTGATTCTCCAGATCCGGTATATCGGGCTCTTGCTTCGTTTTAACTTTGGAACATGAAGTGCGTGCGTGCGTGAAGTGCGTGAGAAAAGGGGGAGAAGTGGAAGATATAAAGACAGGATAGGGAAACATCAAGACAGAGAGATAGAGGATGAATATAAAAATGAAACATTCTTATCATTACAGTGTATTATATAGAACGCGCACACGGTTTCTTTGAATTATCGCCAGTGATGAGTGGTAAATTCTGCATCAGAAGGTAAATCTTTGCAGCCATTATTTTATGTGAAAAAACGTACTACCTGATGGGGAATCGAACCTAGATTTACCATTTCGAAGTCGGGCACTTTACTGCTACACCACGGATTGCTTTAGCGAAATCTTGTTTAACAAATGGTGTAGTGTTTCTTTTTGAGAACGATTACACGAAAAGTGTATACTGCAGATCAATGATGTGTTAGGAATGTCCTGGTAATTCTCTTGCCCTTTTCCAACCAGCATTCGTAAATCGTCTCAATCATGATACAGGTGTTTGCTTCCACATTCTTATATATCGCTTCTCCAGTATAAGTTGATTCTTCACAATCACTTTGTAAAAAAATTAAATTGGCGTAAAGAGGATTTGAACCTATGTTCGATAGTTTTATTATTCAAAAGGCCATTACGTTACCCCTACACTATCAGTTTTATTATTTCCTTACAGAAATTACAGAAATTACAAACTAGAAACAAGCACGTGAGTCAAACAGAAACAACTGATAATTAAGGACAAAAGGAGGCTTAGTCCTGCTTACTATATTACATAAGAACACACATACTATATATCACATATGAATATGATATGACATAAAAAATGCCATTTGTTATTCTTAAAGAGAGGAATGTGCTTTATTGCAAAAACACTTCTAATAACCGGCTAAAAAGGTGTCGGTCCCCGTCCGGGGTATATATCTTTCGACGTGTGCGTTTGAAAAATTCAAAATACGTGCGTGCATCTAACAAGGTTGTGAAGCGCCGAAAGTATACGTGAGTCCTGGCAACAAGAAACAGAACCGCTCGATGTTTAGTTGGGGGGTAAAAATGAAAATCAAGGAATAACATATATTGCACCGTGAAGTGTGAAGGCGAGCGACGGGTGATGCGTCCCAACACATCCAGCATGGTGTGGCAGATTGATTGCGAGCCGACACAGTGTGTATATCGATGAACTAATGTGTCTTCTTGCTGGCAGTGCTCGCATAAGGCATCTGGGGCTCGTTGAATCCCACAGAGACGAGCCCGTGTTGGGAGAAGTTGATGTACTACCTGAAGCCACAAAACCTGCATGTACTCAGGTATAACAGGGTTAGATATATTAGACCACACCTGCGGCCAATCTACGTGTGGATACAGCTGGGGTACTCGTAAAATAGTGGTAGAGGAAGAGTGTGCGGTGAGTGTCCTATATAACGAGCGCGCATTGTGTGGTAGAAAGTAGAGGAAATTCCCGGAATAATTCCAATATCGGATAAATGTCTTGATATATGCCTAACACTTATCAATGAATTGAATAAAAGGAGTGTTTTGCGGTTGACCATAATCCTTCCAAAAACAACTTACCCAATGGTTAGTGATAGAGCTGGGAGATAAGAGCGCCGCAGAAGTGACAGCCATAAACAACGTTTGGCATTTGAGACGAATATGGAGTAAGCCCAATTCTCCAGCAAAACGAGGCAAATAAAGGGATTCAAGGGGAATGCGAAAATAAAAACCTCGCCAAATAAGCCAAAGGAATAAGGATTCAAATCGTTTGGCATAAATTTCTGGAAGAGGAAAAAACGCGCTCTATACCACAACTTAGACACAACAAAAATATTGATAAAATGAATTCGGTGAAGTTAACGGAGTCTACGGAATCGCTGTGAGTAGAATAACTTACGAATTTGCGTTAAGAGGGGAGCTCATACTTCATCAAAGTTGGGAGTTGGGTTAGACGGAAAGGGGATTCCTAAAATAGTTAGTGAAGTGACATGCGGTACAGCCGGAGAAACCAAGGGGTCCTCTGGGAGCTGGAAACCATTAAAAGACAACATCTGTGTTTTCGTATCGTTATACTGCAAACCCGAGCATCGGGAAAAACGGGTCAGTATAGGAAACACGCCCTGGAGGGAGACAGGATCAACTCCTATTTTGGTCAAATCGTCGGCATACCCAAATATGTTTTGACCGCGGAACAGGGAGGGTCTATTCGAAGACAACATGGCCAAACGATGGAGAAGCGGGTCTAAAACCAAAGCAAAAGAACGGAGCTAAGACAGCACCCCTGGCGCAGGCCGCGTCGCAAAGAAATGTTTGGGGATAGATGTCCATTTATTTAAAAGCGGAAGTGAACCTGTTGATATAGATTATGGTTTACCTGTTCAAAAAGAGTGGGAAAACCCCAAGAATGAAGCGTCAGATTGAGAAACTGATGGTATACAGATTCATTAGCTTTGGCTAAGTCCACGGCGAGTGCGCCAGCTGGAACATTGCGAAGGTGATAATACGCAAATAGATCGCGCAGGGAGCGAAGCATGTGTTGGATGTTATGCGTAGTGATCGGTAAATTGAAGGGAAGATATTTTTCTGGAATATTACCTGGATATATTCCCGGGAAGATTCCCAAAATGGGAATTTATCCGGGAATTTATGTCCAATCAGAAACAAAATTGCATTCTATTACTATATTATGATTTCAAAGTTAAATTAATTTTTATATCACAGCATATTATTACTCTTGTCCAGAGAGAATTCTTTAAAATATATATTCTGAACGGTACTATGTTACTTTATTATATTTAGAGAGTACGCATAAATGTATATTTATTTACAATATGTTCTATCAATTAAATATGTGTGAAAAATATATAGTAAATTATATAGTAACAGTTTAAATTTATATGTAAGTGGAATTGCCCAACTTGACTCTTTTACTGATATTATAAACATATTAATTTATAAATGTTATAAACCAATTAGATTGGGTAAATATTAGAAGATACATGTCTCACCAATTTATCAACATTTGCGCATACAGATTTATGTTCACAAAATTTTCAAGACACTTACTTATCTTTATATTTTAGCACGTAACATTGCCAAACACGACCTTTCATTCTACCTATTTCTCGTAATTCCGTACGTTAATTCACATGTAAAAGAAGTCCAAGTACCTCTTCCGAAATTCGAGTCACAGAGAGGAGACACACAGACGTCTGTTACTAATCGTAGTTCAGGGTTTATTAATAGTATTTCATCTCTATTTCTACATAATTCTAAATTACTTTACAAAATGGTTCCTTTTCATCATTTGTAAATTAGTACCTTGCTAATTTTGTCTGTTCTTTAGGATTGGGGGCCAGCTTTTGCACCTAATTTTTTCCGATATTCTATTCCGATGCGGTTGTTTTATGGCTTTATACGTTAAATTACGTTACCAACGTTAAATTCAGACAGCAGCGAGCGTTACGAATGAAAGCGAGTTAGAGCCCCGCATGGCACGTTGTTTTCTACCTTCGTTACCAACAATTCACTTTCTTTTCTCACATAAATCACTTCCATTTACCTTTCCGTTTTGTATAAATCCCCTACTTCCCTAAAAATTGTGTTCGATACTTCCTTGAATACTTAAGCATCACTATCAACTCATTTCTTCCGTAAACCATCCTACTTTTTGCTAGTTTTGGCCCCCCAATACTAAACAATTACCTTACTTTTTAGTGCAAATGGAAATGGAACTTAAAAACTCTGAGGTGGAGAAATTTCACAAAATATGTAAATTAATATATGTGAATTAATATACAATCTAACAGACGTTCTGTAGTAAAATATATTGGTACCCCTATGAGTTAATTGAGAACCCCACTATTGTTTTTATAAAAAGATTACTTCATTTACTAATATTTTTCGGGTACCTTTAATAATGCACACAGCTGTGTCGAATAGGGAAAACTGTATGTCAATATCTAAGAAAAGAACCGAGATTTTAAGAATTGTATTTTTGATGACGTCATAAATATAGAGATTCTTTTGGATATGGCCTATAGGTTTTTAGTGTAAGGAGGAGAATTTTCACAAAGCTGATATATGTACATTAATATACAATCTAATACACGTTCTGTTTTAAAATATGATGGTACCTGTATGGGTTAATTGAGAACCCCAAATTATTTTCTACAAATTCATTACTCCATTCATTAGTTCTATCGGGTACCTTATACAATGCACTCAGCGGAGTCGAGTACTGAAAATTGCATGTCAATATCTAAAAAAGGAACCGAGATTTTAAGAATTGTATTTTTGATGACGTCAAAAATATGGAGATTTTTATGGATATCGACCTTTGTGTTTCTACTATAAGGAGCAGAAATTTCACAAAACTAATTTATGTGCATTAATTTACAATCGAATAGACATTCTTTAGTAACATATGATGACAAACCTATGGGTTAAATGATAAACCCCACTACAGTTTTATAAAAAGATTACTTCATTTACTAATTTCTTTCGGCTACCTTAAAAAATGCACTCAGCTGTGTCGAATACTGAAAACTGCATGTCAGTATCTAAAAAAGGAACCGAGATTTTAAGAATTGTAATTTTGATGACGTCAAAAATATGGAGATTCTTATGGATATGGACTTTTGGGTTTTTACTATATAGAGCAGAAGTTTCACAAAACTAATATATGTGCAGTAATATACAATCGAATAGACATTCTGTAGTAACATATGATGATATACCTAGTGATGGGTAATTACCCGGGAAGATATTTTTCTGGAATATTCCCAGGGAATATTCCCGGAAAGATTCCCAGAAATAGGAACTTTCCGGGAATTAATGTACAATCACAAAGAAAATTGCATTCTATTACTATATTATGATTTCAAAGTTAAATTCGTTTTTATATGACAGTATATTAATACTGTTGTCCCCAGGGAAGTCTAGAATGTATATTCTGAACGATTTTATGTGTTTTTACTATAGAGTGTTTATGTGTTTTTAGAGAGTACGCAAAATGGTTATTTATTTACAATATGTTCCATGAAAGTAAATATGTTTTAAAAATGGTAAGTCCACATACTTTGAAACCGCTAAACTGTTTAAGTTTACATGTTAGTGGACTTTCTAAACTGCTATTAATGTTATAAACATATTAATTTTTTAAATGTTATAAACAAATTAGGTTGGGTAACTGCCAGAACACAGATGTCCCACCATTTTGTCAACATTTCCGCATAAATATGTATGTTCACAATATTTACAAGATACTTTCCTGTATTTATAATTTTGCATGTAACATTGCCACATACGACTTTTCTTCCTGCCCATTTCTCGAAATTCCATGCATTAATTTACATGTAAAACAAGTTCGAGTACCTCTTCGGAACTTCGAGACAGAGAGAGGAGACACACAGACATCTATTACTAACGGTGGTTCAGGGTATATTAATAGTACTTCATTTCTATTTCTACATAATTCTACATTACTTTAAAAAATGGTTTCTTTCCAACATTTGTAAATGAGTACTTTGCTACTTTTAGCGATTGTTTAGCTTTGGCGGGTCAGATTTTCCAACTACTTTTTTGCAATATTCTATTCCGATGCGGTTGTTTTATGGTTTTAAACGTTGAATTACGTTACCAACATTAAATTTAGGCAGCATTGCCGAGCGAGCGCCAGGGTTATAGCACCGCAGGGCACGTTGTTTTCTATCTTCGTTACCAACAATTCAGTTTCTTTTCTCACATAAATCACTTCGACTTACCTTTACGGTTTGTAGAAATCCCCTTACTACCCTACAAAAACGTGTTCGATACTTTCTTGACTACTTGAACATTACTATCAACTCATTTATTGCGTAAATCATCCAACTTTTTGTAGTTTTGGCCCCCAATACTAAACAATTACCCTACTTTTTAGTGCAAATGGAAATTAAACTTATTAAACCATATTATTTGTTATATAAAGTACTCTCAATGAATCTTACGGTTTTAACCTCCAAATTATTTAAAACCTAGAAGTATGTCATAATATATTAAAATAACGTTATTAGTCCTATAGTTTTTTAATTTGGAAGATAAAGTAAAGGAATAGAAATAATTTCCTTCACGGGAATTTATAGGCCAGGGGAAAAACCCGCGAATATTCCCATTTTTAAATTCTTTCCCACCGGGAATATTCCCACTGCCCATCACTAGTTATGCCAGTCATGTAGCGCTGCTTGATACGGGCTAATGTATTTCTGAATAATAGGACAAAGTCTGGCAGCAAGAACTTTCGTAAATAATTTAAGGTCCACCGGTAGAAATGACAGCGGCCTATAATCGGTTACGACTCGCGCAGTGGAGGACTTTGGAAGGAGTACAACAATAGCTGTGTTTTGAGAAAAGGGGACCCCAGATAACCATGCATTAAACAGGGAAACTAGTATACGGCTAAGACGAGACCAAAAACGTTTATAAAAAGCAAAGTTCAGACCGTCAATCCAAGGGCAGCTACTGTCTTTGGTTCCTCGAAGAACAGAAAAAATCTCATCCGCAGTGATAGGACGTGTTAAGGCTTGAGAGTCAGTCTCTAACAACTTGTGAGGCAGAGCAGACAAGAATTCCGGGGCGTAGAGAGATCAGGAATCTGAACACTTGTAAAAGCTTTATAATGCCTTGTGAATTCTTGGAGTATTTGTAACGGGTCAGAAACAACCATTCCACCCGCCGTTAGTAGGGAGTCAATGTACGTAGCTTTTCGCTTCCGAAACAGAAGATGAACTTGGTATATGGAGGCAGTTTCTTCCGGAAAACAATGATAAAAATCCTCCGAAAAATATGCTTGTATTGTTGCATTTGAATCTAGTTGACGCAACGGACTCTTAAGTTCCTGAATTCGGATCCTGTTAGCCAAGGTCGGAGAGGCAGCCCATAACTCGCTGAGAGCTCGATAGAAAAATTCTGAAACCGTTCGGTCTTGTTGTTGTGGCAATTTACCGCACCATTGGAAAAAACTACGGATTTTAGGTTTTCCGCATAAATGCCACCATGTATCAACATTGGGGAAATGTCGTTGCATCTTACACCAATACTCAAAGCGTGTCATAAATCCGTCAATCACGTCCTCACGGGACAAAAGCGCGTTATTAATCTTCCAATACGAGGGACCTCGTCCAGCGCGAAGAGAAAAAGGAAGCTTAAAGGCTACTTCAACCGCAGCATGATTTGACAAAGGGGGCAAGAGGGTTAAAAAATGAAGCACTGCCTTACATAAAGGATCTGTGACATACAGCC
Organism: Thermobia domestica; assembly: GCF_964235325.1. Lineage (NCBI taxonomy): Eukaryota > Metazoa > Arthropoda > Insecta > Zygentoma > Lepismatidae > Thermobia > Thermobia domestica. The sequence continues at coordinate 154,592,677 of NC_137457.1, forward strand.
TATCTAGGTGGCTCTTACAAGGGAACTTTCCAAAAATGATAGTTGCAGGGAAAGATGTGACCTATGCCAATTGAAAGAGCTGTAACAGAAATGAGCATTCCCAAAAAATTAGCTGCCCATAGCAATAGGTTCAAGAAATATAAGGGGTGGAAGTATGGGAAACAGCAAGGTTGGACAAGGGAGGAAAAGTGCAAATTCCGAAAAAAAAACGGGGGCACGGCAAAATACAATGTTGACAAGTGATGTATAGAAAGAGACTTGCCACAATAGGGAACAAATGAAGGCCACCAGTGGGGTTAACAGTGTTTGCCAATTGCAATGAAAAGTACATGTTTTGCAAAGAGCACTATATGAAGTGAGTGCAATATTCAATGTCAACCTGTCATGTAGAACATAAGATATGACGTGTATAATCAGTGCTATAATCTAAAAAAGAAAATAGAAAAACAGAAGTACGAAAAATACGGAAAAGACGCAGTTGACCATAATGCGCTACATTTGATCACGAGCTATGCATATTAGAATGAACAAAACAAGAAAGCACCAGCTATGTAGGAAACCGACGTACCTAGAGTCGAAAAGAAAAACGAGTTCCAAAGTTGGCAACACTGACCATGAAAAACCAGACAAGTCTAATATAGTTAGGCCACTCGCTTCACAAAAAGAAAATTCCGGCAACAGGCATCACCCGGAATACACCAATGCTGGAGTGATTGAGGCAATGTCAAGTCGCGAAACATGAAATGGTTGGGTTGAACCAACAACCGATAATAGAAGTAGTGAATATTATGTCATTGTTGGGTCGTATGTGGGTATATACAGGGTGTCCCACCAAACTTTGTGACCTGAAAGACTTGCGAAACGAACAAAAATGTGACGGATCCAGTTGTGCAGGAATGTAACAATGTCAGTTGGGTGATAAAAGTCTGGGAGAAGCAAGTGCCCCCAGGATCCCCATCATAGGGCCCCAGGAGCCAACTTCAAACTTTCAAATGGCAACAGGGACCGAGTGGTACCTCTTTCGATAGATCACGGAATGTGCAACAACACCTATAGGAAACATTTGCTATATGAACCATGGTTTTCAAAATGGCCGCCATAAATATATGTTGTGTCTTAACATGGCATCGAACATTGTGATCTCAAATTACTGCGAAGCGAAAAGAGATGCTGCAAATACAATTGCACAGGAATGTACTTATGTCGAGGGCCAAGAAAACTTTGTAACAAGCAAGTCCCTCAGGGCCGTGGTCAACCGCAACATTTCAAATGGGAACAGGGGGCGGATGATATTTCTTTGGATAGATGCAACACCACCTATAAGAAACATTTGTTATATGAAGTTCGGGTTTCCAAATAGCCGCAAAAAATGCACGTTCTTCTTGTCACCGAGCAGATATTTTTGGCGGCCATTTTGAAATCCCATATAGTAAATATTTCTGATATGCGTTGTTGCATGCATTTCATGTTCCCCGATTTGACATTGCCTCAATCACTCCAGCATCGATGTATTCCGGGTGATGCCTGTTGCCGGAATTTTCTTTTTGTGAAGCGAGTGGCTATATTAGACTTGTCTGGATTTTCATGGTCAGTGTTGTCAACTTTGGAACTCGTTTTTCTTTTCGACTCTAGGTACGTCGGTTTCCTACATAGCTGGTGCTTTCTTGTTTTGTTCATTCTAATATGCATAGCTCGTGATCAAATGTGGCGCATTATGGCCAACTCCGTCTTTTCAGTATTTTTCGTACTTCTGTTTTTTATTTTCTTTTGTTAGATTGTACTACTGATTATACACGTCAGATCTTATGTTCTACATGACAGATTGACATTGAATATTGCACTCACTTCATATAGTGCTCTTTGCAAACCATGTATTTTTCATTACAGTTGGCAACACTGATTACTCCACTGGTGGCCTTTATTTGTTCCCTATTGTGGCAAGTCTCTTTCTATACATCACTTGTAAGCATAGTATTTTGCCGTGCCCCCCCTATTTTGCGGAATTTGCACTTTTTCCTCCTTGTCCAACCTTGGTGTTTCCCATACTTCCACCCCTTATATTTCTTGAACTTATTGCTATGGGCAGCTAATTTTTTGGGAATGCTCATCTCTGTTACAGCTCTTTAAATTGGCATAGGTCACAACTTTCACTGCAACTATCATTTTCGGAAGGTTCCCTTGTTAGTAGACAAACAGCGATATGTCATCAAATGCGGAGAATTTGGAACAAAACGAGCATCATGTAACTTCATGGCACGCACAAGCTCAACTAGTGATAGGCAGGGGCTGAGGGGGAGGGGGAGTCCCTAGGATCTATCACCGTATTAAAGTCACTCAGCATTATACCTTGATCGAAACAAGGGGGAATGATAAATGGTAAGGTCGTTCCAAAAAACTCATCCCTCTCTCTAATTTTAAGAAATCCAGAAAAAGCATACAAATGCACTAAGCACTAAGCACTAAGCACTAAGATAATACAGAAAATGTAGAAAAAGCACTAAGATAATACAAATGTCTGAGATATAACATATAAATGCTCTACCATCAGGTGAGAGCAATACACGATCATAAACTAAACCTTTTCTTACAAATATCGCGACTCCTGTGGTTGTTTCACAATTAATAATAGCGTGATAATCAGGGAGAAAATTGAAAGAATGAAAAGTCACTGCAGTGAGACAACATACATCAGGACGGCTGCGCTCTATAAACTGCTTTAATAACGCTAAATTTGAGGCTGAGCTAACTCTATTAATATTAAGTGTTAGAAGGGTGAATGCGTTTAACATGGGCATGCTCTTAGGCACTATGAAACAACACATATTACAGTACTTACTTGAAAAATCCGTAGAAATATTGGGAGAAGAGGCCACATCAAAGGCAGCAATCCGGCCCACTTGTAAACTACTAACAAGAAAAATAAGGAAACCAGAAAACCATGCATAACATGCGAATATAATTCAACACAGAAACACCGTTTTTATCGTATCGTGAAAAGGAAACAAACCATTAACACTCGCTGCAGTTCTGAGTCAGATGTGGATCGGACTTGCGAGACTTGGTCACGTGAACTGGGCTGTTTTGATCGTTGTGAAACACACTGGGAAGCAGATTGATCATTCTTTTTAGGTGTTGACCTTGAAACTCTGCGACGTTTTTGTGCGAGAGAGAATCAGATTCCTCGTAAATAGCACTCTGTGAGAATGTAGGAAGAACAAGAGTTTCATTTCCACCTGTCATAGATTCAGCCAAGACTGATGTAGCATTTTGAATTGTAAATCTTCGAAACTTCCGGTAGGTATCGGCGTATCGGTAGGTTCCTTCGGGGGTGCAAGGAGTGTGGGCCCTTCCATCTCGGGCTTGAATGGTTGGTATGACGAAGGGCCATCTGAACGGAGAGGTAGCTCAGAAAAATTATCATCAAGAATAGGGTTAACCCTCGCAGGGCCGGACGGGAGGTCCGAGGAAGCCTCCGCCCAGCGATTCACAAATCCTGGGGTGGGAGCAGGACGCGTCACTTTCCCTATTTCCGGTCATCTGAACAGATACAGCGTTAGGTTTCACACCCCATGAAACCGGTTTTTTCTTGACTGGGCAGCTGGACACCGTGTGGGAGACAGTCTGGCAAAAAAACAGGTGATAGGTTGTCCCTCATACGAGACGCTCATTTTATAACCCTGTGGACTTCTAACACTGCGAGAGCACTTCAAGTGGAAAATCATAAACACGAACCATTTTCACTGGGTCTTCAGCTGGAACAATGCGCACAATGCTTGTATTACTATCGGCATGCTGAAAGGACACTGTATCTGGAACTGTCGAGGAAAATTGGTGATAAGCCGTAATAGATTTAAATTTGATGTAGATACTATAAGACTCGAGCTGTGAGGCACAAATTTGCTCAAAAATACATGGAAAATTATCAATTAACCATTGGTAGACAAGGCTCGAATGGGGTCGAGAACTCCGGTATCTCTTATCAAACATGAGTTTGTATTGTAATTCCTTCTTATATGGCATCGAACTAGAATCAATACAAAACGTAAACTAACTACACTGGAGTATCATAACACCAATGAGATAAAGTACACCTCAACTAACGTCTATTAACAATTCACAGCATGTGTGGATAAAGCAAATACTCACTCCCGGCACTCCTGCAATCTGCAGTGCTCCAAGGCTCGAGCGAAACTTTACTATCATGCAATGTGAAATTATAAGCCAAATATTACGTACTTTAGCCCTGATCTTTAGAATGGACCGGCTTCTTCCTGTAACGTTTTTTGCACCAAAGTGCACAATCAAATTGATTTATTCGACGGCCTAGAGACAAATTAGTGTCCACTGATAAAGAAAAAACATACAAACGGGGAAAAATAAAGAAATAAAACATATTTTGCGGTAACTCCGTCATGCAAGTTCAAAGTTACGCAACTAATAATAATAATAATAATAATAATAATAATAATAATAATAATAATAATAATAATAATAATAACCTATATTATAATATTGAAAGTAACTATGTTTGTGACTCCTAATCTGTTGAGTCACCAGACCGATCTCGATCAAATTTTCACAATTGATAAGATTCGGACCTGGGAAGCTTTTTTATCATTTCATTTTAACGGTGAAACTTAGGGCTAGGAGGAGAAGAGGAGGGTTGATATAGAAAAATGAATAAAACGTAATGACCCCTGAACCATCAGACGGATCTCTATCAAACTTTCATTGTAGATAAGGTTCGGATCTGGGACGACTTTTATGATTTGAATTTGACTTTGCAACGTAGGGGCCGAAGAGAAGGAGAGGTATATGTAAAAAATGAAAATAAAAGTTACTGTCTTTGTGACGTCTTCACTCTTGAACTACCTGACCGATCTCGATTAAATTTTCAACATAGCTGAAGTTGGTACTAAGATGGTATTTATCTGTTCAATTTGACGATATATCTTAGGCTTTGAGGGAGGGAGGAGTTAAAAAGAATAAATAAAACTTGACAACTCGTGAAATTAAAATCAATCACGATCAAATTTTTAACATAGATGAGGTTCGGCCCTGAGATTATTCTTATCATTTCAGTTTCACGGGTTAACTTGGGGAGGGGAATGGAAAACTTAATGACTCTTGAACCACCAAACCAATCTCGATCATATTTTCAACCTAGATAAAGTTCAAACCTGAGATGGTTTCTGTCATATCATTTTGACGGTGTAACATAAGAGGTGGGGAGGAAAAGTGACATTTAAAAGAGAACGAAAAATTACCGGTATAAGTGGCGAATCTAAAATTTTCGGAATAGCTGAGATTAACACTGACACATCTGATGCTGTTTAAATCCAAATTCAGCTCCTCAACTTGGAGGAGGGGAATACATGAAAAAATGATCTATATAAACAATATCAGTATCCAATTCATAGATTTCCGGCTCGCTGAGATCAACAATGACACTGCAGGTGCCGTGCCCCACAACATACGATGGGGAAGGGATATATAAAACACATCGAAAATCACCGATATCAAAGACATTTAGTAATCCTAAACAGTGACTGAGTAACTGAACATAATACTATTTTTTCTCAACTTAACTCAAAGAAGCGGATAATTGATGTTAATAATAATAATAGTTATAAAGGTAATAATAATAATAATAATAATAATAATAATAATAATTATTATTATTATTATTATTATTATTATTATTATTATTATTATTATTATTATTATTATTATTATTATTATTATTATTATTATTATTCACATACTTTTGAACTTGCACGACGAAATTACTGCAAAATATGTTTTATTTCTGTAATTTTTCCTTGATTGTATGTTTTTCCTTCATTTGTGGGCACTAATTTCTCTCCAGGCGGTCGAATAAGTCAATTTCGTTTTGTACATTAGTTCGTTCTAAAGATCAGGGCTAAAGTATGTAATATTTGACTTGTAATTTCAGATGCCATGATAGTGTAAGGATATCGTAAAGGCCTTATGAATAATAAAGCTATCGAACGTAGGTTCAAATCAAGTTAAATTTTTTATGAAGTGATTGTGAAGAATCGACTTATCATACTGGACAACCAATACGTGAGAATGCGGAAGCAAACACCTATATCGTGATTGAGACGATTTAAGAATGCTGGTTTTAAAAGGGCAAGATGAATTACCAGGACATTCCAAAGACATCACTGATCTGCAGTATACACTTTTCGTGTCATCGTTCTCAGAAAGGAACACTACACCATTTGTTAAAAAAAGTTTGGCTAAAGCAATCGGTGTGTTGCTACAGACACTACAGACCAATTAAGTGTTACGAATTGTTCTAGTAAACCCATAACGTACTATTGGCCCTTTTCCAACCAACATTTGTAAATCGTCTTTACCACAGTACAGGTGTGTTCCACATTCTTACTGATTGCTTGTTTAATATCAGAAGTCACACTTCGATTCTTAACGATCACATTCTGAAAAAGGACTTTTATGTTGACCAGGACCCAAGTTTTGAACGTACACTGCTCGTGAGGCCAGGACGTTACCGCTATCTTACCCTGCTGCCTGAAGCTATAACTCAAATGTTACTAATTTCAGTTGTGCTCTTAGGAACGAACTGGCTTCTTTCTGTAAGATTATCTACACCAAAATGCACGCCAGAAAACCAATTAGTACACACTCATAAACAAAACTACATACAATCCAGGAAAATTACAGAAATAATAAATACTGTGCAAAAATTACGCAGTGCAAGTTCAAAAGTAGGCTAATAATAATAATAATAATAATAATAATAATAATAATAAATGTTTAGCTAAACTGTATAATGGTCATTTCAACGAATAATAACATCAATATGAGGGGGCAAACTAGCGAACATTCTTTCGAGATTACTCAGTTGTTCAGTTACTCTTCCTTTTCGAGAAAATCCACGCACGTGTGTTTATAAACCACAAAGTCCATATGACCTTAATCCATATGACATTAGATAGGTCGATCTTAGGTATACATAAAAGTCGGCGCCAGTACTAAGCATGTCGTTGAAGAATAGCTCATGCTTGTGTGCAGAGTTAGAAAAATATTTACGCACGTCTTGTGAGTATGGAAAGTGGCGTCTGAAGTATTTTTCATTTGGGGGGCAAACTGACTTTGAACAGCTTTTTTGAAAATAGACGTTCGAATATGACATAGGTAAGATATATTCATAATATGTATTGGTAATGTAACTTGGTTGAACGATAATAATAATAATATTAAAAATATCAATAATATAATGCAGCTGTAAACAGTTTCGAGAGGGTAAAATTTCCATCTACTAGAAATCTCTTGGTTTACATCGGTAAGATTAATAACTCAAGTGCCAGTTTTGTGCTGGATTGTGGCTATTACGAATTGTTTTCAATCACTTAATTCACAGTTAAAAATATATAAAATAGTAAAAATTGGACTACTTACAAAAATGCCTGTTTGTAACTACAATTTTCAACGAATTTAAAATGTTCGTTATTGAATTCGCTATGTCTGTCTATCTGTCTGTCCGTTTTTCTGTTATTTGTGAATTTTTCTTTCAATTTTAAATCTTGCTTTTGATACAGCATCAAAACCTATTAGAGAAAGTGATTAAATTTTTTGCGTCACTCTTACCGTTCCCGAAATATTGGCCAAATAATTGCCCACTTTCAGAGATTTAAGCAGGCATATCTCGGGAACCGTAAGTCATAGAGAGGTGATATTGCTAAGCACTATCTTAAGGATTATGTACGAATATTTTAGTACCAAATTGTAACTGGTGACCACTGCCCAACTGCATCTGGTTTGGCCAAGGGCCACCAGTTACTATCGGTACCATATTGTTTATCATCCTCTTAGGTCCGAGAAAAAAAAAAGAAGGTGCGGATAAAATATTTACTTTCACATCTAGGAACAATGACAATTATACTTACCGCTCCATCTCTCAATTCTTTTTAACTTCGTTATACATTTTATATATATATATTCTTAACTGCTGGAGAGGGGGCGCGGTGGCTCAGTGGTAGCCAGTGGGTGTAGCCGAGCGGTCTGAGGCGTTAGGCTGATGATCGTGAGGTGAAGCCCATTGGGGGTTCGAGTCCCTCTGTAGTAGCAAGGGTGGAATTTTAACTGTCCTCGATGTTTCTGTGTTCGTGTCCCTGTCGTGTCTAGTAGTCCTGAAAAAGTGGTTGAAGTAGAAAATAAGTCAGGAAGTTTTTTTAAGTGGTAGAGCGTTCACCTCCGGTGCTTGGGGTCCCTGGTTCGATCCCAGCTCGCGCCATGTGGACTTTGTGGTGGACAAACACCGTGCTCGTGGGTTTTCTCGGGGTTCTCCCGTTTCCTCCCACTTTCTTCATTTCACCATTTCATTCATCTCCCGTAATCACCGTCTCCTTTAGCCTAACCGGCATAACGGTGGGACGTAAAACTTAAAGATTTCATTTCGTTTTCTTAACTGCTGGAAAAGTCTGAACGGGCATTATTCGGACAATGCAATCCGCTTTTCTAATGTGCTCTGAATTTGTTTGCGGCCTTTTTCCAGTTCTTGAACCCTATATAGAGAAAAAAAAAACAATTCAGCTTCTTCTATTACCATTTTACTGTCAAACAAGATGCCTTATAAAATCGAAACACAAAACATAAATTCTGACTGCATCTAATATAACCAGGGAATATATGAAACCATTCCTCGCTACAAGATCGGCATGCAGTTCGTGAAAAATAGAAATCCTTCGTCGGCTGAGTTTTATTTTTAAAAAAGAAATTTCAAACTTTTTTGCCTTGATCGGTTACACATAATCTTCCCTCAAGTTCTTTAGACAAGTATTGTGTGGAATTTTGGGGGATTTGTTTTTGCAATTTGCCGGATTTCACCAATATTACCTGAACCAAAATTTTAACTCTGTAAATAATAATTGTGTGCTGAAAAATGTGTGCAAAGGTTCACCAACTAGTAATTAGACCATTGACTTTGTGGATTTAATTGGATTTGAATTTTATGCGCCTTTCAGGAAGTTTAGATATATCAGCCCTTCACTTGTGTAAGGGTTGACAGTAGATATGAGGCGGTATAGCTGACTGAGTTAGCAAAAAATTGAGCACGCAGTGGGAAACTTTTTTGGCCCTGGAAACGTTCCCTGGGGTCCTAAACCTTTGTAAACTATTATGTTGCTATATGCTCATGCTCTTGGACGCCTACTGACTGTAGAAACAAGATAAAACTTGCCATTTGCTCTTCTCGTCGTGTATTGGCTAGTTATTTGAACCCCCGCCCCTCCTGCGAAGCTAAGAACGAAAGCTTCTTGTAGGTTATGAACTGAAGCAGTGATATTCAATGATCGAAGCTTCCCACCAAATTGTATGAAATTGTTCTTAGTTGGTAAGGTAAATATTGTATTTCATGATTTTTTTTAAAACATGTTACGAGAAGTGGTATATGGAGATGCTCTCATAAACTGGGAGGTGAGTGGTTAGTTTCGAAACACATTCCCAAGGAAAACAATGATTAGTAATCAAAATCATGAAACATGCTGTTGCTAAGTAATAATCCCTGGGAACGTTTCCTGGGTGCTAGGTTGCTAAGATGAATATATTAGTTCATGATTGTTTTAAAATGACTTGGATTCCATTAACTGAGCATGATCTAATAGCGGAAGCTTCTCATAGCATTTCATAATGTCTTGACAACGTAGGATGAAAATTTGTATACTCAAGTCCCCCAGGGACTTGTGTTGCATGTAATGAGATATTGTTTTAAAACGCATTCCTATAGCACGAAAAACTGCAACGTCAATACCGTGGAAATTTAGTATTAATCGTATTGTTTTTAAACGTGAGATATTGTTTTTAAACACATTCCCGTAGAAACTGATGACTAGTAATCAAAAATCACTTATGCAGACAACCCCAAGATCAAATTATGTGAACGAGTTTGAATTTAGACACACACCTTAAGGTCACACGACAATTTAGATGTGGTCTGCGACCCCGATTATTGAAGACGTGTTTGATCTTGTCATGACACGTTTTATGGAATCTAATCCTCCGCTTGAAAACTGTAATAGTGTATTTGGTGAATCGTGTTCCGCTGTATTCTATAGCTGTGAACAAATGTGACACCGGACGTTTTTATTTAAAAAGTAAGTAAAAAGATAATACGAAAAATGTCACTGCCCGTGATTATCCCTAAAGGAATAAAACAGTATGTTAAGTCTTCATTTAGCCATAAAGTCAATCGAGAGAACAAGGAATTAAGTGTATTTACTTATAGCCTTTTCGTATTTCATAACGAGAAGGAATTCTAAAAAAGCACAAACACATACATATAAGCGAATTTGAATGAGCTGTGAATGTCTGTTTCCCGCCCTATCCTTCTCTTCGCTATACATTGAACTCAGAGTTAAAAAGTGTTTAGTTTTAAGAGCAAACAGATTAGATAAGATGCCTGAGGATATGTTTTGATGATTCGTATTTCAACTCTGTCACAGCTATCATGGAAAATGTCTCGAGTCATGTATAGAACAGATACTGCTTTGATGATATCATATCTACATAGCTGTCTGTATTATATGAGCGGTGATAATCAAATATTGAGGGCGCGAACTGGGAACGAAACAAGGAGCCACCGTACCTCTAAGTGAATGATAATAGAATAAAATGTGGAACGAAAGAAAAAATGAAATGAAATCTTTGACTTTTACGTCTCACGTTTATACCAGCTAGACTAATGAAGAGAAATGAATGAAAAATGGTGGAATAAGAAACTGGGAGGAAACGGAAGAACCCCGAGGAAACCCACGCACATGGTGTTTTTCCATCACTAAGTTCACTTGGTGGGAGCAGGATTTGAACCCGGGACCCAGTGCACCGGAAGTGAACGCTTTACCATTGAGCCACTGTTTCCTCGGGAACGAGAGAGATGTCAAACCACAGCACTCATGCAATGAGATTTTGTACACCCCATGAATGTTTTAACAATGATCATTTTCCCTATACGCATGAAACATAAACAAAAGTGTATATCTGTCTGTTTATCTTTGTGTAAGTATGTATGTGTGTCTATGTTCTCTGGGGATCAGAAAAGTGAACCGAAAAGTTATCATTAATTTGATCATGGTCTCAGATTAAGACAAAGCAAAGATATGTGTGTTTTAGCAATTGATAATATCATAAATTTAAATAAAAACTGTATATAGTCTGTCTATTTTTCTATAAAGCACGTAACCGTTCCACTGAATATTCCAACTGTATGCATTTGACTTATACTTGTAACACACGAGTTCAATTCCGGTGGTAATTTATATCATTTCAATTCCTAGTTTGAATGTTGTAAATATAGGTTTTCGTCGGATTTTTATTTACCTGAAAGAAAGATATAAAACTCACTTATTCGTAAAAGAGAGAGATAGAGAGATGCGTCACTGTTCTTTGTTCAGTTTTTTGTCTTCGGACAGGATTGGACTAAAAAATCTTGCTTCAGGTAGTTTCAGCGTCTCATTAATGTGATGTAAGGAAACAAGAATGAAACGTTACGTTACGTGGTGAACATGAATTTGTTTCCTGAAAGAAAAACAAGTGATTATCATTGCAGCACTAACAAACTGCATATTTTTAAGAAAATATAAAAATTGTAAATAACCAATACCTATTTATTACTTTTCATTTCTCTTTAGGAAATACCATATGATACCAGTAAATATCGTAACTCAATGTAATTTAATTATTCATTCGAAAAAATCAGTTTATTTTTTTTTTTTGAAATACTACACTAATTTTGACTCGTGAAATACTACACTAATTTAGAGAAAGAGACACTGACCTATCCTATATAGAGAAGAAGACACGCATATCAACGAAAACAAGATATTTCTTATTCATTATCAAATTTTCTTTGAAAAATCTAGTGTAGAAGGAATAGGCTAGGCTATATGAGACGTGAGTCATTCTTAAGCTTAACGTGAAATTCGAACTACTGAATTTGTACATTTTTTTATTTCATTATCAATTTCCTCCGAAAATTCTGTTCTAAAAGTAATAGGCAAGGTAATGTTAAACACTATATTCAAGTAAATATTACATTAAGATGCATTCAATTTTAAAAGAATCAGAAACTAATAGTAAAAGTTAACTAAATAACTAGCTAGAAAACATATGATAATAATAAACCAAAATAACACAATACAATCCTACGCAATATATTCAAGTGAATATTACATTATACAAGATTTTTAAAAAATCATTGGAATAAATATTCATACACAACACTGTTAAACTATGAAATACTAATAAAAATTTTCCAATACGTAGTGTCAAAGCACAAAAAATAAATCCCTATATATACTAACAGTAATACTCTCCTAATTATGTATCTATGAACATACATGATAATAGTAAAACAACAATGCTAAGTCTTATATTCAAGTATATGATACATTAAAATCAAAATATCTCCCAGGATATATGAGACATGTATCTGCAGCCAAACGTGCAATCCGCCTCAAGTTTACCACAACATTGACACTTATATTCACAAAACTGTAATAGAAAAATTTAGTCTTGAGTTATCAGGAAAAAACATTGTCAACTGAAGAATATTTTTCCTGGCTGTGCGAGCAATGAATGATTGCCCACGAAGAAGTATTACTTTCATTACGCAATGTCAAGGAACAACAAATTAATCCCATGATGTACTCCCTGTAATAGTGAACTAAATAACTAGATGTGCGAAATATATGATAACAATAAACAAACTTAATACATAATACAATGCTATGTAGTATTTTCAAGTAAAAACTAACTCTGATATTACATATGATTGTATATACACATTGAAATAGCCATACGTTATAACCAACCAGGTGTCGGGTCGCTGTTTGGGATGCCATTGATTTATAACCATTTTTTTTTGAGGTTTTTGTTTGAGCGGACATTTATTTGTAACTAATTTGAGTTTGGTGTTTGTGGTTTTGTCCTCCGTGTTCCTGCCAATAAGTATATTCTTGAGACCAGAACTTGCCTGGATATTACGACGAAAGATCTTTTTAAGAAGGGGTTACAAATTGTTTTCAAATTGCTCGTCGGTTTTAATGATGCGATGAGCATTAGGCGCCGAGAGGTTCGAATGCCTCGTCCCGAAAACCTCTCGACGATGCGACGGTCATCCAGGCCATAACTCAAGCTAACATCAGTCACACAAACAACGAAAACACACTGGATTAAGTAACACTATACTTATTTATTACAATACTATTATATAAAAAATAGCGAAGAGGAATGAATACAAAACTTAACACAGAATATGTATGATAATTTTTATTACTAAAATAACACTTTGCCTTTTTAATGCACTGTAGCCCTTTATATATATGAGATTATGTTTGAAATTACACTATATATATTTTGTACACCATTGATGCACTTGGGGGATTAGCACTGAGGAAAGGATTGCCGGGGTAATCCCACGTAATATTTTGGTTGCTACTCCAAACAGTTCTGAAGAGTCGACGTGAGTCTTCAGCGAAATAATTTCCGAAGTGGAATGCTGATGTTGGAGGGCAGGCTTATAACTTTTTGGCGCACAAGTTTTATGAACCTGGGACTTCACTAGTTGGGCTAAGCGTAAGAAAACGTTCTTTACATGCTAATAGCTTATGCCCCTTAACACTAAATCATAATTGATTTCTGACGCAACGTGCGTGGTTACGGTGTTTAAAACTGAAGTGAAGCTCCGTGCTTAAAGGTCTTAGATACGAGCTGCAGTGGTTCACTGAAGAGTGTTGGCAGTTTATTTTAAAAACCACTCAGTTAAATTACCTGCATGCACATGCAAACAGAATACGGGAAAGCATTTATGTTAATTTTAGTCCACTGATCACGATACACAAGATATTGCGATAACTCGGGCGTGTCAAAGCACAGATAACGAACTCAAAACCCATGTGGTTGGTGTCACTCTGGTCACTTGAAAATTTTGTTAGTAGTATTTCCATAAATGATTAAAGAAAGCACTTAATTTACTTCCAAATAACTGCAAAATATATATTGCATAATAATAAGTCAGGGAGAAACATTGAAAAGGTTTGTAGCTTACTGAAATGATTTTACCAAAAAGCAATGTTTTAAATATATATATATATATATATATATATATGGACAAACGGTGAAAGATTGTTTTTTCCAGTTGTGTGCGAAGGAAGCAATTTCCACCAAAGAAAGAAAGAACTTATTTGCGTTGCAGAATATAGTATAAATTGCAAATAATAATTATTGTCTTTACGAAATATACACAGCGTTTACAAAAATATTTTTAAAACCTGGTGGCGGTTATGACTTATTTAAAAAAATATAAGAAAGCGGATAGATCTAGCAATGTAGTATTCTGTGATATAAAACATGATGAACGTTTACATGCGGAACGACCTGTCAAGTATGCACATAGACAGGTTGAGAACTCTTAGTCATTTAATGAAATTTGGATAAAATTTGGTTTTTTACTAAAAAATTAAAATCATTTAGTTGGCAAACTGTGATATGGTGTGAGACTTACGTGTATAAACGCTGAATGTTTTTTTTTACCTGAAAAAGGGCTATTTAAAATATTTAAACAACTGGTTTACTTACTACAACATCATGAGGTTCCTGCGTCAGCAATGTTCAATGCAAGTGTTTTATGAAGTAAGAAGATTCTTTAAAATGTTTGTTGCAGTTGAGTTTTCTTATCTTTCGTTGCTTTTACATGTTGAAACCATGCTATTTTCGTGTGTTGAATGTTTTTTATGGTTTTCCAGCGATGAGTTGATGAAGGGAGAAGGGGATTTTTTAATACACGGGTATGAGAAACGAGGTGTGGTTTAAAACTATTGTATGATTATTTGTTTTTACTAAAATCACGCATAAAGCGTTTATAGGGCTACTTGAATTGTTATTTTTAAAACATATAAATACGTTTCGTAAAATGTTTTAAGTGTTCCGTTTTGATTACATTATTTAGTATGATGTCGAAGTAGATATGCACTTAATAACTATTCATTAAAATATTGACTTGAATAATTATTAAACATTGCAATAAATGTTAGTAAATGTTTTTAAATATATTGATATTTGCATTTAAAATATTAGAATATGAATGAATGTGCATATAGCACACACGTTAAAGGTATGAAAATAATAAAATTATTAGTAAAGTTTTAATATCTCTTTCTATTTGAGACTGATGATTGCGATTTATGTTCATTAGGAGTATCAGTCTTTAGTTCAAGTTCACATTTTAATGTTTTGTTTACACTAGGAACATAAGTCGCTAACTGAGGCTCAAATTCCGGTGTTTCGTATTCAGTAGGAACATCTGACTGTAACTGGGGTTTACATTCCGGTCTTTTGTTTTGGGCGCTTTCTGTTTCTTGGTTATTTTTACGAAACACATCTCGTGAAGCGTCTATCTTTTGCCCTAATTTGCTTTTTACCTGGGCAAAAGTATCTTTAGAATCAGCGTTTTGTTTTAATTTAGCAAAACTTTCTATGTTTCTATCTACTTTCTGTAAAAGTAAATCTAGTTTCTCCTTAAATAAAGCTCATTCTGCTTGCGTGTATAACTTCTTGAACAAAATAAAATACGCTATTAAAAAAATATTAACATCACCTGAAAGAAAGGTTTTTTTTTTTAATTCCTGGTAGTAAGCTGAAAGAGAAATGGTATATTAAGATATTGATCTCATAAGTATTCGAATAAAAACGGTTTCGATTCGAGTCCAAGTTCGGGCGCCATTTATTTATAACCAACCGGGTGGCGGGTTGCGGTTTGAGATGCCATTTATTTATAACCGTTTTGTGTTTGAAGTTTTTGTTTGGGCGAACATTTATTTGTAACCAATTTGAGTTTGGTGTTTGTGGTTTTTCCTCCGTGGTCCTGCAATAAGTATTTTCTTGAGACCGGAACTTACGTGGATAGGATAATGAAGGACCCCTTTAAGAAAATATTACAACTTGTTTTCAAATCGCTCGGCGGTTTTAATGATGAGATGAGCATTAGGCGCCGAGAGGCTGGGATGCCTCGTCCCGAAAACCTCACGGACGATAAGACGGTCATTCAGAACGTAACGTATACAAACATTACTTACATAAACAACGAAAACACACTGGATTAAGTAACACTGTACTTATTTATTACAATACTATTATATAAAAAATATCGAAGAGGAATGAATACAAAACTTAACACAGAATATGTTAAATAATTTTTATTACTAAAATAACACTTTGCTTTTTTAATGCACTTTATATATATGAAATTATGTTTGAAAGTACACTATATATATTTTTTACACCATTGATGCACTTGGGGGATTCGCACTGAGGAAAGGATTTCCGTAACCAATGTAACTGGTGTCGCTCTGGTCACTTGAAAATTTTGTTAGTAGTAATTCCATAAATGATTAAAGAAAGCACTTAATTTAATTTTAAATAACTCTAAAATATATGTTGTGCATAATAATAAGTCAAGGAGAAACACGGAAAACGTTTGTAGCTTACTGATATGTTTTTACCAAAAAGCAATGTTTTAAATACGTATATGGAAAAACGATGAAATATTTTTTGTGCAGTTGTGTGGGAAGGAAGCAATTTCAACCAAAGAAAGAACTGATTTGCGTTGCAGATAATAATGTAAATTGAAAATAATAATTGCTTTCTTTACGAAATATACAGAGTGTTTACAAGAAAATATTTTTATAACCTGGTGGCGGTTATAACGTTTTTTGAACAAATCTGAGAAAGCGGATAGATCTAGCAATGTAGTATTCTGTGATATAACACAAGATGAATTTTAGCGCAGCTCTGCACATGTTGACATCAGGTTCACAATTTAAATTAAAGGATTGAAGATGTATCTACACTTGTATCCAGTTATCGATTCCTCAATTGTATCTGATCAGGTACGTCATGAAAACTTGTACAAATCTGAATTTTTTAGGTATATTCTTAATGTGAAAAAATGTTGCATCATGTAATGGCAACAAGTTTTGATAAGTGATGACACTATGGAAAAAATGTCAATGCTCTCCTAACTGTAGCAAATTCTCAACGTCAGTGGTGACAGGGATAATATAAATCAAAAACCATCTTTGATAGCGGGTTTGCGTGTACAGATTTCTAATTTTATTGTTTTTTTTTCTTAATACAACGGTACATTCTCTTTAAAGGAACATAACACTCCATAGCTAACTTTTTAATACTTAGATTCTCTAAACAAAGTAGCTGGTGTTTCATTCGCCTGTAGTATAGGAAAATTACTGAATGATTATGCAAGAGGGACTCGATTTCAAATTATTTTTAAAGCAAACAAGAAAAGCGTTATTTAAATAAGGAATTACAACGGTAAATGATAACACGTATAAGAATTTAAATAATCACTATCTGTAGCAATTAGGTACCACCTCAGAGATGATAAAATTACTGGTTCACTCTCAATTCTTCTTTGAAAATCTAGTCTAGAAAGATTAGGTTAGGCTGTATAAGACGTGAATCTACATCCTAACGTGAAATTCGAATTTTATTACCTATCGCCAAAGGCCAACTCAAGGTTCCCACAATTTATAAAACAACAATTTTTAATAAATTTACCGTTTTGAGAATAGAAGGAAAAATAATTTTTAATTATTTTTCCCAAATCTTTCTTTGTAATATGGGTAAGAAAAACCATGGTTCTCATGTCTCAAAGCGAAAGATGAATGTGGAATAGAGAATTGTTTCACATCACCATTAATACACAAATTTTAGTACATATAATCACTTTTATATGATATTTTACACTCTAAAAGTGGAGGGGCTAAACGAGTATCGTGTACTCTATGAAAATTTCAGGAGGGGGAGCTGCCCCCTTTGCCCCCAGTTCCGAGGCCCCTGCGCGTGGACACGAGTCCAAGTCCATTTCTAACTGTAGAACACAGTGGACCTTAACATACTTTAATCAGAATTGTAAGTTTCATCGTTAGAAGCTCAGCTGTTAGTTTTATTCTTTCGTAGTAATTATTATGGTCATTTTTATACTTGCTTATTGTTTTTATTATTTTCTTTATTTTAAGACTATATCCAAATAAGTACAATTATAATTACTGTTATTTTGAATGTAAACGCCATTTACAATTGAAAAAGAACCAACAGTTAACATTCCGACGTAGCTGTAAAAATTTTAAAAAAGAAAAATGTGGATGTTTTGGGGTACGAACGCATGCTCACAATAGGGGTAGTATAAAACTTGAAAACATTGCGTCTTACAAAGCGTAATCATCATGGCCAAACGATTTTCGGTAACTGGTTGTAATATTTTTGATGCCCATAATTATGGGTTCGAAACACAATACTTCCATATTTGTTCCTTTTTTTGCTACAGCTACGTCGGAACGTTAAATTTTTGTTCTTTGTCAACTGTAAATAACGTTTATTCAAAATAACAGTAATTATGGTAGCATTTATTTGAATATATTTATAAAATAAATAAAATAATAAAATACGGAAGAACGAAAGTAATTACCGGTACTACTCATTATCAATAATAATCACTACGAAAGACTAAAACGTATAGCTGAGCTCCTAACGAAGAAACTTACTCCTCTGGTTAAATTATGTTAAGAACCACTGTGTTTTATTGTCCCTATCGGACTTAAACCTATGTGCACGCGTACAAAACGAAAGCAAATACTTTGTAACGCTGCACACAACCTTCAGTTATTCGACAATGACATGTGTAGTACATAGCACTGACTTTTATGTATACTTAAGATCGATCCATCTAATGTCATACGGACCTTATGGTGGATAAACTGCACGTGCGTGGATTTTATGGAAGCGGAAGAGTAAACAAACGTTCAATATTCAAAGAATGTTCGTTAGATTGTCTCAACATATTGATATTATTGTTCGTTGAAATGACAATTCTGAAGACTGGGGCAAAAACAGGTTAAGTCCAAAAAGTGAAAGTGTAAAGGAGATAGCTTCACAACGGTTTCCTCTCATCCGATTTTCTTCAAACCTATCACATTTTTATATAGTGAACTGAAAATAAATCGATACTTAATTTTTCTTTGTTTCGGAAAACAGGTTAAGGGGGAAAAGGTCCCCTTTTCAAAAATGGGCCCTGTGGATTAAAAGGGAAACATTAATGAAACGAATCTTTGCCGATTCAAAGATGACTTCAAAGTACGAAATACCGATTTTGTCGCTTTTGAGAGAAAAGTGTTTAAGGGAGCAATGGCTTCCTTCGAAATGGCAAAGGACCTGCACAATCTTTACTGAAATTAGACTTCGGTGGAATTGCTTGAAATCGTGATATATTGTAGATATTGTGTACCTGAGAAAAAGTCTCAATGTGCACAACCAAAGTCACTGACAGTTTAGCCACTACAGGGCCACATTTGTGAAAACACCCGAGGATAACGATAATCTGGATTTCAGTAAAAATGACTGAAACCGTGATATAATGTAGATATTTTGATCGTGAAAAAATTATCAATTGGCATAAGCATCAATCACTGACCGTTTGGTCACTACAGGGGTACATTTTTTAAGCAGCCGAAGATAATTATATTCTGGAATTCGATGAAAATGACTGAAACTGTGACATGTTGTAGGTATTATGATCCTGAGAAAATGTCTTAAGGACAAGACCACCAATTACTGAACGTTTTTCCAGTACGAGG
Organism: Thermobia domestica; assembly: GCF_964235325.1. Lineage (NCBI taxonomy): Eukaryota > Metazoa > Arthropoda > Insecta > Zygentoma > Lepismatidae > Thermobia > Thermobia domestica. The sequence goes on from NC_137457.1 coordinate 154,612,368, forward strand.
CCACCTTTTTTAAAGAAGCCGAGCAAAAGATAGTTATATGCTGGATGTCGGTCAAAATTACAGAAACGGTGATATGTTGTAGATATTGATATCCTGAGAAAAAGTCTTAATTGTCCCAACCAAAAGTCACTAACCGTTTGGTCACCACATGGTTACTTTCTGAAAACATCCAATTAAAATGATGTTCTGGATTTCTGTAAGAATGAGGAAATTTGTGATATGTTGTAATCTTCTCATCGCGAGAGAATGTCTTGTTGACCTTATAGCCAATACAGGGCCATAATTTTGAAAACAGCCGAGTATAACGATATTTTTGATTACGGTGAAAATGAATGAAACTGTGATACGTTGTAGATGTCACGATCCTGAGAAAAATTGTATAGTGCTTTCCAGGGTTTTCCTTTGTCCCTCAAGATGAACATCGTAATGTTGTCTATGCTTAAATGATGTTACACACTACTCTCCCCATTCCTTTTCCGGGTTGTTGGATAGGACTTTTCGTGGCTTCACACAATTCCACCAAAATTCCATAATATAGTTACCTTCTGCTCTTTTAAGAAATGTGTTCTTGTAGTTGCCAAATGGTCAGTGATTTGTGGTTGTGTCCATTGAGACTTTTTCCCAGGATCACAATATCTACAACATATCACGGTTTAAACCAATTTCACCGAATTACAGACGTGCCTTCTGCTGTTGTCAAAAACTGGGGACCTGAAGTCGTCAAACGTTCAGTGATGGGTGTTTGTGCCCATGGAAACTTTTCTCAGGATTCAATATTAACAACTTTATTATGGCTTTAAGCAATTCCACCGAAATTCAGAATACGGTTACCTTCTACTGTTTCCAAAACAGTGGCCTCGTAGTAACCAAACGGTCAGCAACATATAACAGTCTCAAGCAATTACACCAAAAAATCCAGAATACCGTTACCTTTTGCACATTTAACCTTTAGAGGAAGAACGACTCAAGAGTTGAGCCAACAGTTTAAGCCTCCATCACTTCGCTCCTAATTAACCTAAAGATATGATTTAGGTGTATATATCTTTAGAAAGGATCAAGCTTTCCAATTGTATGCATTTAGTGTACAGCAGGAGCCCAGCAGTGGAAGGGAAGGGGGAGAAGTTGGATATACTAGTTACCCCTCCCTTCAGACAGGCACGTAGCCAAGAGGGGGGGTCCGGGGGGTCCGGACCCCCCCTGCGAGACCAGAAATGAAAAAAATAAGGAAGGATAAAACAAAATGAAATAACAAAAAGAAGGATCAGCGTTAAAAATTAAAAAGAAAACTATCGGAAGCTTTTGCTTACTCTTTCTTATGAGGAGATTTGTATTACTTGCAATATGGTGGCGAGGTAATCGAGGTATTCTGGAAGAGTCAGGGAACTTGAAATTTGAAGAAAAGTTATGGAATTCTCAGAATTCCTGCTACTAGTCAGGGAGATTTCAAAGTTTCGAAAACATAAGTGCCGTTGTGTAACAGCGTGGACATTTTTAATCATAACTTCTCGTCATCGCATCCTTGCAGTATCAAACATGTTATTTCAAATGACAATTTTCTGTTGCTCCTTTAACCTGTCATTTGGAACCGACAGTAGTTGACGGAATAATAAAAAAAATGTTGAAAGAAAGTTCTGTTAGCATTTGATTCAACAGAGAAAGGAACGCATATATTGTAAAACTATTTGTATATACACATGCTTTGCACAGGGGTTGTATTTGGAAGTCAACGCCAGTGGGGGTATCACCATTGATCTCGGCGACAGCGAAAACTATGGATTTGATACTAATATTGGTCATTTTGGGCTATATTTACATGTCTCAGTATCCACCCCCCGCTGACTCCCGGCCCGCATGCTTGCAAGTCATCGCTAATGAAAATGTCAGCATTGATTTCAGCGACCGCGAAAACTATGGATTTGACACTAATATAGGTCATTTTGGATTACTTTTATATGTCTTGGTATCTCACCTCCCCTCCGGTGACCCCCGGCCAGGAGCCCAATAGCGTGAATTTGGAAGTTAAAGCGACTGGAGTTTTACCATTGATTTCAGCGACCTCGAAAATATGAATTCGACACTAATAGCTCAAGTGGTAGAGCGTTGGCTTCGCATTCGGGAGGTCGTGGCCTCGAATCACGCTGCCTACCATCATGACTGAGGTTTCCAGGGTTTCCCTCAGTCCAACCAGGCAAATGCCGGAATGGCATCTACTAAACAGGCCCTGGCCGATACCTTCCCAAATCCTTTCCATTGTTAATGTTGTTGGATATTCAATGTAAAATGGCATCTGAGCTGTATCTGGTGATTGTTAAATAAATAAATAAATATCTATTTTCTACTACTTTTACATGTCCCGGTAAACGCCCTCCTGAGACCCCATGGTTCGAATTTCGACAAAAACGTTTAACTCTGGTCTGGAGCCTGGACCAAGGTATTCGTGACTAAAATTTGGTAACTCTCGGTCAATTTGTCTGGTTCCCAAGCCGGTTCTGCTAAACGCCCCCTGAGACCTCACTGTTTCGAAATTTGAAGAAACGCTTCGTCTTGATCTGGGGCCTGGGCCAAGGTACCCTCGACCATAATTTGGTAACTCTCGGCCCACACGTCTGGTCCCCAGGCCGCACATAGGCAGACAGACACAGAAAAAAGCTCTTTATTTTATTTATATTAGAAGATAGTTTACAAGACAGAATTCAGTATGTACTTTTTATAATAATTGAGGTCATAACGAAAGGAAAATTGCTGTATTTGAACAAACAGGAGAAGGACAAAATTTTGCAAAAATTTTTCAATATTTTTTTTATTATTTTGCTCGAAATTTCTTCATAGTTTGTTATTAAAATATTTGCCAACAAATCCTCATTTTGTTGTCCTAAGAAACCAATATATGTTGATAGTAAAGTAGTTTAGATTGATCGAGCTCCTAAACCATCAGAATTTCATGTCACTCCCCTCCCCCCGTTACGAAATCCTGGCTAAACGAACCAATATATGTTCCAGTAAAATAGTTTAGAGTGGTCGAGCCCCTTTTGTGATGACCACAGTATTTCATGTCACGGACCCTCCCCCCTTCACGAAATCCTGGCTACGTGCCTGCTTCAGAATTCGGGGGAGGGAGACTTTCCCTGCAAAGGAGCTACAAGCATAAAGTAGATATCAATAAAGATAAAAAAACATCCTAACTAACGATACAATGTGTATGACCATTCTTGCAAACGAAAAACAGTGTTGCCAACTTCGGGAAATGTATTTTTATTTCATTTTTTTAAATTTCTTTTTCAACTTCTTTTACGGGTTGGTCACGAGGGACAAAAGGTAACCCGTTGAAATATGTATCTTACAAGCTTTAAAATGAGATATGGCTTATATCTTTGTGCAAACTAGGGACATTAGGGTAGACTAAAATATTTCGAAAAATATGTACAGTGAGATTCTCATAGAAAACATATTCGTAATTTTTTCTCACTTGGTATTGAACTTTCGAACTTCATTTTTTGCATGATTGTACCAAATGACTGCCGTACACATGAAAATATTTTTTCATGCGTACGACAAGCAAAGGCGTTGCCAGCTTTTGACAAATTTCCTAAAACAAAATATCTCATTTTCTTCAAAACTTTCGTCTTCTTCCTGTTCTTCTACACGTTTGGTACGACGAGCACAAAAGTTAACACATTGGAATCTGCGTTCCATAACCTTTAACACGAGGTATAATTCATGTTCCTGTGACAATTAAAAGGCGTACTAGGGCCGTCAACGTAAAGGTCTACGATTTTCTTGAAATCCCTATCCGTCATGTAAAAACGTGGCCCTATAGCGGCCAAAGGGCCAGTGATGGATGGTTGTACAAATTCAGACATTTTCTCGGGATCCCAATATCTACAACACATCACGGTTTCATTCATTTTTACCGAAATTCAGAATACCGTTACCTTTCGCTGTTTACAAAAATTTGGCTCTGTAGTGAACAAACGGTAAGAGATTGGTGGCTGTGCCTATTGATAGTTTTTTTTTTTCACTATCACAATATCTACAACATATCGCAGTTTCAGTCATTTTCATCGAAATCCAGAATATGACAATCTTCGGCTACATTAAAAAAAAGTGGCCCTGTAGTGGCCAAACGGTCAGTGATTAGTGGTTATGCCCGTTAAGAAGTTTTTCTTAGGATCAATATATCTACAACATATCACGATTTCGGTCATTTTTACTGAAATTCAGAATATCGTAATCTTCGACTGTTCTCAAGAAGGTGGTACTGTATTGGCCAAACGGTCAGTGATTTTTGGTTGCACCTATTGAGACTTATTCTTAGCTACATAGTATCTACAACCTATCATGATTTTAAGCAATTCCACTGAAATCTAATTTCCGTAAAGATTGTGCAGATCCTTTGTCATGTCGAAGGGAGCCAAAAGTCTTCGTATACTTTTTCTCAGAAAAAAAAAACAGACCCGTATTTCCTACTTTGAAGTCATCTTTGCAAAGGCAGAGTTTCGTTTCATTAATGTGGCTCTTTTAATCGAGAGGGCCCATTTTTGAAAAGGGGGCATTTGTCCCTTTAACCTATTTTCCGAAAGATACAAAAAAAAAAGTTTCTATTTGTTTTCAGTTTTCCATATATGTGCCAAATTTGAAGAAAATCGCATGAATGGAAACCGTGGTGAAGCTATCTCCTTTACATTTTCACTTTTTGGACTTAACATGTTTTTGCCCCAAAGTCTTCAATTATACAGTGAAGCTGGACACTTATTATTATTATTATTATTATTATTATTATTATTATTATTATTATTATTATTATTATTATTATTATTATTATTATAAGCGTATTTTTGAACTTGCAAGACGTAATTACAGCACATTATTTATTATTTCTGTAATTTTTCCTGGATTGTATCTTTATTTATTAGTGGGCACTAATTTGTCTATAGGTCATCGAATAAATTAATTTCGGCGTGCACTTTGGTGTAAATAACCTTAAAAAAATGCAGGTTTCTTCTAATACTCAGAACTGAACCTAGTGAGATTTGAGTTATAGTTTCAGGCGGCACGGAAGGGTAGGGGTAATGCCCTGGCGTCACTAGCATTGCACGTTCAAAACTTGGGTTCGGATTATGGTGAAGACAAAGGTCTTTTTTTCAGAATGTGATCGTGAAGAATCGAAGAGTGACTTCTGATACTAAACGAACAATCCGTAAGAATGTGGAGGCACACACCTGTATTATGATAGAGACAATTTAGAAATATTGGTTGGAAAAGGGCAAATAATAACTATGGGGATTACTAGGACAATTCGTACACAATTTTTCTGTAGTATCCACTTTTCATTTTATTATTCTTGGAGAAAACACTATACCTTCTGTTAAATATGTTTCTTGCAGAGTATACGTTGGCGTATTTATACCGTCCTAGACTTGCAAACGGAAAATTCCGATTCGATTACCCATCATCCGAAAATATCGATTCCCCATCATGTATACTTTATTTTATAAAATATACGAATAAAATATAAGAATCCGAATCAACCCTGTGTGCCGTCTTCATCTTACAAAGTAATTTTAAGTAGTTTTCACATTTATATCTGTCTCTCTTTCTCTCTCTCTATTCATCTTGGTTGACGTTTCCTTACCAGTGTCTTGCATCTTTCTCTTCTCTCTCTTTTTCACACACAAATACACACTCTATGTCAAGATAATAAGTAAAGGCTTTTTTTCCCTCTAGTTTACGGATTACCTCGAAACCTCGGTAGCCAGAACTAGCCCATTATAGGGGACTTATATATTAAAATGTGACAATCTCAGCAAAATGCAGAAGTCTTTTCGTGTGTGAGAAAAAGGAATTAAATCTCTCATTTCTAGTTCTATAATCTTGTAGTTCTGAGTCTGTGTCAAAATGACTAACAGAAATACTGAATGGATTATGATTATTATGTAGAACATTCCACTTTATCATCACAAGAATTTCATCTTCCGATTTGGTTAGTTGTAAAAACGTATAGAGTATATTAAATACTATGTAAATTATGTGTACTGTCGCTGATTTCTGATGACAATCAGAAACAGAGATAAAAGATAAATTACAGTAATAGTTTTCTACTAATGGTGAAGTATTACTATTGTTATTTTAACAAATATTTGACTTTAATTGTTTGTTCGGGTTCCCCATTTTCCCCTTCAACCTTGGATACGGAATACAAGAACACATTTAAATTTTGATTATTGATTCCAGTATATTTGAAGCATCATTTGTCGATCTAGGCCAGTGCGAAATGTTGATATTTCAATATCGTCGATATCCATATTGACACATATCAAAATTCAATATCGCAAATATATGAACATGGATATATCCATATCTTAAATTTTCGATATCGATCTTGGGAGATGAGGGATAAGGGCACCTAAGACTTGCGATGGGTGATGAAAGAAAACTTAAATTTTACAATAACACTAGCCAAAAACATTTCACTTTTTTCTGTAACTGTCACGAATACAGCTACGTTTTATGGTTTCGTTTGTGCTGATAACGAAAATGTTTTTCAAAATGCAAGATTAGCTCTCGTTTTGATGTTACGGTACATTTGCCTTATTGTCTATATAAGGTTATGCAAGTATTTAATTTGTTGTTGTCTCTCAGAGAAAGGCCACTGAATGCACAACCGCCTTGCCTGACGTTTGTAGTTTTCTGCTGGTGATTTCCTGATTAGTGCCCAGCAGTATTCGGCTAACATTGATGCACCTCACTTTCCTTTGTATCTCATTTTTATGTCCAAAATTTGCTGGTGGAAGCTTTCTTTATGCTCGTCTCTTACAGCACGATAGTTGTCAGGAAAGAAGTCCAAGTGGGATCTAAGAAATGTAACTTTGAGGAGATGTTGTATCTATCGTAGCAGTGCAGGAGATTTGCCACAAGTACCTTACACTTTTCTGCCCTCTTATTTCCTAGAAAGTTTGTTAACACTTGAACAAAAACAAGTGGGGCAGGAACAGGCAGTCCGTCTGCGTGAGGCACTGGTCACATGGTCTACCTTACGTTGGGATATGTCAAGGAAGATTTTTCCTCTTGGAAATGCCTGTGTTAATGAAGTTGTGATACAAAAATAATAATTATCCACATGGTTTGATGGTTCTCGCCAGATCGTGGGTATAGAAAAGCCCATGTATGATCTTTTACGATACAACCACAAATGAAGACTCGAGACAAAAAAACTTCAACATAAGTGAGGAGCCCAGAGTTCATCGTGGTTCCCGATTTTTTCAGTCAAAGTACATTCTTTATGCTTTTCTTTATGGCGCTTTTCTTTACGCTTTCGCTTTATGGCCTTATTGGTATGCTTTTCGATTTCAATGTATCCCTCCCGCAACTGTAGCAAAATTTGTCAGCACTGTGTATTCATTTGTGAGGCATAATGAATAACAAGATTTAGTGACTATGCGCACTAACTACAGTTCAGGTACCCGTTTTCCCATAAAACAATATGTAACAGATCGAAACTACACATAATTAAAATATTTTAAAAAAGAAAAAAAGCATCTATCAGAAATAAGTGCTTCGAACGTTGACCTAGAATTTATCATAAGTAAGTTTCTTTTCCTCTGTCTTGGAGATTTCCATCCCATTTTGCCTTTGAGACCGCTCATTGACAAAAATTGCATACATAACCGTTATATGCTGTCATCCTTTCAGGCAGAATAAGAGATTTGGAAACGAAACGAGTTTTCAATAATAATAATAATAATAATAATAATAATAATAATAATAATAATAATAATAATAATAATACAATTGGATTTGCAAGTAGGGCCCCGATTTTATATTGAATGGGAGGACCCGCAAACACACACTAATGGTGTCCCTTAGTGTCTGTTTGTCTCTCTTTCGGTTTCCTGTTTATGTGTGTTGTTGTGCTGTTATTCGTTTATACCTAGGTATTAAACCTTTACATTATGTAACCTATTTTATTTTTTACGAGTTTTTCTGAAAAAGGAAGGAAGTTGCTTTCCTCTCATATCTATTTCTTAGCATTCATCTTGTTTCAACTGCTTAAGTAAGCACTTTTAGTAAACTTTTCTCTTATCAATTTCCCTCACAATAATAAAACCGTCATTCTTAACATTTTATTTTTTTGTTATTTCCATTTTGCTACACTGATATATTTGTAAGAAAATTGAGGTTTGTTCCAACGAATTTCGCATTTTCAACCAATCCAACGTCCGAACTTTTAGGTTATCTACTATTCCAGGAAAAGGAGAATTCCAGGTGGTAATGAACTCTTGGAGTCGTGTATACATTATCTATTGTTATATGTTATGCATAGGGAAAATAAAGAAAACATTGTTTTTGGAAACAACGATTTAAAATATTGGTATAATTATGCAGAATGAATATCAATGGCACTAGTTCTCTCAGGCTATTTCTGCAAGAGATACGATTTTTTTAGTCCCAAGATGACCCATCCATACGAGTCAGAAATTCAAAATCTACCACCTCTTATTTCTGACAGTTTTTGTGCCTGCCAAAACATGTATATCTTATCAAAGTGAGTGGTATATCAAAGTGGGTTGTATATCTTGCAGGCGCAACATAGTTTTTTTTTCATTTAGCGAGTTTATGCATTTTTCGTGGTATAAAATAGAAGGTCGTAAATCAAACATAGAGCAGAAATATTTAAACTTGAATATTTTCGACTCATTTTTACCTAGAAAGTTGAAGAGCGAAATACACTGTTCCTTGTTTTCGATAAGGAACATCAAGCAAAATACATGTATATTCATATTTTGTTTCATTTCGTAACTTAAACCATTTCAGAAATATGAACACTTTTTTTTAAAAAAAATCAACAATAACTTCACAATTCGAAGGAATTTAAAGTAGACTTTCTGGTCAAAACTTATCTTTAGATATTAGGTTATCTTTGGTATCAATATCAAAGCAATCCCTGTAAAAGCACTTCCCACTGCCATACAAGCACTGCCTGCCCTTTAGTACATTCAAATGCTTTTATGTTTTCTATTTAATCACAATGTTCTACACTAAGAATGTCATGGAAATGAGACTACCTAATCTTTATGAATAGGTTGATGCTGATTTCGAAAATAATATTAAAATTTCAAAATTAGTTCAAGTTTCAAAGTCACAGTCTCGTCAAAATTTTAATCTTTCAGTGTTTTTGTTGTTCTGTAGTTGGCAACAATGTAAGTTGGCGTTGTACCGATAATTGTTTTCAAACAATGAAATCGGGTGATTTCCATAAATTGTTAAAATTATTATTGTCAATGTGATTATTGATATTTCTCCATTTGTTAGTATCAAATGAAACTCATTCCTGTGGAATTTTTCAGAGGTTTGTTGAGAGAAAACCGTGTTGTGTTGATGTACTAGACCTATTTCATACAAGAACTGTACATAGTGTACTTATAAACACGTTGCAAAAGTTTGTAAACAGTACAGATAACTTTTGCTATATTTTCGGTGAGGTGACATTTGCAAATAGGAAATGTGCTATAACCCCCACTACAATAAAGGCATATTTTTTGTATTTCTATTGTAAGGTAGGCAATCGGGATAAAAACTGGGCTCCACACGTGTACTATAGCTCATATACATCCAACCTAAATTCTTGGATAAACAAAAAAGGAAGTTGTATGCAGTTTGGTGTGCCCATGATTTGCAGGGAGCCAGCAAATCATATCACTGACTGTTATATTTGTATGTTACCTCCTATCGCAAGTGGTAAGTTGGTTTATCATAATATACCATCTGCAAATTGTCCTGTACCCCATGGCAATGGACTTCCTGGTTCTTTTCCCCCACCAGATATTAATTCAGTCTCGCTCGATGATGACAGTGCCTCATCAACCAATGAAGAAGACGGGTAATATCAATTTATACAGACTACTTGCCAAGAAGTTCAAATTACTCCATTCATAAAATCACAGAAGGGGAGCTTAGAGACCTCGTCATGGATCTGGAACTTTCAAAAAGCAAAGCGGAACTGCTGGCATCAAGATTGCAGGAGTGGAATCTACTGCATGACTCTGTGAGTGACATCATACAGCACCAAAAACAAAAGTTTCCAGAAGTTCTTCGAGACTGAAGGTGAATTTTCATACTGTAAAGATAATGGAGGTCTGATGGATACACTTAATATTAAACAAAGTACTAATGAGTGAAATTTATTCATTGATTCCTCCGAGAGTAGTATAAAAGCCGTATTCTTTCACAATGCAATATTTTACCTGTGGTGTTTGCTACTAGTGCAAAGGAGACTTACACGAACATGGAAAAAAATTAAGAGGGAATAGATTACAAGAAATATCAGTGGCACGTGTGTGTTGACTTTAAAGTGATTACTATATTATTAGGATTTCAGTCTGGCTATAGAAAGTTTTCGTGCTTCCTATGCGTGTTGGATAGCTGTGGTAGAGGTTCACACTATTCCAGGATGATTTGGCCCCCAAGAAAGTCACTAACTACCGGTACGAAAAATGTGATACTCAGGCCTGTGATAGAACCTACTAAAGTTTTGCTCTCGGAAGCCCTTCATATAAAGTTGGGTTTAATGAAAACTTTGTAAAGGCATTAGATAAAGAGGGTTCCGCATTCAAGTATTTATTTAACAAATTTCCAAAAATTAGTTTAGAAAAAGTAAAAGCAGGTGTATTTATTGAGCCAGAAACTAGAGAACTTTGTAAAGATAGCAACTTTGAAGCAGTCTTAAGCGACAAGGAAATGACAGCTTGAAGTTCATTTAAAAATATAGCCAGTAGTTTTCTTGCCAACTTAAAAGCTGAAAATTACAGTGAACTTAATCAAGATCTAATGAACACTTTTGAACAGCTTGAATGCAATGTGTCAATAAAAATGAATTTTTTGTTTTCACTTTTGGATTTCCTCCAGCCTAATTGTCTGAGTGTCAGTGACGAGAATGGATAACGTATTCATCAGGACATTTCAGTGATGGAGCGAAGTTATAAAGGAAAATGGAGTGCAGCAATGTTAAGTGATTTTTGATGGATGCAAAAAGGGATACTAACGAAACAGAATACAGCTGACAGGCAAAGAAGAGACGTTATTAAGATTGACATTTATGTTAAGATTTACATACATAGGTAATTTTCAAGTCTCGGTATGTCATAAATAAGATAAGTACCTTTTAATTGTAAATGTCACTTTCGTGTTCGGCAATCCAAAAGCAATAAAGAAAATGTATTCGTCAATTCACAACATTAAATCATGATTTTTTTCTAAAACAGAGAAATACTGCCCCCCCCCACTTAGATGCTTCTGGTTATGGGCGTGTGTTTGGGTTATACTTCGACACCAATGGTGACGTAATATACATAGAATGCAACGTTACCAGACCATCCGAGGTGTTGCCTCATGAAGCTTCGATATCACCCCCCCCCCGTTAAGCAGAAACGAGAGACAACCAAAAAAATTGAATTATCATTTTGGGATTCAGCACCTCAAAATTAGTTAAGAACGGCTGTTTTCATTTCTATAACAGTAATTCTAATAATAATCATTTGATTTGAATTGGAGTTTAGCGCCCATTTCAGATGCGAGGTTATATTAAGAGTGAATATATAGCATAATTTGCACTCCAAACTTTATGAGCTACTGCAGGAATCAAACCTGGCCCGTTCCGTGTCTCCCACGGAGAATAATAATAATAATAATAATAATAATAATAATAATAATAATAATAATAATAATAATAATAATAATAATAATAATAATGCAGATGGACATCCACGAAAAACACCTGAACGACTGGCTTTTAATTCAAAATGAAATATCGAAACGAATACAGATGAATTTGTGTATGACTTATTAGCAATAAAACAACACCTACGGTAGAAACCCCAAGTTTCTTTCTGTCCAATAGAGAGTACTGTTCCATTAGATAATCAGTAATATTGGCAATGATAATAATTAGTCGATTTCTTAAAAATCCTTCGTAGAGTTTAATAATTTCCGGATTTATCAGTGTTATTATCTAAGAACTTAAACGATTATTCCGTTCAACTCTTCCCATTCCACGAACGGAAGATCGACGTCACGCTTTCTGAAACAATACATTTTCAAACTATGGATTTTGGTATTGAAACCGAAAGTGCTAGATCTATAAGTTTCCGTTGCAATAAAGCGATAAGGTCGAAATGAAATCTGTCCTCCAGACGCTGAATCATTATGAAACATTGTCTCTATATGCTAAATCTCTTTGCCCAAGGAGATCAGAATTGAAACTGCTACATAAATAGATTTGACATCTTCCAGGTTTGTATAAGTGCAAGCCCTTAAATAAAATTATTATTACCAAACTAAAATCAAATAAAGAGACTACTGTTAGCTATCTATTATCGTGTTCTTTCATGGCAATCGGTGTAGAAAAATAAATATTTCCCCGTTAAGTTTTAGTATAGAAATAAAAATGAGAATATTCTATTTTGACCATAACGAACTACTTCCTAGTATCAATGGAGAAATTGTTATGGCTGATAGTAATTTTCCTGAAAACTAGAACTCCAGATCTTCTTTCAGATTTAGGAAAATCTTATGGATTGTGATATGTATGACGTAAAAAGTGATATGGATTAAGAAGGAATTACATTCTGGATTATAAAAGAAAAATTGCAAGTTTATAGGACTTTTTCTTTTGGGTAAGTTAGAAAGTTATCAATCACTCTCGTTGAAAACATGTAACAAAAGCTTTAAGAAAGAATAGCAGAAAAGTCGATGAAATAAAATTAACTAGTATGATTCGAACCAGAATGAAATGTATTCCATCTCCACAAAATGAACTACTAAACACGCATGACTATTACAAAAACCGCGAAACACTCCTCTAGTTGAACTGATAGATAACGAACTCCTTAAATACCCTTCTTTCTCCAAGGAATTTGTTTGCATTTGCTGAGGTACTATTATGTTCTAAAAATATCATTATGTGAAGTAAAAGAAGCGGAACTGGGACTTACAAACAGCAAACCGCGAACTGTATCCGTAACCGCGAACTTTTCTTCATTACTTTCCCTCTTATTATAAAGAATACATTATTGCCAAGCAGACAATTTTAAGTTACTTCAAGGGAAGAATTTTCTAGCGTATGTATGTTACAAAAAAGTGAACATTATTGTTAGTTCTCATAAGTCTCAAAAAATACATAAGAGTAAAATTCTATTACAGGATAGTAAAATGTTGTTATTATTTTGCAAGAAGAGATTCTAAATTTGATGTCTGGAATTGTGTTTATTAACATTCATAAAACATAAAATTCACATTATATTTTATCATTCACAAATTAACACCCCCATGTTTACAACAATTGTTCTTATTGTTTTAAATGCATATCACATATTTCCACTCTTATGCTTCGAGACTTAACTTGTTTTCCATACAACATTTTAGCCTTTAACTTTTGAGAAACTCCTTGTGCTAATTTTTGTTTTTGTTTTCTATAATATCTATCAAACAAAATATAATATTCAGTTTTCCACCTTTTCAAACGGTTCTTTATAAAATAATTCTTAACATTTTTCATTGAGTTGAGTTGATTTTGAGTTTCCCTGTCCCGTTCGGCAGCAAAGCTACATAAGACGTGGACCTACTGATTAACGTGGATTCCGAACCACTTGAGCTCCTTCCGGGAATCAAACCCTAATATTTTTCATGTACAACAACATGCTGGATAATTCAATGTTTAAAGTAAAGGTCACAGTGTTTCCGAAAATCTTCATTTTTTCGGCTGTTGCTACTGGTAGTATTATTGCAAATTTTCATGATAATTAAATTTAGATTTCGGTGAGTTTGTGCAGTACACCAATCTTATATTTTTGATACCTTTTCAACAATACGAATGCTGCTGTTGTTTGATTGTTTATGAATTAATTGTATACTCAGAATTCTCAAATCCTAGTAATTAAATTCCGTTTTTGTAATAGCAAAGAGTAAAATTTTAGTTATGTATCTACTGCTTCACAACAATGTATCCTAAATGTTTCGTTCATATGTTACTTTCTTCAGCTTTCAGATGATATGATACACGGATTCCTTGGCGTACGTGGAAAGGGAAATTGGAGACATCCAGGAAAAATCATCCAAAAATCACTTTGTTCATATTTGCCCGTACTACTACAGCTCCCCTATTTCATACAACGTCATGACAAATGGCCACCGTCTGGTCGAATGTGGTGCCATCTGAATTGAAATCTAAATTTTAGTTCTAAAACTAGTCATTTCCAGGATATGGCATGTTTTCAAATTAAATAGAATTTAAAATGTTTCATATTTTGTATAACTAGTAGGGGAACGAGTTGTTTTTAAGCTAAATGTGTGTCCACATCAGTTCAGCTCGAAACTCGAAGAATCTCGATTAGGTAAAAATGTAGAGATGACTGATATTCGAACTCTTGATTAAATTAAGAAATTGGGTGAAACTGTAATTATTGTAGTTAATTTGTAGATAAGATATTAATCTTTCTTCCACTTCTTTTTAAAAATCGTTCTCCAATAAAAACCTAAATTATATAACAAATTTATAATTTAAGTTCATGATAACTCAGTTGTAGAGCGTTAACCTTTGGTATGTGGAGTCTCAGGTTTGATCCCGGCCTAAATGAATTTGTGATGGCTAACATCATGCCCGTAATTTTCTCTGGATACTCCGTTTCATGTCACACTCTCATTACATCAAATGGGAACCGGTTGCTCACCTGAAGAGTATCTGGTTCTTAGTTTGGTTCCAGCTTCCACGTTAAATTTCTGGTGGACAAACACGGTGTACGTGTGTTTTCTTGAGGTTCTTTCTTTTCTTCCAATTTATTAAATAATAAATTTCATTTATTTCTCATCATTACCGTCTTCTTTAGCCTAGCTCCATAACTATGGGAAGTAAAACCTAAAGATTTCATTTTACTTTTTCTCATTACATCCAATCTTCAGCCATCATCATCTTGCTTAAGTCATCGTCTCTCTTAGCCTAAAGGACGTAACCGTGAAACCTTAAAGGGGATATATAACTTCGTTCTCAAATTTGCAACTTAAATTACAGTTTCCTTTTTGTGTAGCACATAGATGTTATGCTGTACAATAAAATTATTATAAGCATACAGGAATATAATCATTAAATTTTCACTCCTGTTTGTGATGGAAATTTAAAGGATATGAGTCAAATTTGAAAAAAAATCGTAAAGATTTAGAGTCATAGATAACATTCTCTTTAAGGCACTGCTCGTTCTGTTGAACGGAAATGTAACATTAAAGGAAACTAATTGTAAGAGAACTGACTGGAGTATAAAATTATTCAACTAACATGTTTAGTCGTATAGTAATAATTTTCTTACATTGTTTTAAGACGACTGCAGGTGGAACCAGTTATCCACAATATATTCCACCATGTTACGTCAACATCTCAACAAGCAAAAAATCACTGGAGCAATCACAGGTACTTTTGTAGTTGCTTGTGAAAATACGTTTATATATCCAACATGCGTTATTTTGTGAATGTCATTGGAACAACATGGATGCATTTTTCTTTGACGTAAACAGAGAACTCTATCTATGTTATCTAAGTATCGCTTCATGTTGCAGAGAATTCTATTACTTTGTTTGAGTTTCTTCAGAAGTAACCGAATAAGATTATGCAAGTAGTAACGTTCCATATTTCCAGAATCGTATTGCGAAATTCTTTTGTACTCTTTTTTGATGACATTATGCCTGATTTTAATTTTTCAGATGACGCTGATCCTCCACCACCTCCGGGAATAGTGACATCCGAACCGACTCAAAGTAAGTAACCTAAGGTTGAATATATATATATATATATATATATATATATAGATAGATAGATAGATAGATAGATAGATAGATAGATAGATAGATAGGGTGTAAGAAGAAAGTACGGCAAAGTTTGAGGGGTAGATTCCTTATGGGTACTCAAACACAAAAGTTCATATGACAATATGTCTTGAAATGCATCATTACGGAGTTAGCGCCATAGACCGGCCTAATGGTGTGAAATAGTCACATTCTGGTAACTCCTTAATGTGACACCAATTAAACATCAATAACTCAGACCCTAATTAAGCTAGGAAGATAATTTTAGTAGCAATGTGTTTCTGAAGAATGAAGCATTTCACCAATATGAACTTTGTGAGTGTACCCCGAAGGGAAGGTAATGCCATCTCCAATATCCTGATGATATATATGAGTGTGTGCTTGTGTGCATATAGAACATATAACTTAGAGGTAGAAAATAATTACAAACTAATTGTCAATTAGAAATTTTAAAAAAATCATACTTGAAAGAAAAATTATAATTTAAAAAAATCATTTATGTACGGCTAAAAACAATTGAGGAGCACTTATCTAAAGTGGAAATATTCGTCTCTTTGAACCAGAAAACTATGAATTCTACACCAACATCTTTCGTATTCTATTACTTTTCTGCATATTATGTCTTCCCCTCCTGGGAATGATTTCAGTGTCTTATACCCACATTAATTGTTCAGATGGTAATTTAAACTTTTACTAAATTAGTTTGAACTTCCTTCAGGAGTCCATGTTTCATCGTATGGTCCACTGTATGTTATATGTCTGAGTTAAACTTTACACATATACACACACCTATACACGTATTTGCGTACTTGTTAGCTCCGAGTTGGGAGACCGACTTGTTGGAACCAAATGTGCATAAAAAACAAGAAGAGATACAAAACGAAAGTGAGATCAAAATCCATGAATTTTATTCACATTTGCGGTGGGAAAATACTTATGTTGCTATTTCTGGCAGTTTCTTGGGAAACAGGTGTGTTGCCTTACTATATTTGTTGGATCCTGGTGCCAACATCACCTGCAAGATATAAATTGTACCGGTACCAATAACATATCTGGATGATCTCATGTTACACACACATACACACTATTAACATTCTTCTACAGAATTGCAGGCGTTATGAGGACCTCTACAGTGTTGCAATATTTCAGTTATCTACAGTGTAAAATAATAGCACAAAGTAGAAAAGTACAAGCAGTTTTGAAGAAATAAGTCTACAAGAATTTAAAAATGTGTGAAAAGAAACTACATAGTTGTTTATATTTAAATTATCATATATTCGTCAAGTGAACTTCCTACACCCCTACTTAAATCTGGCAATCACGTTAAACCGTAAGACTATATGTTTGGTCTCCACTTCGCTTTATCGGAGTAGAAGTAGGTATTTAAAACAAGTTCTACCGGGAAAGCAACAACTTATTCGTAAACCGGCGAGAGGTCGTTCAAACTTTGCTATGACCACAACTGCCTGCTGCATTTGTTAATAAACGCTCAGAAGGATATATCTACCTTTTCAATTTACTCTCCCGCCATTCTAACAGTTCCTTTACCTTCTGCGTGACGATGACGTTGTACCATTCTCACGACAGTGAGACTCCTTTTATATCACATTCGTCGATAGAAAGGAAAAGAATAAGAACTGAACTGTTTCGAAAGAAAAATGTTAATACAGAAACATAAGTAGTATATGCTGAGAATGTTAACGCGCAGCTATTTTTTCAGACGTTAGGAAAATTTTGGAATTGCTTTTCGGATAGATGAATCGGACTTTTGATCAGGCTCTTGTACTGACCATACGAATTTAAATGTATTCCACATTTGACACTTTAAGGATCAACTTAATTACATTGAAACATGAACACGCAGTACAAAAATTACACATTAGAAAGATACTGTGACGACTTTGTTTCCACAGTTTGTATGTAATTTCTAGAATTAAAAAATATTCTTGTAATAGCCCTGGTCTTTGTGTAAGATAATTCTTTTGGCCATCATTATTATATTACTGAATGCGTCTCTAACAAGGAAACTTACGGAAGTATAACTCACCAATTTAAATAAAACTTTAAGATTTGTACAACATCGAAAAAGAATCCACATATATTTTTTTTTAAAATTTCGGTTTTGGTACGGGTTTAAGGTTTCTCGATAACTATTTTAACGTTAAGGAAGGTTTCGAAGCACAGACAGAAAACAATCATTTAATATATAAGAACCCAGGGACGTTTTAGGACAGCTGATTCAAAATCTGATGTCAAAATTAGAAAATTCAAAATGGCGGATCCAATATGTTGATTACAGTTAACAAAAGTCTTCTGGTTCGAAATGGTTTGCAGTTAGCCAAGAACACTCATAAGTGGCAGGAGTTATTGGGAGAAGGTTGCAAACCGATTTGAAACCTTCATGTTTGATTAAAGTGAGTTTCTGCGCCTATCACTATTCGGAGTGCTTATTTAAAGTGAGTCCCCTCACCTCTTACTCTTTGTGATGCTTATTGAAAGTGAGTCCCGTCGCTTCTCACTATTAGAGATACTTATTGAAAGTGACTCTCTTGCCTCTCACTACTCGGAGTGCTTATTAAAAGTGAGTCTCCTCGCCTCTCACTAGTTGGGGTGCGTATTTAAGTGATTCATATTTTATTTGAGTCCCGAGTTAAACCTCAAAAGAGTATCTCAAAATAGAAACCATTTCTGAAGGAACAACTGGATTTAGGATCTTGATGTATTCTTCTTTAGTCCCTGGAAAGCATCTTGGGACATTTTTCTGACATTGTCCTTTTCTATAACATAAATTAACGTAATTAACTTAAATAATATAATTAAGATCCAATCATTGATTAATAAATAGATTTTCTTCTCCCACATTTGCAAATATTATTAGGTATCTGTGATACTAAAGCGGTTGTTTGTAATAAAAACCTCCTACGTTTGACAATCCCGTAATATTTTATTTCAAAGATTGTGCATCATGTTGCAATTTGTGCGCAGTTATTGCGGTAATAAGGTGTGCGTTGTGTAATCTATATATATGCATCACACATCTTTTTACGGAATATCATTACTGTAAAACGTTTTTTCAATAAATTCATAATTATAAGAAGTGAGCATATATGAAACTCGGACATATTTACAACCATGCCAAGTTTGATTCAGATCAATGAGTTTGGTTGAATTTGTACTGTATAACTCCCTTTGATCTTTCAGAAAATAATCAATGAAAGACGTAACTATAAATGACGAAAGTTGCGTAAGTAGTTATATAAGCATAGGCATATAGCATATAGCTTAGGCCTAATAACTTATTATGTGTCCCTTATCTTTTATGAGTTCTTAGTCTAGAATGCAAATTTACCTCTTGCTGAAGAATAGTGTTGGGCATTTTTCAGAAGTAACAATAGCATTGAAATTTCCAGTGAACTTCATCAGCTTTATTTTGCGATATTAGCAGTACGGTAATGCAGCGAGTAAAGAGTGTTTTTCCTAGTAAATGTTTAGTGTAAAAAAGCTCGTTAATACAGTCATTTACGGGATTTATCATTGTACTAAAATGTATGTAGTTTCATGAACATGAATTATGAATTTTACAAATACTTGTTGCAAAAACATAATGCATTTACTTCGGTCAAAAAATCTGGCCGGGACAACTACAATTCTGATTCAAGAACTAATGCAGATTGAACATCATCCACACAATTATATGGTAAAATGTTTTCAAATTTACATGTAAAAAGTCCAGCTTTTCACTGAAAAGTCAGTTATTTTCTGAAAGAATGTCCACTGTTCGACAATTTCGATGTAATAATCTTAAAAAAATCATAGAAGAAAGAATGAAATTACAACAAAAATTTCTTCTCTTGTAAGCAATGATGCTCTCTTTTCTTAGGGGAAGGGGGAGGACGACATTCCATATGGTGGTACTTTAGATCTGGCACCCACATTCCCAATATCCTGCGCACGCTAGTGCAAGTTTCCAGTGTATCAGTAAGGTCTGACGCTGATATTAATTATGCAGCAATTCAGGACAGTGGTGACGGAACCGGCTTTGTCTTATCCATCTGTAGACTAGAACAGTGATAGGCAAACTATGGCCCACGGGCCAGATTCCATCGGCTGAAACATTCTATCAGGTCCGCTGTCCTGCCCTTGCCTTACTGTATCCATACATTACCGGGGGGTACAAAATGTGCAGCCAAAACCTACCATATTGACATATGCTTTTATTCTTTCCTTCTTGTGGAACCAGATATATTACCAAAAGGATACCGTCTTCTAAGTTTGTTTCAGGGTTGCCAGTAATGTAGAGGTACGAGTAAGGGACAGGGTGATCTTTCAGAGAGTTCAAGGAGTGCATGCACAAAGATTACCCCCCCAATAAATTATTTTGACAAACACATGTAGTAGCTCTTTCTTCTAAAAGGAAATGAGCTTCACCAACAGGTGCCGTCTATGAATACCAGTTTTAAAGAAAACCGAAGATTGACAAAAATGCAGGAGGAAAGGATAAGGAAATTTAGTTCTCCCTACCTGCTCACGCGGTCATCGGGTCTCTAGTTGGCGTCAAAAGACAGAAACAAAGCTCTTTATTCGATTCACAGCCACAACCCTAAATTCTTCGACCATTTTAGCCAATACGATTCCAGTGTCTAAAGTCAAACTCTCATCAACTCCACGTGGAGTAACACTTCTTTGAGAAACCGTTGTGTATCCATTTGTAATGAGTGACATAAGTTACGAGGGGCAAAAGCCAACGAAGAGAATTATGAAAGTCAGCTCAAATAATTGTCATATTTCTTACCTTCTGCAATATTTACAGATTCATTGAAGCTATGGTGTCTATTACTTCTTGCGTTTCATGCTAATTTTATTTGTCTGATTTTAGAGTAGGAAAATTTCCATAATATTATTGTAAATATATATTTGTTTTGTGGTTTTCATTATTTTGTTTCATTTTCAAGGCGTGTTATTTTTTAAAACATTTCTTTTACCGAGAGTACTTTGTAAAGAAACTGACTTAAAAACAAGAATAGTTATTATTTATTATTTTATTTATCGTACTTTTTATTAATTTTTCTTCTGTTTATCAGCCTGCATTATGTTTTAAATAAATATTTTTCATAATTAGTTAAAATAGATACATATATTTTCCCAAGTTGTAGTTCCTAAAATTACCTGTATGCTTATTCGAAGTGACTGGAAATATCAAGGAATAACCAATGGAAATCATAACACTATTTCACTTTGAAATAAGTATAATAGGCTATCTGATTCTCGTTTTATTGTATTGGATTAGATATCTGAGTTTAGTCTTCCGTTCAGCAGCAAGGCTGTATGAGACGTGGATCAACAGCTTAACGTGGGATCCGAACCACATGAATTCCCGGTGAGAATCGAACCTGGGCCTCCCACTCCAAAGGCGCGTATGCTATACACACGAGGGAGTTATTTCTGGTCTGGTATACACTAACGCATATATATATATATATATGGGTGTGGGTGTGTTATGTATGGACATAATGAAAACAATACACAGCTAGATAGGTATGTAGAGAAGAAATATCCTGGCGATACAAGTAGTTGATGGAGAAATCGTAACAAATTCTTTCAAATTGGAAGCATTTCAAATGTCAATGGAATGGAATAAAAATCACTGATAGTGATCCGTCTTTGAAAAAGACGAAATTCGCTTGGTTAAGTTATGACCCTTAAGCTCCTATTCTACAATTGCTTCAAGTTCGAAAATGTTATTATTCGCTTGTTAACCTTCTTTTTCAACGAATTTAAATAGTTCGTTACTGAATTCTCTATGTCTGTGTGTCTGATATCTGCATCTTTTCTTTTCTTTTTTTTTTTCAATTTTGAGTCGTCCATTCCATAGAGCATCAAAAACTACCTGAAAGAAATGATGACATTTTTTGCGTCACTCTTACCCTTTACAAGATAATGGAAGAAGTTCCGATTTCGGTAGATTTAAGGAGCCATATCTCGGGAACCTTAAGCGATAGTGAGATGGTATTGGTGTTGATCGATACCTAAGAGGTTGGTGAATATTTTAGTACCAAATAGTAACTGATGGCCACTGGTTATATCCTGCATTTTCAGTATATATACTGTGATAAAAATGTGACAGCTCTATATGGCTAATTCAATAGATCCCCTATTCCCGGCGGGAGCTCATGTGGTTCGGATTCCACGTTAATCAGTAGGTCCACGTCTCATATAGCCTCGCTGCTGAAAGGGACGCTAAACTAAAATCAACTCAACTCAATAGATCCCCTAATACGCAGCTATATTTATTTTAGTTTTCAAAAAAGCAGGATATTGAATAATTTATTTCGTGTTTTCATAATTACTAACAAATTTCAGTGAAAATATATATCGTAGCCTAGTGGTGAGCGAATTTTTGTAAGGTGAGTCCAAAGAGAAAACTTTAGGTGGGTATAAGGAACTTCTTGTAATAGTAAAAAATGCTATTAAACTTTGAAAGATTATAAACTAGATGGTGAATACATGAACATCCGAACCAAATAGAATATACTTACATTATTAATATGTATTTATAACAATTAAGGGTTAAAGTGAGGGGGAACGCGGGGATGCCGTCCTCCAACCTTGAAAAAATATGTACGGCGTCCCCCAGTTCCTAAAAAATACAATGGGCAAGGATAAGCAGGGAGACGACGCGACCTCACGCCGCTACCTACCATACCCCTATCTTTTCAGATCCGCTTTTACCCGTAATAACAATTAATACGATTATCAATAACACGCACGGTAAAATAATTTTATAATTAATGTCACGTATTTATGTATTGTTATAACGTATTAAATAATCTTAGTGAGTGTCTCATCATTACAAAACACTCATCCTCTAAAACAATCATTGCAGGTTTGACAACAGCACGCTGATCACTAATTTGTTGCCAAAACTTAGTTCAGCTGGCTCTCTGTATGGTAACTAACTACAGTGAATATAAGTGCTGCCTAATGTAGAGATATGTATCTTTCTTTAACTTACAAATATTTAGACATTTCTGTTAACCGTAGGGACATACGGACGGAATTTATAAATTGGTACGGAAGATAGGGTTTAAATAAAAACTTTGTGAGTGAAAATAAAGTGCAATTAATCCTAATATTGGTAATAGTAATTGTTCAAGGTCGTAGTGTTTCAGACTAGAGATGGAGTGGGTCAGTGTGTAAAGTTTTCTGAGTGAGTCATTGGGTCGTGAGTCAACAGCATGTGACCTACTGAGACCCACCACCCATTATGACCCACTGCGACCCACCACCCACCTGGGCTCACTCTGATCCACCGACTCACTGCATTATAGACAGCATCTTCTGAATACTGGTGAATTTGTCTACGTTTTACTTGCATTGCCTTCATTTCCTTTCCTTTTTCATTGGTTTCTGTTTACTTACTTGAGATGAGTATATCTAAGTGAAAAAATAACTTCAGGCATTTTTGATATTGATATTTGTAATCGTAATAAAAGCAATAGGACTTATACTACTACTTGGCTTTTGAGAAACAGCCTGTGAGTTTTTAGAGGACCTGAATACTGGAAATAATAATTTTTGAGTTACTGTAATATATAAATTATTATAAAAAAAAATTGAATGTAATTATGTCTGCCTAACCATCACGGCCAAATTGGAAAATCAAATGAAATGATTTTTGGTTTAGGTCTTAATCCAACTGGGATAGTATCACATCGCTTTTATTATAAAACATATCCTAAGGGGGTAGTGGAGATCCGATTTTTTTTTACGAAAAAAAAGTATCTGCTACTGATGGGCACGGGAGAGTTTTCTTTGAAACTCGATTCGACTGGAAACAGACATTTTTCAGCTCTACCTTTAAAAATTTCCTGCAACTCAATTCGAATTTTGGTCCGTTTCGAGTCGAGTCAAGCCAAAATGAGCCAATTGCAGCCTAACCCTGTGTGTAGTTCCAAGTACTCTTTTCAAGTACCTACAGAGACAAAATAATTATCAATTATGCTACTCCTACTCGTACTTCTTATATTATTATTATTATTATTATTATTATTATTATTATTATTATTATTATTATTATTATTATTATTATTATTATCATAACAATACCGTGTCTAACCATGAAAGGTAGGCGGTTTGTATCTGAATACTGAAAACTAAATCACTGTAGATCTCGGTCTTCGAAAAGTCTTCAGGTGGCAAGAACGTCGCTCACGAGGTTCTGGGTTTGAGTTCCGGAGGAATAAGTATTCGGACTCGAGCGAAAATTTATTAAAAGTTATACGGCACCGGCCAAAGATGTTCAATATAGGGATGACCTGATCCGGATCTCAGATCTTGATTCTTATCCAAACGCACATCCCACCCAAATTGCAATAAACTTGAATATAAAAAATTCGCCTAAAGTAATTTCACGATGTCCTGACAGTGAATAAGAAAACAGAAAATTAAGACGAATATTGGCAAGTCTGTTTGTCTCCTTCATTCTACACTAAATATCAAATGCTTGCCTTACTATCAAATAATCTGATTTGATCCGGATGAGAGTTCGAATGTCGAATCTAGGTTTTTATATTTGAAACCGGAATACAAAACTCGAATATTTAAAATTCCTCAATACACCTACTTCATTGACAGTTAAGAAAAAATAAACAGTTAAGACAAGTATTGACTAGGTTTTACGTATTTTTATATATTTATCTTGCTCAGTCTGCTCAAAATATCAAATGTATACCTTACAATTAAATTTAATAATTATTTAGTAAATCACAATATGAGCACCGAGAATAAACTATGAATTTTAGTGGCCCATATCTAGATTTGAAATTTCGGATTCATACATATAATCAGGCTGAAAAACAAATATTTGAGATATAGAAACCGAAACAAGTGCTAGTACCAAGATCGTAGCCGTTTGTACATTATCTAGTTAATGCGAGCGGAAGGCAGTTGCACTTATTCCGCATGTACTTTGGGGAACACGAGAAACTAAAAACAGATAAATGTTCTTTTTCAGGGGCAATTCGCGCTTTAACATGACTTTTCATGAGTGTTGTGTGCAAATACGAAAACTGTAATGGCAACTTGTTTGAAATAAATGCCTTTTCTTTTTTAGTAATAAAGCTAAGAACTTTCACATTGAATAAAAATTAGCAAAGCACATTTCACTGATTAGAGCGCTGGTTCTTATGGAAGCTTTCACACTGAACCGAAGATTTCTTCATGTGGGTATCGGATTGCCACAATTCACCTTGCTGAAAGACGTGGTTTATCAGGAGGTCGGCCAAGATTCTTTTGGACTTAGCCTGTAGACTGCTTCTGGTCTCAATTATTCCCATATAACAAGACTAGCCATATATAAAGTTGGTTCGAAATTATTTAAAATATCACTAATTGACCTTAAGAGGAAAATCGCGATTTAAGTATTCGTAAATCACAAGAGATGAACAGTTAAGCGTTAAAATAAATCCGATAATTCCTAATGCAACCTAATGATAGCAATAAAACTCCTTATGTAACAGTTTCAAAGCTAAGATTAACAGTTATGTCCTTGAAGAGGGTTTATGGCAACATAGAATATTATAAATCCAATTATCATAAGTAGTATCTCTGACAGCGCCGCATTTCACATCACCATCGCCCTTCATCCTGACAAGTTGGCAATTCACTTACCCACAATGACTTTTCAGGCGTTTTAAACACATCAATATCTCAGTTTGAGTTTGGGATCATGCTTCGGTGAACCTTGACTATTACCATCAGCAGCTATATAGAGAAACAGAACTTATTTCTGTATTAGATAATGTGGGTAACTATAGCTTTTCGTATATAGAAAACGGAGAGCGTGCATTCGGTGCCCATGGTCATGGGTTCAATTTCCAGAGAGGCAATCTACAATTTCGATATTGACCCAGCATCATGAGGACAATTGGGGAGTTATCTTAAGTAAGACGTGGCGGACTCCAGTCTAGAAAGCCGGCGTTAGGGACCTCGGGTGTCGATGCGTTGACTACACATTCTCAATTTCAACGTAAGCCCGCTGGTAGGAACCAAAGAACTGTCGTGCCAAGAATCTACTTTCCTTTAATTATCATAAATGCCTTCTTTATTATTAAATTTTATCCAATATTTTCTTTTCAACTAGTTTGCGAAACTCAGAGCTAGCTACTTGCTTTCTTTTTAATTCATGTTCGTAGTTAGCACAACTACTCACTAAGGAAAAACAATCTTTTCAATAAAATTCGCCTAGCGTCTTTTGTAGCTCTAAGTTTAGTTATTTTTAGCTTTTTTTTTTAAGTTGAAGGGCGGGTTATCATTTTCCCCTCGCTTTACCTATCTTTTTCTAGTTTTACCTATGTTTTTTTGCGCTGACATTGCGCCTATACGCACGTGCTTAGTGTGTTCGTTTACAAAAGCGGGCCATTTTTCTGCCACTATAGAAAGTAAGAGTGCACTGTATCAGATAAATATTAATTGACGTATGTAAGTGAATATATCTGTGACGAAGTCATAATTACTCAGTTTTTGCATCGTACATAGTTTCCTTATCCTCATTAGTCTCTTCATCCCCGCTTCCTGAATTCCAGTTCTAGTATTCTTTCTTGATGGGGGACTGATGTCTCATGTAGGCTTATTAACTATAACATCAGCAATAAAGAAAGTACGGTTTAATTTGCACTAATTTTAAAACATTACGTTAATTAAATAATAATAATAATACGGAGCGAGCTCAGGCTACTTGTTAGGATTCTTGCTTCGCAATTGGATAATACCGGGTTCGAATTCGGAGACCAGCCATCCTGACTGAGGATTTTCCAGGGTTGTTCCTCAGTTATACTGAGCAAATGCTAGGTTAGTACCTTGATCTAAGGCTCTGGAGACCATCCTTCCATTCATTTTCTAATGTTTTCATCTGTTGATTACTACAGTGTAAAGTGGCCTCTGAGAATGTATCTGGTAGCTTATAGTAAATAAACAATAACGATGTAATATATCTTCACGAAACGTGTGGGTTAATTTAACTACAGCCTTAGAATCCCAATAGATAGCTAAAGTTTGAATTTCCTGACTTTTAAATACTATTTTCATGTAGTTTCAGGTTTCAATTTTCTCTTCTATGTTCCCACCGAGAATTGAACCTGAGATCACATGAACAAATGCGAATATGTTAAATATTTTTGAATACTTTAAGATACAAAACGCTTCAATGATACGATGCATGGATATGCTTAGGTTACGTCCTGCAATGTATGATTAAAATAAGCTAGAGTGTGAAGAAAAAATAAAAGAAATCTTTTTTTACATTTACTCCAACAAACTCCCGAGCTCAGAAGGGCAAACATAAGTTAGGTAATAAAGTCATACAACGAATACAACCATATCACTCTCCTGGAAATTTCGTGTGTATGTTTAAAATTCTACTGTTGTTTCACGCCAACCAGTCTATATTTTTTTGTTGTATATACCTTCGAAGTGAAAGATGTTCATTATTACATTTATTGATGGTTGGACTCTAGTGAGTCAGAAACGACTATTAACAAACAGTTTGTTTTGTCTGGTATTCTTGCGATTAGAAGGTCCTTATATAAAAGATATTTCATTTGTACATGAGAAAAGAAGAAAGTTTATTTTCTAAGAATAAAATAAATATTTTCAATGTGAAACTAACATTAAGTTTCGAAGAGGAGCTGAACAGAACAATTTGTTACTATTTAGATCAGTTTTCAGACAGTTCAATATACTTTGAAATAGGAAGAAGTCAAACTTCGGAACATTTTACTAAAGAGACTTCGAGAGAAAGTACAACATGTAAATATTGCAAGGTTAATATAAAATAAAGAACAAATGTAGCACAAACTTGTTATGGAAACATTTAAAAGCACACCAACCTACTATATTAGTGAATCCGAAAAAAGTTTTGACGAATTTTAGATATTCAATTTTATCATCACAATTTCAGATGTAGGTCTGGATACGAATCAAGATCTGAGATTCGAATTTCAGATCCAGATCCGAGATCCGAATTTCGAATCCGAATCCGGATCCGAAAATTTTTAGCCATACCTAATATAGACGGGGCACATTACGCAAACAAATATTCCCAGACCGAGCTTTAACACGGCGAGACGTGTTTGACATGTAAGTGCTATCAAAATAGTCCAGAAGTTCCAGCTCTTCCTCCAAAGTCACTTGTGTTAATCGATGCACATCTTCTATTGGAAGAAATGCAAATCTGTTTATTTTCTCGCAAAATAGACGAAAATTTTCATTGCTCTTGTACCGTTCTAAGAGTCCAAGCTCTTGGACCTTCCTCCATGTTGACTGACTCAGGCGAAAAAAGTAACGCTATAAACGAGTGGAATCTCCAAATGTTGCATTTACGATATATCAAAATCCATTACCATAGTTACAGGTCCGGATATTCACTAAATTCACTGCACTGATGCACAACCGCACGAAACAGTTCTTGATATGAATTTTGTGTCTTGGTCTACATTAAAGCGTATACCTAGTAAAGGTAGTCTCACCTCAAATAACATATATTATTTTGGAGCCATTGAAAAGTTCGCGTTCACCATCCATGTTTCACTTTTTAATAGCTTCATAAGGCTATATTTAAAAGAAACATCCAGAAATATTTTTACGTTTTTCTTCCTTTATAGAAATTTGTTCTCTTCACATGTATCCAATAACAATTTGCCAATGTTTACTCAGATTTGAAATATAATATAATTCTTTTAATAGCTCCTATGTTTGTACTTTCTAGAAGCATTTATAATTTATAATTACGCCATTTGTTGATATATTTAGGTTTACGGTGTTGAGACCTATTCTTCTTCCTACTCCTCCTTCTCTTTTCCTTCTTCTTAGTTTTTCCATATATTTTATCCGTTGAGGATTATCGATGTACTCTAAAGGGAACGTGGCTGTTACTAATAATGCAGTAACTGTTTGCAAACGTCAACTGAAATATTTTTCTTACGACATCTAACAAAATTTGGATATTAAGTTTAATATATTGACGCCTTAAATTAATTTATTATCAATATTTACATTATCTTTATCATGCCAGAGAATATTGGTATTTTGTTTAAATTTACGTGATAAAAGTCTTGATTTACATTTACAAATTTCGGCAAAGATAGATCTTATTTCCTTCATTATCATCCCCTCTATCAACACTAATTTTTGTTGCTGCTCGTGTAACCTGTTTTTCAATTACATTTAAATATTTTTAATACCTCTGTATATTGTATACATTTTTGTTCTGCATTCAGACTTATATTATTTAACATTTCATTCATTTCATCATCGAGACTAGATAACGTTTAGTAATGATGTAATTTTTCCGGTGAGAATAACTTAAATCCTTGTGTGTTTGCATATATTTTTATTTAATTAAAATTGATACTTTAGCTCCCAAAATAGATGCAAGCAATGCATCAAGAAAATCACCCTTTTGTACAATTATACATTTTTATTTTGTGTTGCCGTAGGACCTTTGTTATCAAATTCTTAAATTCTTTTTTTTAATTTTTGTATTTTTTATTTAACGAAATGTTTGAATTCAAAATGTTATATCAATATTATCATCCGTACTTTAGGTTTTGACTTTGCCAGTAG
Organism: Thermobia domestica; assembly: GCF_964235325.1. Lineage (NCBI taxonomy): Eukaryota > Metazoa > Arthropoda > Insecta > Zygentoma > Lepismatidae > Thermobia > Thermobia domestica. The sequence continues at coordinate 154,641,831 of NC_137457.1, forward strand.
TATTAGTAAATGTGCATTTTCTTCATTAAACATTTTTTCTTATAATAAAAATAGTTGATGTAATATAAACGATATTGAAAATAAATATTTTCAAACGAACCTAAACATAATTAAAATAATATGTTTGAAAGCTATTACTTCGAACTCCCTGTTCATCAGGTGTAATCTGTTTTAAATCAAGAAGCAAATAACCATGAGGATTTCGAGTTGCATCTTGATAAGCTTCTTAAATAAATTTGTATTAGCTAGATACGATTGACGTGCTAGACGTGCTACGACTGACGTGACTGACGCGTTTATTATTGGTTGTGTTACTAGTACAGCTTTCATTTGTACTTATAAGACAAATCATTTCAAATTTCAACATTTTAGTGTCTCATTCTTTACACTATATGTTGATACCATCCAAACCACTACAACCAGATTTTGATAATACGCTATATAGGGCCTATACAAGCATATTCTACGTTATTTATAGGATCTGGTATTGATTATTCTAATCAAGGTAATTAAATTCCCCATAACCAATATCGTAATAGCTATAATCCAATAGTGTTTAATTTAATTGCTGATTCTAGTGCTCCTGCTGCATTTCATACTAGTTATCAATGCCAACATAATACGTTCTGGCAATAAGCCTGGTGAACATTGGGTTGCAGTTTATATATCTAGTATGTGTGTGGGAGAGTATTGTGATATACCCCTATATACAATATCATATAAATTTTTAAAACGATACTGTGTTTGTTATATATGGAATAATTTACGTATTCAAGGTGACTTTTCTCAATTTTGTGGACATTACTGTTTTCTGTATTTAGCATGTCCTATCTCTTGTTATTCAATACAGGATTTCATATATAAATTCGCAATCATCTTTACTGGCGCTAATGATATTGTGCTTTATTTCTTTATGATAATGTGATGGTCACTGGAGCAAGACTACGTTTTGCGTAAGCTGTGTTTGTGATTGTCAGTAGATTATGTTCTCCGCCATTTTGCACAGGATAATTTGACAGAGCCGAGACCTGTTCCGCCTTCTTTCCTTTCCCAACAGGTCTCCAACGATATGCTATTTGACCTCCATATCATTTGCAATTTTCTAGTTGGAACTCACCTGGGACCTTGTAGGTGCCATGGGACAAAACGTTTTGCTTTGATACATTCTATTTTTAAAATGATCAAACACGTACTTCTCTGTTCTGGCATATGTCTCACTGTTTGCGATTTCTAGGGGTTGTAACACGTAGTCTTTATAATTTTTATTAATAAATTTTATATAGGCTAGTTCTATATTTAAACTTTTTCATTAATTCATATCAAAATGGAAATGTTTTTTTTTATTTTCATATTTTATTTATGTTATTAATTAACTTAGAATCGTGTTCATTTTATGTACTATGTATTGGAAATATTCAAGTTTATATCGATGATGTAACGACAGATATTGGATTGCGTATATAGAAAGATAGACTCTAGTGAGCTAGAGATTCTTTTAGGGAGACTTGTAGAAGACAATTAAGCTTAAAAGGTCAGTCACCTATGCTTGATCAGCCTTACCAACTATATTGTGATTTGAAACTAAAAATTACTTTTTTTATTTCTGTTAAGCAGCTATAAGAATACTATAAAGAACTAAAAAAAACTATAAAACACCCTGAGCTGTAACACCACCTAAAAGGCGCCAGAAAGACGGATATTTTTCTGTCAAAATTTAACACATAGATATAAAAACAGAAGAACAAAGGCATGTGAAAACCACGGGATAACCACCGATTTCACAAGAATTCTAGCTGGCGTAGCGAGTCAATCAAAACAGGCTGTGAATTCGTTCCAGGTTTACCAGATGAAACAGTTTGTAATATCAATTAATAATAATAATTAAAATATGTGAGAATTATTGTGTTTAAGAGTCAATTATGTCTTCGAAAGCTACGCGTACCCTTATTGTTTGTTTACCTCTTCCATCCTTCCCTATATCGTAACATAAGACTTTCTTTGAGCCGCGAGAAAAAACAACAAGTACTGTCTGGTATTGGAGTTGGTGGAGTTTTGGCTTTCTGATGGGGACAGACGGAGACTGATAATCCTTACCCTAAGAAATTGATTCAAATAAAGTTAATAGAGGATGACAACTCCATCCCCCCCACATATATATATATATATATATATATATATATATATATATATATATATATATATATATATATATATATATGCTAGCAAAGATATATATATACATGTAAGTAAAGTAGATGTATGTTTAATTTCATTCTATAATTCATAATTTGTAACATTGCCACCCGGAAGCAGAAAACTCGGAAGTGTTAAGGTTGTCAGCGACATTTTGAATTCTTTCCGATGAAGGGCACCAGTGACTAGACAAATATATGAAAAGAAAATACAAAGTGGTGAAAAACATATTAATCGGCCTATTTTCAATGTAAAATTTGAAGGTTATAACCGAAGGGGACTCTAACATATTTGGTATCTGCTGAAAGGCCAAAGCAGGCAGATTTTAGTGCTTGAGTCGTAACGAGGTGACAATCTATAAGAAGTTATTATTTGAGTTTTAAGTAAATGTAAATATAAATAGGCATCTTCCTCCCAAAGTTCGGTTAGCAGGTAGATATACAATAGAAAAGTTTATCTCCATTGAAAAGCCAGTAGCATTCATGCGAGACATGACTTTTGTGTGTCACACCACTTTTACAAAACCGAAAATGTGAAAAAGAATGTGGCAGTTGGCGGTTAGGTTGAGTCTGTGCAGTTGCTGGTCGGGTTAGAATATTTGTTTCAGCATGAACACTATATATTCCTCTGAGCTAGATGTAATTGAAGATAGGTGAATATGTTTATATTCAAGTTGAGTTTAAGGGAGCACGAGAAGTTGAATTATTAGTATTTAAAATAAGTTCGATGAATTGTTTCAAGGTTCAGGACAATTTTAATTCACACCATATGGATGTTGACATCCAAACTGACAATACTGTCAAGAAAATAAATCATCTAGCGTCTGCACCAAGAAACAACTAAAAAAACAAAGTTTCAAGTGGTTAAAATGTAGTGGTATTGAAGTTATAATCAGGCACCAAGGACCTAATCTACGTCTAAATGCTACGGAAACCGTTCTTAAAGAAAATTATAACCAAGACATGAGGGACACTAAAATCAGGATTAACGCTGTGAAGTAACGGGCATACCTACCTCGTAATTAAAGAAAATAAATGTACAGTAAATGTAAATACATGTTACTAATCTAGATGGATTACAAAATATTGTCTCTGGTTCACTGATTGGTCTCATCCCTTTCTATTGTTTAGTGAGAGGTAGGGGTCGGTATGGAAGCATGTAAACCAAAGAGGACAATAGACAATGGTAATGATAGGTGCGGTGAGAACGTGTATAGAGTCCTTTGAAGGCATGTATAAAAAACAAAAGAATAATAGAGGGTGAAAGTGAAATCGTGTATACAATGCTTTGCAACTGTATGTTTAAAAGAATAATTGAGAAACGAGGTGGGTGTTGGAGAAGGCTTGTTGTTCACTTGCAAATGATGAATAGTAAACAAAAGAAAGAATAGCACCAGATGTTGATAGCGTGCGAAGATAATATGTATACAGTGCTTTCCAGGTTGGATGTTTATGAAAAAAAAAACAATTATTGAGCTATAAACTGCACACACAAAGAGATTATTATAATTGAAAAAAACATCATGTTAGATCACGCATCCCAGTGGCCGATAGCGGAAACGCGGCACAGGGCGGGATGTACCCGGAGGCTTGCACGAACGGAAAACACCCGCGTGTACGGGCGCGAGCGCGTGACGTCATTTGAATGTTTTATTTAAGTATTGATTTTTAAAATTTGGAGTACCGTCAGTTTGTCGAAGAGGTTGTTGAGAAGCGTAAGTCAGACGTTGAGAATGATACTTTTTGTAAAAAGAAAATAAAAATAGAATACTATCCAGATTCTCCAGATTCATAATTTAACGAAACGAAACTAGGAAAATATGAAAATGATAATGTAGAAGTTTACCCATGTTTATTATCTGATAGTGAAGAGACACATGATTTACCCGATGAGGAAATATACGAGTTTCCGGAGGATATCGTGGATTCTGAGGCGGAATCAGACGAAGCCGTAGTATCAAATGGGGGTACACCGCTACCTTCACCTCCTTCAGGGAATTAGGCTGGAAGTGTGAATGTTATGTTAACTACGTGGATGTAAATTGTATTAGATACTTTATTAGGAAATGGAATCCAAATTATGATGTAATATGTTATGCATGTTATTGGGATCATACATATCAATGGACTCATGAATGTTTTTACTATGTTGACGATATTCTATGCATACGTGTTTGGTTTGTGCTGGTCAGTCCTCGTGTACAGGACGATTTGTTTGACATTTATGAACAAACATACACTATTGGACAATTAACAAAAGACTATATTAATATTACATATGGGGAACTAACCAATTATGTGAATGCAACAGAAGAAGGCAGATCGAATTCGTATAGTGAATTGTGTTAAGAAAACGTACTGTGCAATATGTTTTCCGATAATAAGTCCTGTGTATTATGTAATGAAGAACATATTAGTGAAGTTTGTGTTTTAAAAACTATTAGCGTATACTTCCGTTTAAACAATAATTCTTGTGACTATTGCATATTGAATATTGAACATCATTGCTTATTTCTTCATGATATTTTAACTTCTGCTGTAGAACATTTATCCAACGAAATTACTCTTATTGATTTGCTTGAATTGTTTGAAGAACGACATAGTGAAATCTCAAGTATAAACTTTATACGTAAAGTGCGTGAATGTTTAAACATGGAATTTGTTGGACAAATTATTCCGTTTTTCTCGGAACGTAAACATGAAATTTCACCACGTGTTAATGAATACATTATTAACATACAAGGTTTTAAGATTTCAAATTATGAATTTATTATTCGTGAATTTTTTAACAGCACGTGATGATACAGTAAATTGCATTGTTTAATAAAATCACCAGTAGAATACAATTTACTTCCGTTAGGTTGTCAAAAACAAATTGAATGTTTAAAATTAAACTTACACGGACTAACTTGTAATGATAAACGCGGTTATAGTGTAACACGCATACGTAACCTTATATATCAGCTTTGTAAATAAGATGCAACCTTTTATTGGAAAGTTGAAAAAAGTACTTTGGATTAAAAATATTTTTGGCACTAGCTAATGTTGTTGATTTGGATAGTAAACATTGTCCACTATTAAGCACATTTCATGCGAACGTATTTAACGATTATTGTACTTCTCATTAACAAAATATTACATTGGAGAAGAAATCAGGATGTGCATATCGTAAGGCAAAACACTGTTTTAGGTGGAAGTTTCAACATAACATTAACTAATACATTTGCAAAGTTCAAAAGGATATGATATGATATGTTTTGTTCTTGTATATAAAAGCACGAGATTTAAAATTGTAAATAAAAATATTAATCTAATTTATTTGTTTTTCCTTTTTAATATATGCGTTACATGCTTAAATACATTTTTTCATTTAGTTTAATATTATTGTTTTTGAATGAATTTAAACATTCTATAAACCTTTTCTTGTGCACAATATGATGAAGAAGGTATAAACAATGTCCACACATGATTGAATTATAACCTTGGCAAGCAGAACTGTTTGTTAAAAAATATATTTTGCATGTTTTATTTAAAAAAGTTTTTATTTCTTTTGGAATTGGTAATGCAATTTATCAAAGTAATAACCTCTTTGATTTTCATCAATGAATACACACACCCAATGTGTACCGTCCGACTTTGAACTGTAGAGATTTATGACAGGTCCAGCTGACGGTTCCACACTTTTAGGTATTCTATTAACGAGATAAATACTGTGCACATAGGCACCAGTAAGTTTATTACGAAGTAACACTTTTATTATATCGTCGGTACATTATTTTTTTCTTTTTAAACACTTCACATCACTTTATACAGACGCGTATATGTTGAAAGAAATAGTGGGGTATATGAAATATTTTCATGAATTGAAAAATAACTTCTTCAAAACATAATTTTTTAAAACATATTTTTTATAACTTTTCCAATAATGATGATTTGTGCTGACGCTAGGAAAATACTTTTGACACACTTCATGGTATGATACCCTGCAACTCTTTGAATAATAATAACCAAGCAATATAGTAGAATATAAAATGTCTAGTGCACTTTGTACCAGTAGGACACACGTGATTTATCTTCTTACAAGTGAACTGTTATACTTCTTTCATTAAAATGATGCTTTTAAAAAGTATTATGAGTATATATAGTTCTATCTTTATCAATTTGAATTAGATAATCAAACTGTGCATATACAACACATGATATAGACTCGGTTAAATTTTCAGAAAAAGAAACTCTTACATTTACAGGTGCATCACGTACATTCATCTAAAGTTGCTGTAGGTGATAAGATAAATGCATAAAGAGTATAGCCGTGTGGATATTCTTCAGAAGTAATAGTATGTGCATCATATTTATAATATTTAGGGTTTTTAATAAGTAATGGTCATAAATGAAACCGTAAAAAGTAAACGCCAAAACTAACAAAAAAGTCTTAGTAAACATGTGTCCGCAAACGCTTCGTAACGGAGATAGGGGCTGCCGAAAGTGTGGGAAAACGAAGTTTGGAGACGAATGTCTCAAAAAGTAAGAATCGGACAGAGGTCAGTCCAATGAATGACTATCGAAGTCAGACCTGTGCTATGCAGAAATGCGTGGTTGATAAGTCTGCAATACGCAAGCAAGGGATTCCCCCCAAAGGCGGAGGGATTCCTGGAAAATTGTCCAAAGAAAGGGGGCTCGAAATGAACATCGTGGGCGAGTTTATCCACCAGTAATTCTTATGTCGCGGTACCAGGTCGAAAGCCCGAAAAGATACAAAATGGCGGACAATCTTTACGCATAGTGTGAGGTTGCATAACCTGCAGATAATGAGAGAGGCAATCGAAGTGTTGTGTGTACGTTGTAAATGGCTGCAGAAAGAATTCCGACAAGTAATGCATACGTACAAGTGTAGCAGTACTTAGTTAAATCAAACAGTATGATAGGCACTGATGAAGCATTATGTGCTAAGCAGTTAACGTAACGAATATCCGCCAACTGGATTGCAATGGGAAAAGCACGACAACATTCGAATATGTGGGAGGCGAATCTGAAACATTTCGCATGTTGAACGCGTAAGTGTATAACAACAAGCAAAAAATGATGGACATTTCTTGTTTGTCCATATCAACAAACAGAAATCTTCATGTTGGTAATGTGTACAGTATTAATCATAAGATAAATGGTAAATACCCAGATGTGTAACCACAGAAAAGATGCATGAGAAATTAACTTACCTCTATCATTAAAGCAAATGTTGGAAGTGCCGTTCATTCATGCGAATGCCTGCTCGTATCCGTCTTCGCAAAGATCCATGTACTCGTGATAACATGTTGGCATACTGTTGAATATGCCCGCAACTTTGTTTCACCCTTTCTCGAAGTTATTCTAATGTTGCAACAGGTGTAGAACAAACTTGCTATTTCGCATGGCCCCAGAGAAAGAAATCTAAAGGACTTAAGTCCGGGGAGCTCGGTGGCCGATCAATAGGACCCCCACGCCCTATCCACTTTCGTCAAAATCAGGCATGTAAATGTTCTCTGACTTGGTTAAAGAAATGTGCTGGCGCTCCATCATACATAAACCACAGTCGCTGACGAATATCGAGAGGTGTATCTTCGAGTAGAAGCGGCAAATCTTGTTGGAGAAATCGCAAATATGAGTACCCAGTTAACGCATTACAAAGAAAGAATAGTCCTACGAACTGATCATCTAGGAGTCCTATACACACATTTAAGGAAAACCTACGCTGATGTCCTACCTCCACTATTACATGTGGATTTGCAGGGGCCCATACATTAGAATGTTGAAAGTTTACAATGCCATCCCGGGTGAATTGTGCTTTATCAGTAAATAGGACGTCATCAGTGAAATAAAGATTCCAGTAATTTGTCTGCGAAGCCACTGACAAAACTGCATTCTCGCCGGAAAGTCTGTGTAGGTCAGAGGTTAAACACGTTGCAGATGGTATGGGTATAACTGCATTTCATGGAGAATGTGCAATACTAGAGCATTGGATACGCGTTCGGCAAGTCCCGCACGTCTTGTGCTCTTTCCTGGGTTTTGGTCCACTGCCTGTAGCACGCGTTCTTCTAATTCAGGGGTACGTCCTGTCCTTGGCCTTCCCGTTCTAGAACAATGTGTAAATCTCCCATGTTCTCCTAGCCGCTGATGTATTCTGATGAATGTTCTTCTATCTGGTTGCTGTCTCGTAGGGAAAGTCAAGCGATATAACCTAGCGGCCTCTACCGCATTCCCGTTTGCTTTGCCGTACAGAAAGTGCATGTCCGCATACTCAATATTACTGTACATTGTATCAACAGGAAGGTAAACAATAATTTTGCAACACACTAATAGCACTAATTAACACTGCACAATAGTATCCCCATGGCTTTGCAACTCTACTGAAACTATTGCACTGTTCCCCGCAATACGGTGAAGTAAGTACATTCACAAAATTGTAAAGGCGTGCGCATTTGACACCTCTTTAACACAGAGAACTCTTACATTCACTGTAGGCGAGAAAGACAAGTAAAGACAACAAACCTCTACAATCTGAATCATTCTCCCAAGCGACTACTCCGGTACGACGAAAGAATGTAGACCTGTAGCGGAACCCATCATGCAACATAATAAAAAAACGTGGACAGGCAAGGGTGTTTCCAATTCACGTCAGTAATCGAAACAATTTAGTGTTATTCCATTCCATATTTCCTGGCTTACAAGCTGATTGACAAGAACAGCATGCACCGTTTTTTTCTTTACGTATACGCACAGGGGATGAACCAAATAATGAGCAACCTACAGTCGCTCGATTGATTGGGTTATTGTTGCTCTAAACGAGCTTAAGAGATTCGAAGGAAGAGACCTACGATTTGGTAAATCTGGGATCATAACCACTGCATTAAGTGGGCACTTCAGCGGATTTGAACCTGCAACATCATGTACCCAAGGTGAGCTCAACATCTGTTGCAACCCCGATTCAGTGTTTCCAGCTGGCTTGCATGTTTTACCTGTGTTCCTTTCGCCCATTCCAGTCATTTTCGCGCATCGTTTGTTATACCTTGGTATTGGTACAGTAAAGGACTACTCTGTAAATGTGAATTTGTCTTAGGAATGTGCTCTGAAGTTATTCAGAACATGCACCACCATCTTTCTTCGATTGCCTCTCTCATTTCCTGCTGGTTATGCAACCACACACAGCACATAAACATTGTCTGCCATTTTGTATCTTTTCGGTCTTTCGACCTGGTTTCTGCATAGGGCAGGTCTGACTTCGATAGTCATTCATTGGACTGCCCTCGGTCCAATTCATACTTTTTGAGATAAACGTCTCTAAATTTCATTTTCCCACATTTTCGACAGCCCCTATCTCCGTTACAAAGCGTTTGCGGACACATGTGTACTAAGACTTTTTTGTTAGATTTGGCTTGTACTATCTACGGTTTAATTTATGACCATATCTTATTAAACAACCTGTATACCAGTACCGGAAAACAGAAAATCGATACTTACAAGGTACAAATCGTTTTTAAAATCTGGGGTTAGGGGGTGGGAGGAAAAGATTTTGATCCGGCGTGTAGCTGGAGTTTATTAACGTTAAAGTGTTGAAAATGAATTGGATTTACTTCAGATTCCCCATTAAATGCCGAATTAGAAACATATTCGATAGCGAGACCATTACGTACGTTATCCAGGAAAATATCAAGATTCTACGAATTAAAGTTTGCAGGAATAGTACATGTTCTTGTTTGAACTCTTGTAAGATGATATTTTGTTGTTTCACGATTTATGTTACTATTAATTTCCATTGCCAAATGAGGTGCAACATCGATGCGTCGTATATGTAGAGTAACATCTTCAACTTTTACTTTATAAGAAGTATTTGCAAGAGACATTAAACAAAAAGCACTTTACTTCGATGTAACTTTATACGAAGATCAAACTTTATACAATTGCTCGTGGCAATACAGCCATATCAGTATACAACCGACTATACATTTCAAACGATTTTCTATTTTTAATATAATTAGCACGGTGTCGAAAACCCACATTATCAGCACTTATTATATCAAATTGTTTAGCAGTATCTTTATAGCACATGCCTAATTTCAAATGTGTATCAAAAGCAATACTGGAATAATTTAATAATGTTTCAAGGTATGCACGATAAAGGTGAAATACTGATGAAGAAGTAATTAATTTATCATTTAATGAAATACCAATTTGACTAAATGAGGAATGTAGGAAATTATTTCTTGGTTCTACAACATCATTCTCAGTTAAGACGTATCATTAGGTTTTGTAATTTTACAACGTACGTAAAAATAAAGATATGCGTTATGAATAAATGCTCCTGTTACCGGAATAAAAATTCAATAGGACCATCAGAAGTTAATGTAGAAATTGGTCGATATTCAGCAGTGATGGAAGATTCAATTGCAGTTTGTGTCATCGGAGTACTAAATAAATCAAAATCGTTGGTGCAGCATTCTACACTGTTTGAATTAAGTAAGGCCATTGTGAGAATGTATCTCTAATACGACCAATTTTTCTTTTTACTTTTGCTTTTGTTTGTGCGCTTACGTTTTCCTGTTGAAGGTCCAAAACGAACAAACGATGGAGCTATAGGTTTGCCTGGCCGCCTCTTATCACTTATAGTTATTAACTGACCAACTTTGTTAACAGCATTTGTATCAATGTTTCACCAGCTTCTTTTACACGTCTGGAACAGATTCTTTAAATGGCTTAGTTTCTAATTCATCACCCGCTACATGTATTTCCGCCTATAGTGCTTAACTAACTAAACGTTTTGCACCTTGTTTAAGAAATGGTAACACAAAACCAAATAATCCTTGGAAGAAACTACCTATACCATGTCCCCGTTGATATACTGGTCCTGAAAAATATGGGATACCGTGTCTGTAATCTCGTTTAAATTTCATTCTGAATAAAAATAATTAATTAATTTTTTTAGGAGAGCGCTTAAATGAAGTGTAACACTTAGTGTCCCAGAACGAAATGACAAATTAGTGTCCCTGCGTCGTCTTTTAATAATATTTCAATAGTGTTAAAGAAAATTTTGCAAGTGGAAGACAATAAATATCTTGAAATATTAATGTTCGCACTTTACCATATTTAACATTTGATATTGTTGCAATGCATAATGAAGGCGCTTTTGTATCACCTAAAACCTGATATTGTAAGGTATCGGTATAAATAAAAATTTGATGTGGATAACCAATATCAACATATGTGAGATCCACTATTATGTAAAACATGATCTTTATTTTCAGGAACTCCTAATTGTAATGCTAATGTTGGTGACAATATAACTGATTCAACACGATAAGTACGATCTACTGGTACAGTATTTGATACAAACAAATTTATATCTATTGATACTTTATTTAATTCATCAATGATATGATGTATGGATGGATAATATCCACTCACAATTTTACCTTTCTGAGGTTCTTCATTCCTTAGTTGATACCAAATAACATTTTCCCTACGTTAACATTATAACATGTTAAGAGAACATGTAATTCACTTAATCCTAAATACCAATCACTTTATGATAATTCAATATTAGTTTTTAGTTGATTTATAAAATGTCATCTATTATTTGTAGGATATACATCAGCGCTTGCGTTTGATACAAGTGTAATGTAAAAACTGTCATCTATACTTTCAGAAATTATTTTCGTTTAAAGTGAAGTGTTAGGTTTGAAGTTCCAAATTCAAATGGCACTCTTAAACTGTGTTCATCTTTTAAATTTACTTCAATCGTGTTAAAATAAGATTTTTCAACTTGAACATAGTGCGGTGTGTGAAATAGAAAAATTTTATATGTCCATGTTCAATGTTATATGCACTAATTTTACGAAGTATCGGACCAATATTGTCATGCTGTTTCACAATATCAACAAACGTTAACAATGTTTGATATATTATATTCTAAATTACTTGGAAATTTTTCACGTGTTATTACTGCAACTTCTACATTAGAAGGTTTTGCAAATACAGTATCGTGAAGCGCGGATGTATTTTCATTCATAAATCCAAGTAAATTTTGTAAACACTCCGTCATTCCGGCAGTGTGTATGCACAATTTCATTAGTTAGCACGAGTAGACAAAGATAATAGGCAAAGTAGACAAATATTTGCAGGGATAACAAGTTCTAATTTTAATGTTGTCTAGGATGAAGATTGCTGTACACTTCTCCGCATTTAATGATAACGATGATGAATTTATTGTAAACGAGCTATCCATAGTAAATTCTGACGCTTCACTCCTCCAAAAGTAGATTATTAAAACTCCATATTCTTTAAATAAATTATCTGAGCCGATCATTACTACAAACAAATATTTAAGTGACAATATACAAGGCATTACCTGGCACGATGACGATGTAGGATATTCCCATCCTAAGCAAATACTTGAAACATATTATTTAAATACTACAATTATTTACACCTGTGGATTAACTAGAAGGTTTTTTCTTCAAGACACTCTTGAAAGAAATGTTAGAACTTTATAAGAAATAGACTGTTCTATGTATAATTCATTAAGTCTCCTTATTCACACGTGTGCGCATGATAAACATCGTTTCTGACAATTTAGAGGCAGTGTTCATGAACCTTTACTGTATTATATAGCGATCTGCTCTTAAAAGTGTTACTAGTTCATAAAGTGACAGTGGAAATATGACTGGGCTTTATCAAATTGACGATCTTCCCGTAACGATAGAAACTCCTGCTGGACTTTTTATTAATTTTTAAAACAATCTGGTTCAATTGGATCGCGTGGTCTGCAGTTTATATCGATGAGAAACAACAAGGTTATTGCTTTTATTGTCTTTCTGTGGATATTCCCAAGGTTAACAGATGATCAATAGCCTACCAATACCTCTCTCTAGAGGCCTCAATGGCTACAGGCAGTTCCTCTAAAACCTATCTCTAAAGGTTGAAACAAACAAAGGAGATATCTAATAACCACAATTCTCCCGAGTCCGCAATGAGAGAAGGAGAAAACCTATAACTGTATTCCAAAGCTGCTTCAAGGAAAGGAGATTCCCTTTAATTAAAAAGCTTGCGAGGCTACAGTGAACAAAGCACATCCCGTCATAGCCTAAAACAAATTCAACCATTACTTTGAAAGCACTATTGTGTGTGTCGAGGACATAAAAGACTCTGAAAACATTTGATTTACAAAGACATTATGTAATACTGCTATAGAGATGTATGCATGTAAGAAAAAGTTGTTAAGGGTTAAATCTCGAACCTTTGCAAGTCTTTACCGAAAACAATGCGATATTTTTCTCGTCTTTCATATATTTATATTCGAAGTTGAATTTGCGCTGCAAATTTGAACCATCAGTGTAGTAAAGATCCTATTTTCTCAAGTTCTGATTCACATATTTCTTTTCTTTTCTTTTGAAGGGAACACGCATGTAGTTAATATCATTTCGATAAATTTTGAAGTGCATTTTGTAATAATATTAAAAGAATTAATAGACTCAACATCGAAGTTCCAGAAATAATTATTTAATAGCTCATAGGTATTACACAACACCTAGGGATGTTACAAATTTAAAGATCATAGCATTATTAGTGGGTTTAGGCATTGATGAGTGTGTCAATGGAACTTCCTTTATATAAGCTAATTTAGACAAGTAAAAAGAATATGTTTATCTTTTTTGAGATTAGGGAACTAATGTATTAACTGAAATTGAAAACGGTTATAGATATAGCCGTAATTTATATCATTGAATTATTTATTCATATTATATTATGGTAATGAATCGCATCAAAAGTAAAAAATAAGTCGGAAAAATTAACATAATAAAAGTGCACACATTATAGGGACCTCAATACAAACTTGGACATATCTTACGTCACTTTTACTTTGGAATCTCTTGATATTACTTTTCTGATACTGCTTTCAATTTGACGCTAAGTAAATTATTTGCTGAAACAGGCAAGATATTCACAGAGTAGTTTATCAACAGTGAGAAAGAAGATAATCACTCAACAATGAAAAGAGGTTACTTGATATAACGTTGATCCGTCACCTCATATATAATTATAATAACACTTTATTCCAATTGAAGCTTATTTGAAGCTTATTGTGACCTCGTTTTCAAAAGGAAGTTGTTTAAAAAGTGCAGTCAGCAGCATTCTTGGTAACTGGCCAAGAGTGTTGCCAAATGTAATTACATAGAGAAGATAGAGTATGGACTTTAAACTTAATGATTCAAATCTGTTTTCGGTATATACCTGTAACTAACAACTGATGGCTTAACTTTATTCTGCAAAATAATGGCATATAAGTTCTTCGCTTCAAATTAGAACAATCTTTACATTTGTTACCTTTGCTAATAGACGTTTCACAGGAAACTGTATAAAAGAGAAATCGCTTCTTAGTTCCCGTAAAATTCATTTTAATGGTCATTTCCCTTGATGCTGTGATGAATGTACGATGATAATGTAATGAACGTCCTTTAAGATTTATCACCTCGTATTTTTTAGAAAAAAATTAAAATAAATACAACGTTGCTTTGATGAACATTTTAATAAACTTTTCTAATCTAATTGTTTGATTTACTTCCCTAGCAGCGCATGACATGAGCACAAACATTTCTGTTTGTTCTATTGGGAATATGCAACATTTCTTTGTTCTTAACCTTGCATATTGTCAAAGTTGCTAAAACTAGTTTATATTTTAGTCGTAGTTTTATATGATAGAGTTCAGGAAAGTATTGAAATTGGACAAGTATACAAATTGTAGTTTGAATATATATATATATATATATATATATATATATATATATATATATATATATATATATATATATATATATATATATTTGTAATTATAATAGTAAAGGAAATAAATTGTGCCTCATGATGAAAATTTTAATTCTACAGTTCAAACTTGGAGACGAAGCACAGCAGAGCATTCGATCTTTTTCAATCGGAAATCAAACTAAAAAATTTTTGCTTTAAAGTTAAACGCACTAGCTTCTGGACCATCATACAAGACACAAAATTTTCATTTTATAAATAATACGATTGGTTTATAAAAACTCAATCCAATGAAAATTTACCTGAATTAGGTAACATATTTGCATATATATATTGAAAAATGCCAATATCGCAATAACGTAACTTATATGGCATTGCACATTCTATAGCAGTCATTGAGTTGCGATTATTATTTTAAGTCTCATCGCAAGGTATATTGCTTCCTTTATCTGTAATAAATTACAGAAATAAACTCCTTCTAAAAGAAAAAATATAACCGTTTTATAATAAAAGTGTTCTCTTTCGATTTCATATAGTCATAGTAAATCTTCCCTTGAAGCCGAATTTTCCGTTTAGATGCCTCTTTGATTCACAGTCAGAATGGATAATAAACTTATTTCAGGTGAGATGGCTATAGAACTGACGATAAACCCTTTCACTTTTTGTGGTGTATGAAAATAAACGTGCAATTAGACTATATAAATGATAATGAACTTAACCTACTTGTCGCAAATGAAGGAACAACAGAAAACGTGGAATTTTGCCATTTCACCCTTTCCTCCTTTCGGTTGTTTCAAGCTCTTGGGCAAAAGGTACATCAATGACCCATCCAGTGGTAAGTTCATAAATTTATTCCTTAAATAGTATTTTGGTACGTAATCTAATTTCTCACTTAAATACGGAGGTAAAAGTAGTTTTCTATCTACAATTAAAAAATGTGACAATCAAGGTTAATCCGTTCATAATTTGTAAAAATAAAGTTTAGGAGAATAAACCTCGTAAGAAAGTTTGGTTATTGTCTTTTTCTCATTATATAGGTGTAGGTTAACTTTATGTGAAGTGTAATTCCATTTCCTGTTTTTGATAGCATTGCGTACTCAGCACTTAATAAAGACCTCAACGTGGAAACATGCGCAACTCCATATTATTTGTGATAACTTGTAGTAGTATTACTAACTTTTTATAGTCCTATTAAAATTTACATTTCATTATAAAATGGCCAGATAGAAAAAATCTAAAGAAAACTCTCTTATTTCTCTCTTTATATATGTAGCGTGTTATGCAAAAGTGAACTAAGCGCCAAAATTTGAAAATCCACGTAAATGCGACGATTGGTTCTTGATAAGCATTAGAACGTTTTGCACAATCGAAAGGAGAGGAAAACCAACACCTTTCGAAAAAAAGAAACATAATTTCACTTTTGATTACGGCTACATTAATACTGGACATCAACCTTTATACGTAATTTTCTTAAAAGTATGAAAGTGGCGCTTAATTCGTTTTCGCAGGACACGGTACATATATATATATATATATATATATTGGCGCATTAGATTGGTGATCACTTACCTTCATGCGTCTCCCTAAACTCTTAAGAAAACAGACTTAATTACAGAAATGTTTCTCTAGGTTAAGGTGGTCAAACGGAACCACTGGCTACTTTATTTAATTCTGGTTATAATGTAAACGTTACTTATCATCGAAGACTTTTCTTCAAAGATCTTATATACGGGATTGTGTAAGTTCTCATAAAACTATACAAATACGGGGAATTAGTTCCAGCTTGAGGAAAAGCGTATGTGATACTTAGAGAGATTCGATGTAACTATGCCTTCACAGCAAAAAGACTCACCACTAGAAAGAAGAAGAGAATGTGTTGGATGTGTCCATGTTCAAAAGATAAGAATATGGCTACCGTGTGTTTCAAATGCCAGAAGTTCGCTTGCTCAATTCACAGTTACTGTTTATGTGAAAACCGAGTCTAGTTTCTAAAAAATCTGCATGATAATAATAATAATAATAATAATAATAATAATAATAATTATTATTATTATTATTATTATAACAATAACTCAAATGGTTTATTTTGTTGGTAAATTGATGTCTATTTTGAAGGAAGTTACGTGGTGTGAAATATATGCTTTTGTAGAAAAAGTATCTTTTATAATATATTTTAAAAAGGAATTTCGCAGGCATTTGTTATAGTTGACAGTCACAAAGTTAATACCTAATATATTTAAAGTTAATACGTAATAATTAGATCTGAATTAACACAAGCACAATGTATTAAAACAAATAAAATTTAGTTCATAAAACATATTGTTTCAGCTTTAAGATGATGAGCACAGTAAGGTGAAGACGCAATATCTTGTACAATAAATAAAAACGAGTCAACAGTGTTAAAACATAATCGACAGATCTCATGTTTAAGTTCGAAATTTTGCGTTTATTCACTGAAAATAATAGAGAGTTAATTTACCCCTAAAGTATAAATACGTATGAAAAGTTGGAAATTGATCAAAATAATAGTATTGGCAGTGGGACAGTGCTTTACATATTCTAATCTCTTATAATATTAACTTTCTTCCCAACCTAACATGAAATTGAACTTCTTTTCTAGTGGTATAGTTTGATGCATAGAAAATGTTAGAAAAAGTTTAAGTCCAACTTAAGAACAAACACTTGCGCCATGAGTATGTGCATTCAGAAATACATTTGTCATCGACTAATTACCTCCGGTAATCAACCCAACTCACCCCCTCCTCCAGCTCTCCTGGTCTAGAGCAATCTGTGACGTAATGTACTATTTCCGTTCAGACAGAGAAGACAGGAACCAGTATATGATGTTTTTATCCCTTTGTTTTGAAATGCCTTTCTAGAGAGTGAATGGAAAAATGTCACAAAATATTTCCATATCTTCATATATCCTATTAATAGTATTCTTTCCTTTCTTCAAAGGATGTATATCGCATCAAGCTAGGAAGATGCTCCTTGTGAAATCTATTTTAAATTGTCAATCATTTCAGTAGGTGTTGTGCTTCCCAAAGTCTGTAACGCCCTCGTAGAGCTCTAAAACTACTGAGAGAAATGAGTGTTATTCGTTTTTTTCTTTCTTTCTTTTCTTTTTTTAGTAAATGCAACCAAACATTACAGTTGCGTCGTTTGGGCATGACAGGATGGTGTAATTGCCACCTCCCTTTTAGCTTGATAAATAAATATTGTTTGATGGCATGTACAGTAATAAACTTATAAAAGAAAAGTTCAATCACAGCTTGGAAGAAGGGAACTGTGTGGAGGATAAACACTGTGTGCGTCGATTCTCCAATTATTCCCACTTTGTTTATTCCAACATTTCCTCCATTGCTCGCCAACACCGTCTTATTTAGCCTACCCGGCATAATCATGGGACGTAAAACTTAAAGATTTCATTCCATTTTTCACTAATGAAAAAGTGAAAATATTATATCGGCGGAGAATGTTTACCTTCACACGCCCTGGGTAAAATAAAAATGACGGTTGTTTTAAAAGGAAAGGTAAAGTAGTTACGATACTACATTGCTACAGCACTTACATTTGATTTTCAATAGTCGAAGGTTTGATCACAAGCCTTGTGAGTTCATGGACGATATTGAGAGAGATAGATTCAAATATGAAAACAGAGAGGGGTGATTTGCATATCAAAGTTTAGAATTGGAGAAAAAATCACCGGACAGGATTCATATTATGACGAAAATTGTGACTTTGTGAAACAGAAGAAGAAAAGGTTCCGAACTGCAAGGATCACATTAGGTAGTTGCTGAATTAAGATGGAG
Organism: Thermobia domestica; assembly: GCF_964235325.1. Lineage (NCBI taxonomy): Eukaryota > Metazoa > Arthropoda > Insecta > Zygentoma > Lepismatidae > Thermobia > Thermobia domestica. Next base: position 154,660,624 of record NC_137457.1, read on the forward strand.
AACTCTCTTTAGAGCATCACATGATTGTGAAGGGAGGAAAAGATCTTGATGTCTGGAGAATTAAATTTTTTTTTAAAAAATGTTTAGCTACTGAGACGTGTTGCGAATCACACACCTTCTTGTTACCGAACCATGACTTTATCCACTTAGCAACGGAGAACTACATGTAGTCTGTCAAATACTTTTCCTTAAGCTACAAGAAATTATTACACCAAACGTTGACTCGGTGGATACGCTGTTCAGATGGGACGCAGATCTCTTGTAGCTTACTTACAGGGCGTATAATGAAATTTTTCCTGTTTAGGAACACTTTTTGAGGCAGTAAAAATTTATTCATATTTTGTTAAATAAGTTATAATTGAAAGAACTATATGAATAACTAGCGAAAAAACAGTGCGTTGTGTGTTAAATGAAAGTGTAGTGCGAAAGATTCTTACTAGTGAAACATGACTAAATAGTAGTTATGTTTAGCTTGATATCATCTATCGCTTTGGTCATTATGAGACCGATAGATGACTAGATTTTGGGGTATCTTCTCCACCACCAGCAACTAGCGCTGGAATATAAAAATAAATCTCATCTGAAAGATAATTCTACAACTAAAGCATGTGGGAAATGTAGCTAATGGTATTTAGAAATCATAACTCATACTCAAATTTGCTTTTAAAAGTGCAGCAGATAGGGTAAGGACATTTAAGTATAAGAGTAATTAGTCTGGCGTAGTCACTTATTGTTTCGACGAAATAAACAGTACCTTCTTCAAAGTTAGTAACTCCATTCTTCTCCTCCCTCTCTCGCTGGCTCGTTGCTGTTCTTCCAACTCCCAAACGAAGTGCCCCGAGAAACACTCACCATCCAGTTTTGTTTCCCGGACTGAAGCCTCAAACCACACCTCCTGATTTCCTCAATACCAAATATGGTCACTCCATAACTAACCTTCTCCTAACACCGTGTTCGTGACGTCACATGAGTCAAAACGTTTGAGAGTCGAAGACATCACAGGCTGGGGACTTCACCTCCTGATCCTGAATTGTACTTTCTGAGGAATTTCAAGTGCAAAGCTAAACCTCAGCGAAAAGTAGAAAATACAAAATACACACTTAATAATCGTTGACGTAGTTACCAGACAATAACTTTTAGTTGAGGCAATCGAATGAGTCAGCTAGAGAAGAGCTAACTGGCGCTCGAAATATGTACAAATAAGTTGTATGTGAGCAATGTCCTCAAACGCAGACTAGTGACACTGCCAAGAAATGGAAACGTAGCCAGACACAAGTAGAAAGTTGATAAGTTGCACAAAGGTAGGAAAACAAACAAGGGTCGTGACTTTATATGAGGTTAAAGGAATCTGCTATTGCACTTATCTTTTAATAAAACACAAAGGTATACAAATATGCTTCTAGGAAGCTTGAGACTACATAATTGAACTTTCCGAGGAAAGAAAAAAAAAATAATCCAGCGAAGTAGATGACGTAAATCCAAAAGTCTGTCGTTGTAATCGAACCAGGGACCTCCGACGTATATTATCGTAACATGCCCTCTCCGCAAACAAGATGATTGGGTCTAAGAGCTGAATACATGGAAGATCTAGAACAATCATCGGCATCTAAAAAAAACTTAAAAAAACACATGTAAGTATACATTCATATTTTTCTCAATATTCAAAAAATAGAAAAAAAAAACAAACCTAAAGGCATACTTAGTCAGGACTTCGAAGTTAAGATAAAAAACACTAGATGGCATAGGCGGTAACGGACGACGAATCCATGCATCCAGGCAGGCGACAAGTTCTCAAATAAGCGAAAGTGGCGACATCTCTCATACAGTGCAGCAGAAAACAAAGGAAAGTTAAAAAAAATTGGGAGAGAAAATGAAAAATAATTTAAGGTAAGTCCTACAAATATATAACAACAACAAAAAAAACAATATTACACTATAAATATATGTATAGTCTTGAAGTAGGAAAAAAAATGATATGGATGGAATAATAAATAAGCCAAAGTAAACGGAAACAAACCCGGTATAAAAATGTGTAAAGCACAAGCAAACTTAAAAGGAAAATAATGATAATATTTCTATTATGTTTGACTTTCCTTACTTAAACGAAAGTTAATAATAGTATACAGCAAACAAAGGGCAGTAATAATAAAAAAAATAATTAATTGAAATCCAATCAGCCTTGCACTAAAGTTTTTTTTAACATAGAATGAAATAAATAATCCACAATGTAAAGTCTCTAATGTAGATCTCACTCTAATGGAAGACAAAGCTTAATAATTTACGCATAACTAGGTAACTACCCATAGAGTAGCACAGAATGTTGGCGGAACAAAACCGGGGGGCAAAGAGTGGTCCTATTAATCTCTAGAAAATTGAACCATGAAGGATTTAATCTTCACAGTGTCCGTAGAAATGGACTTATCGCGGTCCATATTCGCACTTGCCGACAAGAAAAATAGGACACGACAGACCACCACCAAACTACTCCTAACCTAACGCGGCCTATAAGTGAAGATGTCCAGGTGAAATATCCAAGGTGACGGGGCGACGTAAGAAATACTGCTCGGGGCGACGTAACAACAACCAGTCGGCAGGATCGAAGATCACAATAAGTCAAATCCACTAGGCGAGAAACTTCCATGTCCAATAGCAAGGCTGAGGCGTAGATTTCTCAATTGTAATCCATATCAGAGAGGCAAAATAAGTCCAGACGAAGCATTGGAAGTGAAAAGTATTTTCGTAGTCAGAGGTAGAAGTTTAAACACTAATAAAATCACAGTCTATAATGTAAATAAAATACGATCTGTCATAGCATACAAATTATGTAGTATTATTCTTAATAAATATCTTTGTTTCTTCTAATCTCATTAAAATCAAAGTCTATACAAAATATGCATATACAATAAAGATGAAACTACTCCACTTCTACATTTTTCTTCTTTTTCCAGAAATACTACTTGAATCCAGCAATGGGACGTAGGCTTCAATGCATCCAAGGATTTCCACAAGGTAACTATAATATCAATATCCTTCAAATAATATAATCAAAATACTAATGCATCATATACCACTACGAATTCTTAAAAACAATATATATATATAAGTAAGCAATACAACTGTATAATGTTAATACAAAGTTATTATATCAACGCCTATAAATATCTCTAATAATAATAATACCTAATCCCAAGTTGCAATAAATTCCAATAAATATCAATAATATGTTATATAGTCATGTAAATAAGAGACTGAAGGCGAAGGATGAACGTTAGTTCTATTATTTTCACTAGTAGTAGGTGGAGGGGGTGGAGGCAGGCTAGCACTTCTAAAAACTTTAGGACTTCGACGTAACATGGGGCGTCGCTTATAAATTTTAAATAACAGAAAAACTGCTAACAACAGTAATAAAATTTCCACAATATGAACAATGGTCCACAATACATCCTGATCCAAAGACATAGATTCTGCTCTAGCGCCTTTCACACAGAGAGTACACAAGAAAAACCCTTATTTATATAATAAGTAACCTATAGCTAATGTCAAAATAATATTCCAAACCACGAGAAAAATAGGAATAAAATTGTCTCTATAATAAATTGGAGTATAGGGAACCACAGTAGCGACAGAATAACTAGAAAGATTTAGATGAGGTACAGAATAGTGCCAATTGAGATTTAATAAATTTGAAGAATAAAAAACTTCATGAGTTTTAAATTTCTGATTAAGGTGAACAAAACTATTGGCAGACAAGAAAGCCGGAAATAAATGCATCACAGTCGGCGTAACTAATTCCGTTTGAAAACAAGGAAAGACGGCTTTCGCAAATAAATGACTATTAACTCTTAATGTCGTACCACAGGGCAATTTAATCATAATCGAACCATACTTAGCTTTATCTGTAATGTCTATAAGTTTAGTGTTAGTACCAGTCACTAATTGAACCGTAGCAGGCGGATGAGTTAACACATAAGTATGTGGTTGTAATTCCATCAATTGGCTTTGAGAATTCTCATGACAAATGTAAGAGCAAGATGAAATAATATCATGGACAGTTATACCAAAATATCCTTTATATAAACATTGCGCTAAATGGGAGGACACAGAAACATGCGATGGGATTTTATATAAGGGTGAAACTTGCAAATTACATGACAAAAGGTCTGATCCAGTAAATGGTAGGGCTAAAATATGACCCTGAAAGATAACATAACTGGGTGAAATACTAATTGAACATGTTTGGTTATGATAACCAAATGGAATGGCCGTAACTGAAAATAATTTAAATTGCACATCTTGTTCTCTAAGTGGCACCTTAAAATGCACAAAAATGTAATTATCAGTAATAGTGCACGAAAGTAATTTCAAAGTATAATATATATCAATATCTTCAGCAGGAATAGCCAAAATCATACGTTGTTTAGTTATAGATTCCTGTAAAATGTGAAGTTGAGCTTGCAAAACTTCATAAGGCACCAATACGGGATCTAACTTCCCTGCACGACAGCTTTGAATGGACGTTTGATAACGCTGAAATTCTAATACTTTCAAAATGTGCATCGATAACTGATATAATTCACCCAAAATCGCAAAAACTTCCAATTGGTCCTTATTTGATAAATTTTCTAAGGTCCTGGCCAAAAACTTCGATTGATCCAACAACGTTTTAGAAAAAACTTCCATCTTTTGAAAATTTTTACCCAATTTCGCCTGGAAATTAGTTAATTCAACAGACGCATTCTGAATATACACAGAATTCCTCAATAACTGCTGTCTTAGTTCGATAACTGTAGATTCTAATTTATCTTGTTTCTTCTGAAAAGACGATAACTGTCCTTGGGTAGCCACGTTACAGCAAAATGAAAAAAGTTTCCTTAGAATAGCAATACCTCTCTTAGAACGCGAATGTTCTCGGTATTTATAAGGTTCATTAATCTTCAAAAAATTACTCGCTATATGTGAATGTAATGCGTCAAGACTATGAGCTAAAGAGCATGCCTGAATAGAATACGAAGAATTATCGGCACAGTGTAATGATTTAAATAAAGAAGACGCAGGCAGGGATTGCGGAAAAGTGAAACTTACGTTTAACATGATGGGAATAGGATATTGGTATAATATGTGGCCATGTAACTCATTAATAATAATCCACTTGAAATCGACACATCAAAATTGGCAGAAGTACCAAAGGCAATGGATAAAACCAGGATCATCTGTAATAAATACAGACGAACACACATATAACACCCAAAATAAATAAAATTAAACTCAGAACAAAACTCAAATAAAATTCAAGTGCGTTAACGTATAGAATGCATATATATATATATATATATATATATATATATATATATATATATATATATATCTTAACTACCATAGTGTAACTTGATTCATTAAATAATAAAGCAAATAGATGCATTCAAACAAAATAACTCAGCTTAGTACCATTAAATTAAACTGCTATACTTCTCATAAAATGTTGAAATTACTTAAAAACCATAACGTAGCAGTCATAAAGGCATAATTGTAATAAAACTAACACTAAAATTGATACTCAAACAGGTATATATTGTAATTAATAACACAACTAAGCAAAACTTATATCATAAAATGCGCATATTGACTAAATTAGGATATATATATAAAAAATACGTCATAATCAGGAAATTAAATCAAAATAGAGAAAACTAATGTCAAAAATAGGAAAACTGCAGTTTAAAGTCTTAATTCGGTGAAATTCAAACGTCACAGACCAGGGTAAAATACACAATTAGGTAAACATGTAATATATATAGATCATGATCTACGCAATTATACTCGAGTAAAGTAGTCATAATGAAAATTGCAGAATAAATAAATAAATAAATAAAATAAGTACTAGACCAGCTAGTATAAAAATGTCATAATTGGTATTTTTTTTAGCTTATGATCTGAATAGAAAATACACTAACGTCAAATCAAAGTATAATAAATATCCAAATTGAATTTCTTTTTTTCCTTTGCAGGTAAGTGAAAGGAAAACCCTTCGTCCAGGATCTATATAACCGAAGACTAGTGATCAGTGAGAGTGAGTGCGAGATACAGTGCCGTGCGTGCGTCATTCAGTAATATGTGAAACATTAGTGATATTTTTTTTAACTCATTAGTAATACATGTAGGTAAGAATAGCTGTAAGAACGCTACTAACCTTCATATATGCGCTACTAACCACTGTCTTTTTTTTAAAAATCCGCACTGGGAAATAAGCAAACATATTATTTTCATATAATTTCCGGTTCTCTTTATCAAAAATACATAGCACAATACGATCGAAATCTTGCAGATTAGCTTCCAAAACATTTCGAATCGTGGATAAAGCAATCTTCATTGCCTGAAACTTGTCAAAATTGAATTTCCCAGTCCCCAAATTAAGGAACGCTATCGTCCGACAATTATTCTCCAAAGCGCGTTGTAGACAATTCTTGTAACATTGTCGTAAAATTCTTTTATTATTATCTCTAGGCGCGCAAGTGAATAACACATATTCCGCTGGTAAATTAAAAGCCGAAGAGATCTTAGCTTCACCAGGTTTTAACGAACCTAGCTTTTTACAAACTTCAACTAGTTCCTTCCCTGCCCCTCTGTGAATTGCTCCGTCGACTCCAGACAAGGGAGTAAGGGTCTCATTCGCTGCATTAACCACGATGTCACACTTCAGATCCGCAATATTACCATAATATACACTCACTTTTCTGTTAATGTCCTCATTATAACTATATAATGGCTTCTTGTATGCGAATTTCTGAGACAAATCCATTAAAGTTGGAAGCTCCAACACATCCACAACTCGCTGAATTTCCACGGGATCACTGAGTGCAGTGGTGAATGTTAGCTGGTTAAACTCTATATTATGTTGAGAACAATCTTTGGCAACATTAATCACTTGCATGTCACGTATTTCTTCTTCTTCTTCCTCGCCTGTCATCGGTTCTGGGGTTACATCCGGGTAATACGGTTTAAGTCTAGTGATGGCAATCGACTCAATTTTTTCTCTTCCCTTTGTAGTTTTGTACTTCACAAAATAAGCATTTTCATAATCTTTTCGTACTATAACAGCAGGTCCAAAAAATAATCCTGAAAATGCATTGGCATTACCTCTCCGTCTTGAAGGGTCAAAGATCCATACACGCTGTCCTTCCGTGAACTGTACAGATCTATGATGTTTATTGTAAAACCTCTCTGAAGTACGAAATCGATTAAAAAGTTTATCCTGAGCCTGTTCTCTAATACCAACAAGAGTGGCTAGACGCTCTTGATTCACACTGTGTACACACGGTCCATTAATGATAGCCTGGTGTTCTAAATAAGGATCCACTCCGTGTAACAGTTTAAATGGGCTAAATGACGTGGAATGGTTCACAGTGATATTATGGGCAAAAGTGACGGCTGGCACGTGATCCACCCAACTACCATGATTGTTAGGATCCACTTTCCTTTTCAATAGTGCTTCAATATGGTGGACAGAAGTCTCAACAAGACCATTGGTCTGGTGAAAGTAAGGATTAACAAAGTTCATTCTAATATCTAAAATATTACATAGTTCTTGAAACAAAGAACTCGTAAACGCCGTAGATCTATCTAAAATCACTTCTTTGAACAAACCAAAGCTTAAAATTACATGATTGTACAAAAAATCTGCCAAAGCAGCGGCTGTCTGTTCACCCAACGTAGCCGTTACTACGTAACGAGTATTGTAGTCTATTGCGATTGCTAAATATTTGTGCCGCAGAATATTGGCATCAGAATACCTCCCAGCTACATCAATACCAATACGAAAGAAAGGAGGCACGCTAGGCATAGTTTGTAAAACACCAGGAGGCGAACCCGGTACCTTTTTGAAACGTTGGCACACCTGGCAGCTTTTGCATTGCTCGATGACGAACTTTTTCATGTAAGGAAAATATACTGAATTTAACAACAAATTATATGTTTTTGTAAATCCCGAATGTGAACTACCCAAAGAAGAACTATGAGCTGACTGAAACACTTTCTCTCGTAAGGAAGCAGGAATAGCTACCAACAACTGTGTACCAGTTGGACGTCTATGTTTTCGGTACAACAAACCATCCTTCATCTCATATCGCAGTGCCTGTCGTTCAATATCGTAATTTTGCGGTATTTTCCCTTCTAAAAAGAGAATGATATCTTTGTAACAGGAATCCTTCCGCTGTTCTTCCTTTAACTTATCATCTTCTTCTATAGTAAAGACCCGGGGATCTTCTAGATTCTTCTGTTCATCCGCTTCGTCTCTTGTGCAATCTACATGGCGACTAATACTGTCTACAAGACTATTGGAAGCACCCGAAATATGAGAAATAGTGTAATTATAGGTCTCCAACTCCGCAAGAATTCGAGAAAATTTAGCCACATTCTTAGTTTGACGTAAATAAACCAGCGATCTACAATCGGTACGCAAATAAAAGTGACGTCCTAATAAAAAATATCTAAAGCGTCTTAGCGTAAAGATCAACGCTGCAAGTTCCAAATGAAATGGGTGATAAGATTTCTCGTGTGGCCCTACAGCACGAGAACAGTAAGCTATTGGAACCAAAGGAGCATCTTTTACATCACTTTCAGGTTGCAGGACTGCCCCAGCTAAACCGCGTTGTGAGGCGTCCGTGACGACGTACACGTCTCTTTCTGGATGAAATTTCATAAGAGTAGGCGCAGACAAGATCACTTCTTTGAGCTTTTCAAAAGCTTGTTGTTGTTCACTCGTCCATTTGTATGGAACATTTTTTTTCAATAGACGCTGTAACGGCTCCGCTATAGACGTAAAGTTGGCAACATGGTTTCTAACAAATGAACACAACCCTAAGAAACTTTTCAATTGTTTTTGTGTTCTTGGACGTCTATAATTTTGAATCGATTCAGTAATACGTTCAGAAATAGAAATGCCACGCTTAGAGACGCGGTGACCCAATATTTCCAATGAAAAATGGCCTAATTTGGTTTTTTCAGGAGATATTTTCAAACCTCTGCGTCTTAATCGTTCAAATAGTTCACGTGTTGTATTAATAATGCCATCTATCGTATCGTCTGACCACAAAATATCATCGAGATAATAAAATACTTTATTTTCATCTAATCCTTCTAATGTTAGTTTCATTAAATCATTTAACGCAGCTGGAGAAGTAACTCCTCCCATAGGAATGGAAGTGAAACAGTATTGCTTAAGTCCAGGAACTGAAAAAGCAGTTACTAATTGACTTTTTTCAGACAAAGGCACTTGAAAGAAACCTTGCGAAAGATCTGTCGAACAAATCAGGTTTTTACCACTAGAACGCACTAATATGTCCTGAATTGGTGGTACAGGAAAATTAATAGGCCTTATCTTAGCATTCGTAAATCTCATATCTGCCACGAACCTCCAAGATCCATTTTTTTTCTTAACTAATATGATGGGATTATTGTAACTACTATGACAAGGACGAATGACGTTCTGTTTAAGTAACTGTTCAACTTGCTCGTGAACAGCATCCCGAAGATGGAACGGGATGGGAAACTGGGGGATGTATACTGGGTCTTCATCCTTTAACTGAAATTCGTGAACATAGTCCCGTGCCTTTGAAAAATCGTCCGGGGACCAACTAAACACATCTTTATACTCCGTAACTAAATCATAAAATCGTTGTCCGTCATGTTCAGAGAGTTCAGGGTTCACATCCACCCTGGTACAATCAAATTTATCAGATTGAGTCTTTTGAAGACCAGTATCTTCGGTAACATTACTACAAAAATGTTCTTCCCTATTCAGAACAGCATGCCCTAAAACTTTATTCTTCCATAGCAAAAATTGCTTGTCAGTAGGATTCGAAACCCAAATATGTGAATTTACGCTGTCAACCGCAGTATCTCTTAATAAAACATGTACAGCACCCAGTACGAACTTATTAGGTACCAAATAATCTCTATTTCCCAATAAATCAAAACATTTCTTCACTTTAACACATGTTCGCGAACGTGGGGGCAACCAAACAGACGAAAAAACCTTATACACAGGAGATACGAGCGTTGCAAATTCGTTAGACCCAGAATTAACTGTACTGTCGGTGGGCAGAGTAAATTTAGGAATCCTACCAAACCGCGTAACTTCCAAGCATAAATCATGTAAATTTAAATTTGCCTTATGTGCTAATAAAAAATCCTGCCCCAATAGGGGTGGGTGGGAATACGCTGGGATAACCCGGAAAGGATGCAAAAAACTTGAGATCCAAGCTTGAATCGATCCAAAGCTATCTTGTTAACAGACAAAGTATTCCCTGTCACGCCTTTCAAAAAACTATGTGTTGCTTGAACTTTAACAAAACGCGGGACCATGGCCTGACCAATACAAGACACCTGTGATCCAGAATCCAATAATAAAGGACTCTCTTTCCCATTAATAGTAACATTAACATGAGGAAGCGCACGATCAATCTGAATAGGGACTTTAAGACGTTGAAGAGCTGATGGTCCTGCGTCATCAACTCTATTGATCAGTTTAAATTACTTCTACAGTGGGTGGCAATATGGTTTTCTTTTCCACATTTATGACAAATAATAAGACCCCTCTGCTGTGTCCTATTCCCTGCATTGTTATTCTGACCACCCCGGGAACGATTTTGCTGAAACCGTTGGCCATTGCCCCGTCTATTATAATTACGTCCATAATTGTTATTACTATTGTTATTATTAGTATTACGTCTGGAAAACGAACGTTGATCATCTGTTCTCTTATTTTCTGCTTGCAAAGACAATTGCGTTAATTGCTTTTGTATAGCAGCCAGCTGATCTTTAACCTGATCAGTTTCCTGTGTATTCGTAGCTTGAGAGGGCAAAGTCCGTACTACAGCCTGAGAAAGCTGACTTTGCGGAACAGAAGCCGATTGAACTTGAGTATTCTCATGTGGATTACATTGCATTAACTGAGAATTAGCTAACAGCGGATTTTTCTTAATCAGCTTTTCAATTGCTTTTCTTTCCAACAACACGCGTGCCTTCTCCTCGTCCAACAAATCTTGCACTAAAGCTTCAACAGTAACATATTGTTTTTTTATTGCCAATCTCATATACTCCGGAGATAATCCATCGATTATTAACTGCACTTGCTTAGCTACTGGCGCGTCCTTATCGTTACGTAAAATTAAATTACGCTTTTCGTAAACGTATGATAGAATACTCTCTCCCTCATTTTGTTCTCGCATCCGCATTTCCTGTTCTGTAAGTTGAGGCAAAAGCGCGTCCTTGAAAGCAGCTATTAGCTTCTGTTTAAACTGCTCGTATGACAACTCCGGAAAATCTGCTTGTTTTGACGTAGTGTCAAACCAATAGGCTGCTGACCCCTTTAAAAGCGAACCCAGAATCCATTTTTTCTTTACGTCTGTCCAATTATTTACCTGAGCCAATACTTCAAATTGATCGATATAGCGAACAATATCATCGCCCATACGTCCAAAAAATGGTTCTGGCCGAAGGATATGACTCAAAATGCCAATATTATCCTGATTTCCCCCAGCAGCCATGTCTACTGTAAACTCAAACCTGTCAGAATCTAATGAAGAAACAGTGTCAATACTCGAAAGCGAAGGCGAAAACTGTAATTGCTTTTTAATTTTATCAAAACATTGTCGCGTAAAATGTATGCGACCCGGAGATGATGTAATAATCGGCTCAAAAAATTCAGTAGCATCTAAATCATCACAAAAATCAGATAAAAACACATTATCCTCAGCAAAGTAACGCAACATACAAAAATAATCTCCAAATAAATGTAGTCAGAACAAAAAAGTAAAAACGCCATTTTTTTTAACCCAGCTGCACAGGTACTACAGAGATCAAACCTAAAGCATCTCCATCATGAAACATGAATAAATAGTAGTTATGTTTAGCTTGATATCATCTATCGCTTTGGTCATTATGAGACCGATAGATGACTAGATTTTGGGGTATCTTCTCCACCACCAGCAACTAGCGCTGGAATATAAAAATAAATCTCATCTGAAAGATAATTCTACAACTAAAGCATGTGGGAAATGTAGCTCATGATATTTAGAAATCATAACTCATACTCAAATTTGCTTTTAAAAGTGCAGCAGATAGGGTAAGGACATTTAAGTATAAGAGTAATTAGTCTGGCGTAGTCACTTATTGTTTCGACGAAATAAACAGTACCTTCTTCAAAGTTAGTAACTCCATTCTTCTCCTCCCTCTCTCGCTGGCTCGTTGCTGTTCTTCCAACTCCCAAACGAAGTGCCCCGAGAAACACTCACCATCCAGTTTTGTTTCCCGGACTGAAGCCTCAAACCACACCTCCTGATTTCCTCAATACCAAATATGGTCACTCCATAACTAACCTTCTCCTAACACCGTGTTCGTGACGTCACATGAGTCAAAACGTTTGAGAGTCGAAGACATCACAGGCTGGGGACTTCACCTCCTGATCCTGAATTGTACTTTCTGAGGAATTTCAAGTGCAAAGCTAAACCTCAGCGAAAAGTAGAAAATACAAAATACACACTTAATAATCGTTGACGTAGTTACCAGACAATAACTTTTAGTTGAGGCAATCGAATGAGTCAGCTAGAGAAGAGCTAACTGGCGCTCGAAATATGTACAAATAAGTTGTATGTGAGCAATGTCCTCAAACGCAGACTAGTGACACTGCCAAGAAATGGAAACGTAGCCAGACACAAGTAGAAAGTTGATAAGTTGCACAAAGGTAGGAAAACAAACAAGGGTCGTGACTTTATATGAGGTTAAAGGAATCTGCTATTGCACTTATCTTTTAATAAAACACAAAGGTATACAAATATGCTTCTAGGAAGCTTGAGACTACATAATTGAACTTTCCGAGGAAAGAAAAAAAAATAAAAATAATCCAGTGAAGTAGATGACGTAAATCCAAAAGTCTGTCGTTGTAATCGAACCAGGGACCTCCGACGTATAGTATCGTAACACTAGGTTGGTCTTAGGTCCTGATCGTTCTTATTGACTTTTTCTTCTAGCAATGTTTATACTGTGGACTCCACAGGTACAATTGTGAAGTCGCTGCTGGTTTAAGACAAAATTATTTTCCAGTTTAATGTTTGACATTATATGATTTTCTTTACTTTGCGATGTTTCAAAGTTGATATTATATCCTAAAACGCCAGTGACACATGTCGGCCGGTATATATATATACGTGTGTGTGTGTGTGTATGTGTGTGTTCCCGCATTCCTATCCTTGTTGATACCTGCATATGGTTTAACACCTTACCAGTTGTTACCGGAAAAATTGTTAAGACATTTTCCGGCGCCAACAATCTTTAAGCCTACAGGGGCTTCGTGGCGACCCCTTGGAATTTAGGGGTGAAGGCCCTGGCCGAATTTAGGGGTGAAGGTCCCAGTAATTATAGAAAATTGTGTGAATCTGTGTATACCATGTGTATGCTCTGCCGAATTAGCTTCCTCCTGGTGGTCTCAGACTTTAACTAAGAAACGGTGTGCAAATATCACGCATACCGCCTTTATTGGCACTGCCCTGCTTACGGGATGGAGAAACGTAAGGGGAGTGGAAAGAGGAGGTGAGTCGTGCGGGGGAATAAACACACCAGTAAATTTGCACAGTGCTTGTTGGTACCGATAGAACCTTGAAAGTTTCGTTTGCTCAGTCGCGTCGACTCACAGTGCCCTGCCTGTCACATGACATATTTAAAGACCAGAAGGTTAATTGAAATCAGGGGAGGCATTGATCACAATTGGAGAAACGTATATGCATATATTTACAACTCGTACTTCCAGAAACGATGGGAACAGAAACATGTATTGTGATAAGTGAATGGAAGATAGTCTAGCGAAAAACATATACACAGAGCATGATCTTATGGGGACACAATTATTGTTTCTATCTACACACGTAGTTCGGCTTTCTGCTGCTCCAGATAAGAAGGCCTGGGACCAGTGTCTGAAGTGAAAGTTAATTCTCTTGAACAAGAGCAAAAACAAATGTACTCTAAGAGGTATACTAGAATGGCCTAAGACTGAAGACTTACAAGCACATTTGCAGATCACAGATTCATACATACCTACATACTATATGTTCCAACTTTCACACTATTTCATTTCCTTCTTTTGTCAAACAGAACTCATTAGTTTAAAAATAATAATAAACTTTATTTTAACCTTTAACGAATAAAAAACTCACAACCGTAGTTTACCAATATATTGTATACAGATTTATTAAATTAATTCAAACATATGGAGTAGGAAACACATAGGATTTCTGGGTTGGCAAAGGATAGGCAGCGACAGCAGCCCTTGATTGATGGTGGGGTGTATGGGCTAACTACGTATTATGTAAGTCTCAGTAGAATACTGGCGCGCCTGTATAGAGCAAGCGGTCATAAAGTAAAATAAGTTAACTCTAATTTCCAAAGAGGCCAAATTATTAAAGCTCGGATATATGGTATTAGCGTGGTGAAAGTGGTAAGTATGCTGAGGGTGTCGCGAGTAACAACATTCAGGTGACGGTCAAAGTGATGAAACCCTACAAAATTTACGGGGAAACCACATATTCGAAGAGGGACAGTGGTTAAAAGAAAATCCTCGTGACAGGTCCCACGTACAGCTGTGCAATATTTCGATATATCGATTGGTAGGTATTTTTGAGTGTCGAGAACTTTTAAGATCGATGTTTTTAATATTTCAATATTTTTCAATACTTCTGTATTTTTCAGTATTACGATATTACGATTCTTCGATACTTTCAATGCTTTAATATGCTCATGTTTTGCAATATTTCGATATTTTCTATTAACCCTCTTCAATTTCAGGCAATTATCTGCAATCGTACGTATTTATATATTTGCGTATTTGTATCGTAGAAAAAACAAATTTGTATAATTTGAAATTGGAGTGCTATAAAACACAAACGACGTTTTCTAAGAAGACAATACCTAGGTATATTTATTTTTATAACCCGAAGCTGCATAATCGAAAAAATAAAGAAAACCTGTGAATTTAAGTATATTTGTTATTTAGTGAACTATGCACATTAGTATTGTTCAACTATCAAAATACGAGCACAATATGTTAAAAGTGTCTACCAAAGTAAATTACGACAGTAAAAAATAAACTGATATTGCGTAAAACAAACATACGTGAAACTTTCGCGTGTTATGACTGTTGAGAACGAAAATAAGAACAGTAAGTAACATTTCTTCTCTGAGTGTGATGCGACAAAACGTACGGACATGACTTCCCACCCGAGCCAAGTCTGGTGTTTAAATGTAATATTTATTATTATGTCCCTCCTTTCTCTTTCTGTATTTCATATCTGTTTTACTTTGCATGCAAATCGTCGAGACAGTTTCTATTTTTTCAATACACAAAAACATCTTTCACTTAGCGCACTTGAAACTTTTTGATTTCGAACACCCAACCTTACTCCATCTTTGGTAGTTTTTGTCTTCAGCTCTCTTTCTTTACATATCTGCATCAAATGCATCCTTTTCCTCAGATCCTTACGCAGGAGCTGTCGGTTGATTCAGGGCTTAGCATCCTATAAAGCACCGAGAGATCCTAACCACATGAGCTCCCACCAGAAATCGAACCCGGGTTTCACTTAAAGCGCCTATGCTAACCATGTATCCAATAGGGAATATGTAAAATGGAAATCAAGTAAGTCTTTTTAAGATTATCCAAAATTAAAATTGTATTTTCTACGGGCTATCAACGAATTCACTAAATACACTTCCACACAATGGCCATATACCCAACGTACCAATGTTTCTTCAACCAGGTCTACAAATGCTTACCTATTTAACGGTCACACCTGGAGTTGAAATACGTCATATATCTGGGTGAACAAAGAACATGCAGCCACCGCAGATCTGAGCCGATGGTAGTAGCGTGTTACGGCCAACTCCATACTACGTGAGGGGTAGTAGAACATGAATGGACAGTGAGCTGAGCAGTTTTAGTGTAAAATGAAAATTCCAACTAGTTTTCAAGGAAGGGCAATTGTTGTTCCCCAAGTTCTGCAAGGGCGACAATATTTACAAGTCTGTTAGGTGTGTCGCAAAGGACAGTGTCCAAAGTAATTACAACCTACAAAACTGACGGAAAATCCTCATTCGCGAAGTGAAACACTGGATGGAACAAAACCGCCGTTGACAAATCTCGCCAAGCATTACGACGTATTGTCACTCTGAATCCTCGTATGACTGCGGAGCAAATAATGGAGGAATATAAATAGCACCTTCCTCAACCGGCGTCGACAATCAGTCTGCCAAACATGGAATTAATATGACCTGACATCGATGGCCCATGGACCATGATGCTTTAGCACAATCTCAAAAGTGAAACATTTCGACGGCTTTTTGTCGTTGTAGGCTCATATATTCTGTTTTCAGTAGAATCTGTGCTGACGCATACCGCTTGTGCCAGTGGGCGTGATTATGTCGTTATTTTTGGGAATCAAGTATTTTATGATCCAGTTGTCTCTCTTACGAAACAGAAGAACACCGAGAAAACCCATCGAATGCAAATTAGTTTTCCCGCACCTGTATTTTAGGTAATGCAAAAGCTCACCCCACCTAGCATCCTGTAGACAGAGCAAAGACATTAACACGCTGTTACAAATCTTCACAGGAAAATTAAGGGGAGATTGAGTAAATTCTCCCCTTGTACCAAAATTATACCAATATTGTAAACCAAGTATTCCAATTCCCAAGTATCAACAAAGGTCATGATTTTTTCGAAACTGTTCACAGCTGAGAAATTTAGAAACGAAGAAAAATGTTATTTTATAGAAAGAACTCGATTAAAGAAAATATAGCAACCGTCTAATTAAAATGTGGAGAGTCCAGGGGGAAATGCGGAATGTCCAATTTTGGGCAAAATTTTGATTTCATGCCATCTTGTTGAGCACACTGTGAATTTCATTCAATATATCGAAAAGTGGGAAAAGGTATAAGGTAAGCCTACTATATCAGTTTTAAAAAAAATGCTTTCAAACTGGAATGGGGTATCGTCATCACTTACAGTGGAAGGAAGGGGCATTCATTATACTCTTATTATTCTGTCTCTTTTGTCGATAACGTCAACTGAGTTTATGTTCCAGTGTTGACTGATAATACAGCTAAATGTAGCTTCAACAATCTATTTCTTCGATAAAAGTAAAACAAATTATCTCCCAACATCCATCATTCTGAGCTCTTCTGTTACTCCTGCAGTAGTCAAAATGAGGATTATACTGTATTCAGATGCCTTCATTACATTGCACATGAAGGGCAGGGGTTCATTTCCTTTCAAGTAACATTCCCAGTTCGTGTCATTCCTACCTTGAACGTGATAACAACATGAGACTGGTGAACATAAAATCAAGAGAGGAAATACCAAAGGATTGGAATAATATGATCAAAGGCAGCAGAGTGAAACCTACACCATATAAAGTAAGTGTATTTGACAATTTTATAATTCGAGATTGGGTATCATTCATACAACCACTGTACTTGAGAAAATTCTCATTCCACTCTACGCCAATCATGAGCTTCAAGTACGGAAAAGTCGCCCAAGTTTTAAGATACCTAGCGAGACTTATAATGGACTTTGGTTTTCTTCTGTGATTCACCCACTCTTAACAAATAGCCCAACATAACCAGATTTATTGGAGGGAGAATTCTTTAATCCATAAATAACTCGCGTCAGAAAGCTGGACCCTTATGCCATAAATTGTATAATTATTGTAATTTATTACAATAACACTTTGCAATAATGTGCAAAGGACCGCATACATATTACTATGAAATAAGAAGAAAAATCGAATGAAAAGAAGGCCAGAATTGTAAAAATCATATTATGCATCCGTGACATTGTTCTGTCATTGGCATGTGTGCAATATAGATATACACCGTATTCAATGAATTATTATTAAAAATGTATAACTCTTACCCCAGAACCCGATTTTTTAAATTCTAATGTCGTCATACTTGCTTAAGCAACTGCACCTTTCTGTAAGCGATGTCAAATAGTCGTTTATAAGACGTCGACTCTCAAGTCAACAAAGTCAATGAAACTTTGTACCCCACTTGATAGCCTTGTTTCACTCTCCCATACTTGATGTTGATTATAGGATAAAAGTACATTTCCAAGATTTTCGTTGTGCATTAAAGAACTGGGTTAAATCGATTGAGAACAATTTGAATATTCAATTTGAACTATGACCAACATCATAATTATTGGTGTGATTTACGAGATCGTTTCCTTTTTCTTAAAGGGAAGTTACCTATCTAGGAATAAAAAATGGTACGATCTCCATGCTTTGAATGTCTTATGCAGCCTATACGCTTAATCTCTCTGTACGAAACTAACTAGCGTACTAAGAAGTAATTAGCGGAGTAAAGGTGAATAAAAATGTAATATTTTTAATAATATTATTTATAATTTGATAAACAATTGCCTCTTTTTTCCGTTATTTTGCCTGCATTAGACCCGTTTTTCCCCAGTATATACCAACCTCATGTCAGTTTTCTTGCATTCTTTTACTTAGAATAGTACACATTGAACATGAGATTTTGTAAGCAAATTTCCAATATAATAAAGAACTTGTAAACCAAATCTGGAGCATTTTCCACGATTAGTGTCCGAAATAAAATGTTTTGAACTTTAAAAACTGTTTCCTGAAACAATTGTAACATTGGACGTCCCTTTTGCCTTGGACTCTTTATTTATTACAATTTAAGAAGAGACTACTCTTTAACCCGATACAAGCTCATGTAAACGATAAGAATACCTGCGTCATGTAGGCATTCGACCTAAGTTTGCGCCATGAGTGACAGTATTCCTTGTCGAATGGCCTTGCCATCTGATTGCCTTCGTATGGTGGTGCTATAAAGCTATTTGTAGGTAGCGCTTATACGTAATAGTAGCGTTGGTTAATTTAGTTTATTGATTTATATGAGTCAGGTTTTACAATCCAGGTTTTCTGCATCGAAGACAGTAACGACAGTGATTTAGCTACAAGGGAACTAAAGAAGAAAACTAAAATTATCCAAAATATTTCTGTTGGAAAAAATGCCACCGTAGCTTTGCAAAACGTAAAACCAAAGAGCCCATTGGGAATGAAACGAAATCAAACCAGGGATCCCACTCACCAGAGCCCATAAGGAATAATAGAGAAGAAAATGACGTAACTGGAGAAAAAATAGCTTAGGCCATTACTGCTGAACAAATTGTATTGTGCGAGAGGCGGTAATACATGTTAGAGGAAACGGGATTTATACTACCATTTATGATGATATTAGAGCTGACAATTCGCATATCAGGACGATAAAATTGCTGGGAATCGCAACGATGAAAATTGGTATAATTATCTATTTGCGATTGCAAAGAGCTATAATTAATTATATAATACTATAGTAGAGACAAGAACTGAATTTCGTTTCGCAAGGTGAACACGGTAGACTTCGAAACTAGGAACATTCAATATTAAAACTTGTTGAAGGGGATATATAGCTTTCGGTTGCAATAGAGAAGTAAGATTAGAGATGACATGTTCTTCGGACGCTGAATACACAACAAAAAGGTTCTATGTATTATGGTATTTGCTCTATGGAAATTAACAATGAAACCGGAAGTAGTATTCGGTTTTACTAGTTTCGCTTTTAGTGCCGAGATAAGAGTAAAAAAATATATTCTTGGGACGATAAATCGAATACAACAAAATTCGATATCTATTTCCATTTTTGCTGTATGGAGATGAACGTTAAAACCAGAAAGTGTCTACTTTGACCACTTCCTATTTAAATTGGTCAAAGACGCGATGCAATCTTGGGACCTTGAATCGATCACAGAAAACCGATTCTCATACGTATTTTTCAGTATTATCCCAATACGGATCAATACTGACATTAGAAGCAGTAGTAATTTTTTAATATTTCCACTTTATTAGAGAGAGAGAGAGTAAAGATGGTATAAGATGCTCAATTATCTCCAGAAAACCAACTGTCGCTATCTCTTACTACGTTCTTTCTATGGTAATCAGTGTTTTAACTGTAAATGGTTTATTTCTACTACTTCCGGTTTTAGCATAGCATTAACGGAGGAAATGTGATATATCCTTGGAATGGTGAATCAATTCCAGAAAATCGCTTCTTGATATACCTTACGGTTTTCTTGCTGTACAAAGATCGATATTGAAACGTTAATTATAGCTCTTTTCGAATGCCAAGTTAAACAGCTTTGAGAATTTTTTCTGCACCTTCAATAGCAGTGAAGCGACGTTGTCATCATTTTGTGCTAGATGACAGTATATAGACACACAGAATTTCGCACTACTATGATTTTTGTTAATATCTGTTGCAGTACCTAGAAATATCGCGTATCATTGACTACCGCTCAAGTAAGTTTCCATGTGAAAAAAGGTATAGTAATAATTTCTGGTTTTAGCAGACAGACACAGCTGATTATTTCGTTCCTTGACACGCTCAATCCATTCCATAAAACATCTTGTAGTTATATATTGTAGTTTTTATTCCATGACAATTTATCTTGAAACCGGATACGGTTGTCTTCTACCACTTTCAGTTTGAATAGAGACTTATCAGAGCGGATTTAATCTATTCTTCAGCAGCATAATATACTCCAAAAGGCGCATCTTTCTATATCTTACTTTCGCTCTCTCTCTCTCTCCCTCCCTCTATATAGATGAATATTGAAACCGGATACAGTAGTAAAATATTACAATTTCGGATTATAGGAAATAAATACATATTCTTTTTTTGAGATACTGAATCGATTTCTGGAAATTATTTGTCAATATCTAGTACATGAGTGCCCGCAGGATATTTTCCAACTGGAACAAGACACACACACACATACAATTGCTAGAATGGAACCGATCAAAACAAATTCATTGCTATTAGCACCACGTCAGCAAAAGAAACAACAAAGAGCGAAATTACCTTTTCAACTCAACTGACGGATACCATCATTCAAAATACTTAGCATTGCATGCAGCATCAGGCTGAATTTAATTATTACTGAAAAATATGAAACATCAAATGGGGAGAGAAGTAGATTAAAATCTTGGGGATGGGTTTTGTTACTCTAATCATTTAGTTAATGTTGGTTTTAAAAGTATACTACTGTCACCAGAAGAGCCTATAAATGTTAAGCTTTTTCGAAAATCCAGGGAGGGGCAATTGCCCCCTCTTGCCCCCTCTGTGAACGTCCATTATCTAGTAAAGCTTCTGTTATGCTTAATTTCTACCATTTCTGTTTGAACAGCATATTAACGGAGTAAGAAGGAATCTATCTTGGGACGCTGAATCGATTAAAAAACTCCTTTTCGATATATCTTACCTTTTTTCTATGGATATCAATACTTCAACCGGAAGTAACATTAAATTTATAATGCTTTCGGTTTTAATACGATATGGATGAAGATTCCAAAATCTTTCAAAAATTCAATTGATTCCCGAAAACAACAACGTGTTCTGCAGCTCTTTTCAAGTGAGAAGTTACATGAGTGGTAGCCAATGATACGAGATGTTTTCAGATAGCTCATCTGGCATTGACAATAATCATAGTAGTGCGAAAAGTCTTGAGAAGATTTTTGATTATTACTGTGTTAGTTTTAAGGCGATCAATGTTGAGACTGCATAAGATTAACTTTTACCACTTATAACTTCAATACTGGATTAACGAAGGATAAGATAGTGCCTATTCTTGAGACGCTGAATCGATTTTCGAAAACCACTTCTCGATATATCTCACCAGTTTTGCTCTAATCCCCGTCGACAAATGGAAGGGTGGGTTGAGCTGTTTTGTATGACTTCCGATATTTATGTATAGCATAGCTTGGAAGTCTAAAAATTGAAACTCACTAGCTCTTAATTCAAATATCCATCCAATTGCCTTACCATTTCAACATAACTTTAGTTAAGTATACAAGCATTATAATGATTTTATTGTACCCATCAATTATAACATTCAAGAGACGCCCATGCTTATATGGAGTCATCCGGTATTCTGTGCTCATCCGGTAACGTTTTGTCTGTTATGAGGAGCTATTCTTTTAGTTTTTACATTTTCATATTTCTCGATTGAGTAGCCTAGAGCTTTAACAGTACCCGTGTCACGATGAGCTCACACGTTTCTTCATTTTAGTGTTTACAGGAATGTTTCAGTTTATCGTAAAATGTTAGGCCATCATGAAGCATTGGATAACTCAATTATTTTTAAACACAAGAATACCTAAGAAACATGTATTTAAAAGTTTTGTTGATCATTTCAGTTTAGATAAAGTTTCAGTTGCCTTTTTATCATTACTTTATCATTTCTGAGGTATCAGCAGATTTAGCTTCGTATCAGTATTCTATTCAGTAGTCTGTATCTCTATATCTCTCTATATTCTATATCTCTCTATCAGTATTCTATACGAGTATTTATAAATATTTATCGATCTACTCTCTTGGATATTCTTAAGAGGAGACTAACACTACTCTCGTCATTAATAACATGTAAACGAAAATGATAATAAATGGTATCTATTAAGAATGCCAAATTTTTAAGCGACTTTATTAAAATGTAAGCTTCGTAAAAATATTGCGGATTTAGAAGGCAAAAATCCTTACCACCAGGAACGACATTTTGGGAGGGCATAGACGGTAATTTTCACTCTTAGTTTAAAGAAATACAGATCATTTAATAAATCGTATACTAATATACTATATAAAATGTGAAATTCGTATGTCCATGAACGATCTTGCTCCACCTCACCCTGCAAAATCTAACACGATCTGAAATGACGTCCCTGCTCAACACTGAAACATGGCATTCATAAAGTGTATTATAACATGAAGCATTTGACATAGGTTACAGTAACCGTAACATTTGGATTAAAAGCAATTGTAACACGATTACAAGACATTCTTCATCTTTTATTTCTGTAAGGTTAAATCTTGCGTCCATATCATTTTGCATGGGACACTATTTTAACAGTTGTGTTTACCTTTGTATGCAGGTATGTATTTAACGCATGCTTTCATTTTTACTTTAAGTTCATGTACACACCAAATTTTAAATCCTTTTAGAAAGTTGTAAGGAAAATAATACACTCGTACCTCAAACTTAAAGTGACCTAAGACACTCATATACCAGGTTTCATGAATGTCGATTAAGGTCAGCAATAGAATACATGAGGTAACACTATAGTCATTTTACTCATTGAGTGTCTGTACTAAAACAGTGTATCAAATACTGCCGATATTTAAGGAAACCGAATCTTATGTCGAATGTCATGTCCAGAATGCAAAAATACTAGGACAGTAGAGCATTCATTTGCAGGACTCAGTATGGAATATGCTCTCCTCGAAGAGAAACGCGCTACTGTCATCGACGTCGCATACTGGAAACGATTGACAAGCAGTTCTTGTTACAGGGCCTGCCACTTCTCCGTGAGGGTTTGTCGAAAGACTGGAACAGTACTTGGTGGAGGTATACGCTAGGCAACACGTCTCCCTAGAGCATTCCAAGCATGCTCTATGGGGTTGAACTCCAGGAAATACGCTGGCCATCAGATTTAATGAATATTCTCTTCCTCAGTGCGGGCGGCCACGGCAGCTGTACGATGCGTATAAGCATTGACATTCATAAAACAAAACGTTGGACCGTTAGTTCCACAAAACAAACGAGCATAATGGAGAATGACATCAATGCAACATCTGGCCTCTGTTATAGTTTCTCCTTCTACGAACTGCACTTCACTGAGTCCGTTAAATAACAAAATTGTATCTTTCGTGCCCTTGCCTAGCTCAAAACAAACTCGGAGACTGATTGTCGTCTGAGAGAGAAAATTTGGAATTTCCCTACTAGCTGAGCCTAGGACTAATTTCACCATCTTTTTACAAGTAGCATTAACAACGTTTCAGCTGTTCTGTGTGATCTATTGGTCTTAACGGTAAGTTTGGATACCTTATATTTAGCTTTCTGTACTTTTTGCGAAACACGCACCGTAAGAGCAGCGACGACAGCAGCTTTACTTTCTTGGAGGAAGGATGTGTGTTAATACGCAGATAAATTTTTGGAATCCCAGTTATATTTTTGTGTACCGAAACAACTGCTGTATGATAATACAGCATGCTTGGGGGGTCACGAAGACGGAAGGCGCCCGTTCCAATGATTGTTTTTGCAATATTAACAAGAGCACCTGAGCCATTTTTGAGAAAATCGTTCGAAATATAACCCCAAGAGTTAACTACATATTGTGGATTCTTTTCGATCATTCGAGTTTAGCCATCTTTTAGCTAATTAATGAAACATTTATTTACGAAACTAGAACAAAATAGTCTTAGTCGTTTGAGAAAATTGTCGGGAAAAACCTTGAGTAAACTACCCTTTGTTTTTTCAGGAACAATGAGTTATTCCATGTTATTAGATTACTAATGAAATACTTATTTATGAAATTACTTGAGTTGTTTTCTAAAACCAAAACTAGCCAAAAATTACACGAATATGCTACCCCTAGTAGATTGTTCCCAGGGAAATGATTTTTACCACAATATATAGTTGTTAAAGAAATATTTATAAATTATCAACAAAACCGCCTGAGACATTTCTGTGAAAATCGTCGATAAACAACTCACCCCCAAAGCACAAACTGTCCCTCGTATATTTCATTACGTCAAATGACTTATGCCATATTGCCAGGTTATTCATGAAATACTTATTTATGAAATAGGAATAAAATACCTGATCCGTTTTTGAGAAAAACACCGATAGAAAGCTCAACCCCAACAATAAACTATCCCTCGCAGATTTTTCCCAGAGAAATGTGCTATACCACAATATATCATTCTTAATTAAATATTGATTTATGAAACATAAAAAAAATGGAGCCATTTTTGAGAAAATCGTGTTTTCCGATTTTTACTCTTCAGTAAACTACTCTAATTTGAAGAAAACTTAGCGAACGGACGGACGGATATATATCGAAAAATCACATTTTCGATATGTAGGGTTCATGAAGATGTAAATCGGTTGTGAGTTCTCGATTTTCACAATCGCCATACTTTCGTCGTTCGGAAAGTAAAAAGTGAAAAATGAACATCTGAGATGGTTTTACAGGCGAATCGAAAACTGACGAAAGAAAAGTAATGAAATGGACATAGAGAGAAATGGAAAAAAAGAAAGAATTGCCAAGAAGTGGGAGATACCAAGATATAACCGATAACTATAATGAGGATGACGTCATAGAGCAGAACCTAAAAGTGTAATAGGTAAATTGCGGAGAAACCTTAAGGATGCTCATTAGAAAGAAAACTTCATATTAAAAACGGAAAGTGGATATAAGTTTTCACGTAGAAGAGATTTTCTTTCTTTAAGAAAAGAAGAAGTTAATTTAGGTGTTTGCATAACGATAAAAGTCATAACATAACAACCCACGAAGATTTACGGTAAGACAGAGGGGTTTTATAATTACATTTCATTAGCACTACGGTTCCAATCGCATTTTTTTTCTATTGTGTGAAATTACCAGTGGCTTATGATGATCATTGGTCGACTGGTTGGAATTAAATCTCCCTTTTTATCACCTAGGCTATATGACACATGCAAGAGGGAAATGTATTTAAAAAAACTGCTGTCGGCCGCCAACAAACGTAAATTGTGCTCCGGCATTGAAAATATATATTGCGAAATGAAGATTTTTTATTTTTCCTATTTCTTTTTCTTGTTATTTTCATATTAATTTTTGTTTTTACATCCAGTACAAAAAATGAAATCTTTGAGTTTTAGGTCCCACGGTTATGCCGGTTATGCTAAAGGAGACGATGATGATAAGTAAAGAATGAAATGCTGGAAAGAAGAAAGTGGGAGGAAACGGGAGAACCCTGAGAAAATCCATGCACTCGGTGTTTGTCCACCACAAAGTTCACTTAGCGGGGGCTGGGATAGAACTCGGGACCACAAGCACCAGAGGTGAACGCTCTACCACTGAGTCAACGCGGTCCCACATCCAGTACAAGATAATGGCACATGGCCCAGAAATAAGTTTTGAAACATATATATTTGTTTCTGTCAAGATACTAAATTGCTTCTTTCAAGGAAAATCATTCTTTAAAAACTGTTTGATAAATGTTGAAAATCTATATTTGAGGATAATTAATTATACATCCCAGAAAATAAGATTCAGTACTTCTATTTTTCTTACTTTGCACGTTTCGTAAATTTATAATTAGCCTAATGTGGGAAATTCAAGAGCAAAATAGGAATTTCTATACCAGGAGAACGTTTATAACGTTTGAAGTTAGCATAACTGATTTGAACCCAAAATCATAATCTGTCACGAAGGACATACAATGGCGGTAATTATCTGGATTTATTGATATTGTGTGAGGGACCACGTATACCAAAAGTGAATTCGCGGTCTCATTGTTAAGTCCCGTACTCTGAGGTCATATATTCAAGGAATTTTCAAATGAAAAGGCATGAAACGTCGTATGTTGAAATAGGAATATATCGCTTTGAAATAAAGTACTACGACAACTAAGGAGAGAATGTAATGTCCGGCCTGGTTGTGCCCATCTGTGACTGCCTTTCCCATGATGTAGGAGAGAATCAGGCAATTATGTGTTCCGTCCAAGCCGAATTGACTCGGCAGTGTGTGTGAGGAAATAATAGCGTTCACAATGAAACATTCGACGATGGAGGAGCAGCGAGGTATTATCCGATTTCTGACTGGGGAAAGGGTTTAAGCGGTTGATATTCATCGCCGGATGGTGACTGTATACGGGAGAGACCGTGCGTCCAACACGTTAGTGAGAAAGTGAGGTGATTCTGCTCCACGATTACGCTTATACACACCTCTTGCAGGTCACACGAAGTGTACTGAATAAGTTGAAGTGGGAGCAGCTTGAGTATCCGCCCTACAGTTTGGACACATCTCACTGCGACTTTCATCTGTTTGGTCCGCTAAAAAGACATCTCAAAGGTAAGCGCTTGAACTCGGACGAGAACTGAAAGACACAGTGGAGGATTGGCTTATATCACACCCACTGGATTTCTGGGAACAGGGAATCCTTCGGCTCATAACACAGCGGGATAGTTGTGCACAAGCATATGGTAATTACTTTCGAACAAAGACTTCGATTATACACACAGTATCATCTTTCACCATTCTATCTGATAATTCCTCGTATATCTGACATAAATATAATAAAATCAATACATTCTTTGTATCGGGTCTAGTTAGAGGGAACGATGAGAAGCAAAACTTGGCTGCCATAATGGTTCTCTGTTTTTGATAAGAACTTCATCTTAACTGTTATATAACGATCCAACTTTTTTAAATTTCCAAGTTTTTAATTCGATAATTTCTGTTCTATCGCAAGCATGCATAGTATTAAGTAAACCCACAGTGCTAATAATATTATCAAGCAAGCAGGTGGTAGTAACGATCCTCCAGACCCCTGGAGGAGGGTGAACCTCGAAACTGTTTAGCACAGGGCTTGGGTGTTATTCCAGTGATGGGAAAAATTATTTAGGAAGGGTCCGAAAGAAAAAGGAAAAACACTTTGACGGGCTAATATTCAAAGAAAAATAACAATTAATTAGCCTATACATTTTCTTACAATAAACTTCTTGTAATACTAAGCCCTATGATTGAAAGATTATAAAGTGGAAGTGGTAAGGGAAATTTGTACAGCATTTCTACAAGTTTCTCACAATATAGATTAAAGTGCGATTCACGGGTTCTCAGAAGTGAAGTTAAATTCTGTAGTTCAGGACTCATATTGCGGACCATGTGGTGGACAAACACCGTGCTCGTGGGTTTTATCGGAGTTTTCCCGTTTCCTCCCACTTTCCTTATTCCACAATTTCACTCATCTCTCATCATCACCGTCTCTTTTATCCTAACCGGCATAACCGTTGGACGTAAAACTTAAATATTTCATTTCATTCTTGATATTGCGGTGTGGCGCCCACGAAAGACTGAGGTCCCAATTTTTACCCCCTCATAAATCATAGTTGTAAAAAGTCAATACATACTGTGTTAAAACAGCAGATGGCCTTTTCAAACGAAGATTTTTGAAGTACAAGTTTTGTAGTCATACATGGTTGCCAGTGCACGGACTGCAGAGAGGAGTTTGTCCAACGATAGAATATTTCTGTACCTCCAATAAAATAAGGAAAAGGCACGGAGCAATAAAACTACCACTCGTCTTGACCACAAATTTAAAGAGAAAAAAAATTGGCACGCGACACATTGAGTGACAGGTAATATACCACCGCTCGCTGTGGAGAATCGGTCTCTTGAAAACTCTTCTAAATTAATCAATACATTTTACTTTTTGTAAAATATTAATGCTTTCACAAGATAAATAAAACTGTCACTGTTCATGGTTTCAGTCATCAGCATATATATATATATATATATATATATATATATATATATATATATATATATATATATATATATATATATATATATATATTAAATCAATTGATCATTGTTGACAAATTATATTCTAGACTGCAAATATTATCTTTGTATATATTAAAATTAAGTTACTTGAAATGAAATTTATTAATTTAATCAGGAGTGTCATTTATTTATTTATGCCCCTTAAGCCTGAGTTGTATAATGAAATACTAATAGAAAACGTTCATTAGTAGATAATTGAGTTCCAATTGAAACCTGAAATGTTACTCCAGAATATATTTCAATTAAATTCAATTTCTTTAGTCATTACGCAACACCAAGGTTATGAAGGACTTAACGTGGGCCTTGAACCGCCACCGGGGCTTGAACCAGTTATAGTTGGCCAGTGTACAGACAATCATTTAAATAAACTTTCTCAGAATAAGCTGTTCTCCACCACACTGTCTCACTTTCCAGAGAGTTGGATTAGAGGATCACACAATTATCCTGACATGACCAACTCAAATAATCTAAATTAAATATATATCGAGTACTTAAGTCTTCCAAACATAAATAAATGAATAATCTATCCATTCTTTCTCAGTTTTATAAGTTTCTGTCGAAGGGGTATATATATCTGATATCTCGCTTATTGTTTAAGAGCAGCGAGACATTATTTTGGCGTTACCTTTTGCTTAATTTTGAAAATGCCTTCAAAATGATTCGTTTCTTGGCCTGTTTGTCATTACTGATATACACAGGTGCGTATTTAGGTTGGGGTAACCGGTTCCCCAACTGATGCAGACGCTTAAATTAATTATCGTTTTAGGCCTTAGGATTGCAGCCGTTGAGTACATAGAGGGAGCTGAGATGAGTAATGTTATTATAGGGTCTATATGCAGGGACATAACATGGCTGGTGCAATAATAGGACGTAGAGCGAAGAATGAGTGATGACACCACTGACGTAACTTCTGTGTAGACAGGGTGGACAAAGGGCATGGACCCCGAGCCCCGTCCAGATGGTGAGGGGCCCCAATGTAGGCAAGTACTCCTATTAAAATAAAAGACTCGATCACTTCTAACCTATACCTACCTACTAAGTTTCATTCAGCCATGGGTCTTTATATGTAAAAATGGCCCCAAGTATTTACTGCCAAAGGCGCCTATCTTGGGGGCCTGAGGGCACCGGGGCCCCCAAAGCTTACGTGGCCCCCCTGTATTTTTATGTGTACTTTTATTGTTATATGTATTCTTATATGTATTTGTTTTTTAATATGCCTGCCTCTCAAAGTTACAGAGAAATCGGCGCCCTTGGTCACTGCAGACTTTTTTGCTATCTCCTACATTGTATATGTTACTTTTTGATTTTCTATATCTTGTTCATAATCACAAGTGTTCGAACTGAGTTTTTCCTATAATGTGGAGTAGAGCTATGCGATATGTCGATATATCCATATCGGCTTATATCGATGATCGATATCGCAAAAACATCGACATCGATATATCGATATCGTCGATATCGATATTTGATATCTATTCGATATTCGATATGAGTGTTCGACACTGTCTCGAAAAAATTGCAGCGGGTCTAGCTTTATATATATAAAACGCTTTTTGGCTCGCGATAGCAGCTGCATTTGCATTTCTTAACCGAATGAAACCAAACTGCACGATACTCATAAGGGGCAGAAAAAGGCCCCGTTCCATGAGTCAAATTAATATTAGACTTGGAGATTGTACTCCCCCAACATTCCATGTTAATATTTAATTTTCGCTGTTGACTGCATTTCTTGACCGAGTGAAACCATTACGCAGGATTAGTATGGATTAAAACCTCGGTTCCTTTTGAAGATACGCCAAATCAGTGGTGGAGTAGGAATGTTTCTACGTCTACCAAATCCACATAAATACTGTATATTTGTAACTTACGTTATCGGCTGCACTTCTTCAGCGAATCAAACCAAACTTTGTGCAAAAATTGTCTGAGGCAGAAATTCTGTCCCTTTCGAAGATAGAGCCAAACCAATGCAAAGTCGGAGAGCTCCCTTCAAAATATGTCTCATCATTAACATGGCTGCATCCCTTAACCAAGTCAACTTGATAACCTGACTACAGTTAATGACTCTGGTGTGTGCAGTCCTTGGTTCAAGTCCTTGGTTTCAAAGATCCCCAGGCAAGTATGCTTGTAGTGGACAACATCGTCTAGTGGAAAATTCTCTTGAAACTCCTGTTTCCTCCCACATTTTATTTCTTCCACTTCATTCATCGTCATTCACTTGCTTTATCATCGTCTTCCGTATCCTAACGGGCATAATCGTGGGACATTAAACTGGAAAATTTAGTTTAATTTTTCTTCAGTTTTTTCCATTATTTTGATCAGAAATTCTACATGCCAATTGCTATATCATGATAATAAACTCGTGACACTTTATATTCAATTATCATATCTACACCCACCTGAAAATAAACAACATACATGTAAACATGTTTCTAGTATATTATTCACTTTCTAATATCATACACGCCATTAATACGAGATTATGGATATTTAAAAATTTCGATCAACTTCAAGTCTGCTTTGTTTTATAATTATACCATGGAACAGTAACAAATAGTTTGCAGGAAAGACATGGAATTTATATTAGTTGTTAATTCATATATAACCTTAAAACATCAGTTACTTTAATCACCAAAGTTACAACTTAACACGTTGTGGAGAGTCTCCCGGTCATTACAAACGAATCTAACAAATTCAAGGAACGGAATAGTTCATCACTTACTTCATTTTTGCTTTCCAAAAACCGTCTGAGTTACGTGAAGTGCTTCGCTGCCTCAGCCGCACTCGGAACTGATTGTTCGGGGTTGATCTCGTCACACTCATCTCCAGATGCTATCTCGTCACCTTGATTCGAGTTCAAAACATCAGCGATGATATCTGCGTCGGTCAGCTCTCCACAAACTGCAACATCTCCATCAACGTTGACAAAGTCCTCATACAAAATGGCAGGATCGTTGACGATGTCCTCCCAGCCTTCAACTGAAGGTGCTGCAGTCTCCGGTGCAGTTTCGTCCGAGTTTTCTCCGTCTGCTGGCGGGGCGGAAAGCCTGCTACAGTGCCTATCTTCATCTGTTTCTTGGAAAATCCGATGACTTGACCTCCTTTTAGATTTACACGGCAAAAACTTCGAATTATCTAGATTATAATTCGAATTAACCATGATTTTTAAGCATTGTTTGTATATAAAATTCTAGGGACCAAGAGAAAAATTCGAAATAAAGAAGTTTTCGAATTACAGAAGTTCGAATTATCCAGATTCCACTGTACTTAAGCAAATCCAAAGAAATTGGAAAGTGTTGATACTACATAAACAGAATATGTAGATCTGTGTAATAAAATCAGAAAGTGGAGGCTTTTGTTTGTTTTACTGGGCTGAGTTATGTGGCTCAATTGCATCTAGTAACCACATACAAATAAAGGGAAAATTACTTCTTTGTACAAAAAACAAGTAGATTCTTGTTTCCCTGTCTGTTTAGATTTAAGTATCATTTGGTTCTTCATTCACAATCGCAATACAGCACAAACATTAACTGTAGTCAGGTTATCAAGTTGACTTGGTTAAGGGATGCAGCCATGTTAATGATGAGCCATATTTTGAAGGGAGCTCTCCGACTTTGCATTGGTTTGGCTCTATCTTCGAAAGGGACAGAATTTCTGCCTCAGACAATTTTTGCACCAAGTTTGGTTTGATTCGGTGAAGAAGTGCAGCCGATAACGTAAGTTACAAATATACAGTATTTATGTGGATTTGGTAGACGTAGAAACATTCCTACTCCACCACTGATTTGGCGTATCTTCAAAAGGAACCGAGGTTTTAATCCATACTAATCCTGCGTAATGGTTTCACTCGGTTAAGAAATGCAGTCAACAGCGAAAATTAAATATTAACATGGAATGTTGGGGGAGTACAATCTCCAAGTCTAATATTAATTTGACTCATGGAACGGGGCCTTTTTCTGCCCCTTATGAGTATCGTGCAGTTTGGTTTCATTCGGTTAAGAAATGCAAATGCAGCTGCTATCGCGAGCCAAAAAGCGTTTTATATATATAAAGCTAGACCCGCTGCAATTTTTTCGAGACAGTGTCGAACACTCATATCGAATATCGAATAGATATCAAATATCGATATCGACGATATCGATATATCGATGTCGATGTTTTTGCGATATCGATCATCGATATAAGCCGATATGGATATATCGACATATCGCATACCTCTACTCCACATTATAGGATAAACTCAGTTCGAACACTTGTGATTATGAACAAAATATAGAAAATCAAAAAGTAACATATACAATGTAGGAGATAGCAAAAAGGTCCGCAGTGACCAAGGGCGCCGATTTCTCTGTAACTTTGAGAGGGCAGGCATTTAAAGAACAAATACATATAAGAATACATATAACAATAAAAGTACACATAAAAATACAGGGGGGCCACGTAAGCTTTGGGGGCCCCGGTGCCCTCAGGCCCCCAAGATAGGCGCCTTTGGCAGTAAATACTTGGGGCCATTTTTACTTATAAAGACCCATGGCTGAATGAAACTTAGTAGGTAGGTATAGGTTAGAAGTGATCGAGTCTTTTATTTTAATAGGAGTACTTGCCTACATTGGGGCCCCTCACCATCTGGACGGGGCTCGGGGTCCATGCCCTTTGTCCACCCTGTCTACACAGAAGTTACGTCAGTGGTGTCATCACTCATTCTTCGCTCTACGTCCTATTATTGCACCAGCCATGTTATGTCCCTGCATATAGACCCTATAATAACATTACTCATCTCAGCTCCCTCTATGTACTCAACGGCTGCAATCCTAAGGCCTAAAACGATAATTAATTTAAGCGTCTGCATCAGTTGGGGAACCGGTTACCCCAACCTAAATACGCACCTGTGTATATCAGTAATGACAAACAGGCCAAGAAACGAATCATTTTGAAGGCATTTTCAAAATTAAGCAAAAGGTAACGCCAAAATAATGTCTCGCTGCTCTTAAACAATAAGCGAGATATCAGATATATATACCCCTTCGACAGAAACTTATAAAACTGAGAAAGAATGGATAGATTATTCATTTATTTATGTTTGGAAGACTTAAGTACTCGATATATATTTAATTTAGATTATTTGAGTTGGTCATGTCAGGATAATTGTGTGATCCTCTAATCCAACTCTCTGGAAAGTGAGACAGTGTGGTGGAGAACAGCTTATTCTGAGAAAGTTTATTTTATATGATTGTCTGTACACTGGCCAACTATAGCTGGTTCAAACCCCGGTGGCGGTTCAAGGCCCACGTTCCGTCCTTCATAACCTTGGTGTTGCGTAATGACTAAAGAAATTGAATTTAATTGAAATATATTCTGGAGTAACATTCGAGGTTTCAATTGGAACTCAATTATCTACTAATGAACGATTTCTATTAGTATTTCATTATACATCTCAGGCTTAGGGGGCATAAATAAATAAATGACACTCCTGATTAAATTAATAAATTTCATTTCAAGTAACTTAATTTTAATATATACAAAGATAATATTTGCAGTCTAGAATATAATTTGTCAACAATGATCAATTGATTTAATATATATATATATATATATATATATATATATATATATGCTGATGACTGAAACCATGAACAGTGACAGTTTTATTTATCTTGTGAAAGCATTAATATTTTACAAAAGGTAAAATGTATTGATTAATTTAGAAGAGTTTTCAAGAGACCGATTCTCCACATCGAGCGGTGGTATATTACCTGTCACTCAATGTGTCGCGTGCCAATTTTTTTTCTCTTTAAATTTGTGGTCAAGACGTGTGGTAGTTTTATTGCTCCGTGCCTTTTCCTTATTTTATTGGAGGTACAGAAATATTCTATCGTTGGACAAACTCCTCTCTGCAGTCCGTGCACTGGCAACCATGTATGACTACAAAACTTGTACTTCAAAAATCTTCGTTTGAAAAGGCCATCTGCTGTTTTAACACAGTATGTATTGACTTTTTACAACTATGATTTATGAGGGGGTAAAAATTGGGACCTCGGTCTTTCGTGGGCGCCACACCGCAATATCAAGAATGAAATGAAATATTTAAGTTTTACGTCCCACGGTTATGCCGGTTAGGATAAAAGAGACGGTGATGATGAGAGATGAGTGAAATTGTGGAATAAGGAAAGTGGGAGGAAACGGGAAAACTCCGATAAAACCCACGAGCACGGTGTTTGTCCACCACAAGGTCCGCAATATGAGCCCTGAACTACAGAATTTAACTTAACTTCTGAAAACCCGTGAATCGCACTTTAATCTATATTGTGAGAAACTTGTAGAAATGCTGTACAAATTTCACTTACCACTTCCACTTTATAGTCTTTCAATCAAAGGGCTTAGTATTACAAGAAGTTTATTGTAAGAAAATGTATAGGCCACATAATTGTTATTTTTCTTTGAATATTAGCCCGTCAAAGAGTTTTTCCTTTTTCTTTCGGACCCTTCCTAAATAATTTTTCCCATCACTGGAATAACACCCAAGCCCTGTGCTAAACAGTTTCGAGGTTCACCCTCCTCTAGGGGGCTGGAGGATCGTTACTACCACCTGCTTGCTTGATAATATTATTAGCACTGTGGGTTTACTTAATACTATGCATGCTTGCGATAGAACAGAAATTATCGAATTAAAAACTTGGAAATTTAAAAAAGTTGGATCATTATATAACAGTTAAGAAGAAGTTCTTATCAAAAACAGAGAACCATTATGGCAGCCAAGTTTTGCTTCTCATCGTTCCCTCTAACTAGACCCGATACAAAGAATGTATTGATTTTATTATATTTATGTCAGATATACGAGGAATTATCAGATAGAATGGTGAAAGATGATACTGTGTGTATAATCGAAGTCTTTGTTCGAAAGTAATTACCATATGCTTGTGCACAACTATCCCGCTGTGTTATGAGCCGAAGGATTCCCTGTTCCCAGAAATCCAGTGGGTGTGATATAAGCCAATCCTCCACTGTTTCTTTCAGTTCTCGTCCGGGTTCAAGCGCTTACCTTTGAGATGTCTTTTTAGCGGACCAAACAGATGGAAGTCGCAGTGAGATGTGTCCAAACTGTAGGGCGGATACTCAAGCTGCTCCCACTTCAACTTATTCAGTACACTTCGTGTGACCTGCAAGAGGTGTGTATAAGCGTAATCGTGGAGCAGAATCACCTCACTTTCTCACTGACGTGTTGGACGCACAGTCTCTCCCGTATAATCACCATCCGGCGATGAATATCAACCGCTTAAACCCTTTCCCCAGTCAGAAATCGGATAATACCTCGCTGCTCCTCCATCGTCGAATGTTTCATTGTGAACGCTATTATTTCCTCACACACACTGCCGAGTCAATTCGGCTTGGACGGAACACATAATTGCCTGATTCTCTCCTGCATCATGTGAAAGGCAGTCACAGATGGGCACAACCAGGCCGGACATTACATTCTCTCCTTAGTTGTCGTAGTTCTTTATTTCAAAGCGATATATTCCTATTTCAACATACGACGTTTCATGCCTTTTCATTTGAAAATTCCTTGAATATATGACCTCAGAGTACGGGACTTAACAACGAGACCGCGAATTCACTTTTGGTATACGTGGTCCCTCACACAATATCAATAGATCCAGATAATTACCGCCATTGTATGTCCTTCGTGACAGATTATGATTTTGGGTTCAAATCAGTTATGCTAACTTCAAACGTTATAAACGTTCTCCTGGTATAGAAATTCCTATTTTGCTCTTGAATTTCCCACATTAGGCTAATTATAAATTTACGAAACTTGCAAAGTAAGAAAAATAGAAGTACTGAATCTTATTTTCTGGGATGTATAATTAATTATCCTCAAATATAGATTTTCTACATTTATCAAACAGTTTTTAAAGAATGATTTTCCTTGAAAGAAGCAATTTAGTATCTTGACAGAAACAAATATATATGTTTCAAAACTTATTTTTTGGGCCATGTGCCATTATCTTGTACTGGACGTGGGACCGCGTTGACTCAGTGGTAGAGCGTTCACCTCTGGTGCTTGTGGTCCCGAGTTCTATCCCAGCCCCCGCTAAGTGAACTTTGTGGTGGACAAACACCGAGTGCATGGATTTTCTCAGGGTTCTCCTGTTTCCTCCCACTTTCTTCTTTCCAGCATTTCATTCTTTACTTATCATCATCGTCTCCTTTAGCATAACCGGCATAAACGTGGGACCTAAAACTCAAAGATTTCATTTTTTGTACTGGATGTAAAAACAAAAATTAATATGAAAATAACAAGAAAAAGAAATAGGAAAAATAAAAAAATCTTCATTTCGCAATATATATTTTCAATGCCGGAGCACAATTTACGTTTGTTGGCGGCCGACAGCATTTTTTTTAAATACATTTCCCTCTTGCATGTGTCATATAGCCTAGGTGATAAAAAGGGAGATTTAATTCCAACCAGTCGACCAATGATCGTCATAAGCCACTGGTAATTTCACACAATAGAAAAAAATGCGATTGGAACCGTAGTGCTAATGAAATGTATTTATAAAACCCCTCTGTCTTACCGTAAATCTTCGTGGGTTGTTATGTTATGACTTTTATCGTTATACAAACGCCTAAATTAACTTCTTCTTTTCTTAAAGAAAGAAAATCTCTTCTACATGAAAACTTATATCCACTTTCCATTTTTAATATGAAGTTTTCTTTCTAATGAGCATCCTTAAGGTTTCTCCGCAATTTACCTATTACACTTCTAGGTTCAGCTCTATGACGTCATCCTCATTATAGTTATCGGTTATATCTTGGTATCTCCCACTTCTTGGCAATTCTTTCTTTTTTTCATTTCTCTCTATGTCCATTTCATTACTTTTCTTTCGTCAGTTTTCGATTCGCCTGTAAAACCATCTCAGATGTTCATTTTTCACTTTTTACTTTCCGAACGACGAAAGTATGGCGATTGTGAAAATCGAGAACTCACAACCGATTTACATCTTCATGAACCCTACATATCGAAAATGTGATTTTTCGATATATATCCGTCCGTCCGTTCGCTAAGTTTTCTTCAAATTAGAGTAGTTTACTGAAGAGTAAAAATCGGAAAACACGATTTTCTCAAAAATGGCTCCATTTTTTTTATGTTTCATAAATCAATATTTAATTAAGAATGATATATTGTGGTATAGCACATTTCTCTGGGAAAAATCTGCGAGGGATAGTTTATTGTTGGGGTTGAGCTTTTTATCGGTGTTTTTCTCAAAAACGGTTCAGCTATTTTATTCCTATTTCATAAATAAGTATTTCATGAATAACCTGGCAATATGGCATAAGTCATTTGACGTAAAGAAATATACGAGGGACAGTTTGTGCTTTGGGGGTGAGTTGTTTATCGACGATTTTCACAAAAATGTCTCAGGCGGTTTTGTTGATAATTTATAAATATTTCTTTAACAACTATATATTGTGGTAAAAATCATTTCCCTGGGAACAATCTACTAGGGGTAGCATATTCGTGTATTTTTTGGCTAGTTTGGGTTTTAGAAAACAACTCAAGTAATTTCATAAATAAGTATTTCATTAGTAATCTAATAACATGGAATAACTCATTGTTCCTGAAAAAACAAAGGGTAGTTTACTCAAGGTTTTTCCCGACAATTTTCTCAAACGACTAAGACTATTTTGTTCTAGTTTCGTAAATAAATGTTTCATTAATTAGCTAAAAGAATGGCTAAACTCGCATGATCGAAAAGAATCCACAATATGTAGTTAACTCTTGGGGTGATATTTCGAACGATTTTCTCAAAAATGGCTCAGGTGCTCTTGTTAATATTGCAAAAACAATCATTGGAACGGGCGCCTTCCGTCTTCGTGACCCCCCTCCCCCAAGCATGCTGTATTATCATACAGCAGTTGTTTCGGTACACAAAAATATAACTGGGATTCCAAAAATTTATCTGCGTATTAACACACACCCTTCCTCCAAGAAAGTAAAGCTGCTGTCGTCGCTGCTCTTACGGTGCGTGTTTCGCAAAAAGTACAGAGAGCTAAATATAAGGTATCCAAACTTACCGTTAAGACCAATAGATCACACACAACAGCTGAAACGTTGTTAATGCTACTTGTAAAAAGATGGTGAAATTAGTCCTAGGCTCAGCTAGTAGGGAAATTCCAAATTTTCTCTCTCAGACGACAATCAGTCTCCGAGTTCGTTTTGAGCTACGCAAGGGCACGAAAGATACAATTTTGTTATTTAACGAACTCAGTGAAGTGCAGTTCGTAGAAGGAGAAACTATAACAGAGGCCAGATGTTGCATTGATGTCATTCTCCATTATGCTCGTTTGTTTTGTGGAACTATCGGTCCAAAGTTTTGTTTTTATGAATGTCAATGCTTGTACGCATCGTACAGCTGCCGTGGCCGCCCGCACTGAGGAAGAGAATATTCATTAAATCTGATGGCCAGCGTATTTCCTGGAGTTCAACCCCATAGAGCATGCTTGGAATGCTCTAGGGAGACGTGTTGCCGAGCGTATACCTCCACCAAGTACTCTTCCAGTCTTTCGACAAACCCTCACGGAGGAGTGGCAGGCCCTGTAACAAGAACTGCTTGACAATCGTTTCCAGTATGCGACGTCAATGTCGGTAGCGCGTTTCTCTTCGAGGAGAGCATATTCCATACTGAGTCCTGCAAATGAATGCTCTACTGTCCTAGTATTTTTGCATTCTGGACATGATGTTCGACATAAGATTAGGTTTCCTTAAATATCGGCAGTATTTGATACACTGTTTTAGTACAGACACTCAATGAATAAAATGACTATAGTGTTACCTCATGTATTCTATTGCTGACCTTAATCGGCATTCAAGAAACCTGGTATATGAGTGTCTTAGGTCACTTTAAGTTTGAGGTACGAGTGTATTATTTTCCTTACAACTTTCTAAAAGGATTTAAAATTTGGTGTGTACATGAACTTAAAGTAAAAATGAAAGCATGCATTAAATACATACCTGCATACAAAGGTAAACACAACTGTTAAAATAGTGTCCCATGCAAAGTAATAAGGACGCAAGATTTAACCTTACAGAAATAAAAGATGAAGAATGTCTTGTAATCGTGTTACAATTGCTTTTAATCCAAGTGTTACGGTTACTGTAACCTATGTCAAATGCTTCATGTTATAATACACTTTATGAATGCCATGTTTCAGTGTTGAGCAGGGACGTCATTTCAGATCGTGTTAGATTTTGCATGGAGGGGTGGAGCAAGATCGTTCATCGACATACGAATTTCACATTTTATACAGTATATTAGTATACGATTTATTAAATGATCTGTATTTGTTTAAACTAAGAGTGAAAATTACCGTCTATGCCCTCCCAAAATGTCGTTCCTGGTGGTAAGGATTTTTGCTTTCTAAATCCGCAATATTTTTACGAAGCTTACATTTTAATAAAGTCGCTTAAAAATTTGGCATTCTTAGTAGATACCATTTATTATCATTTTCATTTACATGTTATTAATGACCAGAGTAGTGTTAGTCTCCTCTTAAGAATATCCAAGAGAGTAGAACGATAAATATTTATAAATACTCGTATAGAATACTGATAGAGAGATATAGAATATAGAGAGATATAGAGATACAGACTACTGAATAGAATACTGATACGAAGCTAAATCTGCTGATACCTCAGAAATGATAAAGTAATGATAAAAAGGCAACTTTCTACTTTATCCAAACTGAAATGATCAACAAAACTTTTAAATAGTTTTTCTCAGGTATTCTTGAGTTTGAAAATAATTGAGTTATCCAATGCTTCATAATGGCCTAACATTTTACGATAAAGGGAAACATTCCTGTAAACACTAAAATGAGGAAACGTGTGAGCTCATCGTGACACGGGTACTGTTGAAGCTCTAGGCTACTCAATCGAGAAATATGAAAATGTAAAAACTAAAAGAATAGATCCTCATAACAGACAAAACGTTACCCGATGAGCACAGAATACCGGATGAATACATATAAGCTTGGGCGTCTCTTGAATATTATAATTGATGGGTACAATAAAACATTATAATGCGTTTTGACTTAACTAAAGTTATGTTGAAATGGTAAGGATGGATATTTGAATTAAGAGCTAGTGAGTTTCAATTTTTAGACTTCAAGCTATGCTATACATAAATATCGGAAGTCTTACAAAACAGCTCTACAAGTCCTTCCATTTGTCGACGGGGATTAGAGCAAAACTGGTGAGATATATCGATAAGTGGTTTTCGAAAATCGATTCAGCGTCTCAAGAATACGCACTATCTTATCCTTGGTTAATCCAGTATTGAAGTTGTAAGTGGTAAAAGTTAACCTTATGCAGTCTCAACATTTACTGCCTTAAAACTAACACAGTAATAATCAAAAATCTTTTCAAGACTTTTCGCACTACTATGATTATTGTCAATGCCAGATGAGCTATCTGAAAACATCTCGTATCATTGGCTACCACTCATGTAACTTCTCACTTGAAAAGAGCTGCAGAACACGTTGTTGTTTTCGGGAATCAATTGAATTTTTGAAAGATTTTGGAATCTTCATCCATATCGTATTAAAACCGAAAGCATTATAAATTTAATGTTACTTCCGGTTGAAGTATTGATATCCATAGAAAAAAGGTAAGATATATCGAAAAGGAGTTTTTTAATCGATTCAGCGTCCCAAGATAGATTCCTTCTTACTCCGTTAATATGCTGTTCAAACAGAAATGGTAGAAATTAAGCATAACAGAAGCTTTACTAGATAATGGACGTTCACAGAGGGGGCAAGAGGGGGCAATTGCCCCTCCCTGGATTTTCGAAAAAGCTTAACATTTATAGGCTCTTCTGGTGACAGTAGTATACTTTTAAAACCAACATTAACTAAATGATTAGAGTAACAAAACCCATCCCCAAGATTTTAATCTACTTCTCTCCCCATTTGATGTTTCATATTTTTCAGTAATAATTAAATTCAGCCTGATGCTGCATGCAATGCTAAGTATTTTGAATGATGGTATCCGTCAGTTGAGTTGAAAAGGTAATTTCGCTCTTTGTTGTTTCTTTTGCTGACGTGGTGCTAATAGCAATGAATTTGTTTTGATCGGTTCCATTCTAGCAATTGTATGTGTGTGTGTGTCTTGTTCCAGTTGGAAAATATCCTGCGGGCACTCATGTACTAGATATTGACAAATAATTTCCAGAAATCGATTCAGTATCTCAAAAAAAGAATATGTATTTATTTCCTATAATCCGAAATTGTAATATTTTACTACTGTATCCGGTTTCAATATTCATCTATATAGAGGGAGGGAGAGAGAGAGAGAGCGAAAGTAAGATATAGAAAGATGCGCCTTTTGGAGTATATTATGCTGCTGAAGAATAGATTAAATCCGCTCTGATAAGTCTCTATTCAAACTGAAAGTGGTAGAAGACAACCGTATCCGGTTTCAAGATAAATTGTCATGGAATAAAAACTACAATATATAACTACAAGATGTTTTATGGAATGGATTGAGCGTGTCAAGGAACGAAATAATCAGCTGTGTCTGTCTGCTAAAACCAGAAATTATTACTATACCTTTTTTCACATGGAAACTTACTTGAGCGGTAGTCAATGATACGCGATATTTCTAGGTACTGCAACAGATATTAACAAAAATCATAGTAGTGCGAAATTCCGTGTGTCTATATACTGTCATCTGCCCCAAAATGATGACAACGTCGCTTCACTGCTATTGAAGGAGCAGAAAAAATTTCCCAAAGCTATTTAACTTGACATTCGAAAAGAGCTATAATTAACGTTTCGATATCGATCTCCGTACAGGAAGAAAACCTTAAGGTATATCAAGAAGCGATTTTCTGGAGTTGA
Source organism: Thermobia domestica (assembly GCF_964235325.1). NCBI lineage: Eukaryota > Metazoa > Arthropoda > Insecta > Zygentoma > Lepismatidae > Thermobia > Thermobia domestica. The sequence continues at coordinate 154,703,004 of NC_137457.1, forward strand.
TTCACCATTCCAAGAATAGATCCCATTTCCTCCGTTAACGCTATTCTAAAAACGGAAGTAGTGGAAATAAACCTTTTACGGTTTCAACACTGATTATCATAGAAAGAACTTAGTAAGAGATAGCGACAGGTGGTTTTCTGGAATTAATTGAGCATCTTTAGAAAATATACCATCTTCACTCTCTCTATCTATTAAAGTGGAAATGGTAAAGAAATTACTACTGCTTCTAATGTCAGTATTGATCCGTATTGGGATAATACTGAACAATATGTATGAGAATCGGTTTTCTGTGATCGATCCAAGGTCCCAAGAATGCATCGCGTCTTTGTCCAATTTAAATAGGAAGTGGTCAAAGTAGACAATTTCTGGTTTTAACGTTCATCTCCACACAGCAAGAATGGAAATAGATATCGAATTTTTGTATTCGTTTTAGCGTCCCAAGAATATATTTTTTCACTCTTATCTCGGCACTAAAAGCGAAACTAGTAAAACCGAATACTACTTCCGGTTTGATTGTTAATTTCCATAGAGCAAATACCACAATACATAGAATCTTTTTGTTGTGTATTCAGCGTCCGAAGAACATGTCATCTCTAATCTTACTCCTCTATTGTAATCGAAAGCTATATATCTCCTTCAACCAGTTTTAATATTGAATGTTCATAGTTTAGAAGCCTACCGTGTTCACCTTGCGAAACGAAATTCAGTTCTTGTCTCTACTATGGTATTATATAATTCATTATAGCTCTTTGCAATCGCAAATAGATAATAATACGAATTTTCATCGTTGCGATTTTCAGCAATTTTATCGTCCTGGTATGCGAATTCTCAGCTCTAATATCATCATAAATGGTAGTATAAATCCCTTTTCCTCGACCATGTATTACCGCCTCTCGCACAATACAATTTGTTCAGCAGTGATTGCCTAACCTATTTTTTTCTCCAGTTACGTTATTTTCGTCTCTATTATTCCTTATGGGCTCTGGTGAGTGGGATCCCTGGTTTGATTTCGTTTCATTTCCAATGGGCTCTTTGGTTTTACGTTTTGCATAGCGGCGGTCGCATTTTTTCCAACACAAACATTTTGGATAATTTTAGTTTTCTTCTTTAGTTCCCTTGTAGCTAAATCACTGTCGTTACTGTCTTCGATGCAGAAAACCTGGATTCTAAAACCTGACTCATATAATTCAATAAACTAAATTAATCAATGCTACTATTACGTATAAGCGCTACCTACAAATAGCTTTATAGCACCACCATACGAAGACAATCAGATGGCAAGGCCATTCGACATCGAAGTACTGTCACTCATGGCGCAAACTTAGGTCGAATGCCTGCATGACGCAGGTATGCTTATCGTTTACATGAGCTTGTATCGGGTTAAAGAGAAGTCCCTTCTTAAATTGTAATAAATAAAGAGTCCAAGGCAAAAGAAATGTCCAATTTTACAATTTTTCAGGAAACGATTTTTAAAGTTCAAAACATTTAATTTCGGACACTAGTCGTGAAAAATGCTCCAGATTATGTTTACAAGTTCTTTATTATATTGGAAACTAGCTTACAAAATCTTATGTTCAATGTGTATTATTCTAAGTAAAAGAATACAAGAAAACTGACATGAGATTGGTATATATTGTGGAAAAACGGGTCTATTGCAGGCAAAATAACGGAAAAAAGAGGCAATTGTTTATCAAATTATAAATAATATTATTAAAAATATGACCTTTTTATTCTCCTTTACTCCGCTAATTACTTCTTACTACGCTAGTTAGTTTCGTACAGAAAAATTAAGGCTGCATAATCTGCATTAAGGCTGCATAATTATAGGCTTCATAAGACATTCAAATCATGCAGATCCTACCATTTTTTATTCCTAGATAGGTAACTTCCCTTTAAGAAAGAGGAAACGATCTTGTAAATCACACCAATAATTATGGTGTTGGTCAAAGCATCCTATTCAAACTGTTCTCAACCGATTTAACCCAGTTCCTTAATGTACAACGAAAATCTTGGAAATATACTTTTATCCTATAGTCAACATCAAGTATGGAAGAGTGAAACAAGGAGCACAAGTGGGGTACAAAATTTCATTGACTTTGTTGACCTGAGAGTCAACGTCTTATAAACTACTATTTGACATTGCTTACAGAAAGGTGTAGTTGCTTAAGCAAGTATGACGACATTAGAATTTTAAAAATCGGGTTCTGGGGTAAGAATTATATATTTTTTAATAATAATTCATTGAATATATCTGTATTGCACACATGCCAATGACAGAACAATATCACGGATGCATAATATGAGTTTTATAATTCTGGCCTTCTCTTCATTCGATTTTTCTTCTTATTTCATAGTAATGTGTATGCGGTCCTTTGCACATTAATGCAAAGTGTTATTGTAGTAAATTACAACCATTATACAATTTATGGCATAAGGGTCCAGCTTTCTGACGCGAGTCATTTATGGATTAAAGAATTTTCCCTCCAACAAATCTGGTTATGGTGGGCCATTTGTTAAGAGTGGGTGAATCACAGAAGAAAACCAAAGTCCAATATAAGTCTCGCTAGGTATCACAAAACTTGGGCGACTTTTCCGTACTTGAAGCTCATGATTGGCGTAGAGTGAAATGAACATTTTCTCAAGTACAGTGGTTGTATGAGTGATATCCAATCTCGAATAATAAAATTGTCAAATTCACTTACTTTATATGGTGTAGGTTTCACTCTGTTGCTTTGATCACATTATTCCAATCCTCTGGTATTTCCTCTCTTGATTTTATGTTCACCAGTCTCATGTTCTTATCACGTTCAAGGTAGGAATGACACGAACTGGGAATGTTACTTGAAAGGAAATGAACGCCTTCCTTTCATGTGCAATGCAATGAAGGCATCTGAATACAGTATAATTCTCATTTTAACTACTGCAAGAGTAACAGAAGAGCTCAGGATGATGGATGTTGGGAGATAATTTGTTTTACTTTTTTTTTTTTAAGAAATAGATTGTTGAAGCTACATTTAGCTGTATTATCAGTCAACACTGGAACATAAACTCAGTTGAACGTTATCGACAAAAGAGACAGAAAAATAAGAGTAAAATGAATGCCCCTTCCTTCCACTGTAAGTGATGACGATACCCCATTCCATTTTGAAAGCATTTTTTTAAACTGATATAGTAGGCTTACCTTATACCTTTTCCCCCTTTTCGATATATTGAATGTAATTCACAGTGTGCTCAACAAGATGGCATGAAAATCAAAATTTTGCCCAAAATTTGACATTCCGCACTTCGACCTGGACTCTTCAAATGTTAGTTAGACGGTTGCTATATTTTCTTTAATCGAGTTCTTTCTATAAAATAACATTTTTCTTCGTTTCTAAATTTCTCAGCTATGAACAGTTTCGAAAAAATCATGATCTTCGTTGATACTTGGGAATTGGAATACTTGGTTTACAATTTTGGTATAAGTTTGGTACAAGGGGAGAAATTACTCAATCTCATCCTTATTTTCCTGTGAAGATTTGTAACAGTGTGTTAATGTCTTTGCTCTGTCTGCAGGATGCTAGGTGGGATGAGCTTTTGCATTACCTACCATACAGGTGCGGGAAAACTAATTTGCATTCGATTGGTTTTCTCGGTGTTCTTCTGTTTCGTAAGAGAGACAACTGGATCATAAAATACTTGATTCCCAAAAATGACGACATAATCACGGGCACTGGCACAAGCGGTATGCGTCAGCACAGAATCTACTGAAAACAGGATATTTGAGCCTACAACAACACAGAGCCGTCGACATGTTTCACTTTTGACATTGTACTAAAGCATCGTGGTCCATTATGAAGGCCATTGATGTCAGGTCATATTAATGCCATGTAACTTGGCAGACTGATTGTCGACGCCGATTGAGGAAGGTGCTATTAATGTTTCTCCATTATTTGCTCCACAGTCATACGAGAATTCCGAGTGACAATACGCCGTAATGCTTGGCGAGATCTGTCAAGCGGTTTTGTTCCATCCACTGTTTTACTTCGCGGATGAGGATTTTCCGTCAGTTTTATAGGTTGTAATTACTTTGGACACTGTCCTTTGCGACACACCTAACAGTCTTTTAATTATTGTCGCGCTTGCAGAACTTGGGGAACAATAATTGTTCTTCCTTGAAAACTAGATAGAATTTTCATTTTACACTAACACTGCTCAGCTCACTGTCCATTCATGTTCTACTACCCTTCACGTAGTATGGAGTTGGCCTAACACGCCACTACCATCGGCTCAGATCTGCGGTGGCTGCGTGGTCTTTGTTGACCCAGATATATTACGTGTTTCGAACTCCTGATGTGACCGTTAAATAGGTAAGCATTTGTAGATCTGGAAGAACAAACATTGTTACGTAGGGTATATGGGCATTGTGTGGAAGTGTATTTAGTGAATTCGTTGATAGCCCATAGAAAATACAATTTTAATTTCGGATACTCTTAAAAATACTTACTTGATTTCCGTTTTCATACCCCCATTGGATACATGGTTAGCGTACGCGCTTTAAGTGAAACCCGGGTTGGATTTCTGGTGGGAGCTTATGTGATTAGGATCCCGCGTTAAGCTGCATTTTACGTTCCCTATAGTCTCGGTGCTTTATAGGATGCTAAGCCCTGAATCAACCCACAAGTCCTGCGTAAGGATCTGAGGAAACGAATGCATTTGATGCAGATATGTAAAGAAACAGAGCTGAAGACAAAAACTACCAAAGATGGAGTAAGGTTGCGTGTTCGAAATCAAAAAGTTTCAAGTGCGCTAAGTGAAAGATGTTTTTGTGTATTGAAAAAATAGAAACTGTCCCGATGATTTGCATGCAAAGTAAAACAGATATGAAATACAGAAAGAGAAAGAAGGGACATAATAATAAATATTAACATTTAAACACCAGACTTGGCTCGGGTGGGAAGTCATGGCCGTAAGTTTTGTCGTATAACACTGAGAGAAGAAATGTTACTGTTCTTATTTTCGTTCTCAACAGTCAGAACACGCGAACGTTTCACGTATGTTTGTTTTACGCAATATTAGTTTATTTTTTACTGTCGTGATTTACTTTGGTAGACACTTTTAACTTATTGTGCTCGTATTTTGATAGTTGAACAATACTAATATGCATAGTGCACTAAATAACAAATATACTCAAATTCACAGGTTTTCTTAATTTTTTCGATTATGCAGCTTCGGGTTATAAAAATAAATATACCTAGGTATTGTCTTCTTACAAAACGTTATTGTATGTTTTATAGCACTCCAATTTTAAAATATACAAATTTGCTTTTTCTACGATACAAATACACAAATATATAAATGTGTACGATAGCAGATAATTGCCTGAAATTGAAGAGGTTAAATAGAAAATATCGAAATATTGCGAAACATGAACATATTAAAGCATTAAAAGTATCGAAGAATCGTAATATCGTAATACTGAAAAAAACAGAAGTATTGAAAAATATTGAAATATTAAAAACATCGATCTTAAAAGTTCTCGACACTTAAAAATATCTACCAATCGATATATCGAAATATTGCACAGCTGTACGTGGGACCTGTCACGAGGATTTTCTTTTAACCACTGTTCCTCTTCGAAGATGTGGTTTCCCCGTAAATTTTGTAGGGTTTCATCACTTTGACGGTCACCTGAATGTTGTTACTCGTGACACACTCAGCATATTTACCACTTTCACCACGCTAACACCATATATCCGAGCTTTAATAATTTGGCCTCTTTGGAAATTAGAGTTAACTTATTTTACTTTATGACCGCTTGCTCTATGCAGGCGCACTACTAATCTACTGAGACTCACATAATATGTAGTTAGCCCAATCACCCACCAACAATCAAGGGCAGCTGTTGCTGCCTGTCCTTTGGCAACCCAGAAATCGTATGTGTTTCCTACTCCATATGTTTGAATTAATTTAATAAATCTGTATAAGATATATTGGTAAACTATGGTTGTGAGTTTTTTATTTGTTAAAGGTTAAAATAAATATTTAGTTTATTATTATTTTTAAACTAATGAGTTCTGTTTGACAAAAGAAGGAAATGAAATAGTGTGAAAGTTGGAACATATAGTATGTTGGTATGTATGAATCTGTAATCTGCAAATGTGCTTGTAAGTCTTCAGTCTTAGACCATTCTAGTGTATCTCTTAGGGTACATTTGTTTTTCCTCTTGTTCAAGAGAATTAACTTTCATTTCAGACACTGGTCCCAGGCCTTCTTAACTGGAGCAACAGAAAGTCTAACTACGTGTGTAGATAGAAACAATAATTGTGTCCCGATAAGATCATGCTCTTTGTATATGTTTTTCGCTAGACTATCTTCCATTCACTTATCACAATACTTGTTTCTGTTCCCATCGTTTCTGGAAGTACGAGTTGTAAATATATGCATATACGTTTCTCCAATTGTGATCAATGCCTCCCCTGATTTCAACCCACCTTCTTCTCTTTAAATATGCCATGTGACAGGCAGGGTACTGTAAGTCGACGCGGCTGAGCAAACGAAAATTTCAAGGTTGTATCGGTACCAACAAGCACTGTGCAAATTTACTTGTGTGTTTATTCCCCCGCACGACTCAGCTCCTCTTTCCACTCCCATTACGATTCTCCATCCCGTAAGCAGGGCAGTGCCAATAAAGTCGGTATGCTTCATAGTTACACACCGTTTCTTAGTAAAAGTGTGAGACCACCAGGAGAAAGCTAATTCGGCAGAGCATACACGTGGTATACCCATATACTCACAATTTTCTATAATTACTGGGACCTTCGCTAAATTCAGCAAGGGGGTCGCCACAAAGCCCCTGTAGGCTTAAAGAGTGTTGGCACCGGAAAATGTCGTAAAAATTTTCCCTGTCCCAACTGGTAAGGTGTTATACCATATGAATGTACCAACAAGGATAGGAATGCGGGAACACACACACACACACAGACACACATACATACACACACACACACACACACACATATATATATATATATATATATATATATATATATATATATATATATATATATACGGCCCGACTGGCGTCACTGGCGTTTTAGGATATAATATCAACTTCGAAACATCGCAAAGTAAAGAAAATCATGTAATGTCAAACATTATACTGGAAAATAATTTTGTCTTAAACCAGCTGCGACTTCACAATTGTACCTCTGGAGTTCAGAGTATAAGACCAACCAAGTAAGAATCCCTCGCACTTCACTTTCATTTAACACACAACGAACAGTATTTTTCGGTAGTTATTCATTCAGTTCTATCAATTATAACTTATTTAACAAAATATGAATAATCTTTTACTGCTTTAAAAGTGCTCCTAAAGAGGAGGAAATACATTATACGCCCTGTAAGTAAGCTACAAGAGATCTGCGTCCCATGAGAACAGCGTATCCACCGAGTAAACGTTTGGTGTATCAATTTCTAGTAGCTAAAGGAAAAGTATTTGACAGACTATATGCGGTTCTCCGTTGCTGATTGGATAAAGTCATGATTCGGTAACAAGAAGGTATGTGATTCGCAACCCGTCTCAGTAGCTAAACATTTTTTAAATTCTTAATTCTCCAGACATCAAGATCTTTTCCTCCCTTCGCAATCATGTGTGCTCTGAAGAGAGTTCTCCATCTTAATTCAGCAACTACCTAATGTGATCCTTGCAGTTCGGAACCTTTTCTTCTTCTGTTTCACAAAGTCACAATTTTCGTCATAATACGAATCCTGTCCGGTGATTTTTTCTCAAATTCTAAACTTCTATATGCAAATCATCCCTCTCTGTTTTCATATTTGAATCTATCTCTCTCAATATCGTTCATCACTCACAAGGCTTGCGATCAAACCTTCGACTATTGAAAATCAAATGTAAGTGCTGTAGCAATGTAGTATCGTAACTACTTTACCTTTACTTTTAAAACAACCGTCATTTTTTATTTTACCGAGGGCGTGAGAAGGTAAAGATTCTCCGCCGATATAATATTTTCACTTTTTCATTAGTGAAAAATGGAATGAAATCTTTAAGTTTTACGTCCCATGATTATGCCGGGTAGGCTAAATAAGACGGTGATGGCGAGCAATGGAGAAAATGTTGGAATGAACAAAGTGGGAATAAATTGGAGAATCGACGCACACGGTGTTTATAATCCACACAGTTCCCTTCTTCCAAGCTGTGATTGAACTTTTCTTTCATTAGTTTATTACTATACATGCGATCAAACAATATTTATCAAGCTAAAAGGGGGAAGGCAATTACACCATCCTGTCATGCCCAAACGACGCAACTGTAATGTTTGGTTGCATTTACTAATAAAAAAGCGAATAACACTCATTTCTCTCAGTAGTTATAGAGCTGTCTGAGGGCGTTACAGACTTTGGGAAGCACAACATCTACTGAAATGATTGACAATTTAAAATAGATTTCACAAGGAACATATTCCTATAAATAGCTTGATGCGATATACATCCTTTGTAGAAAGGAAAGAATACTATTAATGGGATATATGAAGATATGGAAATATTTTGTGACATTTTTCCATTCACTCTCTAGAAAGGCATTTCAAAACAAAGGGATACAAAGATCATATACTTGTTCCTGTTCTCTCCGTCTGAACGGAAATAGTATATTACGTCACACATTGCTCTAGACCAGAAGAGGTGGAGGAGGGGGTGAGTTGGGTTGATTACTGGAGGTAATTAGTCAATGACAAATGTATTTCTGAATGCACATACTCATGGCGCAAGTGTTTGTTCTTAAGTTGGACTTAAACTTTTTCTAACATTTTCTATGCATCAAACTGTACCATTAGAAAAGAATTTCAATTTTATGTTAGGTTGGGAAGAAAGTTAATATTATGAGATATTAGAATATGTAAAGCACTGTCCCACTGCCAATACTATTATTTTGATCCATTTCCAACTTTTCATACGTATTTATATTTTAGGGGTAAATTTACTCTCTATTATTTTCAGTGAAAAAACGCAAACTTTCGGACCTAAACATGAGATCTGTCGATTATGTTTTAACACTGTTGACTCGTTTTTATTTATTGTACAAGATATTGCGTCTTCACCTTACTGTGCTCATCATCTTACAGCTGAAACAATAGGTTTTATGAACTAAATTTTATTTGTTTTAATACATTGTACTTGTGTTATTTCAGATCTAATTATTAGGTATTAACTTTGAATATATTAGGTATTAACTTGGTGACTGTCAACTATAAGAAATGCCTTCAAAATAACTTTTTAAAATAAACTCTAAAAGATACCTTTTCTACAAAAGCATATATTTCACACCACGTAACTTCCTTCAAACTAGACATCAATTTACCAAGAAAATAAACCCTTTGAGTTATTGTTATTATACTTATTATTATTATTATTACTATTATTATTATTATTATTATTATTATTATCATGCAGATTTTTTAGAAACTAGACTCGGTTTTCACATAAACAGTAACTGTGAATTGAGCAATCGAACTTCTGGCATTTGAAACACACGGCAGCCATATTCTTATCTTTTGAACATGGACACATCCAACACATGCTTTTTGCTGTGAAGGCATAGTTACATCGAATCTCTCTAAGTATCACATACGCTTTTCCTCAAGCTGGAACTAATTCCCCGTATTTGTATAGTTTTGTGAGAACTTACACAATCCCGTACACAAGATCTTTGAAGAAAAGTCTTCGATGATAAGTAACGTTTACATTATAACCAGAATTAAATAAAGTAGCCATTGGTTCCGTTTGACCCCCTTAGCCTAGAGAAACATTTCTGTAATTAATTCTGTTTTCTTAAGATTTTAGAAAGGCGCATGAAGGTAAGTGATCACCAATCTAATGCGCCAATATATATATACATATACATATTTATATATATACCGTGTCCTGCGAAAACGAATTAAGCGCCACTTTCATACTTTTAAGAAAATTACGTATAAAGGTTGATGTCCAGCATTAATGTAGCCGTAATCAAAAGTGAAATTATGTTTCTTTTTTTCAAAAGGTGTTGGTTTTCCTCTCCTTTAGATTGTGCAAAACGTTCTAATGCTTATCAGGAACCAATCGTCGCATTTACGTGGATTTTCAAATTTTGGCGCTTAGCATAACACTTTTGCATAACACGGTACATATATAAAGAGAGAAATAAGAGAGTTTTCTTTAGATTTTTGTTTCTAGCTGGCCATTTTATAATGAAATGTAAATTTTAATAGGAATATAAAAAGTTAGTAGTACTACTACAAGTTGTCCCAAATAATATGGAGCTTTGCATGTTTCCACGTTGAGGTCTTTATTAAATGCTGAGTACGCAATGCTGTAAAAAGCAGGAAATGGAATTACACTTCACATAAAGTTAACCTATATAATAAGAAAAACACAATAACCAAACTTTCTTACGAAGTTTAATCTCATCAATTGTATTTTTACAAATTATGAGCGGATTAACCTTGATTGTCACATTTTTTAAGTGTAGATAGAACACTACTTTTACCTCCGTATTTAAGTGAGAAATCAGATTACGTACCAAAATACTATTTAAGGAACAAATTTATGAACTTACCACTGGATGGGTCATTGAAGTACCTTTTGTCCAAGAGCTTGAAACAACCGAAAAGGAGGAAAGGGTGAAATGGCAAAATTCCACATTTTCTGTTGTTCCTTCATTTGCGACAAGTAGGCTAAGTTCATTATCATTTATAAAGTTTATTTACACGTTTATTTTCATACACCACAAAAAGTGAAAGGGTTTGTCGTCAGTTCTATAGCCATCTCACCTGAAATAAGTTTATTATCCATTCTGACTGTGAATCAAAGAGGCATCTAAACGGAAAATTCAGCTTCAAGGGAAGATTTACTATGACTATATGAAATCGAAAGAGAACACTTTTATTATAAAACTGTTATATTTTTTTCTTTTAGAAGAAGTTTATTTCTGTAACTAGCAGCGTTCACCCCGCTTCGCTGCGGTCACCCCGGAACGCAATAAACTTTGTTACTTAGATAATTTTTACTTTTTCGCTTTCAAGTGATATGATAAAAACCATTATAACGCCTGTCATTTATGTTAACCCGCCGAGTGACACGGTCATGCGGGTTGCATATAAATACGTTTATTTTTATACCTATGATGAACTAACAAAGGATTTGTACGTAATGGACACCTGAATGGTCAATTATCTCAAGACACTGGTAATTGAAAATTAAAGTGATATGATAAAAACCATCTAGGGTCCAAATCCTAATAACCCCCCAAAAATAAAAGAAATTGGTTCAGCCGTATTAGCGTGATGAGCGGACAAAGGATTTGTACGTTCTCTTTTATATATATAGATTTATTAAAGATAATGGAAGCAATATACCTTGCGATGAGACTTAAAGTAATAATCGCAACTCAATGACTGCTATAGAATGTGCAATGTCATATAAGTTACGTTATTACGATATTGGCATTTTTCAATATATATATATATATATATATATATATATATATATATATATATATGCAAATATGTTACCTAATTCAGGTAAAGTTTCATTGGATTGAGTTTGTATAAACCAATGATAGTCCAGAAGTTAGTGCATTTAACTCTAAAGCAAAAATTTTTTAGTTTGATTTCCGATTGAAAAAGATCGAATGCTCTGCTGTGCTTCCTCTCCAAGTTTGAACTGTAGAATTAAAATTTTCATTATGAGGCACAATTTATTTCTTTTACTATTATAATTTCAAATATTATTATAATACTATTATAATACAATTTTTATATTTGTTGTCCAATTTCAATGCTTTCCTGAACTGTATCATATAAAACTACGACTAAAATATAAACTAGTTTTAGCAACTTTGGGAATATGCAACGTTAAGAACAGACAAATGTTGCATATTCCCAATAGAAGAAACAGAAATGTTTGTGCTCATATCATGCGCTGCTAGGGAAGTAAATCAAATAATTAGATTAGAAAAGTTTATTAAAATGTTCATCAAAGCAACGTTGTATTTATTTCATTTTTTTCTAAAAAATACAAGGTGATAAATCTTAAAGGATTTTCATTACATTATCATCATACATTCATCACAGCATCAAGGGAAATGACCATTAAAATGAATTTTACGGGAACTAAGAAGCGATTTCTCTTTTATACAGTTTCCTGTGAAACGTCTATTAGCAAAGGTAACAAATGTAAAGATTGTTCTAATTTGAAGCGAAGTACTTATATGCCATTATTTTGCAGAATAAAGTTAAGCCATCAGTTGTTAGTTACAGCTATATACCGAAAACAGATCTGAATCATTAAGTTTAAAGTCCATACTCTATCTTCTCTATGTAATTACATTTGGCAACACTCTTGGCCAGTTACCAAGAATGCTGCTGACTGCACTTTTTAAACAACTTCCTTTTGAAAACGAGGTCACAATAAGCTTCAAATAAGCTTCAATTGGAATAAAGTGTTATTATAATTATATATGAGATGATGGATCAACGTTATATCAAGTAACCTCTTTTCATTGTTGAGTGATTATTTTCTTTCTCACTGTTGATAAACTACTCTGTGAATATCTTGCCTGTTTCAGCAAATAATTTACTTAGCGTCAAATTAAAAGCAGTATCAGAAAAGTAACATCAAGAGATTCCAAAGTAAGAGTGACGTAAGATATGTCCACGCTTGTATTCAGGTCCCTATAATGTGTGCACTTTTCCTATGTTAATTTTCCGACTTATTTTTTACTTTTGATGCGATTCATCACCATAATACAATATGAATAAATAATTCAATGATATAAATTACAGCTATATCTATAACCGTTTTCAATTTCAGTTAATACATTAGTTCCCTAATCTCAAAAAATATAAACACATTTTTTTACTTGTCTAAATTAGCTTATATAAAGGAAGTTCCATTGACACACTCATCAATGCATAAACCCACTAATAATGCTATGATCTTTAAATTTGTAACATCCCTAGGTGTTGTGTAATACCTATGAGCTATTAAATAATTATTTCTGGAACTTCGATGTTGAGTCTATTAATTCTTTTAATATTATTACAAAATGCACTTCAAAATTTATCGAAATGATATTAACTACATGCGTGTTCCCTTCAAAAGAAAAGAAAAGAAATATGTGAATCAGAACTTGAGAAAATAGGATCTTTACTACACTGATGGTTCGAATTTGCAGCGAAAATTCAACTTCGAATATAAATATATGAAAGACGAGAAAAATATCGCATTGTTTTCGGTAAAGACTTGCAAAGGTTCGAGATTTAACCCTTAACAACTTTTTTTTACATACATACATCTCTATAGCAGTATTACATAATGTCTTTGTAAATCAAATGTTTTCAGAGTCTTTTATGTCCTCGACACACACAATAGTGCTTTCAAAGTAATGGTTGAATTTGTTTTAGGCTATGACGGGATGTGCTTTGTTCACTGTAGCCTCGCAAGCTTTTTAATTAAAGGGAATCTCCTTTCCTTGAAGCAGCTTTGGAATACAGTTATAGGTTTTCTCCTTCTCTCATTGCGGACTCGGGAGAATTGTGGTTATTAGATATCTCCTTTGTTTGTTTCAACCTTTAGAGATAGGTTTTAGAGGAACTGCCTGTAGCCATTGAGGCCTCTAGAGAGAGGTATTGGTAGGCTATTGATCATCTGTTAACCTTGGGAATATCCACAGAAAGACAATAAAAGCAATAACCTTGTTGTTTCTCATCGATATAAACTGCAGACCACGCGATCCAATTGAACCAGATTGTTTTAAAAATTAATAAAAAGTCCAGCAGGAGTTTCTATCGTTACGGGAAGTTCGTCAATTTGATAAAGCCCAGTCATATTCCACTGTCACTTTATCAACTAGTAACACTTTTAAGAGCAGATCGCTATATAATACAGTAAAGGTTCATGAACACTGCCTCTAAATTGTCAGAAACGATGTTTATCATGCGCACACGTGTGAATGTGGAGACTTAATGAATTATACATAGAACAGTCTATTTCTTATAAAGTTCTAACATTTCTTTCAAGAGCGTCTTGATGAGAAAACCTTCTAGTTAATCCACAGGTGTAAATAATTGTAGTATTTAAATAATATGTTTCAAGTATTTGCTTAGGATGGGAATATCCTACATCGTCATCGTGCCAGGTAATGCCTTGTATATTGTCACTTAAATATTTGTTTGTAGTAATGATCGGCTCAGATAATTTATTTAAAGAATATGGAGTTTTAATAATCTACTTTTGGAGGAGTGAAGCATCAGAATTTACTATGGATAGCTCGTTTACAATAAATTCATCATCATTATCATTAAATGCGGAGAAGTGTACAGCAATCTTCATCCTAGACAACATTAAAATTAGAACTTGTTATCACTGCAAATATTTTTCTACTTTGCCTATTATCTTTGTCTACCCGTGCTAACTAATGAAATTGTGCATACACACTGCCGGAATGACGGAGTGTTTACAAAATTTACTTGGATTTATGAATGAAAATACATCCGCGCTTCACGATACTGTATTTGCAAAACCTTCTAATGTAGAAGTTGCAGTAATAACACGTGAAAAATTTCCAAGTAATTTAGAATATAATATATCAAACATTGTTAACGTTTGTTGATATTGTGAAACAGCATGACAATATTGGTCCGATACTTCGTAAAATTAGTGCATATAACATTGAACATGGACATATAAAATGTTTTTTATTTCACACACCACACTATGTTCAACTTGTAAAATCTTATTTTAACACGATTGAAGTAAACTTAAAAGATGAACACAGTTTAAGAGTGCCATTTGAATTTAGAACTTCAAACCTAACACTTCACTTTAAACGAAAATAATTTCTGAAAGTATAGATGACAGTTTTTACATTACACTTGTATCAAACGCAAGCGCTGATGTATATCCTACAAATAATACATGACATTTTATAAATGAACTAAAAACTAATATTGAATTATCATAAAGTGATTGGTATTTAGGATTAAGTGAATTACATGTTCTCTTAACATGTTATAATGTTAACGATGGGAAAATGTTATTTGGTATCAACTAAAGAATGAAGAACCTCAGAAAAGTAAAATTGTGAGTGGATATTATCCATCCATACATCATATCATTGATGAATTAAATAAAGTATCAATAGATACAAATTTGTTTGTATCAAATACTGTACCAGTAGATCGTACTTATCGTGTTGAATCAGTTATATTGTCACCAACATTAGCATTACAATTAGGAGTTCCTGAAAATAAAGATCATGTTCTACATAATAGTGGATCTCACATATGTTGATATTGGTTATCCACGTCAAATTTTTATTTATACCGATACCATACAATATCAGTTTTTAGGTGATACAAAAGCACCTTCATTATGCATTGCAACAATATCAAATGTTAAATATGGTAAAGTGCAAACATTAATATTTCAAGATATTTATTGTCTTCCACTTGCAAAATTTTCCTTCAACACTATTGAAATATTATTAAAAGACGACACAGGGACACTAATTTGTCATTTCGTTCTGGGACACTAAGTGTTACACTTCATTTTAAGTGCTCTCCTAATAAAAATTAATTAATTATTTTTATTCAGAATGAAATTTAAACGAGATTACAGACACGGTATCCCATATTTTTCAGGTCCAGTATATCAACGGGGACATGGTATAGGTAGTTTCTTCCAAGGATTATTTGGTTTTGTATTACCATTTCTTAAACAAGGTGCAAAACGTTTAGTTAGTTAAGCACTATAGGCGGAAATACATGTAGCGGGTGATGAATTAGAAAGTAAGCCATTTAAGGAATCTGTTTCAGACGTGTAAAAGAAGCTGGTGAAACATTAATACAAATGCTGTTAACAAAGTTGGTCAGTTAATAACTATAAGTGATAAGAGGCGGCCAGGCAAACCTATAGCTCCATCGTTTGTTCGTTTTGGACCTCCAACAGCAAAACGTAAGCGCACAAACAAAAGCAAAAGTATAAAAAAAAAAAAAAAAATTGGTCGTATTAGAGATATATTCTCACAATGGCCTTACTTAATTCAAACAGTGTAGAAGGCTGCACCAACGATTTTGATTTATTTAGTACTCCGATGACACAAACTGCAATTGAATCTTCCATCACTGCTGAATATCGACCAATTTCAACATTAACTTCTGATGGTCCTATTGAATTTTTATTCCGGTAACAGGAGCATTTATTCATAACGCATATCTTTATTTTTACGTACGTTGTAAAATTACAAAACCTAATGATACGTCTTAACTGAGAATGATGTTGTAGAACCAAGAAATAATTTCCTACATTCCTCATTTAGTCAAATTGGTATTTCATTAAATGATAAATTAATTACTTGTTCATCAGTATTTCACCTTTATCAATTCAATTATTCAATTATTCCAGTATTGCTTTTGATACACATTTGAAATTAGGCATGTGCTATAAAGATACTGCTAAACAACTTGATATAATAAGTGCTGATAATGTGGATTTTTGACACCGTGCTAATTATATTAAAAATAGAAAATCGTTTGAAATGTATGGTCGGTTGTATACTGATATGGCTGGATTGTCACGAGCAATTGTATAAAGTTCGATCTTCGTATAAAGTTACATCGAAGTAAAGTGCTTTTTGTTTAATGTCTCTTGCAAATACTTCTTATAAAGTAAAAGTTGAAGATGTTACTCTACATATACGACGCATCGATGTTGCACCTCATTTGGCAATGGAAATTAATAGTAACATGAATCGTGAAACAACAAAATGTCATCTTACAAGAGTTCAAAGAAGAACATGTACTATTCCTGCAAACTTTAATTCGTAGAATCTTGATATTTTCCTGGATAACGTGCGTAATGGTCTCGCTATCGGATCTGTTTCTAATTCGGCATTTAATGGGGAATCTGAAGTAAATCCAATTCATTTTCAACACTTTAACGTTAATAAACTCCAGCTACACGCCGGATCAAAATCTTTTCCTCCCACCCCGTCACCCAGATTTTAACAACGATTTGTACCTTCTAAGTATCGATTTTCTGTTTTCCGGTACTGGTATACAAGGTGTTTAATAATTATGGTCATAAATTAAACCGTAGATAGTACAAGCCAAATCTAACAAAAAAGTATTAGTACACATGTGTCCGCAAACGCTTTGTAACGGAGATAGGGGCTGTCGAAAATGTGGGAAAATGAAATTTAGAGACGTTTATCTCAAAAAGTATGAATTGGACCGAGGGCAGTCCAATGAATGACTATCGAAGTCAGACCTGCGCTATGCAGAATCCAGGTCGAAAGACCGAAAAGATACAAAATGGCGGACAATGTTTATGTGCTGTGTGTGGTTGCATAACCAGCAGGAAATGAGAGAGGCAATCGAAGAAAGATGGTAATGCATGTTCTGAATAACTTCAGAGCACATTCCTAAGACGAATTCACATTTACAGAGTAGTCCTTTACTGTACCAATACCAAGGTATAACAAACGATGCGCGAAAATGGTTGGAATGGGCGAAAGGAACACAGGTAAAACATACAAGCCAGCTGGAAATACTGAATCGGGGTTGCAACAGACGTTGAGCTCACCTTGGGTACATGATGTTGCAGGTTCAAATCCGCTGAAGTGCCCACTTAATGCAGTGGTTATGATCCCAGATTTACCAAATCGTAGGTCTCTTCCTTCGAATCTCCTAAGCTCGTTTAGAGCAACAATAACTCAATCAATCGAGCGACTGTAGGTTGCTCATTATTTGGCTCATCCCCTGTGCGTATACGTAAAGAAAAAAACGGTGCATGCAGTTCTTGTCCATCAGCTTGGGAGCCAGGAAATATGGAATGGAATAACACTAAATTATTTCGATTACTGACGTGAATTGGAAACACCCTTGCCTGTCCACGTTTCTTTATTATGTTGCCTGAAGGGTTCCGCTACAGGTCTACATTCTTTCGTCGTACCGGAGTAGTCGCTTGAGAGAATGATTCAGATTGTAGAGGTTTGTTGTCTTTACTTGTCTTTCTCGCCTACAGTGAATGTAAGAGTTCTCTGTGTTAAAGAGGTGTCAAATGCGCACGCCTTTACAGTTTTGTGGATGTACTTACTTCACCGTATTGCGGGGAACAGTGCAATAGTTTCAATAGTGTTGCAAAGCCATGGGGATACTATTGTGCAGTGTTAATTAGTGCTATTAGTGTGGTGCAAAATTATTGTTTACCTTCCTGTTGATACAATGTACAGTAATATTGAGTATGCAGACATGCATTTTCTGTACGGCAAATCAAACGGGAATGCTGTAGAGGCCGCTAGGTTATATCGCGAGACTTTCCCTACGAGACAGCAACCAGACCGAAGAACATTCATCGTGCAGTGTTAATGAGCGCTATTAGTGTGTTGCAAAATTATTGTTTACCTTGCTGATGATAAAATGTACAGTAATATTGAGTATGCGGACATGCACTTTCTGTACGGCAAAGCAAACGGGAATGCGGTAGAGGCCGCTAAGTTATATCGTGAGACTTTCCCTACGAGACAGCAACCAGATCGAAGAACATTCATCAGAATACATCAGCAGCTAGGAGAACATGGGAGATTTACACATTGTTCTAGAACGGGAAGGCCAAGGACAGGACGTACTCCTGAATTAGAAGAACGCGTGCTACAGGCAGTGGACGAAAACCCAGGAAAGAGCACAAGACGTGCGGGACTTGCCGAACGCGTATCCAATGCTCTAGTATTGCACATTCTCCATGAAATGCAGTTATACCCATACCATCTGCAGCGTGTTCAACCTCTGACCCCCACAGACTTTCCGGCGAGAATGCAGTTTTGTAAGTGGCTTCGCAGACAAATTACTGGAATCTTTATTTCACTGATGACGTCCTATTTACTGATAAAGCACAATTCACCCGGGATGGCATTGTAAACTTTCAACATTCTCATGTATGGGCCCCTGCAAATCCGCATGTAATAGTGGAGGTAGGACATCAGCGTAGGTTTTCCTTAAATGTGTGTATAGGACTCTTAGATGATCAGATTGTAGGACTATTCTTTCTTTGTAATGCGTTAACTGGGAACTCATATTTGCGATTTCTCCAACAAGATTTGTCGCTTCTACTCGAAGATACACCTCTCGATAGGCGTCAGCGACTGTGGTTTATGTATGATGGAGCGCCAGCACATTTCTTTAACCAAGTCAGAGAAAATTTACATGCCCGATTTTGACGAAAGTGGATAGGGCGTGGGGGTCCTATTGATCGGCCACCGAGCTCCCCGGACTTAAGTCCTTTAGATTTCTTTCTCTGGGGCCATGCGAAATCGCAAGTTTGTTCTACACCTGTTGCAACATTAGAAGAACTTCGAGAAAGGGTGAAACAAAGTTGCGGGCATATTCAACAGTATGCCGATATGTTATCACGAGTACATGGATCTTTGCGAAGACGGATACGAGCAGGCATTCGCATGAATGAACGGCACTTCCAACATTTGCTTTAATGATAGAGGTAAGTTAATTTCTCATGCATCTCTTCTGTGGTTACACATCTGTTTATTTACCATTTACCTTATTATTAATACTGTACACATTACCAACATGAAGATTTCTGTTTGTTGATATGGACAAACAAGGCATGTCCATCATTTTTTGCTTGTTGTAATACACTTACGCGTTCAACATGCGAAATGTTTCAGATTCGCCTCCCACATACTCGAATGTTGTCGTGCTTTTCCCATTGCAATCCAGTTGGCGGATATTCGTTACGTTAACTGCTTAGCACATAATACTTCATCAGTGTCTCTCATACTGTTTGATTTAACTAAGTACTGCTACACTTGTACATATGCATTACTTGTTGGAATTCTTTCTGCAGCCATTTACAACGTACACAACACTTCTATTGCCTCTCTCATTATCTGCAGGTTATGCAACCTCACACTATACGTAAACATTGTCCGCCATTTTGTATCTTTTCGGGCTTTCGACCTGGTACCGCGACATAAGAATTACTGGTGGATAAACTCGCCCACGATGTTCATTTCGAGCCCCCTTTCTTTGGATAATTTTCCAGGAATCCGTTTG